>NW_024537405.1:0-622266 GCF_016647745.1 Suillus plorans
GTGGTGGAGGTAGGTCTAATGTATGGTAGGTTTTCGGAACTTGGGAGCAGCAGGTACTGCCGGGCGATCGTCACCCAAATCATTGTCGTCGTCATCATTGGAGGGTCGAAGAGGTGCCTGAGGTGCCTTATCAGTGGCTTTCTTGACTTTCGTAGCTGCACCGCTAGGCTGGAGACGAGCTGGGCCGTGATAGTCAGTATCACCATTAGCAAATAGCCGTCGAGCGCCATCATGTGACCATTCAGGTGGTGGCGCTATGCCAGTGATGACTGGCCTCTCAGAGGCCATCACAGCCGCTACATATGAGGTTAAAACCTGAAAGTTCATAGTATAACATAAACAAAACTCACCTCGGTGCACCTTGTCAACTTTGACGACTAGCATAGTTCCTGCCTTCAACCCATCTACGAGCGCTGCAATTTCCTTCTGCGTCAGCGCTCCGATGCCCTTGTTCCTTGAGTTTTCATTGTGAGCTTCACCGGGCAAAAGGCACTTATGGGCAGGATAGCCTCTGATGCAGAGGTTGGCATCAGCAAGGGCGCTGGACATGCCCTTCCAAGGGAAATTTTTATCCCAGGCGCACTTGCCCCCAAGTTGGGCTATTCGTAGTTTAGGTCAAATAGATAAAAGGAGTAGCGACGTTCTAACGTACCAACTTGTCTGATAAGTTCGAGTTTGATCCATTTCAAACCGTCATCCCGTCCCTCGGGAGCCTGAGATTGGTCACGATCATGGTTCGGAGTCGAGTTTGGGGTCGAAGGGTCATTGCGAGTGCCATCGTTGAACGCATCATCCACTGCATTCAAAGATGTACTATTACTGTTTCGATGTAAGTCATAGCATAAACGTAATTTATCTTTACACTTACTATACATGCGCCTTGAGATGCCCGACAATGGCATCATCGCTTGCGCGACATCGTGTCTCCCAGAACTGTATCTTTAAGCATACATCAAGATGTAGAGCACAAAAAACTTACCCCTACAGCGCCTGGTGTATTATACGAGTGGCCAAGTGAGCCATCTTCGTTGACCACTTTGCCGCAGAGAACGACAGCCGCTTCAAAGCCAAATTTAACAGCGGCAGACTCGAGCTATGATGACGACATGAGGGAATGAGAGAACGTCGGGTGAAAAAAACATACTATCTGTATCACTCTTCGATAATGTTTTTGGAAGCCCTGTCCACGCTGGGCTATCGTTTGAGGTGAAGATCCAAGGAGCGATGCCTCCTCGTGCATTAGCAGGATATCTTGGTAAGAATCAGAATAAACCTCTTTGAATTTGTCGTAACATTGTGTCCGCACGGTTACACCTATAAGGGACATTAACCTCCTGCGCAACAAGTTATAATATGACACCTACTAGGTGTGCCACCTCCAGCGGGAGCTTCTCTGCCGATGCGCGCAAGCTCCGTCTGGACATGCTCTTTGAAGTAGTTGGCATATAGGTTCCAATAATTAGTGCCGTTTACGGTGCGTCCGCGACTCTTCAAGAACAAGTTGATTAATTGAGAAATCGGGAGTGTGGTGGATGCAGATAGTTCGAGAAAGCAGCGCTCTACTGCAGCAAACCCGACGTCTAGTGCTGCATTCAACTCTGCAGATCTGCGTCCAGTAACCGTAAGTCCTTCTTGATGGGTCACCGGCTCGTGCTCCTCGGGAAAGCGTTCATGAGAGGCAGAAGGATAGCCTTCTAAGTCCATCTGCGAACTGGAACCGCTCAGCAAAGTACCAATAGTATTTGTCGAGGTGGTGGTGTTGGTCTGGCTGCCACCATCCTTGAATGGCGTTGGTGGAATGATATTTGTGGTTGGGAGGGGAAGTGAATGATCATGAGACGACGACGACGATGGAACTGGCTGAAGGATGAACGGCGAGGCTTCGCCAGAAAAATCCTCCGTAAAGCCAGAAGGGTATTGGCCTGTAGCATGAGGATCTAGTGAGCATCCACGAGAAGCCATTGGTTGACCCGAAGAACTCGCAGGAAAAGTGTAACTTGGTGGAGGTGCTAGGCGCTCCATGCCCTGTGCGGTGAGCTGATTTTGCGATCCTCCAGCTAAAAAAGACTCAGACCCCATCATGCTAAAGGTGTCAGAATTAGAGTCTATCCACGCGCGTTGCTGGTCCATGGAACCAAAAAAAACATCCTGGAGCTGTGCAGGAACCTGTGGGGCAGGAAATGGTGAGGCATGGCGACTACTAGCCGCGTGGACCATTGGCGATGACGTTTCGCTTGTTGAAGTACCACCTGGCACCACATGAGGTAAGTCTGGTGCACCAGGGTGCGCAGATATGGGATCTTGACTTCCCACAGTGCGGTTTTGATAGGCCTGGCGGCGGGTAGATGCACCTTTGACAAGGCCGACGTCCCGCGCTGTGGCCTTGAGCTTACTCCTGAGCCGCGAGGGAGTCAGCTCAACAGGGGGCGTTGCACATCGACGGCCGCCGCCAAACTGCTCTTGCATGTAATCGAAGGTATCGGGGGATAGACCCATGTAGCTCGGGTGAGGAGACGACAGGTCATCGGGGATGTTTTGGGTCATGTCTACAGTATGTAGTCAATGATAAAAGAAATATATGAGAGCACGCCTACTTGTACAATATGCAGTAGAGCACAATTTTTTGTAGACTGTCTGTTGGGCAGTTTGCGCAAGATATCACAGAGTAAATCAGATAGGAAATCGGAAGGGGCACGAAAAAAAACCAGCAGTGCCCTGATACTTATGAGGCTGATTTGAGCTGATGCGGACTAAACAAGTTAGAATGGTATAATAGCACAGAATTAAACAAACGTAAGACATTGAAATTTGTTCGGATAGGTAACCAAGGCCGACAAGTTCATGAGGGTGCGAGTGAGGCTCTAGTGAGGCTCTCAGGAGTTCGACAGGCTAACAAGAGGGTTCAGAATGAAGTGAATGAGGATAACATTATACATAATGCCAAATGACTCACTTTGCAATCAAATATTCGAGCTGGCGGTTCCATTGAAATGAGTTCGATCGTGTTGTTCAGAACCAGTAAAGCTAGTGTTATTCTGTGAGTACGTTAAGAAGTGAAAGCAGGAGACTTACCGGCAGATACCCAACCAAGACAGACAAGTTCATGAGAGTGAGTGAGGGTCTAAGGAGGCGCGAGAGGCTAACGAGAGGGTTCAGAACAAAGCAAATACAGATAATGTTGAGCATAAGGATGATGCGAATATACATAATATCGAACAATGAGTTCAATCATGTCGTTCAGAACCAGTGAAATTAGTGGGATTCTGTGAGTAAGTTAAGGAGTGATGAGGCAGGAAACTTACCGGCAGGCACTCCTATATTTGCAGGATCCCATCATGATGATCACGACTCGAGTACGAGATTCCTGAATCCTGAATTTCGAATGTTAACACCTGGAGCGATAACAACTAATAATAAGTGCGACCCAAGACACCGGGAACTGCACAGGCATCAGCGATCAAGCACAGA
This sequence comes from Suillus plorans, assembly GCF_016647745.1. Lineage (NCBI taxonomy): Eukaryota > Fungi > Basidiomycota > Agaricomycetes > Boletales > Suillaceae > Suillus > Suillus plorans. Next base: position 3,469 of record NW_024537405.1, read on the forward strand.
TAAGCGCTCAGGATGGTTGTATGTAGAAGCAGCGAGATATCAAATATGCCGAGTGGAGGTCCAAGAGGCTACAGAAAGGCCGCGAAATGAATATCATCTTGCGACTAAAAATAACATTGTTGAAACCGTGAGTCTACTTCTGTTGCCACGTCAGAAATTAAAATACGAATTCGAAAAGATTTGTTGTACTAACATGCTATCTACATCATTTGAAAACATTAATATTCAATTATTTGCTGTTATACCGTCTGAGACGCTTGGCAGGCCGATGATCGCTCTCACTAGCATCTGACTCCTCATCTAGAGTCTCATCATCAACATATTCAGAAGAAGATGCAGACCACTCGGCGGCAGTGATTGGAGGAATAAGATCTGTGGTGTGAGCGATGGACGGTGTTATTGCTTTGGAGGCCGCTCTAGAAGCTGGACAGGGTGGCAAGCGTGATATGGTGTGAGTGGTGGATGGTGGTATTACTTTGGAGACTGCCCTAGAAGCTGGCCGGGGTGGCGGGCGTAATATCTCTACAAAGACCTGAACATGACGACGAGTAGGGGATGTAGCAGGACAAGCAGCACGTGTAGAAGGACGAGCGGCACGTGTAGAAGGACGAGCGGCATGTGTAGAAGGACGAGCGGGAGGTGTAGAAGGACGGGTGGGAGGTGTAGAAGGACGGGCGGGAGGTGTAGAAGGATGAGTGGGTGGTGTAGAAGTGGGAGGTGTAGAAGGGGGAGAGGCAAGACGGCGAGGACCCTTGCAGTCAATGTCACCATTAGCAAACACACGTCGCCCACGGGAGTAGATCGATCGATGTGAGGGTGCTTCTCCAATAATAACTGGGTCCGTAGACATCGTAAGGCGTGTGCGAGCAGCATCATTCGTCACAACTCGAATGGTGAGGGTGCCCATCTTGAGCGCATTGACAAGATTGATACGATGAGGAAGGGTCAGATCATGGACGCCTTTGCTCCGAGAGAGCGTAGGTCGAGTCTCGCCGGGCATCAAAGTCTCGTTAGGGTAGTTGACGAGGCAACATCCGAGCCGAGCTAGCTCCTTGGGCAGGGTTTTCCAAGGGAATTCGGTTTGGGTACGCCCACGCAGGGTGCCACCGATAGATGCTGAAATAAAGTCAAGATCAGTGAAAAAAGGATGCAACAAACCTTACCAACAAGCGCCGTTAGGCCACCCGTGATACAGGGAATGCCATCGAGGGTCTTCCATCCGGCATCGACTTGGAGACTACTAACTTTTGGGTCCTCTGTCATCACAGCCGCGTCCACAAGCTAGAAGCAATCAGTAGAATCCACATATGAAACTGACTAAGAACTTACGAGGCGAGTGATAGTAAAGGAGTGCGCGTCTGTCTGCGTGGCAACGTCAACAGATTGCGAGGACTTGGATATGGTTGCGGTCATTCTGCAACAGGATACAGACAAGGTGCAATAGTAGGTACAGTTGATCGATAACGTGAAAAGAGGCCATGGAAATTTTTGGAATGCTAAGTTTGGAGAAGCCTCCTTCAATTTGGGTAGCGCCGAAAAGCTATGACTTACCAAAAGTGGTAAATGAGCGCGGGTTAGTAGGCCCAAGAGGGTTAAGTGTTTCGCCCGGGTTCATAGAGGCTACTGGGAGGCCTTCTTGAGGCTATTGGGAGGCTTTTTTGAGGCTCCTGTGGGGTGATAATGGGATTCACTGCGGAAACGAGGTTAGAAAATGTCTGCATGAAGCAACACAACTAAAGAGGACACATTGGAGCTCCACCTTTCGACACCGTTCGCCACCCGGCACACCAAAGGTAGTTACTAGTTACTAAGCGAGTATGGTGGAACTACATGCACAAAAGGTTGCAGCAGATGCAAAAATCGTGGGATGATATAGTGAGGATGGTACAGCAGCATTGGTTGGTTGAACTTTCATGCTGTTACGACATTTGTCATACTGTGACAACTGTTTACATAATATGAAATATACTAACTAGTATGGCAGGACTTTCTCCGAGTCACCGGGAGTGATTGGTGAGCCAATGAGATTGAAAATACAAATCGCACTGAATTTAAAAGACAAATGGACAGGGATTGACTGCCAGCCAAGCTGTCTGGACTGGTGTCGTCGACTTCCACGGTACGCCCGATCATGCTAATACAAAAATAAAGGCCAGAACTTTGTGTTTGATGGCTGTATTGCATTCTGATGGGTAACAGGATAACATCGCAATATGAACTTAAGATCAAGTTTGGTCTTCACACAGTTTTGACCATTTGCCCACTTGCCTGGTCTCTATGGGTCGCAAAGCTAAGTACTTCACATTTGAAGAGAAATCGGCAGCTGCACGGCGACACAAAGCATCATATGCTCGGTCAGAACAGTCAGTATTTTGCAATCATTTGTTTTTGTTAATCATATGTTTTACAGAGGTAAAATTGTTCGACAAGGTCAGAATTCTCGTGCATATGCCAAACGTCATGGTCGACGTGGGCCTCATATCATATCTGGGGATCTGCCGCACGATCCTCGAACATCTTCACTAATCCGATGTTCAACCTTCTCCCTTCCTGATTCCTATCTTTTTCATCAATCTCTCGCCGGATCCGACTTGATTGATCAATCCGATCTCTTGCAGTGGGACAAAGCCCCTCCTTACGACTCTCCAGCTCCACCTGACTCACCAGAGGAAGACCGTTTCACGCAAAACCTCTTGGATGTGATGCATGGCCGTCACTTGCGCGCAGAAAGGGAATCACATACCCACCGTACAGCCATGTATAGCATGGGTGAAATCTCCAAGATTCTGAAGGAGATCCGAGAAGTGCGTCAGCGGTTAGTTACAGGTTGGGATGAGCTTCATGCTCGTGTCAGCAATTTGCAGGCATGCACAAGACACAAGGTCATGGCTGAATGCTATCGCCAATGGGTAGCGCGAAGGATATTGAATTGTCAGAGGGAGGACAATATACTGATTACTGGGAAGAATCCATATATGTAGACCTTGTACTACTGTAACTCGAGAGAGCTGGTAATGCAAGAACCATAGTCCGCATATAGCGTCGCAGATTGTCCATGTCCCGCTCATGTAGGCCTGTTATGTGGCTGCCGCGTACAACGGCGAATATTGCAGCCAATACCCATAGGCCACAATCAAAGTCATTACTCTGAAGACGTTTGATCTAAATAATACATAGTGTCAGACTAGTTAAGAAAGCCAAGCATGCAACTCACATTCAATGGTCGAGCCACCCACCCTTCAAGATCAATATGAACATGATGGCCGTGTTGACGCGCAATTGCAATGAACCGAGCAATTAGTCTTATTATATGCTTTCATATCAGGTGCCAATCAATCAGATGAAAAGGACACTTTAAAATTAAACTCACTTTGACGTCACTTTGCCAAGGCGTCCTATCACCCATGCTATCAAAAAGGTAAAGTTCTTTGGTCGACAACTGGATGATGCACATCACCCAGTGTCCAATGCCTGACGGACGATGAATTGGAAGAACCCAGATGTCTTTTTCCCAATAACGAATCCACGATGTGTGGCGCCAGATGATATTGTCTGGGGCATTATAACGAATGCGGGGAAGATCATGAGTGGAGAGCATCGCGCATTGTGTAGCAGAAGTGTTCAGCTGAGAGCACCACAAGAGAATGGCGCAATTGTTGATGCATATATCGTTGAGGCGTGCAGTAGGAGAACTGAGTATACCAATGTCTTTCGGCTCAAACAGTAGACGAGGGATTCCATCGTGCGAAGGTCGTATTCGTGCAAAATTTTTAGCAGGGTCAAGGACGTCTGGCTCTTGCGATGGAATGCAGAAGTCATCCACAAGGAGATTCTATGACATGTCAGTGTCAATTCCTAACAATAAAGATAAACGTACATCAGGAAGGTTCCAGCAAATCACGGCATTAACTTCGCGCCCATAATTTGTTGAGTCATCGTCATCTAACTCCAATGCCCCCATCTCACCCTCCAGGACATCGGCAAGTGCTGCTTTTTCAGAATCGACTTGGGGGCAATGGTCAGGATCAATGATAGGGAGTTCATCGCCACCCTCAGAATCAGGCACTACCAGCGTGTTGGCATTAATCCAGTGAAACATCAGGTTTGGCGAGCCTCCTGAGAGGGTGGTCGCAATGGCCACTGCCTTGCTGACTTCGTTAGTAAACCGTACTGAAGAAGCTAAGCAATTTGACCATCATGTTTGAAGGCGGATAAAATTGGCATGCCGTTGCTGCAATGGAACTGCGAAAGGCTCACCTAATGATGGGTGAGAAATGGAAGTTGAGAAGAAAATTAACTCACTCTTCGGCGACCGAAGGGCAAGTTCAAGCGCCGCCAACTCATTTCCAAAGAAGCGGCACAAGTTATTGGCCTCAACGCCCAGCCGAACCTGCTCCTCTCGACACCGGTCACGCTTGAGCAGTGCACGAATACCATCTCTTATGGATGTGTCGTCTAACCATCGCGGAACCTCTCCAAGAGATGGCGTAATCCATACATCCTCCATCAGTCCTGGGTCAGAACGTAGTTCCGCAAGTTTGGTGGGAAGGGGTGCGGGCAGTGGAATCCCCCAGGATGTGTCATACAATGAATCAAGCCGCTCGCAGTAGGAGTTGAATCTCCTGATAGCGGTCATTAGTGCAGGCTGACGCTTTGAAATTGCTTTGCGTGTCTGTTGATGCAGCTTGGTGCCTGAAAGAATCTGATAAATCATTGACTAACAAAAGAGCACGAACTTACCTAACGCTTGCTGGACACCACCTACTGCTCGATCAAGTTTATCCCACTCAAAGAAACTTGCAATCGCACGTTTACGAACGTTCATTTTGAGATCGCGTGCCAATAGAAGGATGCGAACAAATTCGAGATTGATGCCATGAAGCTCAGGGAACCTGTCATGAACGTTCAACGAAGAGTAAAGGGCCTCGACCTTGTTCATCAGGCGATCGTGTCCCCTCTCTAGACTTTCGAGAGCCTCTAGAGTATCATCTGAAGCCATATCTTTCTCCAACATCGTCCTGGCGGTTTGCAATGCTTTGTCTGAGGTGTCCAGATCTGCCTGGAGAGCTAGGACAGTGTCCAACTCCTTCTTGAGGCGGGCGGGTGCATCTTGCGATATCATTGGGTAATAGTCACGCCATTAAAATTGTATAAAACCTACGAGCACGGATAGATAACTGAGAATGCCTTTGCTGCAACCACTCGGACTGCAATTCTTCGATGGGAACCCCACATCGATCTAGCGCGTCTTGGGCTGCCGAACCTTGTTCCTTGATGCCCCGTCTGAGGCGTCGTTTGATCCAGTCACCAAGGTCAATTCGCATCTCTGAAGCTATAGCTACTGCTTGCCGATCGATTAGCCATAAACGGCGTTGGCGCTAAGCAGTGTTTTAAATGAATTAGTTCATAATGAAAATAATAGAGTACATACACTAGAAGTGCGCTCAACACCTATCAATCGAACTAAGCGAGACCAAAGGCGTTCGGTCCCTTCGCCATCGGATAAGCCAAGACCCACACATATTCGTGGATTATATACGAGCTGGCAAGCCCACTCGTGCCCATATGCGTGCATTGCAGTGGTTGCAAATCGAAGGCGTGAGGTGATACTTATGGGAAGAATGTCATACTGTAAATAGTGTAAGCAAGTAGTTCCGGCCAGGATCATAACGTACCTTGGAGAGTGTTCGTGCCAAAACACAGCCGATATCGTAAAGAGCTACGACAGTAGCTTCAGGCGGAAGAAATGAAAAGAAGTGGTGAAGTAAAGCTACTGAATACTTCTGCTGTTCTCCAGGTGAATCTATATTGGCAAAAAATAATGGGATGTCATGACGACAGATAAGGGCCATGATTCCAGTGTCGTCAAAGCTATCCATAGCGGCCTTCTGTTTTTTGCCATCAGCAGCCTCGTAAGCATTCTCGCATTGGTCAACAGCTTCGTTGGGGACGAGGGGCACGTAAGACTTCACGGGTCGCTTATGTTGAGTGTCGATATGGTGCCCAATTGCGTCAACAAAGCTTTTGGGCAGAAAATAGGTAGGGTCATAGAAATTTGGACAGTCTCCAGCAGCACATCGATGACGGTGATGGAAATTACCGTCCATTGCAACGTGGATGTCACCTCCTTCATCTGTGGATCTACCATGGAGTATACCTGCAAAGCAAGCAGGACACCGTTGCACTAGAAGGGGTGCGCATTGAGTGAGCGAAGGCGAATTTGGGACTCGAGAGGACACTTGAAACTTTGCTATATGATCACGATGTTGTTGAACGACCATCTCGACTTGGCGCTCAACTTCAACTTGCAGGATGTCATACCATTGGACGGCATAGCCGAGGCCTCGGCGGAAGGGGTCCTGTATAACTTCGCCCTGAAACACTAATGAATCAGTAGTGATATAAGTATGTAACTGATTGTTACCTGGGCATCAGTCATCTGGTAACCCCGCCGGGAATAATGATTTTTGAGCGCTGATGCGAGTGCGTTAATCGCGTCACATGAGCGCTCAAACAACGCGCAGTAGAATGAAAGCAAGTCAACAGACACAGCCATCCGAGGCTGTGAAGGCGCGGTTGGGAATAGACCATGGTGGACGAGGACCTGCTGGAGAGTCGAGCAGGTACAACTTAGTACATCTATAGATGTAAAGCCTAAATAAATGTCAGCAAAAATTTGAACACTGCAAGATATGGGCTGACGATCAAAAAATAAACACATCATTGTTGTCCGTTTCGGTGTACACGAAGGCTCCCCGCATGCAGATATGACTGGATGTATAGTTTCCAGTGCTTTGCCCTGTGTTCGTCCAAAGTACCGGAGTACCGGATCAACAAGGGTTGGTATGAGTGCAATCCAGTTTTTGTACAGTGAATTAGTGGGTTGGTCTGGTATGATCCGCCGTTTGACAGACGTTATTGAGATCTCCAGAGATGGTTGTTCATCCACGTCTTCGGAGTGGAATTCGACAAGATTGTCAGCATCCATGTGTTCCGTAGTCACAGTATCAGGTGGTGCAGCTTCAACATATGGCTGCAGGTGTGGTTCCTCATGTTGCGACTTCATAAGTCGCTCCATTGCATCTAAAAGTCGGCGGCGCTTCATCTCTGCGCCAGGCAGCTCAACATATGTTTGGGTTTTCCGTTTGTCTCGAGCTTTCCTTGGGCTTACAAAGTGAGAGCCTAGGCCAGAAGATGCAAGTTGAGCTTTGCGAGTGCGACGAGGCGTCGAGGAAGACATGGTGAGGGAAAGAAGAGAAAAACTTACAGTGCGAAACGGGGAGGAGTAAGGCTCCCAAGCTCGGTGCATTGGAGCCATGGGAGAGGCAGGAGGGTTTTCTGGAGGGGTACGAGAGGTTTTATGGAGGATTGGGAGGGTTTTCTGGAGGCACGTGAGGGTTTCCTGGAGGCACGCGAGGGTTTCCTGGATGCACGTGAAGGTTTCCTGGAGGTGCGCAGTGCATGCTAGGAGGATGTATTATTAATAGAGTGCCATTTGAGCCAGACGTGAGCTTGCGAACAACCAGCTGGCTCAAACAAATGCTTACTAAACGAGCCAAACACGTTCTCTGGACGCACATCTTCATTTGCGCATCCTCATCTTTCCTCAAAGTGAGAGCCTAGGTCAAACGATGCAAGTTGAGCTTTCCGAGTGTGACGAGGTGTCGAGGAAGACATGGTGAGGGAAAGAAGAGAAAAACTTACAGTGCGAAACGGGGAGGAGTAAGGCTCCCAAGCTCGGTGCATTGGAGCCACGGGAGAGGTAGGAGGGTTTTCTGGAGGGGTACGAGAGGTTCTCTGGGAGGATCGGGAAGGTTTTCTGGAGGGTGCAAGGGTTTTCTGGAGGTGCGCGAGGGTTTCCTGGAGGTGCGCGGTGCACGCTAGGAGGATGTGTTATTAATAGATGGTGGGAGGGTGGGTCTCACAGACTACTTTCCCACAACATAGAAACCGGGTCTGAAAGACCATTATTGGTTCCGAAAAGTAATGCCTGAGGTGCTCTGACTCCCAGTAAACAGCTTGTCCGCTGGATTCCCGTCCCGAGATATCCGTGAACATTAGTTCCCACTGATCATGACACGATTCCTCGATAAATCCAAGACCACGTATGTGGTCGAAAAACTGCCAAGATGCAGCGTCACAGTCTTCTGCCCACCTTACTATTGAGAGTATAGCGAGACGGTCACGCGCAGCTAGACACAAAGGTACGAATATCTCAGTATTCGAGTTGAAACTCCGATTAACAAACGTTGTACCTAGACACAAAGGTACGAATCTAATATAACGTTAGACCTCGAGTCGAACGTTACGAAAATACTAACTTACATCTCAGTATTCGAGTTGAAACTGAGATGTTTGGATGCGGGTACCTGGGCTTATAAGGTGAGTCTCCCAGGTACAGTCATTTATGCTAAGCTAAACTAAAAGATGGACAGCGCACGAGTTGGCCATGACACGTCGACCTCATTCTCTGTTTGGATGCGCTCGCACTTGGTGTCCTCTCCCTTGGCTCTACGCTTCGGCCGGTTGCTGCCTCTCCCTCTCGGCTCTCATCCGTTCGGCCTTGTCTCCTTCGGATTCGTCGGATCCCAACACTCCCCCTCGAGCGTTATCCAAACGCATCATCCCTCTCAGTCGTTGCAGTCTGGGTCGCAGTAGAGCCTTGGTGAATGCGTCGGCCACGTTGTCCTCGGTGGGGCAATAGAACAGCTTGAAGATGCCGTTCTTGACGTGTCCACGGACGAAGTGATATCGTAAGTCGATATGCTTTGTTCTCGATTGGAATTTCCTGTTGGAGGCTAACACAATGGCTGCTTGATTGTCGCAGTATATGGAGGTTGGGAGGCTTGGGGCTTCGTAGAGTTCGCCGATGAGGAGCTGTAGGAAGAGGAGCTCGCGCGCCACACTGGTAAGCGCGATATATTCAGCCTCTGCCGTCGATAACACTATTAACGGCTGCTTCCTTGCACTCCAGGCTATGGGTGCACCGTTGAACATGACGATGTATCCCGACATCGAGTGTCTATGAGGCTGCGACGCCCAATCGGCGTCGACGAACGCCTCTAGGCCGGCGTCTGTGGCTCCCAAGGTAAGTTCCATGCCGTCCGTTGCCTTTAAATAATGGAGAGCTCGTTTTGCAGCTTCCCAATGGGCTCTGCCGGGGTTCCTCATGAACTGCGACAACGTTGCGACCGTGAATGCAATGTCCGGTCGCGTACTGGTGGCAGCATACATCAAGGACCCAATGGCCCTTTGGTAAGGTACGTCACGCATATCCTGGATTTCGGCGTGGGTCGCGGGGCCTTGCTCTACTGACAGGGTTGTTGTAGCCTCCATTGGGGTCTGTACGCTCTTGGCGTCGCCCAAACGAAAACGTTCGACGATGGTCGCAACATATGCCTTCTGAGACAGCGTGATGGTACGTGCCACTCTATCCCTTGTTACCTTCAGACCTAACAACCACTTTAGCTCTCCCAGGTCCGATATCTCGAAATGCTTCTGGAGTTCGGACTTGAATCGCTGGATGTGGGCTACGTGGTTCGCTGTTACGGCCATGTCGTCCACGGACACTGTGATGACTGTATGCTCGTTGGAGGTACGTTTATAGTAAACGGCTTGATCGACTTTGGACCGGCTGAATCCCATCGCTAGGAACACGCCCGATAGTTCTTCGGCCCACTCAAATCCTGCCTGTTTCAGGCCAGGCAAACTCCTCCTCAATCTCAGCACCTTTCCACGCTGGTCCTCCTTCAAGTAGCCGGGCGGGGCACGCATATATATTTCCTCCTGGATGCTGGCATATAGGTAAGCGCTTTTGATATCAACCTGGTGTATCTCCCAGTTTCGCTGAGCTGCCATTGCTAGGACCATCCGGATTGTTATCATGCTGGCGGTGGGGGCAAAGGTGTCGAAGTAGTCGACGCCGAGCTTCTGCCTCTGCCCGTTAGCCACGAGTTGGGCCCGCAACTTCAGCTTCTCGCCGTCCGGTCCGCGTTTGGTGGCCAGGACGTAATGGCACGGTATGACGTTGGCGCCTCGAGGTGGGTCCACTACCTCCCACGTACCTAGCTTCTCCAACTGACTTATCTCATAGTCCACCGCCTCTTGCCATTCAGCGGCATCAGGACCGTTTAGGGCCTGTTGGAGTGTGGGTTCCGGCACTGCGGCAGCCAAGGCAAGGTGAAGATAATTTTCTTCATCCATTAGGTCTACCTCTGACGCCTCTAACAGATTCTCCATCGTTAGGGCAGCCGTCTGACCCTCGTTTAGGGCCGCATAGTATCCGGGGGGTGGTCTTGCCCTCGTCGGCCTCGTTGGAGGAGTAGATGGCTGAGGTTGCTCAGGAGTAGATGGCTGAGGTTGCTCAGGAGTAGATGGCTGAGGTTGCTGGGCGGTAGATGGTTGAGGTTGCTGAGGAGTAGATGGCTGAGGTTGCTGTGGCATGGTGATGGGCTGGACGCTATTAGGTGAGTTATTATTACTGTTGCTGCTATTATGTTCGTTAACAGCAGTAGACTCCCCCTCGTCCGGCATACCATCGGCTGCCAGGATCGGTGTGAAGGTGACATTCCTTTCCACCGTGACTCGACGCCTGCCGGGCCAATATACCCGGTATCCCTTACTCTCAGCGTCTACCCCCACGAAGACTGCCTCCTCTGCTCTCGCCTCTAGCTTGCCAGCCTCCAGGGCATGGACGAAAACCGTTGCCCCAAACTCGTGGGCTCGCGACAAGTCTGGTTTGGACTTGCGCACCATCTCGTAGGGCGTGCTACCTGGGATGGCTCTCGAAGGTAAGCGGTTCTTGAGCCATGTCGCATAACTAACGGCCTCGGCCCACAGATACTTTGGCATGTCTTTGCCCAGGAGCATCGCTCTCGCATGCTCGACCAGGGTGCGATTGAGTCGTTCGGCGACACCATTCTGTTGCGGTGAGTCGTGCATCGTTAGTTGTCGTTCGATGCCTTGCTGACGCAAGTATTGCTCGAACTCAGTGCTCAGATACTCCCCTCCTCTGTCTGAACGGACTTTGCGCACGCGCACACCTGGCGACTGCCGGGTCACCCATGCCTCGTAGGACTTGAACGCTGTAAGTGCGTCACTCTTTTGTTTGAGGAATTCCAGTCGTGTTTGGCGGCTAAAGTCGTCCGTAAAACTGACATAATATTTGCAGCCACCCAAACTCGTCGTCTGGGCCGGTCCCCAGAGGTCCGTATGGACTAGATCCCCATAGGTGAGTGCACGTGTTTTCGTCTCTTTGGGAAAGGATTGCTGCGCTGACTTAGCTTTCACGCAGGTATCGCAGAATTCGGCTTTAGATTCCAGGTCTAGGTCCACGCCCACTATCATCCCCTTCTTCACAGCGTCCGCCAATGCGTTTTGGCCAACGTGGCCCAGCCTACGATGTAGCTGGCCAAGGGTAAGCTTTTCTTTTGCTACGTTTGCGTGGTGACCCTGACACGCTTTTGTCATCACGCTGTATAGTCCCTCGACCTGTGGGATTTCGGCTATGACCTTTCGTTTAGGGCTGTGCGACAAAATTTTGCACATCTTCCCTTCAAATAGCACGGCCAGGCCAGCGGACGCAATTCGGTTCGTTGATATCAACGTGAATGCCATTGTGGGGGCATATAGCGTGTCTCTCAGCGTGACGCTGGTGCGTTTTGCACCCAAAGGTAAGTCGATCTTCACGTCTCCTCGTCCAGTAGCATTAACGATGGATCTGTTTGCTGTGTAGACCTTCTGGGGGCTTATTACGACAAAATTGTCGAACTTGGACCTGTCCAGACAGAAGTGGGACGTTGCGCCGGAGTCAACAATAGCTCCTCGGCGCTCGACAGGTATGTGCATGCTTTCTGCGACGGTCGCGAGGTCTGACGTCACGAAGGCATAGTTATCTTGCCCTTCGGACTCCTTCGCGACATTGGCACCTTGTTTTTGGGTACGTCCTCCTTGCCTTTGCTTCTGCTTCGGTCCCTGACCTTCCTTTCCTCCCCCTTTCCTCCAGCACTCGCTCTTATAGTGACCCTTACGGTCACAGTTTTGGCAGAGTGCGTTGGGGTTGTAGTGAGGGATTGCGCCATCCGAGGGTTTTGACCTTCGGTCGTTTCCTCGGACTGAGAGGGCAGAGTTTCCTGCTCTCTTGGACGGGCATCTATCGGTGAGCAACCGATGCTCGTATTCCTCGCTGATGACATTGACGAGTTCATAGGTACTTATGGGTTTCTGTGTGACTTTTGCCGCAGCATTAATCGACGACAGGATGGGACGATAGGATTCGGGGAGGGATCCTAGGATTATGGCGTAGAAGTCCTTCTCGTCGATGGAGGCTCCCATTCCCGCGAGCGATTCGCGGAGCCGCAGCATCTCGCTGAAATGTGCTCGTACGTCCCCGTTCTCTTCGCATCGGGTTTCCTGCAGGCAACGACGAAGATCGATCTGGACTAACTCTGTTTTCCCCTCGTGAATCAGACACACCTCGGTCCAGACATCCGACGCAGCCTCCAGCTTTTGCACGCGCAACAGGAGTCTGTCCGTTATGGTGCTAAACACCTGCTGCTTTACTAAGGAGTTGCGCTGATAATATTCGTCTAGCTTCTTATCGAGATCATCGATCTCTGTCTGAGTGGGTATGGTACCGTCTTTCTTCGTCACAGCGCCGGTCTTCGCATCGACCAGGAATTCTATAGGTTTCTTTGCCTGGCCGTCCACATAACACATCAAGCCTCTTGCTCCGATCGCCGTCAACGTACGTTCTTTGTATGTGATCCAGTTTGTGCCATCTTCGGCTAACTTGGGTACGTTGAATAGGGACGAACTGGTAGCGGGGAGCGTTGTGTCCATAGCCGGGGCAGGGCTCATAACCTATTGAGAGTATAGCGAGACGGTCACGCGCAGCTAGACACAAAGGTACGAATATCTCAGTATTCGAGTTGAAACTCCGATTAACAAACGTTGTACCTAGACACAAAGGTACGAATCTAATATAACGTTAGACCTCGAGTCGAACGTTACGAAAATACTAACTTACATCTCAGTATTCGAGTTGAAACTGAGATGTTTGGATGCGGGTACCTGGGCTTATAAGGTGAGTCTCCCAGGTACAGTCATTTATGCTAAGCTAAACTAAAAGATGGACAGCGCACGAGTTGGCCATGACACGTCGACCTCATTCTCCGTTTGGATGCGCTCGCACTTGGTGTCCTCTCCCTTGGCTCTACGCTTCGGCCGGTTGCTGCCTCTCCCTCTCGGCTCTCATCCGTTCGGCCTTGTCTCCTTCGGATTCGTCGGATCCCAACACTTACACCTGACAACGCTTACTTTTTGCAAGAACTTGACGTCTTTCACCACGGGTCGAGCTTGTATGTGGTCCATTCCAGGGCAAGCAACCCCAGAGAATCTTGAGATAGGGTGCAATCCAAAGTTTCAAGGTCATCTCATCGAGTGAAAGCTGCCCTTGTGCAATTTTGTTCAGTACTCAATTGTAAGGATATTTTGACCAACACAAACCTCGGTGCGCACGTAAACTCGTGTAAGGTAAACGAAACACATTTTTTGGGCCGACCTCCGGTACAGGCTGCGGGTGGTACTAACATGCTATAGCCAAAATCGATCAAGCGAATGCTCTGATGATTTGTAGGACAGAGTAGATGCTATTCGACTTATGTCACAATGAATAAGGTGCACGCGTTTCAATGCCGAAAGCTGGCACGCAGAGGGTTAGGCTTATAGGTAAACGATACAGTGAGAAAACACGTACCATTTGTACAGCCCGCTGAGGAGCGATCCTGTTTCACACTGCCTCAGCTTGTCCGCGGATATCACCTATGCTCGGCCCCAATATTTCCGTTGGGAGATACTCAACTGACGACCTACACCAAAGGGGTAGCTGGATGGTTGCACAAGGTTCGAACTTGACGCGGGATTCATGTTGCAATATATTTTACGTTTGAGCCGCAGCGGTGCGTGGGACTTCTTTGCGGCTAGTAGTACTCCGCCTGACCATAATTTTGTTTTTGGCCTATGGTGTGAGGCAATATTAAGTTCAATGATGGGAATCTGCGAAGATTAAAGTACGCACCCATTCCAACGCGGAAACCAAGCACTGGACCAGGCCATCAGGATTTGGCTGAAGCACCGCCCTTGATAACGTTTCCTGGAATAATTAGTGATGCAAAAGCCAATTGAAACCTTAGAAGTTTAAGTATGAGTGAAGTAGCATGAGTCGCAAATACCAGTGATCATGTTGTTCGCTGTATGGATGATGCAGTATCACAGTATGCATAAAATTCGTGACGAGCATGGCAGTACACAGAAAGCTACCACGTGGCTAGATTCATTCCGTGAGCTTGGATATTTGCCACATACATCGCCGTCTCCTCCAAAATAATGAGACCAGACTTCGTGAACATCAGCTCGGCCGTGGTGCTGTTTAGATAGAACTTCCCAATGAGCGTGCCTTCCCCATTCCAGACATTAATACCATCGCCGCAGCCGGCATAAACGTTGCCCTTGGTATCAAGCTGAATGCCATCGGGTGCACCAGAGTCGCTGTAGGCGAACACTCTACGATTCATGAACGACTGCGTCGTTGGGTCGACGTCGAACTGATAGCTTTAGAATTCGCTTGAGTATCTGATTACCATCGTTGTAGGTGAGAAAACTAACATTGTGGCCGGAAAGGTCTGATTTGTCCCGAGGAAGCCTCCAAAAATACCCGTGTCGGTGCTGATGCATCATTCTAATCCATAAACACGAGAGAAAAAAAACCAAACTTACACGAATGCAGTTTTGCCATTTGGCGTGAACGCAATACCATTCGGGTGCACAAACTGGTCAGCGACAACTCTGACCTGCCCAGTCGATGGATCAAAGCGGTATACTTGTGATAGTAACATTGGTTCAGGACGGAAACCGTTTAGCCACCCATAGCTGGAGAAGCCATTAACATTGAAGATATAATGATCTCATCGATTGCTCACGCAGGATCGGTGAAGAACATGATGTCCGTGCCAGGGAGAATTTTGATATCATTGAGCGAGTTGAACTGTCTGCCCAAGAAGTTGTCCAGAATAACAGTGGTGTTGTAGGGAGGGCTAGGATTGACGCGAACAACAGAAGGCGGAAGCAAAGCGCGGCCTGAGGTAACGAACAGAAGGTCTCCCTTGTATGGGCCTGTTCCCCCGTTGACCATTTGGACATTATCGGAGAGGTTGAGCTGAAGTCAGGATGGTTAAGCATCAATGATCAAGCGGGAGTGACCCACTGTTTGAACCTGGATATTGACATTTCCAGGCGTAGAAGCCAGCGCCATGTCGACTTCTGTCATGTTGATCATGCTAACAACGCTGCTGTTATACCAGCCACTGTACCCAAGTGCGCCCCCGCCATTGCTTGCAAAGAAGACCAAGTTGAGATCTGGAACGTAGATGGGCGCTTCATGGGCAAAAGCAAAGCCAGGATTCGAAGCAATTTCGCGAATGGTGGCAGATGGTCCGGTGACATCGAGGAATGACGAGTCAAAGACCTGAATGAATGGGGGTGCACTGTTGGTGGGGTTAAAACCAATAAGGGACGAGTTGCGCCATTTTGTGTAGTTTGCTCCCACAACATTGTATTGTAAAGGGTCGATGTACTGCGAGAGGGCAGACGTTTAGATGCAATTTAGCACTACACAATTGCCATTGTCGACGCACGACTGCTCCAGGCGGCGACGCTCTTATGGACGACGCGGCAGCAAGGGCGATAGCCAGAATCGCACCAACTGCTGATTTCGTCATTGTTGATGAACTATTTCCTGGCAAGTCTGGTTTTCTATGACGGTCAGACATCTCACTTTTAACATAGTCTTGATAGTAATACCAGGAAGGCTCTGAGTACAGTCCGTATCGGAATTGATATCGATGCGCTGGCCGGTCAAAGTCAGATGATGAGTAAGTACAAAGTTATACTGACAAACCAACCATTAAATAATTCATTGATGATCTTTTTGATTCTAGCCGCATTAGCAGAACATTACGTACCGCATGACACCGCACAAGATCAAGAAAAGAGTTGTTCGTTGTCTTCTTGGAACAACTCTTTTGCTCGTGTAATCACACGAGATAATATAGGCAACATTGTACCGATATTATTTATGATACATGCAGTGTTGAATCGGTATGAGCATATCGATAAAACCCTATTGATGATAAACAAGATCTTGAATGCATGGAACATCACATATAGCGTCGACTTGCGGCAGGGATAGCAATGAACGGCTAGCCAAGTCAGACCATATGGTAGGATATGATGACAACCAAAGCACGATGATCATCTCCTTCAAAGCTCTGGATCGATGGAGAACTGAACGATAAGCTCAAGGTTTTCCTTGTCGTTGTCGAGTACCTTGTTGCAGCGATCGTTCCATTTCTTCTGCACCACAGCTAGAAATCAGCTGCTGTGGTGAGCACCATTTGCAAGGATACGATGGAGAGAGGCCAAAACTCTAGCATTTCCAGTAGGTTTCTGATGTCCTCCTCGACATAGTTGCAAAAGCAAGTACCGTCATAGATTGGACAAAAAACCTACGCAGAGATCAGATCCAGTGGCGTCATAATTCATAACATGACAGGCTTCAGGAACATTCTCACTGCCTCGCGACATGAGAATCACGACCGGAATGTATGATAGCTGGCGGCATTTGCTCGATCCATAGGCGTCTTCGGAAGGTGCTGGCAAAATGGAGAAATAGGGAGATTCGTTAACGCCTGCAAGATCTGTACCCAAGGTACCTGCAAGACAATTCGTACAAGCTTCAAACATAATGGTCGAAGGTTTCTTGATATCATAGGTCAGGAAGCCCATGATAAGTGGCTCGTTGAGAATTGCTTTGGCAAGAAAACTCTTCCGGTGCCTCTTGTCCCGATCAATATTAATGCTCATCATTAACGACGAAGTTACAGGGACATACATTATGAAGCACGAGGACACGATTTAGGTCCTTTTTCCATTCAGCAAGCCTTCCGGTTGCAATCAATTGTGACAGAGAGGAGTCCCTGCCAAATTTTTGCTCCTTCTTCGAGGTTATTCCACTATCATAAGGTCAACTGATTTGTACGGTGTGATTGTTGTCCAGCTACGGAAAAAAGTCCTTTGGTGAATCATTGCATCATTGTTCAAGCCTAGAAGAACTTCAACTTGGGAAGACCAAGTCATGCCGTGACCTTGTCGCGTCATGTGATAAATGTCACATACGTGTTGTCACAAGTATCCGTCTTCGCCATTGATAATTTGATATTGTTTATCCACAAACTCGATGGCACGCGGAGGTCGAGGTACTTTTGGGCTCACATCCAGTGGTAGAGGTCGCGGGTACAGAGGCGGTACTCGTGGAAACACACACTTTCGTGGTCGTGGACGAGGTCGTGGTCGTGGTCGCGGCGGGTCGAATGCAGCAGGTGATGGTCCAGCCCCGCAACGGGAAGATGATGGAACGCAACTAGAAGAACGCTTTGAACGGGTTAGAGAGAGCGATGAGATTGACGAGAAGCTGGGATTTATGAGAGTGCAAGAAGGTGCCAGGAAGGAGGGCTGGTTGATTAACATGCATCCCGTGAGTGTCGCGTTTGGTGTCTAAGAGCCCAAGTCATTTATCTGTGCACATCCTTTAGACTCTAATAAAGGATGCGGACTACCCGGGTGGAAAGGCGGCAGTCGATTTTTACTTCATTCAAGATGACGGAGGAATGTTCAAGTGCACAATGCAGTACGAGCCTTACTTCTACATTGCATGCAAGGTGAGTCTCTACAGCTTCCTGTGTCTATGATATCAACTATATTCTGCAGACTGGGTCAGAGTCTTCTGTTGAAGAGTGGTTACACAAGCGGTTTGAAGGCTTGATTGTACGGATCGTGCGTGAGAAGAAAGAGGACTTGAAGTTGCCCAACCACCTCATGGGCCATCGTCGTCTGTACATGCAGTTGTGTTTTCGAAATGTGAGCGACCTTCTGGCCGTGCGACGGGACATAGCCCCTCTCGCACTTGCAAACGGCGCAAAGCGAGACGCGATCGACGCGTATGCCGAAGTTGTAGCGGCAGCGAGCACGAGTGTAGAGCTTGAAGGGGAGTGGGCGGAGATCAACAGAAGCAATGCAACAAATTACAGGGACCGAGATGCACCGTCATGCATCGTGGACATCCGCGAGTTTGACGTGCCTTACTACTTGCGAGTAGCCATTGACAACGAGATGCGAGTGGGACTATGGTATGGAATCACGTTTACAGCTGGACAACCTTCGTTTGTGCAGTTGACAGAGAAGGTGAAACGCGCGGATCCCGTGGTGATGGCCTTCGATATCGAGACCACGAAAGCGCCGCTGAAGTTCCCAGATGCGGCGGTGGACCAGGTGATGATGATCTCATATATGGTGGATGGTCAGGGGTTCTTAGTAACGAACCGGGAGATCGTAAGCGAGGATATTGATGACTTTGAGTATACGCCGAAGGAGGGGTACGAGGGTCCGTTCATAATCTTCAATGAGAAGGACGAGGTGATCCTGTCGTCTCTGTGTTTACCTCGGACTCACATTTCTCGCAGGCAGCTACTATAATGCGTTTTTTTAACCACATCAGGGATGTGAAACCTACGGTGATGGCAACGTTCAACGGCGACTTCTTCGATTTTCCGTTCCTTTTGGAACGCTCAAAGGCAAACGGGTTGGACATGTTCTTGCTGACGGGGTTCGCTAAGGATAACGAGGATGAGTTCAAGTCCCGCGGATGCGTGCACATGGATTGCTTCAGGTGGGTAAAGCGGGACTCCTATTTACCACAGGGAAGCCAGGGCTTGAAAGCAGTCACAACAGCCAAGCTTGGGTACAATCCAATTGAACTCGATCCGGAGTTGATGACACCGTGAGTCTATTTTTTTCTCTCTTTATGATGTTATGTTTGAGCTGTGTACGTGCTATATCGCTTCTGAATAGTTTTCTCGATTTGGCGCTACTTTTCTGTTGTTTCACTTTCATCGCATTTCAATCCTGACATTGTTGACGTATTCCTTGTAGCTATGCGATGGAGCAACCACAGATCCTTGCGCAGTACTCCGTCTCCGATGCGGTAGCGACATACTACTTGTACATGAAATACGTGCACCCCTTCATTTTCTCACTATGCAACATCATTCCGCTCTGTCCGGACGAGGTCTTGCGAAAAGGAAGTGGCACGCTTTGCGAGACGCTCCTAATGGTATGTCCGAGGCCTTCGTGGCTTTCAATTATAGCTGACTTCACACATGAACTAGGTTGAGGCATACCGTGGGCATATCATCATGCCAAACCGCCACGAGGACGTGCATCTGAACATGTTCGAGGGCCACTTACTTGCATCAGAGACGTATGTCGGAGGTCACGTTGAGGCACTCGAAGCCGGCGTATTCCGCAGCGATATCCTTACAGACTTCAAGATTGTGCCCGCAGCTGTACAACAAGTAAGCTTCCTGTCACAGTGCGATCCACCTCAGACTTACGTTTAACAGCTCATCGACGACCTTGATGCCGCACTCACCTTCTGCATCACCGAGGAGTCCAAATCCTCCTTGGAAGATGTGACCAACTATGATGAGGTTAAGTCGCAGATACAGTCGGCGCTCGAAGTATTACGCGATACCCCAAAGCGCACGGACAAGCCGCTAATTTACCACTTGGATGTTGCAGCGATGTACCCGAACATCATGCTTTCAAACCGCTTGCAGCCAGATTCGGTGGTCGATGAGTCTGTATGCGCGGTGTGCGACTTCAACCGTCCCGGAAAGTCATGCGATCGACGGCTCGAGTGGGCATGGAGGGGAGAGTTTTTTCCTGCGAGGAGGGACGAGTATAACATGATTAGGCACGCACTAAATCAGGAGACCTTTCCCCCGAAGAGGCCTGGGGGTCCTCAGAGGCGGTTCCCAGACTTGACGGACGCGGAGCAGACTGCATTGTTGCATAAACGCCTGGGTGACTACTCTCGGAAGGTGTACAAGAAGATCAAGGATACGAGGGTGGAGACAAGAGAATCGATCGTATGTCAGCGGGAGAACCCCTTCTATGTCGACACAGTGCGACGTTTCCGTGACCGTCGGTATGAGTACAAGGGGCTGCACAAAACGTGGAAGAAGAATTTGGACACCGTGATCAGCGAGGGACGCTCAATCGCAGAGGTCGATGAGGCAAAGAAGATGATTGTGCTCTACGACTCCCTGCAGCTTGCACACAAATGTATCCTTAACTCGTTCTACGGATACGTGATGCGCAAGGGTGCGCGGTGGCACTCCATGGAGATGGCAGGAATCACCTGCCTTACAGGCGCAACGATCATCCAGATGGCACGCGCGCTCGTCGAGCAGATCGGTCGCCCGCTGGAGCTCGATACAGATGGAATTTGGTGCATGCTTCCTGGTGTCTTCCCGGAAAACTTCAAATTCAAACTGAAGAACGGGAAAGCCATCGGGTTCTCCTACCCGTGTACGATGCTCAACCACCTTGTATACGCCCGCTTTACCAACCACCAGTACCATGACCTGGACGCCTCAACCGGGGAGTACGTCGTGCACAGCGAGAACTCCATTTTCTTCGAACTAGATGGGCCGTATAAAGCTATGATTCTCCCATCGTCGAAGGAGGAGGACAAACTGTTAAAGAAGCGGTATGCAGTCTTTAATGACGATGGGTCGCTTGCGGAGCTGAAGGGGTTCGAGGTGAAGCGCCGGGGAGAGCTTCAGTTGATCAAAATCTTCCAGTCACAGATCTTCGAGAAATTTCTTCTGGGAACGACGACGGAGGAATGCTATGGCGCGGTTGCGCAGGTTGCGAATCAGTGGCTCGATATCCTCTATAGCAAGGCTGACACACTGACCGATGAGGAGCTCGTTGAACTCATTGCCGAGAACCGTAGCATGTCCAAGACGTTGGCAGAGTACGGAGGACAGAAATCGACCTCTATCAGCACCGCTAAGCGACTTGCTGAGTTCCTTGGTGACCAGATGGTCAAAGACAAAGGTCTCGCCTGTAAGTTTATCATTTCCGCGAAGCCCAGCGGAGCGCCAGTTACGGAGCGGGCGGTTCCTGTTGCTATATTCTCAGCAGAGGAGAGTGTCAAGCGCACTTACCTGCGAAAATGGCTCAAAGACAACAGCCTCTGCACCTTCGACCTCAGATCTATCCTCGACTGGGAGTACTACGTGGAGCGCTTGGGTTCAGTTATCCAGAAGCTTATCACCATCCCTGCCGCGATGCAGAAAGTCTCAAACCCTGTTCCTCGTATCCGTCACCCTGACTGGCTGCATCGTCGCGTTGCAGGTGCTGTAGACAAGTTCAAGCAGAACAAAGTTACCGACTTTTTCACGCGTGCTACTGCGGACTCGCAGTCCCAGGCTCCAATAATTGACGCAGAACTGGACATGGAGGATTTTGGACAAGACAAGACCTTGGAACGCCCGCGCATTGCCATTGTAAATCGGAAATCCCGTAAACGGACGCCTGAGCCCGACGAAGAAATATCAGACGACGAAGCTCCACTTCCTGACCCTACGATCAGCTATTCCGCATGGATCAGGGCCATGAGACCACGATGGAAGAAACAGCGGAATGCTCGCTGGGGAAACACTGGTGACACTATCATGCCCTCCATGTTCAAAGGTGCCCGGGTTCGCACAACACAGCGATGGGACATTGTGCAAATCCGTCCCAGCAAGATTCCCGGGCGATTCACCCTATGGGTATCCGTCGATGCTCAACTGGTGTCTGTACCTCTGCGCATTCCTCGCGAATTTTTCTTGCACCTGAAGACACCACCTCGCGACACCTTATTTCAACCAGAGTACTATGCCTTCGAGAAGGTTGTCCGCCACCTTCCTCGTGATATTCTCTGTTCCAATCTCTATCGCATTTCTGTGAAGGAGGACGTTTATCAGGAAATTCAAGAGCATTTCATAGACCTTATGAATGATCCGAATGTCGATGGTGTCTTTGAGCGGCAGGTACATCTCATCCGCACTTTGAGCGGATAGTATGCTTACATCTGTTTAGGTTCCACTAGAGATGCGTGCCCTCCTCAAACTAGGCAAGACATGTACTGTGGACGAACCCGGCATGACTCTGAACCGTGCTCAAAGCAGCGGCGTCGATTTGTCTCAACTCGACAGAGCCAGCGTCTCCCTTACTCGCAGAGTATACTTGGATGGCGGTCGCTCAGCGAAGTATATCTTCCTGTATCATGCATGTTCTAGTACATCGCATGTCCATGTGTTTGCGATGTTCATGCCCAACGGTGCTGTGAAACTTCACCTTGTTGATCCCGCTCCCCGCCGACAACAAATCCCCCGTCTTCAAGAGTTATACAAAGACCTTTCGGCGAAGCGACAATCCAAGTATGGAAACTGTTCGCTCGACTATCCCGCCTCATGCGATTTCAATACCACGTACCACAACAAGGATACAACAGCTCTCAAATCCATCTCCAGAGAACTCGGACTCCTGGAAAATATGTCCTACACTGTCGTAATTTCATCCATCAAGGATCAAATTTACTTTGACACCTGGGTTCCAAAACTTTCAAAATTCCCTGTTCTTTCAATGTCGAAAGCGAAAGCAGTCCATACCCTCAACGTCTTCCCCTGGCAGCCTGACGTTGCCCAAAAGATGGTTCAGCGGTACCTATCACTAGGAATCTGGCTGGATCGCTCAATCGCTCTAGCGGATTATTATGATGTCCCTATAGGTCACATCGACGGCGATCAGCCACTGTTATTGTCGGACATCAGCTTCGCCCGGCGACTGATTCAGCAGGACATTGTCCTTTGGTGGTCACCGTCGGAGCGTCCAGACCTTGGTGGAATCGAGGATGATAATAGACCAGCGGAAGACATACAGCACACAGAGTTTACATCACCTGGATGCTACTCCAACGTGTGTCTAGAAGTTACTGTTCGCAATTTAGCAGTAAACTCCATTCTCCACTCTGTCGCTGTCAATGAGCTTGAAGGGAGTGGCGGAGCAACGGCATTCGATTCCGTGTCCCGGACACTCAATGAGTTCTCCGGAGGCGAGGCTCAGCGCGACCTTACCCTTGGAGAATCAAACATCTCGAGTCTCACCTTTGGTATTCTCAAGTCGATGGTCAAGACATGGTTGCTTGACAAAGTCCAGGGAAATTTCGAAAGCCCGGCCACGCTAGCAATTGACCACTTCTGGCGCTGGATCAGCACAAGCGCTTCCCATCTTCATGACCCAAATATTTATCGCTTCGTTCATGGGCTCATGAGGAAAACGTTCATCCAAATGTTGGCTGAATTCAAGCGACTCGGATCTCACGTCATCCACGCGGACTTCGGCCGGATTTTGCTAGCAACCTCAAAGCCTCCAGGCACCGCTCACGCATATGCCACCTACATAACCACAGCAGTGACATCACACGAACTCTTCGAACACATGTATCTCAAAACAGAGCGGTTTTACGATTTCCTTCTCTTCATGGACTCTGCAAATATGGGAGGAATCGTATGTGAAGACCCGCTGGCTGTTGACCCCCCAGAAGAGCTCACCATCGAGACTCGGTGGAATATCCAGACCTTCCTACCACCCGCAATTCAAGACGACTTCGGTGCCGTCATCCAGTTCTTCATCGTCGAGCTTTTCAAGATTCGGCAGAAGCATAATGAAGGTTCAAGAGCACCCTTCCGTGTGCTTCAGAATCTGGCTCCAGAGCCCACCCAACCTGACCCGAGCAAAATTAACGAGGTTGATGCGACACGGGAGTTTATCGCCAGGAAGCTCACACGCAAGTTGCTTCGGTTGGTTGGCACTATTCAAGCCAAGCAAAGAGATGCTTCCGTGGACGAAGAACTGAACACTCAGTTCCAGTTCCCCGTCCTGCCTGGTTCGCATCTTAACATGACAAATGCGCTTCTTGAATTTGTCAAATTTACCTGTACCGTGCTTGGCCTCGCCTCTGATTATCAGGTTGAGATTGGTTTGCTCAAGCGTAACCTCCTCGACCTTGCTGGTGTGCGCGAGTTTGCCAATGAAGCCCTTTTTCGCAACCCATGCGAGCCGCTCAAATTGCCTAATGTCCCTTGCCGGCATTGCGATACACTTCGTGACTTTGACTTCTGCCGCGATCCAGAACTTATGCCATACGGTCTTGATGGTGCTAGGCCACGCTGGATCTGCGGAGGTTGCGGAGGAGAGTACGACCGCATTGCGATTGAGATGGAGTTGGTTAGACTAGTTGGATCGCTCGAAAGAGCGTTCACGCAACAAGACATGCGCTGCGGCAAGTGCAAGCAAGTTCGCTCGGACAACGTGTCGCGATATTGTCATTGCTCTGGATCATACCAGCTAGTCCTCAGCAAACCTGAATTCAAGAGAAGATTACGCACAATTGTGAATGTGGCAATTGTTCACAATCTCTCCAGACTTAGGGTGAGTCTCTTGCGCTATCATGCTCAGAAATGATCTTGATTTGTGCTGTCTCAGGAATGTGCTCGAAGGACGCTTGAAAGTTGGTGATCTACATGTATTCACTAGTTGCTTCTTGTAGCTTTAGTCGGAATGTGTAACACTATGTGCTATCGCGTGATTGTCGTTGTACCTGGGTCCTGAAATGGGCGTGTGATGAATGTGTAGCAGAGGGAAACACTCTCAACCATGGCGGACTTATGCTGGCGGCTTTCACGCATATTGAATAAGATATAGGAAGCTAGCAGCCCGTGTATAATGAGTTGCGGTTTGAAAGAAGCGGCCAGTCAACAGAAGCGAGGGATAAAATATTTTACTGACCGGCTGAAAGGAAATTTTTCTGAGGAGTATAGTACATTACACGCCTTTTTTGGTAAGTCACACGGCGCCATGGCCATGCCACATTCTGAGCGAACTCGTTAAGTTTTGCCAAGTGTAAAGCTTCTGAATAAGGAAAGTCCTCAAAGCCTTTGCACAACAGACCAAAACAACGCTTACTCTCGTCTTCTGCCAAACTCTGCTCTCATGCCACAACGGCGAATTTTAATATGAATGCAACCCACGCATGATGCTTGCAGCTCTGAAAAGCTATCGTAAGCGTGTATCGTTTATATGGCTATCTCAAAACGATATGTAATGTATCACGATTTTCCTCACAGTATGACTGATGACGCGGACGGACCACCTAGCACAGAAAATGCTTCCCTCATCTTGCATCATAATAAGGCTATTACTGGCTGCGCACCTCTGTCCCATCACAAGTCAGCTCGTAGAATCTCCATGTAAGCGCTAGGTTGAAACCATCTCAAAAGCATTGTGGTATGATGCTTTGGATGGTTCCATTACTTATCACCCCTTCAAAGTACCGTATCAAAGTAAGGACTACGCCGGTTCGTGACGCAGTGGACACACAAGGTAAGCGTCTTTGCATGTTTACAATAAAAATGCGACTGACCCCACGCATCAAAACTTTCAGATCTTTGTGATTTTACCGTGACGCACCTTCGTGCCTGCCGTTTCTCTACTGCGCAACTACCTCCCACTTATGCTCAAGCTCGCTTGCCACTGTCTTAAGCAGGTACCGCTGTCAAAGTTTGTGGTTGTGGTCAAGTGTGCCGCGACAATGCTCCGAGTCCGCGAGAATCCCATAATTGGAACCTTATCGGAATTGTACTTCTCCACATGTGATGTCAACCTCTAGTGGAGAAGGACCGGCACTCACTTTATCGTCACATTCTAACTTTATCAAGGGTCAGTCATGTTTGTGTTCTTGTGGACTGATGCACGCGTGGCGCTACAAAGCGGTGAATTCCACAGGTGCATATCCTATAGAAAAGCGTCCACAGACGCTTACATTTTCCCGACGTGTTGTCGGGGAATAATGTCAGATCGATGGCTTCAATGCACGACCACAGTCGTCCTTTGTCTATCGTTTGCCCACCCATCGAGAGATATAAAACCAGGTATCGTTCTCTGCTCTATTTCTCTCATCTTCGTCTTTACTTTCCAATCGTGTCTCGTCATCTTAGGCACTTCGCTTGTTCAATTCATCAATATGTCTATGTAAGTCTACTCGCATGTCAGGTGGATATCTTTATATGCTAACACTACCTTACGCATCCAGTTCCTCGTGTTACAGCCTTCATATGCCATTCGATAGGTTGGTGTTCGATCTTGAGTTCGAGGACGCGCCTGATCTCATCATTTTTAGCGAGTCTATGCCTATGTCAGATGACCACGTGCCGCTCCCCGGCGATACTGATTTCGTTCCGTTGTCCGAAGACGACATGGCTAAGTTGTTTGCAGCTCACCAAAGCGGTGAGACGTCCCCCGAAGTGCGCGCCCAGCTGGATGCGTATGTGATTTTACCTAAATCATTTATTCAAACTCACGGTCGTACAGATTGTTTGAAGAGAGCGACGAATTAATGCGTAGTATAATTAACGAAGACATGCTGGCAGGCCCAGCCGATGCTCACGTTGACAAGTAAGCCAATCTAATTAGCCTACCAGGGCCAAGCAACTCACGTTCAACGACAGGACAAACTATGATGAATTGCCAGTGACGCAACAAGGGTACGTGCACTCGCAACTGAGTCCTCGTCATTGCTAATCTGTTTCTTCAGGACTTGGGCCGATTCACAAAATGTTCAAAATCCTCAGGTGTTCAAGTCGTTTCCGACATTGGAGAATTTCACCGCCCCGGTGGCTGGTCTCCCCGAGTTGCCCCACATCGATCAGGGGCTCTACTACCCTCCGCAGCTCTCTGCTGTCCCTCAAGCGCCCCCGCAAGACCATCCTTGGCCACAGCATGAATACAACCCTGGATACTTCACGAACGAGCTTCCTGGCACGTATCCTCAGCCCTCTGTTGCACCGCAAGGCCCCGTATTGTCCCAGCATGGATATAATCTTGGATACGATGCCACTGGACCCCCTGTTGCGTATTATTCGCAGCCCTCTGCGATCGTTCCAGCACCGCCGCAAAACCACGCTTGGCCCCAGAACGAATACAGTCCTGGATATCATGCCAACGGACCCCCAAGTGCGTATTATCTGCAGCCCTCCGCGATCGTTCCAGCCCCGCTGCAAGGCCACGCATTTGCCCAGCATGGATATCATCTCGCTCCCTCCTACCCTTACCAGCAACTCCCCACCATTGCAGGTCCGTCCAACGCGCATTACCCTACTGCGCCACTCCCCCAAGGTCAATATGCTCCCTTGCAGACGGAATCCAGTGGGGGCTCAAGCGTGGAGCCAACTTCCTTTGTTCTCGACTGGACGACATCTACCAGGCCTCGTAAGCGTAAAACCCGCCAGACCTCTAATCTTGAAGATGGTTTGAGTTCGTCCGTTCCACCAACAACGCGCAAGCGCAGACGCCCGAACGTCGCCGACGACTACAGACCAGGCAAGTTTGGTCCGTACACGCTAGCGGATGCCGGTGCCACGATCATGACCATGCCTGTTCACGACCCAAAACCTGTTGACATCAGTAGCCGCAGGACCCATGATCCCAACGGAAATCCCCTCCGAACGAGGAGATTTGGGGCGATGGAACTGGACGATACGTACCCCGATGCATCTGGAAACATCCCTGACCACCACTGGCCACAGTTGACCTGCGTACGTTCATGCGATTGGACCGACCAGCCGTGCGGTCTGTTCATAGAGGTGGACAAGGTCCGTATTGAAGACCATCTGTGGTTTTGGCATGGGGTCGAAGCAAAAAAATCCACTCCCTGCAAATTCGAAGGTTGCTCGGACGCAGGGACGATGATGTATTTGAGTCGTCACATCGAAGGGGTCCACTTTGCTACATCCTACCGATGCCCCTATTGCAAGAAGCTGTCGTCGAGGACCGATTCTTTGGCTCGGCATCAGAAGGGGTGCAAACAATTGCTTGCTAGCAGGGCCCACGCTGAGCATTGGAAGTACGAATTCTCTCTTCAAGCGATGATCAAGTCGGTTTCTGGATATATCGTTCCTGCCAAGAACGCGACGTAGGATAGCGTCTGAACATGTACGTCCACCTTACCCCGCATCTGTCACAGCTGCTAACGTTACCCCTTATTTCCGTCCTCTAGTGTCGACTGCAATTCTTGAAAACAACTTCTTTTTACGGCTAATGACACTGATTCCATTCTATCACCGACATTCCTTTAGAATATTCTCTCTAATGCGAACGACACTCATTTCATTCTATTACCGACATTCCTTCTGAAATTTGTTTTCTCTACGGTTAACCACACTCGCTTCATTCTACCACCGACATTCCTTTTGAATATTCGCTCTTTTCGTCCTTGCTTATTGCATCTTCTGTATGGTTATTGAATTATCTTTGTCGCACATCTTTATTGCACGCTGGACGTGCCTAACGTGCCTTACCATAGCGCTCGGTCTGTCTTACATATGATTGTTGGTTTTGTGGGAAGTTGAAAGTACCTAGTCACTATCATATCTCGTTATGGAGCTTGGAGCTTTGCATCGTCGTTGTTATGAACGAAAAATATGGATAGTGAACGTTTGAAACCTTGAGCGATCGAGGAGCTAGTGGTCCCGCTGACTCAGTGGAGCTTAGGTGCAGCATGTATATGGGGTGGACGGGACCACGTCCTTACATACGTTAAATAACGTCGCCTGAAGCAAAAGTATTCCGAGACCCTAAAATAACGGCGTCCTTTGGGAAGGTAACACAAAACACAAAACCATCTTAGTACAATATTGAAAATATAAACTTTACGCATGCACGCTGAAGAAAGTAGAACGTCGATGAATGTGATTGTGGGGGCTGGGGGCTTAGGATCCTCGCCGAACATGCAAAACTACCCTTCTACGATCCCTGAGTTTGTATCGACGAATGCAACATGATAGCCTCCATGGGTGCGACGCATGTTAACCATAGGAATGATTGCGTCAATGATCGCCGAATCCGACTGATGGCTCTCATGTCGCAAATTGAATAAGATACGGGAGGCTAGCACTCCGTGGATCACGAGCTGTGGTCTGAGAGAAGTCAGGAGAAGAACCTGAGAGATAAAGGAATGCACTGACGCATCCAGGATGTCGGAGTATGTGCTCTGTATATTGAGCACTTTGGTAAGTCCTATGGGCCCAAATGCCTACTAGTAAAACCTCACAGGAGCAACCAGGGCGATAAGAATATTTGCGAAGGATGCCACTGAAGGACACTTGTCAGACTTGCATGAGTGCATAAACAAGAAGACGTACTTATGATGCAGGTCATGTATATCATCCCATCGCGATAAAGGATGGTGGCGAGGCGACCTCGAGCATCTTTGTAGAAGCTGAATCTCTTGTATATCGTAAGGATCATGAGCACTGCGACATCTCAGGTTAGCAGCCCCGGTATTTAGTAGTATGAACTTGAGTTGCCTAGCTCATAAATGATCAAAAAACCATATTGTATGGCGCCACCTTTTCCATTTTCAAACACGCAACCTGTGCTATTGACCCCTACAATAGGTTAGCAAAGGTGATCACTCGTTATTGTAAAGCACGGGTACCTGGAGGGTCAGCGATATGGAGGACGCTCACAACTCTTGACACCCCGACAGCCCCTACAATGGAAAACTGTCCAAATACAGATTTGGGTTTGATCGGTGGATCAAGTGGGCACTTACTACGGCAAGAACGAGAAGCCACACCAGCAATTTTTTGTTCTGATGCCAAAAGGCGAGTGTACGAAAAATAAGCAGGCCTGCAGAGTAGATGATGAGCATACCAGTACTAGTTCAAAAGGACGAAAGCGCCAGCAGGCCGACCTTCTGCAGCGATGATGCTTATTAGATGTGAACCTGAATGAGTGTTCAATGTCCACACTAGAGTCGAGTCTGTCCCAGCGTCTCTTACCGTATGAGACATCGCCGAAAGTCACGCACTGAAGGACAATATTAATCAGCGAGAGTCTAAATCAAATCATGAGTTCACGAACACTGGTGTACATAAACCGGTCAGTCACAGCGGCTTAAATCTCATCAAGGCATGTTACATAATGCAAGGACTCGCGGCTTACCATACGTAGTCATGGCAGTACCCACCAAGGTGGCATAGCGAGTGAGGGTAAACGTGATTCTGATGATGTCCCACTTCTTTCCCCAGATCGACTGGACCTGCGAGATAACTTAGCATGCGTCGGACTCAAACGAGGTCACAAACCTCTTGTGGAAGCGTCAAGCAGTAATCGAAGACCTGGTTCAAAGATGTGCAAGGAATTAAGGATGACCGCAGTCCAGACACTCACCACTGCTGCCATCGCTGCAACTAGTATCTCTATCGTCAGATGGGCAATGCGAGTGCTAGTAGTGAAGTGCGCACCTGTGAAATACTATTGATGTTCAAAGACATTGAAACATGAGCATTTGTACTATGGGCCGGAAAACGAGGATTCACCTGCGCGGTCTGAAAACCTACAGTCGTAGCTGACATGGTGAAGATGGTGAAGATGGTGAAAGGCGTTCTTATATTCTAAGTTTCACCTGTATGCTATTTAATAAAGTCTGTCACATCCCCGAATCCAGCACCGCGCATTCGATTTCCTTTAGATGAGGTGGACAGGAGGCATCACAGACTCTTCCGATGATCTCCGATACGTAACGTGCATTTCGATGGCCGTCGAGTGCTCGGGCGGCAGGCACATCAGAGAACTGGTGACACACCGGCGGTTTTGGAGTTTTGCACTATGCAAGATTTGTTTTGAAATGTTAATGATAAAGTTAGCATTCTTACTATACATTTTGACACAGTAAAAATGAAAAAATTGGATGAGTGGATAAATCTTGGGCGAAATTCTACATTTTATGAGTCATTTTGACATTGTAAAAGAAAGACATTTAACCGACAGCAAGATCTGAAGAAAAATGATCGAACATTTTGATTCAAATCTTATATCGGGGTAAAATTCCTTTCCAACAGGTAAAATGTGTTTTATTCAAATTTTCCTCAAATCTCACCCCATGTAAAATTTGAATCAAAATGTTCGATCATTTTTCTTCAGATCTTGCTGTCGGTTAAATGTCTTTCTTTTACAATGTCAAAATGATTCATAAAATGTAGAATTTCGCCCCCACTCATCCAATTTTTCCATTTTTACTGTGTCAAAATGTATAGTAAAAATGCCAACTTTATCATTAACATTTCAAAACAAATCTTGCATAGTGCGAAACTCCAAAACCGCCGGTGTGTGAGAAGAAGATATCGGAATATACCGTAAGATATAGGAAAGGATTTCGTTACGCTGGAACTGTATACTATAAACATGGTGCATCGCAATCACTGGCAGCGTAATCGCCGGCAAGAACTCACCAGTCTACTGATACTCACACAGCGCTCACTTCCACATCAATCCCTATGCACACCAGTAATTATATTATCGACAGCGCACAACAGAAGACACTTGCAGTCTGAAATCTAGGCAAAGGAAAGACTGTAAATGCATCTTTTCCTGAAAAGGCGATTCTATATATTCTATATATAATAATGGGTATGAATAAAATTCTGAATGACTTACAAAGTATCACGGTAACATTCTGGAGTGGTATACATGGCCAGATTATCGGAGACTTTCCATGTGGGTTTGATCACGTTGGAATGATTGTTGCCTTGTGCACCATCAAGGGATGAAATACTAAATGCTTGGCATGAAGATGTAGTATACAACTGGGATCATGTATGTAGTAGATCATAATCAACATCATTGTGAACCTGCCAAACTCGTACAATCATGATGAACCAGATACTATATATGGTTTCATTGGAAATCACGATCGATCTCCCAACAGCCGCCCCAGACCCTCCTGATGACACCCAGCCGCTTGTATGTGCAACCAAAATATTGACCCAGAACCGTATACAATCGTGAGAGTCGACTTAAAGATTATGTAACTGAGTAGCATTTGCTGGTGCCAAATTGCCAATAGCCGCTGACTCTGAACGGAAGTTGAATATTTGAATCACCTTCATCTAAAAAACTCAGAAAGTCTCAGTCTTCGACTTTTCGCCCCGGTTCGCCCCATTCGTGTTCGTGCCGAATTCTTTCCCACGATTAGTAATAGACAAAGTCCGTGACATGACTACTATGACGCTTTGTCCTTACCTCCATCCCGCCAGTTATTAGCGCCATCAATACCCATTCTCCTCACCCGCCCGCATATTAATAAGTGGTATGTATTGGCACCATGTAAGTTGCACTGGTCTTTGCTCCATGGTGCACTGGTGCTAACGGACTTCATTCAGTGTACAACTCTAAATGCTTACCTTCAACACGCTCCCTCTATTAGTTCTTTGTATCACGCTGCAATAGTATTCATGTCGTCTGTTCCTCCTACAACACCCTTCATCCGGCCCGAATGGGTCGCTATATGTCAATCATGTTCCGAACCTGCCGAATGGCAGGTTTGCAAAGACAATTCAAAGGGCAATCAAGGTCGTTGGTATGCGGTAGTACGTATATCTATTCATGTCTATAGTTTCATCGCGCTAACTACTGAGAATTCAGTGCCGACGTAAACGCTCCTCAGACAACCAATCATGCCAGTACTTCCGCTGGGGCTCACCCAGATCGTCCCCCACACAATCACCAGTCCTTCCCCACAGTACCGCTATGCCAACCCAGCCTATGCCAACCCAGCCTGGACCACCACCACCACCGCCAGTTGGTGACACGTCCTCTCAACCACGCCTGTGCGCTGTACCTGGATGTAAGTTCACACGGATCACACCAGATTGCGAAAACTTGTGTTGCCTTTGGTGGGTGTTCTTCGAAGACCCACAAGCCCACCCCTGCCGAAAGTCAGCGAAACATGGCAATTGACCCTGTCCTTCGAGTGCCACCATCCCAGCCTGCCAAGGCTGGCCCTTCAACAGTACACTCAGCCCCTGCTCCTAGCCCCACGATCTCACTCAACGTGCAGGCGCCTACTTCTTCCGCTGTCGCCCACACCCCTTCACAGCTGCCTACTTCTTCTGGTGCCACCTATACCCCTTCACAGGTGCCTACTCCCGCCATTGCCCACGCTTCTTCAGAGGGACGTTCGTACCCCTCAAACAAGGGTAAAGATCGGGCACTGCCTCCATCAGAGGTTGACATACACGCCAACCCTCGTTACCCATCGCAACTCCCACCTGTTTTCACTCAGCGCTATGCTGAACAAGAACAGCAGTTGAAGGCAACGGCGCACCAAGCTGCCGAGCAGCGTAATCTCGAGCATTGCATGAAGAATACTGTGGAAGTCTATGGATGGTCAAAGGTGTGTTTTCCGAAGTATGGGTTTCTGTTACGTGTCTTAAGAGCAGCTTTAGGACGGTGCAGAGGTGACCATGTGCGAATTTCAAGAAGGCATCACCCTGCCGCAATTCAAGGTGACTGCACAAGTACTTCGCGCGCTTGGTGTCATATCCCATATATTCACGCTTCTCTTCCGGACTTCGGACCCTTAGATCCGGTCCGGTCCGATGCATAGATCCGCGTCCGGTCCGATATCCGATAAGCTTCTTAATTCATTTCCTGTTCATATAACGTTAAACACAGCCTATTCGGTATTTCCTCTTCCCGGTGTCTCGGTTATACTTATTACCGGTATGATTACTGATCCGTTATCCTATGCTTCATTTCCGACTCGCGTTTGATAAGCTTTGCATATGCTTCGTACATAGCCTCGGACCTTTGCTTATTGATCCTTCCGTTATCCTCTTAGTATATAAACCCGTGTATATTTCCTGTAGTACCTCAGTTCGAATATCATCTTAGTTTGTCCTCTTTCTGTCCTCCGGACTTGAGTCTAATCAACTCTTGTCGATCTCTGAGACTTCGGATCGATTCCGATAGTCTATGTCTCCGCCTCTATCTTCGGATAGTCTATACTCTGTTTGTTTCTAGTCCGGATCCGTCCGGATTAGTCTTATACGTGTTTCCGATATCCGGAAGTCATCCGGATATAACTACGAGACCCGTCCGGACCTTCGGACGTGTTATCGTTAGTCTCTGAAATAAAGGACAGTACTTGGGAAAGGGGCACAGCGTACGAGCTGAGGCCGAAGTCCTTCGGATCCGATCCTACGAGAGTACGACCTTAACACTTGGGCTGTGCTCTGGAGACGACGCAGAGGCTCAAGTCCAATACTTCAATGCGTCGAGGAGCCGATGGTCGACAGTCCAGCAAGGGCACGCGCTCATGCTCGACAGCCGTCAAGTGTACATGCGGACCATAGGTGTTACAATCACTCCCGAGTTCGACAACATCTTTGAAAGCAACTCTCTTCATGTTGTTCCCAATATTCGCACCAATCTCAAAGCTGAGCGCGCTGCCGTTCGTCTGTCCAACACACGCACACAGCTTAGGGCTGCTAGCATCGCAGCCTCTGATTCAGAGGATCCAGAAGATATGCGGAAGCGTAAGCATTCAGGTCACTCACTGCGAGGCAACGCTCGCCATGTGCGCACAAACACTGCTGGCTCCTCAGCTGTTCGCCCATACTCGCCTGCATTGATCATCAAACATGAGCGCACGCTTCTGACACCACGTCGGTCATTCTCAATACCAAACTCGCCTCCACTGGCAATAAAACATGAACACGCTGTGGACGCTAATTTGCAGGATGTGATTGAGCTATTTTCCGATTCTGGCTCCGAGGTCGACATCAACATCACTCCCCGTCAACATGTGCCACATCCAAGTCGACATCGTTCACTGTCGTCAGACAGTAGCCACAGTGCATTATCGGACAGCGGCAGCCTGAGCGACCCCTCTACTGTATCTGAGTGTTCATCACTGTCTTCAGGTCACTCTCCTGAGGATGCTGTTGATGTTGATGCCTTCGACAATGTCAGGTGCTGGCCTACCAGCTTCTATGCATGTGAAATCGCAGATGGCTTCAAGAAATACGACAAATCCCGCAGAGTCGGACTGTGTTCTCATGCTGCGTTCTCACTGGCATTCGGAGGGGGTGTACACTTCCGTCCCTCGACCTTCTCAGAGCATCGGAAACGATGGGACCAAGCACCGGCATCTTCAAGAACCATGTTTATACGAGCAGGCAAGAGTGATGCAGGCTCATATTCAGCATTCATGAAGGCAAATCCATTGCCTGGTGCAGATGTGAAGGCCGCCAAGAAGCGCCTTGGAAGACTGCGAGGGTGAACACAGGCACTATTCTATGTCTGTTTTCTTATTCCTTTTCATTCGTTGTGCCGTTGTCACCATCTTATGGTTCCCTTACTGGTATTGTCAATAACTTGTGGATGTACTCGTCGTTACACTATCAATTGAAGCTTTGTGGGTTCTAACACGTCTTCATCTAACACGTCTCCAAATACCAATAATGCCAGCAACATTTCTAATAACAACGCCGGCACCAGTGCAAACGCGGCACAGTTTCTTACTCCTCTTATGGAGGAGAGAGAGCATTCATAAGATTATATATTGTAGAACAGCATGTCAGAGCTACCTAGCAGCGCGATTTCTTACTCCTCTTATAGTTTCCTTGAGCCGCTTAGAGGGGGCCAGCGTGCCCCCAAAACTGTTCGTGTTAAGAGTTCTGCCTCAGAAACTCTTAACACGAACAGTTTTGGGGGCGCGCTGGCCCCCTCTACCCCATCTACCCCAGAGATATTAAGTTAGCTATACCTATACCACAGGGTATTGAAAATGTTTTCTTCGGTTAACAAAGAAAACATTTTCAATACCCTCCAGTATAGGTGTAGCTAACTTAATATCTCTGGGGTAGAGGGGGCCAGCACGCCCCCAAAACTGTTCGTGTTAAGAGTTCTGCCTCAGAGGTAAGTTAGTTACACCTATACTGTAGGGTATTGAAAATGTTTTCTTTGTTAACCGAAGAAAACATTTTCAATACCCTGTGGTATAGGTATAGCTAACTTACCTCTGAGGCAGAACTCTTAACACGAACAGTTTTGGGGGCGCGCTGGCCCCCTCTAAGCGGCCCAAGGAAAGTAATCGCGTTAACAAAGAAAATATAGCTAGCTACACCTACAATATAATATTATGAATACTGTCTCCTCCATAAGAGGGGTAAGAAATCATGCCGCTGGGCAACTTTGACCGGCAAGGCAGCAACGAGTTGATGGGTGCGCTGGGTGACACCTATGCGGTGTATAACCCCTTCCCTGGGCCATACCACCCAGACTATCTTAGCCAAAACTGGGTGCGGCGTTCGCAGTGGTATTGGTGTCGTTAATTAGAAATGTTGCTGGCACTATTGGTATCTGGACACGTGTTAGATGAAGACATGTTGGTTATATATTGTAGAAGAGCATGATAAAGACAAGTAACAAATTGTTTACTCTACTAGTGGCCAGTTGCCAGGGCATCTCCCCTCTGCATGTAGCTTTGCTTTCGTGAGCCGATTCTTCTGAAGGATCATCTCATCTAAGAAGAAGATGTATCTGTCCACGAGCATCTCGTGGCATATTGAGTGATATCCCCCAAACCAGACATTTGTCTGCTCTGCGATGGAGGAGTTGAATAGCCAGTTTCCGCTGACATCCTGCAGCTCGTCAAAGTGGGCGGGGTTGCAGTGTTCCTGACACCATGCATCTTCGATGGAATGCTTGCACTGGAAATGAAACACATCGACAGATAGGCCTATGCTTTTGAAGTAAGGGTTGTTCCGAACATGGTAAGACAAGGTGCAATTGTTGTCGTAAAAGACGTGGCTGGGCTTGATGCTCTCATCGCAAAATACCCTCTTGATCATCTCCTATCCGCTCATAGTTAGTCTGCAATCGCGAGTGAGAAGCATTTGCCTTACCACGACACTTGTGACACCCTCTGCTCCATAAAATGTCTCACATGCGAGAATCATCCCACATGGCGCAATGATCAACTGTTCATTGTGGGTACGGTTACGACCAAACTTTGCGTGAAGTTTCCTTGGCTTAGTTTGCTTTGCTGTCTCCACAGATCCCTCACCAACAACAACTGGGACTTCAAACTCCTCTTCCAAGGGATCATCAGCCTCAAGGTCAGCAATCGCGACATCACTGGTATCGGAGTTCGTGGGCACAGCTACATATGCACGCTGAAGGCGTTCCTGAAGCTGAAAGCGTGCCTGGCCACGTTGGGTGTACGCTTTCTCGATAGCCTGGTGTGTGGGGTCATCGCATGTCCTAGTCGAGGGTGTGACACTGCGCTCGCAGTTCACTATTGCACAGATACAGAGGTGTGTTAGGAGATGGTCAGGACAGAATCTATCGCGATTATTGGCAAGGGGTTCATGGCAATTATGAATGCCGCAACATGGATGGCCTACAGTGACCCCATCTGTAACGACAACGGAAAACTTTTGGTCAGGAGCGCCATTGTTGTTGTCGTCGTGGAGAACAGTGCACTTGGTACAATAATGACGGAGCTCCTCCTGGCCATAGAGGCGGATGCAAAGGTTGCGAGCACGTATCGGTGCAGTGAATCTGTCCCTGTGGTCACCTCCGTGCTTGATCTCCAGCACTTGACCGCGAAGTTGTAAATCTTCGATGAGAGAGAGTTGGACAACTCCGCTCCAGACGTGGTCACCCGAGAGGCCAAACTTGAAAGGAAAGTCAGGTGGCGGCACAGCACCCTTTGAGAGGGAGACGTTATAGAAGCGCGCGCAGTTCGACATGGACGTCCTGCCAAAGTCAAGTTAGAAACACTGAATCATGAAGCGATGCTATGGATAGCACTCACCATGAAACAAGATTCAGTACTCTCCACATCCGCACAACTGCTATATCAACATATTGATGGCCGCCAACATGGAGCGCATCCGGTGGATGCGCATAATAAGTCCGCTTGCGATCATGTGCAGGGACTTTATAGTCGATCGAATAGTGGTGATGGAACCCAACATGACAAGCTATAAAATTTGAGTCAGTGTCATAGATGATATGGTAGATGCGCACCATCACATTTGAGATGTACAGAGTACGTAGCAATTGGGCCGCGATTGAGTGTGTATAGGATTGCAGGGCGCTGCTCTGCTCTCATTAGCTTCTTCATGTTGGTGCAGCCAAGAGAGAAACATGTCTGCTGTGGTGGGTAGAGAGGAGACATGGCTGCAGCACCGTAAAGTTCACAGGCTCGAGAGGATGACAAGTAGAGGACTCACTGATACCATATTTCTGCCCATACTGCGTGAAAAGAGGGAGTGTATCATAAAGTCCGAAGTTTTCCTCGTGCCAGATAGTGTCTTTCAATGCTGTCCAGAAAGCCGGCACGTCGTCCAGTACAATTTGACAGCTAGCAGAGAGAAAGTGGATGATACTCGGTGATAGGTTAGCAGGCGGAGAACCAGGATCATAATCTCCTGGCTGAACAAGGACTATGTCATTCTTAAGGTTTGTCGCAAGGAAAACAAATCGGACAATAGATGCAAGTGAGAGCTCCGTCACAGGGGACAGGACACCCTGCAATTCCTGCAAGCACTGGAGTAGCGACTGAGTGCTCATCGATGTGTGATTACATCATAGACTTTGCATGTACGGTGCAGGAAGTTGTTTGCACATGTATTTGATTATATAATCTTTGGCACGAATGGCACGAATGGGGCGAATGGGGCGAATGGGGCGGAAAGTCGAAGTCCGAGATGTCCTCAAAAAACTCGAGTCAGTCGATACAAGTTTCAAAACTTGTTCTGAACAAGCCACATTAGGCGTAGCTCAGAACAGTGTTCGTAAGTATTCGTCTTAGTTTAATTGAGGCAGATGCGTATGCTAAAGAAATTAAAGATGGATGTAATTGTGGGGGCTAGGGATCCTCGCCGAACATGCAAAACTACCCTTCCACAATCTCTGGGTTTGTATTCACGAATACAACACTATGGCCTCCAGGGGTGTGCATGTTAGCGATAGGAAAAATTCCATCAATGATCTCGGAATCAGACTGGTGGCTCTCATGTCGCAGATTGAATAAGATACGGGAGGCTAGCACTCCGTGGATCACGAGTTGCGGTCTGAGAGAAGTCAGTAGAAGAACCTGAGAGATAAAGGAATGTACTGACGCATCCAGGATATCAGTGTATGTCACCTACATGTTGAGCATTTTAGTAAATCCTATGGACCCAAATGCCTACTAGTAAGACCTCACAGGAACAAACAGGGTGATAAGAACATTTGCGAAGGATGCCACTGAAGGACTCTTGTTAGACCTGCATGGGTGCATAAACAAGAAGACGTACTTATGATGCAGGTCATGTATATCATCCCATCGTGATAAAGGATGGTGGCAAGGCGACCCTGCGTACCTTTGTAAAAGCTGAATTTCTTGTATATCGTAAGGATCATGAGCACTGTGACACAGGTTAACAGCCCCGGTATTTAGTAGTATCAACTTGAGTTACCTAGCTCATGAATGATCAAAAAGCCATATTGTATGGCGCCACCTTTTCCACCGTTTTCAAACACGCAATTTGTGCTGTTGACCCCTACAATAGGTTAGCAAAGGTGCTCACTCAGTATTATAAAGCGCAGGTACCTGGAGGGTTAGTCACGGTGAAACTGAGGACGACGTTTGACACCCCGACTGCCGCTGCAATGCAAAACTGTCCAAATGCAAATTTGGGTTTGATCAGTGGATCATCAAGTCAGCACTCACTGTAGCAAAAACGAGAAGCCACACCCGCAATTTTTTGCTCTGATGCCAAAAGGCGAGTGTACGAAAAATAAGCAGGCCTGCAGAATAGATGATAAGCATACTAGTACTAGTTCAAAAGGATGAAAGCGCCAGCAGGCCGACCTTCTGCAGTGATGATGCTTATCAGATGTGAACCTTAATGAGTGTTCAATATTTCAATGTCCATGCTAGACTTGAGTCTGTCCCAGCACTGCTTACCATATGAGACAGCGTCGAAAGTTGCACACTGAAGTACAATCAGCGAGAGTCTAATTCGAATCACGAGTTCACGAACGCTTGTGTAGTTAAACCGGTCAGTCACCGCAGCTTAAATCTCATCAAGTCGTGGTACATGATGCAAGGACTCGCGACTTACAATACGTGGTCATAGCAGTACCCATCAAGGTAGCATAACGAGTGAGAGTAAACAAAACTCTAATGATGTTCCACTTCTTTCCCCAGATCAACTGGACCTGCGGGCCAACTTAGCGTGCATCGGACTCAAATGGGGTCACAAACCTCTTGTGGAAGCGTCAAGCAGTAGTCAAAAACCTATGTTCAAAGATGTGCAAGGAATTAAGGATGACCGCGGTTCAGACACTCACCACTGCTGCCATCGCTGCAACTACCTCTATCGTCAGATGGGCAATGTGAGTGCTAGTAGCGAAGCGCGTACCTGTGAAATACTATTGGTGTTCAAAGACATTGAAACATGAGCATTTGTACTATGGGCCGGAAAACGAGGATTCACCTGCGCGGTCTGAAAACCTACAGTCGTAGCTGACATGGTGAAGATAATGAAAGTATTCTTGATGTATTTTCACCTGCATACCATTTGATACGGTCTGTCACAGCCCCGAATCTAGCACCGCGCATAGGTATTTCCTTTGAAATTGAAATCTGGCCATAGGAGTTGTCATGTCACCGTCATGAGGAAATCCGGGCAATTTCCATCGGTTGCTATCTTTAGATAATCAGGCACACGTTATACGTCATAGTGCTTTCTTGCTGTGACAGCAAATTGTTTCAAGGCTCTACACAGCCAAAGACACTAGTACTAGTACTGTGCACTTCGAGATTCAGGGGAAGAAAAGACTGTGCAGACTAAACTTATCTTTTGATTTTCGTGTATCATATAATGATGGACACATGTACAGGTACTGCTGCAGTGAGTCGAAATCCTGAATGATTACAAAATATCGTGGCAACTGAAGTGGTATACTCTATATATATATCTGGGGGGGGCGGGGCGAGTATAGGTCAACGAGTGAGTCTGGGAGACTCGTTCGGCGCGCAGAAAGACTCTTGGTTCGTCCAGTGCGAGCTCCACCTATACAAACATGGACATACAAGCACCCGCCTGAGGCAGGCGCATGTAGAACCAGAGCTGCCTCCGCCTGAGGCAGAAGTGGTCAACTGTGGGTAGAGAGGAGGGTTATGGAAAAGCTGCAGCAGTAGGTAAGGCGTCATGCGGAATGTTTGAAATGTTCAATCATCAGAAGTCAGGTTTGAGTCGGAGTGTCAAAACAGCGCGGGAAAATGTAACACAGCATTAAGCAGATCGACGGGAATCCGATTGATGTTTTGTCTGCCATAGGGCATCGTCCCAAACGGACAATAAACACTGACTCGAAAAAAAAGCTTCACGCATATACGCTGAAGAAATTAGATTGTAGATGGATGTAATTTGGGGAGCTGGGGATCCTTGCCGAGCATGCAAAACTACCCTTCTACGCTCCCTGGGTTTGTATTCACGAATACAACACTATGGCCTTCAGGGCTGCGACGCATGTCAGCCATAGGAAAGATTTCGTCAGTGATCGCAGAATCAGGCCGATGGCTCTCATGTCGCAGATTGAGTAAGATACGGGAGGCTAGCACTCCGTGGATCACGAGCTGTGGTCTGAGAGAAGTCAAGAGAAGAACCTGAGAGATAAAGGAATGCACTGACGCATCCAGCATGTCGGAGTATGTAACAGGAGCAACCAGGGTGATGAGAATATTTGCGAAGGATGCCACTGAAGGACACTTGTCAGACCTGCATGAGTGCATAAACAAGAAGACGTACTTATGATGCAGGTCATGTATATCATCCCATCGCGATAAAGGATGGTAACGAGGCGACCTCGAGCATCTTTGTAGAAGCTGAATCTCTTGTATATCGTAAGGATCATGAGCACTGTGGCATCTCAGGTTAGCAGCCCCGGTATTTAGTAGTATGAACTTGAGTTGCCTAGCTCATAAATGACCAAAAAACCATATTGTATGGCGCCACCTTTTTCATTTTCAAACACGCAACTTGTGCTGTTGGCCCCTACAATAGGTTAGCAAGGGTGCTCACTCGGTATTGTAAAGCACGGGTACCTCGAGGGTCAGCGATATGGACGCTCACAACTCTTAACACCCCGACAGCCCCTACAATAGAAAACTGTCCAAATGTAAATTTGGGTTTGATCGGTGGATCAAGTGGGCACTTACTGCAGCAAGAACGATAAGCCACACCATCAATTTTTTGTTCTGATGCCAAAAGGCGAGTGTACGAAAAATAAGCAGGCCTGCAGAGTAGATGGTAAGCATACTGATACTGGTTTGTAATGACGAAAGCGCCATCAGGCCGACCTTCTGCGGCGAGAATGCTTATCAGATGTGAAACTTGATGAGTGTTCAATGTCCACGCTAGAGTTGAGTCTGTCCCAGCGTCTCTTACCGTATGAGACATCGCCGAAAGTCACGCACTGAAGGACAATCAGCGAGAGTTTAAATCAAATCACGAGTTCACGAACACTGGTGTGCACAGTCACAGCGGCTTAAATCTCATCAAGGCATGTTACATGATGCAAGGACTCGCGACTTACCATACGTAGTCATGGCAGTACCCACCAAGGTGGCATAACGAGTGAGGGTAAACATAATTCTAATGATGTCCCACTTCTTTCCCCAGATCGACTGGACCTGCGAGATAACTTAGCATGCGTCGGACTCAAACAAGGTCACAAACCTCTTGTGGAAGCGTCAAGCAGTAATCGAAGACCTGGTTCAAAGATGTGGAAAATTTCCAGGGATGACCACAGTTCGGATACTCACCACTGCTGCCATCGCTGCAACTATCTCCATTGTCAGACGGGCAATGCGAGTGCTAGTAGTGAAGTGCGCACCTGTGAAATACTATCAATGTACAAAGGCATTGAAACATAAGTGTTTGTACTATAGACTGGAAATGAGGATTCACCTGCGCGGTCTGAAAACCTACAGTCGTAGCTGACATGATGAAGATGATGAAAGTATTCTTGATGTGCTAACTTTCACCTGCATACCATTTAATACGGTCTGTCACAGCCCCGAATCTAGCACCGCGCATAGGTATTTCCTTTGAAATATAAGTTTGGCCACAGGAATTGTCATAGAAATTGGATAGGCGTCACAGCAGATTGTTCCCAGGATCTGCACAACCGAAGACACTGTGCAGATCGGAGTTACGCATCTTTTGCCTGAAGGCGATTCCATGCATTATACTATCATGATGGATACACAGGTACTGCCCTCGATCAGATTCGAACGGTTGGTGTACCATAGGAACAGGATGACCGTAGCATCGCGTAAATGGTCGGCATCAAGATGGAGTACAACAGGGATGCACAGATATATAGATCATAATCAGCCACGATAAATTCGAACCTGCTCGTACAATCATGATGAACCAGGTGCCAGGTGGGCGCCAAAAAGATGCATCAATCTCTCAATAGCCGCTCTCAGATTCCCTTGAAGACGCCCGGCCGCAACTTGAAGTTCGCCTTGTATCTGCAAATAAGTAGATGTCATTGACCCAGAACCGTACGATCGTGAGCTCGGCAAATAGTACTCGACAAGTCAACTTGAAGACTACGTTTGCTGGTGCGGATGGCGGAGCTTTGAACGGAAGTTGAATTTCGCACGTTTAGGAATAAGTGTGTCGGGTAACGATTCCTTGCAACCTTACATCCGTCGTCGTCGTCGTCGTTCACCAGAAGAATGCTTACTGCTCGCGGCGTTACCCGCCTCTCACGGAGAGCAGCCAACACTGCAAGAAACACAAGCCGGTTCATTAACACCGCTGCTTATTCTTTGTCGCGTGTTGCCGTTCCTTCCTCCTCCCAAAAACAAAACGCAGCCGTTCGTCCTTCGTGTGCATCAGCGCAACACGGTTAGTTCTAAGTCTGGGATTACCATCTCTGACACTTACTGAGTTTTTCTGGCCTTTTTCGCGTCATTCCATTTGAACCGGGTGAACTCGGGTTATATAGCACGGACATATGCAACGGAAGCGAA
Organism: Suillus plorans; assembly: GCF_016647745.1. Classification (NCBI taxonomy): domain Eukaryota; kingdom Fungi; phylum Basidiomycota; class Agaricomycetes; order Boletales; family Suillaceae; genus Suillus; species Suillus plorans. The sequence goes on from NW_024537405.1 coordinate 47,372, forward strand.
GGGAGCTTCTGGGACTGTGAAAACCGTCATTGGTGCCGTCGTCGACGTTCAGTTCGAGACCGATGCTCTTCCACCCATTCTCAACGCACTGGAGGTTTTGGACTTCCACGGTGGCCGTCTTGTCCTTGAGGTCGCATCACATCTTGGCGAAAACTCTGTCCGTACCATTGCTATGGACGGTACCGAGGGCCTCGTCCGTGGCCAAAGGGTAGTTGACACCGGTGCTCCTATTCAAATTCCTGTCGGTGCCGCAACTCTCGGCCGCATCATGAACGTCATCGGTGAACCAATTGACGAGCGTGGTCCTATAAAAGGTGTCAAACTCTCGCCAATTCACGCCGACCCTCCTCCATTCGTTGATCAGTCGACCACTGCTGAGGTTTTGGAGACCGGTATTAAGGTCGTCGACCTTCTCGCTCCTTACGCCCGTGGTGGTAAAATTGGTCTTTTCGGTGGTGCTGGTGTCGGTAAGACTGTGTTGATTCAGGAGCTTATCAACAATGTTGCCAAAGCCCATGGTGGTTTCTCCATTTTCTGCGGTTGGTTAAACTTGATTTTTTTGGTCACATCAGGCCTTATTTCCTTGATTCAACAGGTGTTGGCGAACGTACTCGTGAGGGTAATGATTTGTACCACGAAATGATTGAAACTGGTGTTATCAACCTCGAGGGTGACTCGAAGGTTGCTCTCGTCTTCGGTCAAATGAACGAGCCTCCTGGTGCACGTGCTCGTGTGGCGCTTACTGGCCTCACTATCGCCGAGTACTTCCGTGATGAGGAAGGCCAGGATGTGCTGCTCTTCATCGACAACATCTTCCGCTTCACTCAGGCAGGTTCCGAGGTGTCTGCTCTCCTTGGTCGTATCCCCTCCGCCGTCGGTTACCAACCTACACTCTCAACTGATATGGGTGGCATGTATGTGCACTACTGTGTTCGCTCTAGTATTGATTTGACGTGCGATGTAGGCAAGAGCGCATTACAACCACCAAGAAGGGTTCAATCACTTCTGTGCAAGCAGTCTACGTGCCCGCTGATGATTTGACTGATCCTGCTCCTGCCACCACTTTCGCTCACTTGGACGCCACCACTGTACTGTCGCGTGGTATTGCCGAGCTTGGTATCTACCCCGCTGTGGACCCCCTTGACTCTAAGTCACGTATGCTTGACCCCCGTATCGTTGGTCAAGAGCACTACGATGTTGCCACCGCCGTTCAGAAGATTCTTCAGGACTACAAGTCTCTGCAGGATATCATTGCTATTCTGGGTATGGATGAGTTATCAGAAGAAGACAAGTTGACGGTCAGTGATACAAAGACAGAAGCAATGCTGAATGCTGACAAAGACTAGGTCGAGCGTGCTCGTAAGATCCAGCGTTTCATGTCGCAACCCTTCCAAGTTGCACAGGTTTTCACGGGTTACGAAGGCAAGCTCGTGCCTTTGAAGGACACTATCCGCTCTTTCAAGGAGATCCTTTCTGGTACACACGATAACTTGCCTGAGTCTGCATTTTACATGGTACGGATACGTGTATAAATTTGGTTTGGTATTTGTTGACGTATTGAACAGGCCGGCACGATCGAGGATGTCAAGTCCAAGGCTGAGCAGCTCGCCAAGGAGATCAGTGGAAACTAGATAAGACATATTGTACCCGCTCTACTTACTCGTCCATTACTGCTATCCACGTCGAATAGAGCTGGTTCATGGATTAAAGATATCGTTGTATCCATATTGTGCTTCTGGCAAGATGTGTGCAGTGCTTTCCTTTGTTTCGATAGTTTAGGGTCCGTACTGAGTTTGTGGATGCAAGTGTACTAGGGTCGAACAGTACACTCAGCTCGGTGGTGAATGAACACTATGTAGGACTTTTGTCATGAAGGCTCACGCATTTCGTTGGATCCATAACCCATATGCCTGCGGCCCGTCGCGGTTGTGTGGACGCGTGAAGTCACTGACACGTGACCTGGACATGGTTCGAAATGGTCGCCAACGCGAATGTTGTGGATGCCACATCTCTCACATCGCGCCAAACATGTCCTCATCATCGTCTCTAACGTTAAGCACGCTATTATCAACACTACACACACACCTCAATGCCCAAACCCAACTTTTACCGACACTCCACGTTCAACTTGGCCTACCACAAACCGCCCTGGAAGATGAACTGCAGACATTACAGCATACCCTGACCAAGGCCGTTGAGTCTCAGATAGAGGTGCGGAGGAAACAAGTAGATGATTGGATAGGAAAATGCGAAGGAGTGGAGTCTGGTTGTGCTCGGTATTCGAAAGCGCTGGGTACCCATGCTAAAGTTGCTGGATCGCTCAGTGATCTGAAAGCCGAGAAAGTCTTGCCAAGGAGATATGAAAGCGCCACTGTGTACCAGGAGAAACTAAGACAGGTCAGTCGGATCTTTTGGACGCGTGATCTACTGAGATGATAGTCTCTTAGATCTATCACACGAAACTCGAGCAGCTCACAACGTTGACCAATCGCCTGAACGCCCTCGCACGGACGCTAGGATCCCATTTCTTTCAACAAGATATCTTAACTCCCGCGGTTGCTGCTACTGAGGAACTAGACAACCCTACAGCACTACGAGATGTTATGCCTGAACGTTTTTCCAAACTTGAAAAGGAGCTTGTACGAGGAAAAGGCGAAGTGGTCAGTCAGTATTTCCTTGTTCATCTATATATTGCTGATTGCAGGTTTACAGTTGAAGCGACTAACTCAACTGGGTGAAGTCTTCACCCAGATCGACTGGCTTTACTCAGAATTAGGTATCGATCCTCCCCCACCCACTGTCACGACACCGGTTGCCACCTCATCTTCAACACTTGCCGTACCAAGATATTCTCTGCCACGATCTTCATCCGCAGGTAGTACGCGTCTCAACTCCAGTGCAGATCCATTTGCATCCTCAACTGCCGGACCTTCGACGCCCACTCCTTCATCGATCGGGACATCTGACAACCACATGCTTTGCTCATCGTCCTCTCCCCCACAGCCCTCTATAGCCCTCCCAGAAGTTTCCGAGTTCCCCAACGAAAATGAATACCTCAGGTCACTTGGACGCTTTATCGAGCTACTCGACTCATCACCGCAAGACTCGCCACCTGGAACAATCTTAAACTCGTGTGGTATCGAACCGACGCAGGGCATCTTGGCTTGGGGTGATAGACTGCATGCCGAACTGAATGAACTCAAGAGGCGCCGCGAAGTACACATCCAAGCCATGTATGATCAACTGGAGGCGCTTTGGCGACGCATGGGTGTGGGTGAGGAGGGTATGGATGGTTTTGTCGAGGCGAATCGCGGGACGACGCCTTCTGTGGTCCAAGCGTATGAAGAGGAACTGGAGCGCATGATTGACTTGAAGCGCGAGAGAATGGGCGAGTTTATCGCTAATGCTCGCACAGAAATTGAGAGCCTGTGGGAGGAACTCATGATAGGAGAAGATGAGCGGAATGATTTTGCTGCATTCGCCGATGGTGAGTTTGTTTCTGTCACCCCCTTCCTGGAGTTTAACTGAGGGGATGTCGTAGATGAACATACAGAAGATTTACTGAGCCAGCATGAGCATGAGATCGCCCGCCTGAAAGCGGAAGTGCGGCTCAAGATGCCACTACTGACGTCGATCAAGAAGTACATGGATATTTGTGAGGAAGAGAAGGAGCTAGAGCGTGTAGCTAGCGATCAGACGCGCCTTCTAGGAAGGGGTGGGGGACGAGATCCTGGCAGACTGCTCCGGGAAGAGAAGATGCGAAAGAGGGTTGGGAAAGAGAAGCCCAAGGTTTGTCAATTCCTATTCATGCTCTCGACCTTCCGTCTAATTTTTTTCCGAACAGCTTGAACAACAACTACTGTCATCGCTGCCTACATGGGAACAAACGCACGGACGAGCTTTCCTCGTGCATGGCGAAAGCATGCTCCAATTGTTGATGGAGAATGCATCAGCGAACGAACAGGAGAATCGCAAAAGAACGCCTACTTCTCAATATTCTGCGCAGGCGCTCAATAGGGGGGCTTCGCAAAGCCTGAAGCCCGCCGCAGCCGCCAGCAACGGGGCAAATGTCGCTTCCAAAGGAGGATATGTCCCTGGTAAATCCAACGCATCTCATCACGGCGTGGTAACACCCGCCGTTCGGCCAGGATCATCGACGTCTTCGAATACCCACGGAACTAATAAACGACAGAAACTCATCGATGGCACGCATCGTACCGTAGCACGTCCAGGATCACCCACAAGGGGCCGGACACCCAGCGGCAATTCAGCTCTCCCCCGACCAACCACGCAAAACGCGCCGCATATGCCTTCCCATTCAAAGAACTCGCAGGGGTACGCTGCACTTGGATGGGGCCGCAATCCTTCGACGATGCCACGATCAACATCACATACGAGCGTAACACATCTTAACTCAAGCGTGAGTTCGCACTATCCTTCGAGCGCACGATCGTACAACTCTGCCTCGATGGCGTCCAGTCATTCTAGGGAGTCAGTAGCTAAAAAGACGACGGGTCGTATTCGCAAGGAGAGCTTCAAACCACGGCCGAGTATCGATGGCGGTAGTGGAGGTGCTGTAGGATGGAAGAGCGGGTTTCGGGGGATGAGCGTTGCAGAGGAAGACGGATGCTGAGTACGACCTCGTGCATTCCTTTTTGTCTTTTTTTTATTCTCTTTCAATGACCACTTTCGTTTATCGTTCAATGCAAGCGCGGTTAGCTTGACGGTCTAAATTTACGTTATTTGTGAAGTTATAAACTATGTATACCTTGTTGTACTCTACCTTCCTCGACGGAGCCTTTGACATTTGTTGGGAAAATTCGTTTCGTTCCCGTTATGAATCGTGCATGATGGACTGGCAAATTCTCGGGGCAAGCGGTGGATAGAATGTGTGTACCATGATACTTATCGGTTTACTCAATTTTATGTAAACTTTCAGGTACCCAATGCCCATGAGCCCCGCCGCCGGGATGGCGCTCAGTGGTCACTCAGCGCCAATAGGGTTACTAAAGGTTTGATTCTCTTCAAGGCATCGACGACGTCGCATCGTAACACTCACAACAGGTCTACGTGTATTTTTGACGTTCCGTGGGTCAGACCAGTCATACGTGAATAGGTTCGAACTTTCTCCTGCGGCGGCTAGGGAATATCAGATTCGCAATCACGCCAAGCAAGCTTGTTTCATACTAGTACAGCCCAAGATTGATCATGTGCGGCGTACAGTGGGCGCAAACAGTGATCGTCGCACCCCTCTATTGGGTGCTCTTTTGAGTCTTATCTATCAAGCGCTCTCTTGCTTTTTCACTTCTCATCACTCCCACAATCCACAATGTCTACCTTGCGAAATGCGCCAACTGGTACACGTCAGGCATACCCTTTTCGCCCTCCCAGAGCAACAGAGTCCTCACAACCTGACAACTCCTTCATCCTCAAAGACCTTGGGGACAAGGTAGCCAAGTTTGAACGGAGCACGGATACTCTTAGTCCTGTGGAAGTTACAAACGTCAAGCCCATCGCTTCATACTCGTGGATCGAGGCTGCAACCCCAACAATTGCTGTCCCTGGTAAGCATATAGTCAATGTCTGAGTAAGATCAAGTTGATCAGTGACCTGCTGATGTCACACAGGTTCTCCCAGAGTCTGGTTCACAGGCCCCCAACGTGTCCCGGCTGACTCTGGAACACGCTTTGTGGATCAGAATGCATTCTACATGCGAAAAATGTCTCCCCTCATTCCCCTATTCGCAGCCATCGATGACATGAATCCTAGTTTCAACTTCAAGCAGTTCGACCTCATCACAGACCGCAATAACCTTCGCAAGCTTCTCCGCTGGGCTAGTGGCTCACCGGATGAGAAAGACTTTCGTATCGATATCGATGTAGCGGGCACAACGTGCTTGTTCACACGCCTTGAGGCACAGAACACGGACATCGTACAAGGCTTTATGGGGTATGGACATGAGTACGAGAAAGCGGCCACGAGAGTCACTCGCGGCTGCGAGAGAGCTACTGGTCATCACCGGATGATTTCCATCGTAAGATACTTGCATTCTCGGTGGCGTCACTTATCGCAACATGTCGTATTTGACAGGACATTGGTGAACTGAAGGTTCTCCTTCGTTTCACGATTGAGGCATGCACCTCTTCCACCAATGACACCAACGAGGAGGACGACCTCCTAGCAGCCTTCTCAGGCCTGGGTATTGGCGGAGCGTCTGTCTCTAGCAGCCGGGACACTAAGAAGCCTCAAGCCACGGTGCCAACCGTTCGTGGCGTGACGATCAGACAAACAACTCCACGCAAAGTTGTCCCGCAAGCCTCTCTCATCGAGCTCAAAACACGCGCTGCCCGCCGAGAGATCGACTGGGCAGAAGTTTATCCACAGCTCTATCTTTCTCAGACAGCATTCCTGTATATCGCGAAGCACGAACGCGGCAGCTTCAACACCCTGGAAAAAGTAGAGCTTGGCTCGAAGAGCATGCAGACTCATGCCCGCCATACTCAGCAGGGTGTTGCGAAGTTGAAACTCGTGCTTCAGGATATTTTGGATGCTGTGAAAAAGGAAGATGTGGGGGTAGGCTTGAGTTTGGTGGCAAAGGATGGCAAGTTGGCATTGTACAAGCGCCATGAGGGGACTGGAAAAGGACCGGGAAAAGATATCACAGACAAATTCAATTGATGTGGGATTACTATCCTGGTAAGTATCAAGTGGTACCAAAGCGACCCTTCGACAACTCGCGGTGTAGGATATGACTGAAGTGATACTTTGGTAGTATTGTGATCGAATGTGGAAGACGTACTTTTTGCTGCACACAGGATTGATGTAATGTCATTCAGTGGCTTGTCCATGTAAGCATTCAGTGTGCAAGATTATTGAGTTGAATGTTGACCGCTGGAAACTCACGTGGCCGACGCTGAGGAACACTGCCAGTGAGAGGCAGCTTCATCATGGCAAGGGGTCTCCTTGCCATGACCAATTTTCCCACTGAGAAACGACAGACGAACGGCACAGAACTGCGTTCTTGATGCGGACGAGGACGCGACGGATACCGGCTAACTTGAACTCTGGCGCATCTTCATCATGATTGATAGAATATATTCTATATTTGCTCTACAGGAAGGAAATGTCCGCCCTCTCGTCTCCTAGGCTATTCACAGCCATGGGCGATGCTATGTAGCTTCGCAACAATTCGATTTCATCGCAGATCGCAATAGCCCTCACAAGCTTCTCCACTACTCATCGGATGAGAAAGACTTCTGCAATACGTGTTCACTCCGAGTCATACGAGAGACGTACATATGTACAACCGAGTTCAATACCGGGGGCAGGCTGTACGTATAGGATGTCAAACCCTACTAAATAGCAGTAAATCAGGATTGATTTTTTTCTAGTAAGACTTCCTCGTCAATGTGTTTGTTAGCACAGAGAACGCATATACCTAGGTAGCAGAGTAGCTCATCACTAATTACAAAAGACGCGGAAAATATAAGCTCAAATGACAAGCACTATCTGCGTGACTCACAGAACTATCAGCAGGACTAGGCTTCATCTGGCTCGACAGCTGTCACACCGCCTCCAGGCCGCGCTTGGAACTCATGTGAACGGGATAGTAATTCCACTGAATTCGTCGATTGGTCAGTGAGCAAGTGTGGTTTCTCCCTGCTCATTTGAAGATTGAATAATATTCGAGAAGCAAGAACACTGTGCGCAACAATCTGAGGTCTGAAATGAGGAATGTGAGCTTTCGACAACATATATCCTTGACCTGACTGACGTGTTTAGAATCTCGGTGTCCGAGAGCTAGGGGGTCACCTCAGTTCTTCGAGGCCAATGAAAACAAAGAAAGAACTCACAGGCAACACAACGGTAACGATCATATTGAGTGTAGATATCACTACAAAGTTGTCAGCATTAAATCATCAATAATAATGGCGGTAATACTCATGATGCAGATCATGTAGAGCAGTCCATCACGATAGATGCTCTTCACCAGCGCACTACTGTGAGAACCCAGATAGTGTCGATATCTCAAAAATACGGTGATGGACATGAGAACTAGAAGTGAACTATCAAGTGGGGAATTTCAAATCAAATGGTCGTCTCACCTATCTCGAAGAACATCAAGAGTCCATAAGGGAGGGCACTACTAATTCTAAGAGACCCCACAAAAGCACAAGGCGGGGTGACTGAAAGGATATGAATACAAAGACTAAAGAGTGAACCTTGAGACCTCACCTGGGCCCGGGATATCCAGATTGATGGGGGCAGCACTTAGAACCACAGACCCCAGCAAGATAACCTGCGCATACAGGTCAGTGGCGCACAGTGAAATAGATGTATCGTTGTACCAAACCAAAGGAGAGAAGAAAGATAAGATAAGCCTTTTTATTGCCAGAGAAGGCGTAGACCCTGACAATCAATAAACCTATTGCGCGAGTGTAAATGCATGCTGTAACATACATAGTATGCGAAAGCCAACCTTCCGCGGCAATGATCCCCAAGAAATGTATGCCTGCGAAATATCGTTGCCAAGTCATATCGTGAGCTAGTATGTGGACCAACCATTTACAGCGTCATTAAAAGGTATGCACTATATGTTGTTGTGAGTCGCATTTGGCGCTGCACAGATCAAAGGTGTACTCACATCTTGCGTGCCCCATGTCTTGATAGCGGCTGGTTAGGATTCAGCTTTTGTATAGTAGCGCACACCAGCGTATCTTACAGTACGAGGTCATAAGCGCACCAGCAAAAGGTGCATATCGTGAAATTGTGAAGGCGGTCCGAACTATTCCCCACTTCCGCCCCCAGGTCCATTGGACCTACAAGAAACATTAGCACCAATGTACGAGTGGTTAATTCGTCTGACTTCGGAGTGTAAGGTGACAAAGTAGTCATAAATCTGAACATACATCAGAGCTGTAATAAGACTGAAGCGGCCCGACTTACTAGGATTGCTGATGCAGCGACTTTGGAGAGTTGTGAATAACGATATGATTGATACCAGCCCGACCTTACCGTTAGTATACTTGAATAGTAATAGTTGGAGAGATTAGAGAAAGGCTGGGCAAAAAGTATGGTTGGATTACCTTGGCCAACTGCAAACCGAAGGTGTCCGGGACTGACATTTTCAAGTGGGATAGTGGATGAATGGAAGTCTACAGCAAGCAGATGTCAATAAGTACTGCAGTGTATACTTGCAGATCACGGCTGTGACCATCAACGTATCGAGGACTGTGAGTGTGCAGTGACCTAGAGCGCTCGGCATTCAGATCTCGGATTGGTGGCTTGATGATCACGATGTCATGATGCATGGATTATAATAGTCGCACTGTGTGATCGGAGCACACGGGTTCGACTTGACATGTGACATGATAAGCCTGCCAGTCGTTTTACTTGGCAAAAATTTAAAACTCAAATTTAGCACCCGTAGCACTAGGTGTACGTACTACGTACCACCATCTGAGTGTGGCGACGCACAAAAAGCAGGTTTTGGAGCGTTGGATTTGGTGTGGTTCGAGTCGTGCTCACGTACAGGGCGGGACTGTACCTCAATCGTACTTTTCGTCGATGGAGAGGCGCCGTAGAGCCGAGCCTGGGCTATGTTATCGTGACAACATCTGGAGTCCCAGGGTAGGCTTTACATATAGGGATGTTGACATGGGGTCTCAAACCTAAATAACAACAAATCAAAAAATACTTCCTCATGTTTGTTAGCACAGGGAACACATACACCTAAGTAGTAGAGTAGCTCGCCACTAAAATCCGAAAGACGCGGAAAATGCAAGCTGAAATGGGTGAGGATAGTCAGGAAGCTCAAATAACAAGCGCCATCTGTATGGCTCGCAGAACTATCAGTAGGTCTGAGCTTCATCTGGCTGGCTAGCTGTCTCACTGCCTCCAGGTCGCGCTTTGAATGTATGTAGACGGGATAGTAATTCCATTGAGGTCGCCGATCGGTCGGCGAGCCAGGGTGGTTGCTCCATGCTCACTTGAAGATTGAACAGTATTCGAGAAGCAAGAACACTGTGCGCAACAATCTGAGGTCTAGAATGAGGAATGTGAGCTTTCGACAACATATATCCACCTATATAATTGAGCGGACTAACGCGTTTAGCGTTTCGCTGTAAGAGAGCTAGGAAGTCTACTCAGTTCTTGAGGTCAACAAAAATAAAGAAAGAACTTACAGGCAACACAGCGATAATGATCACATTGACCATAGATATCACTACAGAGATGTCAGCGCGAAATTAATAGTAACAATGATGTTAATACTCATGATGCAGAACATGTAGAGTAGTCCGTCACGATAGATGCTCCTCACCAGCGCGCTATGAGAACCTAGATAGTGTCGATATCTCAGAAATACAGTGGTGGACATGAGAACTAAAAGTGAATTATCAAGTGGGGAATTTTGAATAGAATAGCCGCCTCACCTATCTCGAAAAACATCAAGAGTCCATATCCGAGGGCACTGCTACGAGCCCCTTCCAACACGCAAGGGGGGCCGACTGAAAGGAGATGAATATTAAGACTAAGAAGCGAGCTTCGAGACCTTGCCTCCTGGGATGTTCAAATTGATGGGGACAGCACTTCGAATCACACACATCACCAAGATGGCCTGCGCATACAAGTCAGCGGTGCACAGTGGGATAGAGATGTTGTTGTACCAAACCAAAGGAGAGAAGAATGATAAGATAAGCCTTTTTATTGCCAGAGAAGGCGTAGACCCTGAAAATCAATAGACCTGTTGTGCGAGCATAAATGCGTACTTTAACGTGAAATGCGAAAACCAACCTTCCGAGGCAAGGATGCCCAAGAAGTGTATGCCTGCGAAATGTCATCGCCAAGTCATGTCATGAGCTATGTGGACCAACCATTTATAGCATCGTTAAAAGGTGCGCACTATATGTTGATGTGAGTTGCAATTGGTGCTGCACAAATCAAAGGTGCACTCACATCTTGCGTGCCCCATGTCTTGATAGCGGCTGGTCAGGAATCAGCTTTTGCGTAGTAGCGCGCACCGGCGTATCTTACCGTACGAGGTCATGAGCGCACCAGCAAAAGGTGCATATCGTGAAATCGTGAAGGTAGTCCGGATGATTCCCCACTTCCGTCCCCGAGTCCATCGGACCTACAAGAAATATCAGCACCAAGGTATGAGTGGCTGATTATTCTGACTTCAGAATGTAAGGTGACAAAGTAGTCATAAATCTGGTCATATATCAGAGCAATAATGAGACTGAAGAGACGCAACTTACTAGGATTGCTGATGCAGCGACTTTGGAGAATCGTAAATAACGATAAGATTGTTACCAGCCCGACCTTACCGTTAGTGTACTTGAATAGTTGGAGAGATTAGAGAAAGGTTGCTCAAAAAGTACGATTGGATTACCTTGGCTAACTGTAAACCGAAAGTGTCTGGGGCTGACATTCTCGAGCGGCACAATGGGTAAATGGAGGTCTGCAGCAAGCAGTTGCCAATAAGTCATCAGTGAATTCATGAGTCCTTGAAATTGTAGCCGTCGCAGCTGTAGGATGATGTAATTCTGCTCCTACCGAATATGACTATGCATACCACGAGAAATTTGACTTGATCATACTTAGCCATGGATGGTCACTAACATAGACTCGCTAGATGAGACCGTAACAAAATCATAACAAGCTACCTTCGCAGCCGCCAACGGACGTAAGTGTAATGGTGTCCGTGTTATTAAACATTTTCACTTGCAAGCATTTATGTTTCATGTTAAAAGATTATTTAAGACTTTCTGCAGGACAATGGCTTTAGCCCTTGACATCACATAGAGATTGACCTGACAGTTGGCAACAAAATTATGATACGCTGATTTCACAGCCAGCAACGGACCGAAGCTCACTAGCGTTGGTGTCGTTGATCATTCTCAGTTCCCATCAAATATTACCTTGATTCTAATGTTATCCAAGGCTTTCCACAGGACAATGGCCTTAACCTTTGACAGCAAATATAGTTTGGCCTGGTGGTTCATGGCAGAGTTGCGACATACCGCCGGTGCGGCCAACGAGGGATGAAAGCTCACTAGCGTTGATGCTGTTAGTCGTTCTCAGTTCTCACCAAATATTACCTCGATTTTAATGTTATCTGTGACTTTCTGAGAGATAATGGCTTTAGCACCAGTCAAAAACTATAGTTTAGCCTGGCGATTTATGGCAGAGTTGCGACATACCGCCGTTACAGACAGTAAGGGATGAAAGCTCACTACCATGAATATTGTTCATCTTTCTCAAATTGTAGGTGTCTTGAGGCGCAGCGGGTGTGCTATGCAGACACCTGAATTAGTAAGTTAACAACTGGAATCAATTCGCGACAGTCACTAAACTCGTCCAAATGGTCTTCGGACAATCTGTGCTAATATTGAGGCGATATGTGTCACATTGAACAAGAAGTTAAAGAACCCAGATGGTCAGTTACTCAAAGGCGGTATACGAGTCCTCATCAAACTAAGAGATCCAGTGAAACCAATTTCAAAGCACGAATCAATCGAGGGGCACTTCCTTCCAATTTTCCTCATCCTCTGGGAGTATCTGCGCTGACGACATTAGTGATGTTCCGGCCCGGCTTGGGCTCAAAGCCCCGGCTTAGGCTCGGCCTGGGGGGGGCTTAGGCTCACCAGATTTCAAGCCTGAGCCGTGAGCCCAAGCCGGCCCAAAGCCGGGGCTTAGGCCCATGCAAGCCGCGGCCCAAACCGATGTCCGAGCTCCACCATGCTGTTCCCAACACCACGAACACCATGCGCAAACGCCCAGCACACGTCAGCAACTGCTGACGTGGCTCAGACGAATACGGACGATGGACGAGAGCAGGTGAAGGGAAGAAGACAAGGAGGAGAACGTTCGGACAGGGATGGAAGGGTGTGTGGAGGAGTGGCGTAAGAAGTGATATAGGCCGGAAGACAGCTGTTGAACTCGGAAGGTTGTCCGACCCAGTCGAGGATGGTGATGTCTGTAGGTGGACATGGACACTGAAGATACCAAATAATGAATACGCGACGACTTCTTGCAATGTGGTGACGCGAGATGACGCCCATTGAAGTCTCCGTCGAGCGTCGCTCATCCCAGGATGAAAGGAGATCAGACGTGCGTATGTAGTTGAAGTTGAGAGGAATCGCTGTCGACGTCCAAACCCTCCGAGTCGAACGTTGCCGATGAGACCGAAGGCGAGGAATGACATGGTGAATAGATCGTCCGAGCGCAAGGGAAAAGAGGCGCAGGGACGAGAGATGTGACGTTGGGGCCGAAATCTTCCAAGTATCAATGTTTCGTTTCAATATAGATTAGAAAAGGACTTACCGTATAAAAGGCAGCATCCAGCCACCCGAGCGTCTCAGTTCTGACCAAGATACTGAGACGTGAGTTAGCTTTTACTTTACACTTCGAGTAGCCGTACTGATGTGACGTAGGAGACTTACCTGTTAGGTACATACGTCGTCAATAAAGAGTTCTGACCAAGATACTGAGATGAGACTTACCTGTTAGATCCTGCTGCGCCTTTACGAGTTCTAGAATCGCGTCATAGTAAGAGTCAGTAATGAGAAAATGCCAAACACATACTTGTGGGGCGTGACCACTGACGTGACAAGGTGTCATATACTCTATGTACCAAAGCCGCGGCTTGGGCCGCCGGCTTAGGCTTTTCTAAATTCAAGCCCAGGCCTAAGCCCTGCTCAGGCCGTGACTTAGGCCTGGGCTAGGCCCGGCCTATTTGGGCCCGGCTTGGGCCGGCCCAGGGCTTCAAGCCGGGCCTTGCACATCACTAGACGACATGTATAGTGCACCTAAAGCTGTTTGCTTACGCTCCTCCTGAGTAGTCTTTTCTGTACTATTCTGTCCGCGTTGGGACGCTTTGAGATCAAATTCGAGAGCTATAGATTGCGTTTATTAATTGGTGGCGATTCATAATGACGATGATAATTTGCTCACTTATTGGATCCGTCCAATCGATAACTTCTTCGAATAGGGGAGCATGTGGAGCAGCACCCTCTCCCCAATCCAGATCGCGCAAACTGTGAGCAGTATGGATATTCTATGTGAACAAAATACACAAAGGTATTTGTGACATCAATATAAGTACTGTACACCAGCATAAAAAACGAGAGTAGAATGCTGACATTAACAGGGTCATCATCGTACACAGCTCGTTCTATCAGCCGGATCGATTCTAGCTAACCATCAGGAGCCCAAGCCAGATTTTCTCTTTGTTCTTCCAGAAGTCACCAGGGGCGGCGTAATCGTCATCGAAGCTGGTGGGGGTGTGGCCGTTACTGGAGAGTCCCTACGCCCTTTACCCATCGACTTCAATGCCTCCTGGAACGGATCGATCGACGATGGTTGCGCAACATTGAGATCAGGCTCCTTCTTGACAGGCGCCGGGCTTTCTTGAAGCTTGGTCATTTGGCTTTCGGTTTCGGCGCAGAAATGAAATGAGAAATCGGAACAAGCATCTTTGACGGCGAGAACAGGTTTCGTCTCTTTCTTCATGGCTGTTGGCTTTGACGCGGAAGCAGTAGTAGGCACTATAGCGGCCTTCTTGACAGGTGGTGGCGGTTTTGCTAATGTAGTAGGCAGGAATAGTGTAAATAAGTATGGAAACGTGGCACTTCATATGCTCACCTCATCACGAAAGATGACGGAAGATCGATCCCAATCTAATGCTTCACTTCAGCACGAGAAGCTCTGACGAACTTGTCACAACGCACCTTGTCGTAGCTAGATACCTGCCATTCGGGGAGGACTGTACTAAGTGGCGGACAAGGACAGCGTGCATGGAGAGGCCTTGTACAGGCTCTAGGCTTTAAGTTTTGGTATTAAAGCCTGAGTGGCTCGCGGTCCTCGAATGGTGTTTAAATCCACGGACGAGGGCCGGGTCGCGTCTACCGTAATCCCCATCACCTTCAAGACTGCCAGCCAATGACCCGCTTGTGAGTCTCTTGCCATCTGGGGAGAGGCACAATGATCTCACCGTATATTCGTGCTTCTCCAGTAAACTAAATACTTGCTGCTCGAGTCAGTCTACCGTGACATCTCTAATGCGAGATCGCACCTGAAATCGAATACAACGACCAAGGACGACAGAAGAACAAAGAGAGATGTGACAAAATACGTGAGGTGGGAGGACGAAACGCACAAGACTCGGATGTGTCTCAGATGGTCTTTGACAAAAAAGGTAAATAATTCACGCACACACTGGCAGATGCCTGGACGTTTAGAGGCTACAGAACTTCTCTCGTTTGAAAACCAAACACGATTTATGAATTCTAAGATATACTGAAGAAAGTCATGCGTTCACCGATGGCTACACGTCTGGTCCGTCAGCCAATCGTTATCCCAGCGCCGGATACCTAGTAGCTATAGTGAAATGACTTGGATATCAAAACGAGAGGTTATCAAACATTTCCTCAATTTCCCCGTCAAACTCAGAGCCGTCAGGATCTTCGTCATCTCCAAGTTCCTCTTCCCCTACTTCATCACATTCGTCTTCTGACTCGGACTCACCAATTTGGTCGTCATCCAAGTCCATCTGTTCGTCATCTGAGCCATCGTCTTCCTTGTAGTCCTTACCGTTGCTTCCGCCTTCATCCACATCCATAGCCTCCGATTTTTCAGGCGTCATTGACTCGCCGGGGGCAAAACAGTCTCTAATGATTCTCCGTAAAGCCACTGGGTGGCCTACACCTAAGTGAGTATAACGCAGGAACATATCGCGATCAACAAAACTAATTTTGACAGATCAGAATCATTCGATGCTAAGCCACAAGACATACTGCACTTACATCCCAACGTAATAGGCTTCCCAGTCATCTAGTTCGCCCTCGGCACGTGCTAACGATTTTCCATAGCGAAGTGAAGTTACACTGCGTTTACAAGTGAATGCAGGAATTAGGTGAGCTCCTCGTATCACTTGTCCGGGATCAAGAAATCCGAACGCATCACAGTCCGACTCCTCCACAAATGCTACTTTGGGAAGACGGGCACGTTGCATGCCTGACCGATAGTCTGAAGATATTAACGGCGCGAGCCACCTGACATGGAGGACCTCGAGGTGCTGTTTCTGGGCAGAACCGACACCTTCGAGCCAGGTGTCCATGTGATAAATCCCTAGTACACGAGCGTACCAGTATGGGTGGGAAGGCGAGGTTTCTCCTGAAAGCACCATAACATCAGCATGAGTGTTGGGGTTGATAGTGTCGTATTCGCACCTCATATCGTAAGTTGTATAGTGTACCTGCATCGTCTGGACGGAGTAGACTGTATTGTTAGGGATTATGACTGAGTTATGTTCCTCATTCGTGAATATATGGTCGCAATGATCGATGGATAATTTCTTCAGCCTATACAAAATATGGTCCTTCAATTTTGGGATGAAGTTCTAGAAGCCATCGTGATCAGACTGGCAGCCGACTGAACCAAAGCGCTAGTGTTACCTTAGTAGCAGCATCACCATCGTGTTCCCGGAGGAATGCAAACAAAGACATTGGGTTATTTCGGTTGCTTGCGATAAAATGATGGTCATTGGACGGCAATAGAGCAGGAGAGTCGGCCGGTGAGTGGATGTTTGAGGGAGAGATACCTGCTGCCTCTGCGACTCGCCGTAGTACGCGGCGGCGGCGTTCATGCTTCGCTAGTTGGGCCGAAGTATCCAGCTTGCTAGTGAGCGGATAGAATGCTTTTAAAGCTCTATGTGCTAGCTCCCCCTAACAAATAACACAACTTCAGAATCACACTTGAGGGAAGACACAAGACTTACTATCTGAGTAGTAAATGAATCTGTGGTACCAAAGAGTTTGATGGTTCGCACGTAGTCTCCCATAGCGTGAAACTTATAGGTACTCAAATTAAATCTTTTTACCTTCGGTCCAGTTGGTTCTGAAGAAGTAGCATTAAGTCCACCATGCTGAGCGAATCTTCGTCGGCGAGCTGCCTTCTCCTTCGGTAATTCCACCGTGTCAAAAGCAGCGCAGGTAAAATCACGGAACTTTCGCAACTGCTTGGAGAGATTTTTGAATGTTTCTTCAAAAAAACCCAGGGTCAACTCTGAATGAACTCTTAACTTAGCGAGTGCGTGCCATTGGGTGAATCTGTATAAGAGAGACTGTATAATCATGTCATGACTAGCAGGAAATAGCCCTTCGAACACAGGTATTGCACACTGAAGAAGGGCCATCAGCAATCTAGAGAGAATAGTCAAGTAAGCGTCATGAAACCTGCAACATGTCTTCGAAATCTCGCGCCGCTAGTCTCTTCATCTCGGATGTGTTATTTGCAAACATCCGAATTACCCCATTACCGAAAGTTGGAACTAAATGAAATCTATGATCGGAAAGAGGTTGTTAGTTGTCATGGTGACTATGTATCAAACTGCACCTACCTTGTGTCTAGAGTTGCAATTAGTTGATTCCCCCCCGGAAGCGCATAAAGAATCCTGACGAGGTGGGTGAATAGGGCCTTCCAGGTACCCAGCTCGCACTCGTGCATAAAATCTACAACGAGCATACGAAATGGGTCAAGGCCCAATGCTCCGAGCTTCTCGACGAATGTATTCTGCGAGTTACTCATCTGAGCTAGTATGAGAAAGCAACAGACAATTTGCACTTACCAGGATAGGTACCCATGAGCCTTCTCCTAGTGCCTCGTCAACTTTTACACCATCCACCGTGTTACCCCCATTGTAGATGTATTCTCGTGCCCTGACAATGTTAGATGAGACATAGATCCGAAGATTGGTTATACGGCTCTTCATGTCTTTGAGGAGGCCTAGAGAAGGAAATAGGCTTTTTGGCGTGAGACAACGGGGGCATGGGCATGAGCCCATGTCCTTAATAGTGGCGATCAAAACCCTGAAACTTGTTGAGCGATTTAACGATGCTTGTAGACAGGACATACTTTTCAGGATAATCAGCCGAGTATGTAAGTATACGAGGAAATATCCTCCGTAACACACCGTCAGCGCACTTCAACACGATGCCATGACGGTATGCACGGATAAAGTCTTGATCTAGAAGGGTACCCCAGCACGCGTGAAACAATTCACAGCGACAGTGAGTGTGAAGGGCGGCCATGCCGCTTTTGGATATGCGAGGCAGGCTGCTCAGCACATCCTTGACCTTATCAGGCAGCTGACAGGCGATCATTGGACAGAGACTCTTACAAGTATAGTAGCACTCACCGACGGTAGAAATCCCACAAGGTGACATGCGCCGGACTTTGGTGCAGAGCGAGCGTACTTAGTCAGATTCCCGAAGTACATATAGAGGGGCCAGGCTTTTGCCGTTCCGAAGTTTGCCAGATGCGTGGCATCTGAAAAAAACATGAGGCCAGCAATCACACGTTCTAATTTACATCCAGGCTCCATTGGAAGCTTTTGTAGGTCGTCCTGAGCATCCAACCAAGAGTCAGAGGTATATAACTCGTCGAATACTCGCTCTTGATGGTCGTCCAATGGATCCTTCCATAAGCGCCTGAAAGGTGACAAGTGAAACGCGCTCGCTTGAATGTCCGTAAATGCTGATCGGATTACTTCAAGGAGGGGGCGAAAATGGAATCCTGGAACCGAAAATGGTCTTGCCTCGTCGTCCTTCGATTTTGTAGGAATATTGATGGTGACGTCGGCCTGTATCCAGTCATCTGGAAACTCGATCTTGCTCTTGCTAGGGTCTAGAAGATTGTCTAACTCTCGCAAACTACCCCTCACCGAAAAGTCTTCCAAGTGCTTTAAGTCGAAATCTTGCGCCAGCATCACTTCTTTGACAAGACGGGCAACTTCAGTCTCAGATTTTTTGTTGCTGCCAGAATTCATCCATGACATGAGTCGATAGACAGTCATGTTAGGGAAAGGGTATGGAGGCGGGAAGATGCCCGAATCAGTCTCTTGCGGAGCTATTGGACACGTGGTTGAAAGTAGCGAGGACGGGACAAATCTATCCGGCTCGAAGGATGGGCGACGAGGGTAGAGTCGAGAAAGTCCAAGAGAATTGAAGGTAGTCTGAAGCGTATCTCGTAACGTCAACAGAACTCTGCGGAGTCTGGATTGAGGTGGGGGGGCTGGGTTTCGAGAAAGCGGAACATCGTTATTTTCCAAGTCACTGAGGTCGCCGTCAGAAAGAGGAACATTCTCAAAACATCGAGGTATTCGTCTCAGAGGCCCGTGCAAAAGTTGTTCTGATCAAGGGCAGTTATCAGTCAGCCGACTTAAATAACTGAAAGCACACAACATACCTGAAGCATCGGTACTGAGTGTGTTGTCGCCAGTTTCAAACTGCTGCTGCTGCTGCGACCGCAGCTCCGAGTCTGACTTGGGTTGGTTGTGATCAGTACCCGCCGAGCCGATAGTAGCCATGCCAGCCTCGATCTGGCCACCACCCGATGATCTGCGGCCAGGGCACGGAATGATATGTTTTGAGCGGACACTCCCCACTTGCTGAATGGGCGATATCTTCTAAAAATCCATTTGAGCTGTCATGACGTCTAGCCATCCGAGTCCTCGGATGCCACTGGCTGTGGCATATATAGAAAATGCGGCTCACCGAAGAACTGCCCAAGCTCCGTTTTGTTACTGCTGGAAGTTGTACCAGGTTTACTAAAGCCGCCTCTTTTGCCCTCTCCTGTCTTTTCTGGCAGCTGGCGATACTGGACTTGCGGAAGAGTTTGCAGGTTGCACGATGTCTATAAAGCCCGCGACTATCGCCAGTTACTTTCTCCCAAGTGCAGCCTGGCGCGTTGCAAGATACCATAATAAAGTAAATCAAGAACAAAAGCAGAAGAAGCGGGCATAGAAGTCTTTTGCACATTCAGCTTGGGGCTAGCTCAGTCCGACGAGTGGTCACAAGGTCACAGAGCAACCTACCGATCTGAGGCCGCTATTCGAAGAGGCCGCTGCCTCAGGTCTTCGAATTGGTAAACTTCACCCTGGTGGTGTTCCAACTCGAGAGGGAATTGCGATATGGTGAGTGGAATATCAATGGAGATCAGGCTGCAGAAACGTGAAACCAGCGTTGAATGTACGACAGCTTCGCGTTTTCATATTCTGTTGGCAGTAGTACTAGTACTGAACGGATCCGAGTCAGACTATACCGTATTAGGCTCGCTGAACATAACGTTTCAGGGCGCTGTTCGTCACCTACTACGTATGGTACTATAGTCGCTACTAACCGCATTGATGTGATATTTGGCAGTACGTGACTACTGAAGCTTAAGCTCAAGTACTGGTTACAAGACTAAATACTTCAAGGACGTTCGTGCGCACGGCACCAGACATGACCCATTCCCACGAACTTGCCAAAGATCCAAATGCCCTCCAAAGGTTCCGCATTAGCGAGAATCACGTGTGCCAAGGGAAGTTAGCTGGCTGCAATGTCGTATCATGATTTCAAATACATGACCTCCTCGTATGTGGCTGCCCATTTCAGTCACACCTACGCGTAGTTCGTGTACAATTTGAATAAGTCTCATAATGTCCATTTGTCCTACTAAGACAAGCAAAAATCAAATTTTATGAACAACATTAGGTCTAGCGAGTCGCTCAGTACCAGCATAAGCGGATGCAGCAACATGTTTGGGATGTACTGATGAAGTCCAACCTATTCCTCGTGGATGTTGATGTACCAAAGTGCTGTACAATGAGATAAATCTTGCCTTAAAGCAACCTTAAAGGGTATTCAGTTCACGCTGCCACATTTGAGCGTTACGGATAAACTCATAGATGGTCTATTAAATTTTAATCAAAGGTTCGTCATGCAAGCGCTGTCGCCTTACACCGCCGATCTCGAAATTTAAACTTGAGATGTTTTCGCATTGTATCTCCATGGTGCTAATCCACATGAATCAACAGAACATCAGCGATTCATCAAACTAAACTCACTCATCGTAAGGACCAGAATTTTTCTCTTTGTGCGTCTGGAAAGCCTCTGCACACTCGGTGAGGGTCAAATATCACAATGGATGTGCGTACCCATTGGTGGCAAAGAGAAGCCAAGTACAACCAGTGTCGACAAAGCCGGGAGCCGCGCGGCCGCCCAAGAGCTCGATAGTATCGGTACCTTTCAATACCCCAGTACTTCGCGATTACCGAGAGTAGGAAACAAATATCAGGTTGCTACTGCAATTTACCTGAGGCAGTGAGGCAGGAGAGGCGGCGGAACACGAAGCAGTACCAAAAATAGGTTTGAATGGGCGCAAAAGGCACATGAGGGAGTGACGAGTCCTCACGTTGGCTGTCATGGAGTAAACGAAGGAAGCCTATACAGCCTATTCCAGGCCACGTCAGTACGCTGATATGGAAGAACAGTCATGATGTATTAGACTACTTTCTCACCTATCACAACACACTTTACCGCTCTTGCACGAATGCAAGCTCCACGATTGTCTCCGTTTCCGGGCGAAGCAACTCTCTAACTTGGCCATGGAGCGAAGTGTTTCCCTCATGTCGCGCATGGCTCTGTCGATTGTTCACATAATCGACTATGTTTGTTGGGGGTGATAGGAGAACCCTAGGCAGATGAGTTCGTTTCCTCATCATTATACTAATGTACGGTGACCACTGTGTCGATGTATCCAAACTGCGATGTATCAGAGGCTTCCTTCCAGATCTAGAAAGGGATGAGGCTCACTATTCAATCACTTCACATATAATGCAGACTACTGGAGGTGACCAGACGTTGTAGGTGCATTCCCAAACGAACGGCATGCAGCACACGAAGGCAAGCTCGTTCTTCGGGAAGAAGATGCAGAAGAAGGTCGAATAAACATCAGAGGAGAATCCAGCCTCCGATAAGGCTATAGAACCAGTCGCCCATGGGCAAGATGGATCTCGGTTGAAACTCAGATACGAGAAGAAGAGAGTTTGTGCCATGTACCCCAATGTCTGTAGGACACTCTGAGGCCGCAAGTTATCATAACCATTCTATAGTACACTATATTAACATCAATACAAGTAGTAGCGGTCATCTGACCTTGCAGACAATCCATCTTCCTACTGCCCCTTCCTTTGGCCGAAGGTGACCGTCTCGGCATCGCCCATCCATCCACTCCTGTAAAGAAAGACCTGATCTAGACGTCTGCTCGGTTGAAAGCAGTAAGCATTTGGCCATCCAAGTCTGAGTCTCTTCTGAAGCTGATAGCTCCCTGTATGCACTGCGCAGCAGCACCCACGCCTTATCCCTTGCTTTGCTTCTCAGCCGTTCCACCAGCGCGTGCACCGCATCTTGTGATAGACGGACCAGCACGTCATTTGTTTCGTCAGATGATTTGGAAACAGAAAGGAACTGCCTGTGTGCATCGTGCCGTGAAAGTGCTTCAACCTTGATGTGGTTAAGGGTGCGGAGGCTTGTTGCTAGATTTGATATCCATGAATATGCTTCTGATGTCCTATCGAGCACGTTGGGCGAGAGGTACGAAAGATGTGCAAAGTTTTGTGATGGATACCCAGCGATTAAGTGGTGAAGAAGCAGTATCAGCACCGAGCTGATTGGAGGCTGGCAGAGGTGTAGAGTTTGGGCAGGAGGTGAGAGAGAATAGAAGATGTCTGGATTGGGGAGTCGAATAGCGAGGAGAGGCAAAGAGAGGTTTCGTACACTGCAGGATATATAAACGATAAAAAAATTAATGCAAGATCAAGTTAACATACCTTCGATTGCATAGGCATCGCTCCGCTTGGACGCGAAGATTCCTTCTCTAAGCTTTCCTGTGGAGTAAAGTTTGGAATAGATTCTTGGTCAAGAAGGGACGCGAGACTCACGAAACAAAATTAAGATATTCTCCTGCCCATCCTTCATCTGCTTCTCTGTCCAGAACTTGTGTAGCTGTGATCTTCATGATGCCGCCTCATCCCGAATGCCATCAAGCACAGTGCACACCCACCTTCTCACCCACGAACACTCTGTACCGTTCCTGCACCTTGGAATCCTTCAAGCTAGCACCTAATAAAGATAAGCTCTAAGAATGAGTCAAGGTATTTGGTCTCACGCATCCCCGCCTTGCTCGAGTTCCGCTACTACTACTCCGGCTAGTAACTGATGCAACATGTTCCATTTGAATGTGAGGCGTGGGTTTTGGATCTCTGACTTGAAGAGAAGTGTTCGCTCTTCCATGAGCATGTGGTTTCCCCGCGGGCACCTCCATGGGCTGTTCTCATGCTGGTTGGTTGTCTGTAGACTGTAGTAGTACACGTAAAGTTAGGTTAGTGAGAGAAAAGTCTAATAATGTTGGTTTGTTTGGATCGAAGCTTTTGATAAATAAACTCACAGTAAAAAGCTTAGCTTTAGGCGCGCTCGATGCTACAGTAGAATCTAATCGATAGCATGGCAAAGTGTACGGAAGCAAGTAAACAAGATATAATACTCAAAGTAAATACGCAGGTCACTACGAGTCGGTGCTTCCGACCCTCCATACTTTGATCACCCCTGCGGCTCTGTCGGCACTCACAATGCCTCCTCGGAATGGGGAATCGATGCAAGCCAGACAAGTCACGATATCCTAATGTGACCTGAGAAGGTTCTGTTGGTTGTGGGTAATCATCGACATCCTTTGCGGAGGTCGATTGCTCTGACTAGCTGAGCTGGACGAATGTGCCCATGTCTCAACGTTACTGACGTATGGAGAACCATCTGTGGCTTGCACAGTGCTTAAAGTCGTAGTGAGCAAAAGATCTTTAGCAGAACACGTAGTCTCTCACCTGTACGATGGCCTGTCATGTTCTGACTCTGGGCCAGCCACCACATATGTACGCTCAAGTTTGCTGAAATCCCACAGTCTAAACCACCCTTCCAGCTCTTCGATGGCAACCGTTACCCAAGTCCCTTTCCCTTTGGTTGGATGGATGATACATTGGTTTACTCTTGCAAATTTTCCTGAAGAACTTTTGCCAACTTGCCAGCTCTTCATAAGTAGGCCAAAATGTCGGTCCCAGAGTGAGAGCACACCCATAGAAGTGCCCACGAGAATCCACATGCGTTTGCGGTCTAGACACATACAAGTTATGGGTCCAAAATGACGTGGATTTTGCATATGTTGTAAGACTCGCATGGTTCGCAAGTCCAGGATGGTGATGACAGAGTGTGTTGTCGCAAAGACAAGATTCGAGGCGACATCTGATAAGATATGTTTCACCAAGCAAGCTGGAACCAAACATATCCTTACCTGAATTGTAGTGAATCATGCATGTAATATATTCGCCAGGCGAGTCCACTCGATATTCTCGAATGGTCTGAAGTTTTGCATACTTCGGCAAAGACCCACTTTGGTTGACGTGTACCCTGATGACATGCAAGCTTCCGTCTTCCGCTGCACTAGCAAAACAATGCATGCCCTCCAGTATGCATACGCTCTTGACACGCGCATGATGCTGACTATACGTATGGCAAGGTTTACTCGTCACACTGCGTTCCAGCCGTGCTGTATCCCATACTTTAACAGACATGTCATCTGAACATGAAACAAAGAACACATGACCTGGAGATACAGCCAACCCGGGTGACGCAGCCAGTGTGAGATTGGAGGTGAGCAATGAGAGTGGCTTCCGTTCGCCGGTTGTTGCTATTGCGCGTAATGAAGCTTTGTCTGGCTGTATTGCGTCGACGAATAGGTCCTTCATGCATCTTTGGACCGAAGTCATGCTGCAACTCGCGATTGTTGATTCCAGGCTCCGGCCCATCTACAAACCATATCAGAAATCATGCAAGCAGATGTTATGATGGTTTAAAACGTACCATAGGTCGAGATAGGCAACATGGAGGCTATACGGGGTCGGATCACACCTCTTGCAATTCCAGCAAGTGAAATTGGTGATGATCTTCCTGGTTGTTCAGGAGAACCTTCTGCACGCATCTTAGATGGTGCCTGCATAACCCTACTGCATTCGTATTAGATGAGCCAACCGCAGGGGCAGCCTTCTGTCCGTCTGTACTTCCAACATGCAACCGATGCGCAGTCCGGATAGTCGATGAATTAGTATTAGACACAACCGAATCTGTCGGGCTGCTCGGGCGATCATGTCCCGCAGGCTGAGCACGAAGCGCAAGAGTTGCTGGCTGCGGGTTTGAAGGCGGTAGAGAGGGGGATTGCACTGCCTGGCGTTCCCGAGCAGTAGCGGTGAGGTTGAGCGACGATGAAGAGCCGCTCATAGCAGCTAATCTCGGCTTTAGGTCTTCCAGTGCAGGATTAGTTGCTCCACGGTCGACACTGGAAGCCCTGCTCATGTGTGGTGTACTGAAGCGTCCTGGGAGGTCACCTGGCCTGCGTGAATAGGATGCCAAGCGAGAAGGTCTGGGTATTAGATCAGACATAGAGGGCTTTGATTTGAGGAAGACTGTCTGAGGAACAACAGATAACTTCTGTAGTTCAATATCTCCCATCGAACAAATATTCCTTTCAAATTCTGGTTCTGTTTTTGGTCTGGATGCAAAACTACTACAAGTTCAATAAAAAAGCCAGAGGATATCAAAAGAAAAACCAACCTTGATGCATTATTAGCCAGCTTGAGGATGTAATCCCGCATCGCCGTGAGCTTCGCTTCATCAGCGGATGTCATACCAAGGTTCTGCAGTTTCAGCAACTGCACTTCGTCCCTTTTGCACATATTAGCCCCACGGAGACTTGAAATCGAGAAACTCACTCTTCTGACTTGTTGCGTCCAATAGTCGTGTTTCCCCCCTTTCTCATGGAAACTATGCTTTCCCTCGGGGATTCCACCTTGGATGCTGGTCTACGATGTCCCCTCCAAAAGGAGGTTTTCTCTGCTTTCATTGCCCATTGGACAGCGCCCATCAAAAACGGGACGTGGCAACTTTAAATCATGAGTAGCGAATCCAGCTCTGTGAAAATCCGACTTACCGGTGACTTCATTGCCGACAAAAGACTCTGTTCTTCAACCTCCTTCACATCCGAACGCAACAGATGACGCAAGGAAGGGTATATGATACACCAGACGTCACTTTGAGGTAGACATTTCACTACAGCCGCAATTAAGGAGGCTGCACCTGAAGTTGCACAAACTGTGAGCGTCTTGCGGATCAAAGGGATTTATAGCCCATACCCTGCCGTATCCAATCATTGGAATGGTAGAAAAACGGGAGAGCGGTACTCATCAGCTCCCAAATGCGTATCTTCTGAAACAGACCCAACTCGCAGAGGCTAGTGAGGGCGGCGAGTACCCGTGCTACTTTCTTCCACATCTGAAACCAGGGGTATCAGAAACATTCCACCATGCAGTAAAATTCACCAGAAAGTGCTTGTACCATCAGCGGCAGAATATATTCATCTAGGCTCCGACCTCCAGCACACGCCGCGACATCGACAATGCTCTCAAAAAACGCGTGACGAAGGTGCCAGTCTCGGTCGTTCAAGTACGTGATCGTATGACTCAAGACGACATCGTTCGTTCTTTGACTGCCAAGAAAGATGCAAAGTGCATTGATATTATGCAGCACCGCTCTCTTAACAATGGGAGAAGGATCCATGAGAAGCGTTGACAACTGTTCCTGGATGGAGAGGAGGAGGTCTTGTTTCATGACATTGTACGATACCTATCAACAAGTCTTAGATAAGGGGAAAAGCAAAGAGTGTTCATATGGCTTGCCTCGAAGTGCATTTCCTCGTATTCTTGTCTGTCACCATTGATCCCAGGAGAACCACCTGTATGCCTTAAGGGCTTGCCCCATCTCGAGATAGCGGTCGGCAGTCTGAGCTAGGGGAGCAATGCACTGCACATACATTGCCCGGACCGACACCTCTGGATCTTGCACAAGATAACGCACATTCGGAATGATATACTCTGGTACTATTGATGCATTCGAGGGAGTAATGACATTTACTTGAGTCAGCTGCAACGAGTTTACAACGTAGATGAAGAAATAAAGGGCACGCACAATCTGATGGCAGTGGTTGGAGCTGCTCATAAGTCAGTCAAAGTTTGAAGAACATCTGCGAAGATTGCTCACTTCAAGTGGATACTGAGATGCTGCTGCCGCCGCCGTTTTGTCCTTTTTCTCTTTTGGTTTCTTTGCATTTCCAGCGTGTCACGGTGGTCCGTCGAGGGCGGGTATCTGGGCAGGTTGCGAAGAAGACGCTATTGGAGTAGCATGGCTGTCGAATAGACGCGAAGAAAGCTAACTTGTGACCTGTAGATGCTACGACGAGTCAGATATGGGGGAGCCCGAGTCAGAGATCTGAGCATCCGAGATTCCGAGTGGACCAAGTCTGTTTTTGGCATGATCCTATCAAGCGCGCGCTCTTCGAATCACCCTTCGCGACAAATTTCGGGTGAAATCAACAAGGTCGCATCGCGGAAACCAAACAAGTCCAAATATTTGACTTTGATTTGGACTCGACTTTCATCATGGACGAGTCAACGCTTCCACCGCCAGATATCGACACACACCCACCTCCACCATCAGCATCAGCATCAACGGGCACACCAACAGATTTCTTTAAAGGCGTGGTCGGGAAAAGGTTATCGTGCGTCTCACATCAGGTGTTGATTATTGAGGTATCCTTTCCTTTGCCTTGCATCAATCTAAAACCAAGCCTATGTGCGTAGGCGTGCTTTCATGTCTAGATGGATATATGAACATTGTGCTGGGGTAGACTGAGGAAGATGTGAATGGGGTAGTCACGAATCGATACGGGGACGCGTTCATTCGCGGGAATAATGGTAAGTCGTTCGAGGATGTATGGCTGGATATGCCATGTTCTGATGTGTTCTCGTATACTAGTGTTGTACATATCTGCTGCAGAACTGCTATAATCAGAACCACATTGTACTGTACGAGCGTCGCCAAAATCAATGAGTAATCTATAACCTTTTCATGTCTGGTCTTTTCCTTTCCTGAGATTACCGTGACTGCCAATCGTTCATTCGTCATGGCGAGACAGCTTGCCTGGAACGACGCGCTTCAGGATGCAACCAAGGTAAAATATGCTGACCTGTCAGGCCCCACTTAATATGCGTTAACCTGGATGGTGACTCGGACATAGTCAGTTAGCATTGAGCCCTCCTTGATCGGCTATATCTCCAAGGGCCTCGCCCTCTGCGGAAACCAGGAGGTGCACGACACAACAGCAGAATTTGTTCATGATAGTAGTACTAGTACTATGTGAGGACTCGGAATAGTATCGAGATATGTAGTACACGGTTCTATTAACCTGCCAAAGATTGTAGCGAGACTCGGAGTTCATCATGAGAAACATGTCGACTTTAGTAACACTGTTGAGTCTGAGTCAGAAATACAATCCGATACCGTCAAATGATAACTGACACTTTCTACCCACTGGTACTGTTCATGGAGTGCGGCTAATCGCGGTGTTTCTCACCAGTTAATTTGGACTTGTGAGGAGGAGGCTGAGAGGTGGGACACTGTTTGCGCTTGGGACGTCCACGAGAAAGACGAGTGGATGTCTCTTGTAAGTCAGCGTCATCCGATGCTGAAGACTCAGATGGGGAATACGAAGGATCCCGTATGCGTTTTCCGGTTGTTGTGATTTGCACAGGCTCGTCTTTGAGTTGGGCATCCTCATGCCAATGTTTGTACCGAGCGTAAGAGGTTGAGAGCACCGCGTCATGCATTAATGTGATGGTGTCGTCCCAATCAATTGAAAAAACTACTTCAGCTTCCTCGAGGCGAGTGACATCGACAGTCTCATCAAGGTGTTCACTGTAAGCAGCGAAAGCATCCCTAACCTTTTCCAACCCTCGTTGGATCATATTCATGACGGCGCCCATGCGGAACGCAGGGAACAATGCCTGCATCAGGATTAAAGACGTTCGAGTCAGCGACTCTGATCAAAAACGTACGCCGCGTGCCATATACTGTTCATCCTCATCATCAAGATCTAACTGCGCTGCATCGTCTGGCTTTACCCACACCATGTACTCCACCGAGCTGAGATGACACCAGGTATGACCCGCGATCTCGACAGGTTCGCAGGGCGGGAACTCTTCGGCGATGAATTCACTACGAGGCATAGGCCTCTGCGAAGTTAAGAGAGTTGCTGATGCGACGGAACCTTCCTTCGGAGACTCGTACACCTTCGCCTCACGGACTACCGCTAAGATGGCCATAGTGACCTCCGGATGAGCCCTGATAGTCTTCTTCATCTTATCCAAAGCGTGCGCCACAGGTCTCTGAGCATGCGCACTCTGCGATGAACGGAATCAACAGCTCATTGCGGAGTCCTTTCACTTTCATCAACGCGATAGAGATATCAGGCATGACTGATGCACCTTCAATCTCTAATGCTAAGTTCATGTTAACGGCCGAACAAATGAGTTTATGATCGTAAGGAAGACTTTGCAATGTAGAGGCAAGGGAATCCTTGAGTTTGGTAAATGGCGCTTCGTGAATGGCACTAGGCATGTCGACAAGGAGGACGCGCTCGTTAGAGTCGTAGGAGAGCCTTAACTTCTTAGTTAATACTAATCACCAGAAACAGAAATAATAAACACGCCTGGGCTTTACTCGGCCCGTCTCTTCTAGCACATTTTGTAATACATAGTACTCCCGTGGCGTAACACCGTGAAACTCCTGCAATATTTGATAAGCATGGGAGAATCCGCTCAAAACACTCACTCACCATGACATGGCCAGTCTCTGGAGTCCTTTTGGTTATTTCTTTCAGTATCTGTCGCCCATCTTCAAATATCAATCAGAATCGGTTAGATCTTCGACTCTCATATAACGTACTTGAAGTAAGGCTATGACTTGGACGACAATAACCTTTGTCGTCCAAGTCAAATGAAGGACGCGCGGGGACCATAACCGCAGCAGAAGCCTGTTGTAGTTTGGGTATCTTGGTCTTTTCAGGTCTCACGGATGCCAGGTGGTAAGGATGTCTTCGAATTGGAGGTGGTGATCGTACACTCAGTTCCATTACCTAGTGGTCTGAAAACTGGAATGACTGATTTGACATCAGTGAGATGGCCATTTTCAACCTTTGACTTCCAAGTCATAGGCAGAGGTGTTCCCTGTGGAGAGGGTTAGTTGCAGGTTCATAATATGAGGGATATATGGCAGACATAAAGGCTAGTGTTAGCCACAGTTAAAGTTGGCATGACTGTTCAACAGCACTAGTGTGGTAGTAGTCACAAGATAAGGGTGTAATCATGACATATTAATTCGGCGAATGCCGCGAAACAACATTGAGTGTAACTACTAAGTATTCACAATATTAATGGCCCTGGGCCGGGCACACTACCTGTACCCTCCTGTACCCTTCTAATCGTTTCACATTTTTCGTCTCCTATTGATCGTTCCCAAGTACTTCTGTTGTACGCTCGCGCCGGGAGACCTCTAAAAACCCAAAACACTTGCGCAGGACACATAATGACATAACAGACGACCCGATCGTCTGCAAGCTCGCGGTCAGAAATCACGAGAGACACGGGAGAAAGCTAGATTGACAGTGGAGGATGAACCGGAAGCCATAGTAGTAACAACTTGAACAGAGACGAGCAATTGAGCACAACCAAACAGCTGGAGTCATGATGACAAAGCTAAAGTCCAAAAGAGATCGTGGCTACCGGGCCGGTGTGGAGCCGTCATGATCGAGCTCACGGAGAAATTTTCTGGGACCTGCCACCAGTGTACCCTAGAAGAGGGTACAGGGACAGTTGTCAGTCCCTGTACATATCCAGCACGGAATCGCTACTTTGCAAGCTATTGGTTACATCTGTGAAACTATAGTACGTTCACCGTGACCTTGTACCACTTGACCGCTTTTTCCTGATCTTGAGCTGCAGAAACCAGAGGTCTTGGCATCAGTGAGGTTGAACAGGACTCTGGGTTTGGCGGTTAGCCTAGGTAGTCCTACAATTGGTAAGTCTCGTCTAGTAGTACTGCTTCCTCCTCTCCTCCTTACAGTGAGGCAGGCTGGTACAGCCGTTTTGCCCCGAGCCGAACTGTGGAGTATCATGCCCTCATTCCCTCATATCTACCTGAATTATTATTATTTATATTCACACATTACATATCTAATTCTTCGTCAGGTTGTCCTTGAGGCTGCACCAATCCCCACCATCAAATCATGGCCCCATTATCTTCATCACTGGCCGAACTAGTAACACCAGATCATCTCTGCAATGTGAGTTCTAATTTTTTCATGATATCTATTTCATTTGCAAGTGTCGCTCAACGTTACGCACATAGTAGTAGGTCCATTCACTCAGCATATGGCCCGATTTTTTCAATCTTTCATGACTCTGAATACAACCGTCTGCACGTCAGTCTTGTGGGCAAATACAAGACTGGCATATCGCTCTATACTACTGTTACTATGCTACATCGATACCGGCACTCCAATTTAACGTGTTTCTGTGAGGTTTCCAAGTTCAAGCCTCTTGCTCCGTGAGGCTGGCCCACTTCTGTCGGTCCCTTTGATCTCTGCTGGATTGAGTAATGTAGTATCAGCAATGCGATGTCCTTTGTCCACCTGAGCTGCTCACCTTAATCAAAAACGCTTGTGGTGAGAGCATCAATCTGCTCTTTCGTCAGAGTCTCAAATAGTGTTACCATGTCGTCATGCTCCGCAGTAGCATCGATGATTTTAAAATCCGTATCTTTGAATGCTCCGCTGGACATTTCAGTCAATGCCCACTTGAATAAAACACTTGTATAAGTGTACAACGGTTTGAGATTCCGTTCGATGCCAATGAACTTTCTGTACTGCTTGTCGTGGAAAAGTAGCTGCCGAATGTAATACTGCAATGCTTGATGCGCAAAAGGGATATTAACGCGTTCTCCATTAACCTGGAGGAGTAGCGTGTGAATCTCGGACAAGAAATAAGAACAAAATGACTAACAGTGATGACGCCTCGCAGGAAGGCCTCGTTGATGAGAAGGCTACCGACAAATTCCTTTATCACACCCTTTTTCTCTGTATGCAGTAATTGATGCAAACCGTACCCCCAGAGTACAGCGCTGCGGGTTAAAGCCTGCATATTTTTTCTAATGGTGACAAGAGCGCTACACATCTTGACGATCTCGTCCTTGCCATTTGTCGTTTTGGTCCAGGCGGAAAGTTCAGCTACAGGTCATTGTAGCACTCAATCAGTAATCGGAACAGCTCATGTTCCAAGTGGACCTACGGCTGTTGCGGCACACTTCGTCCAGGCAATCGGTTGCCATTTTTTTTGTAGCTGAGTCGTCGCTCGGTAAGAAGGAGCTAGCGAAGATTTTGCACTTCAACCGAAACAGTGCCACCAACTTTGCTTGAGTTAAATCAGCAAGACCAAACAGAATAGAGGGCACAATTTGAGCTGAGGTTGCTGGTGCAAGAGATGGTGCAGGAGATGGCGCGGGAGATAGCGCAGGAGATGGTGCTAATGGTGCTGTTGGTGCGGGGGGCAGCACATCCAGCACAGGACTTGGAGATGGGTCAAATGATGCTGCACTTTGAGATGTCCCTTCCCGAGGACTCGGAGATGGACGATATCGGCGTGGGATGGTGTACGGTGCATGACGAACCTGGGGAGAAAAAAGGCGGGGGTAGTGGATGTTATCGATCATGGGATGCGAGCCTGGTAATGACTCTGGTTCTGCGTCTACCCGGTCACTGGTCATGATGGGGGTGTTGAAATCAAAAGCCCTTTGCATGTCCGAGGCGCTACACCCAAAGGTGCTGTGCAACCAATCAAATGACTGGTTGGGATCAGAGTCGTCTTGGAGAACCATTATTTTGGGCGATGACTGGCCTGAGCCATCCTGAGTACTGTGCTGGTGGGGGGTTCCATCGTTATACATGTTGCAGCAACCTAAGCGAAAGGGAAATTCAGAGGAAGAGAGTCACTAGCAGGATATCGTCAAAAGGATAACGAGCATCAACCATGAGATGGATAACAAGTGTCGATTGTCGGATGGATAACCATAACACTTGTTATCCACCCGAGGGCATGGCGACTGATGGTCCTAACAGCAGTGACCTAGCCTTGACTCGGAGAGGGCCCGGCGCAACTTGGAACAAGAACTTACAAATGTGAGGTTGAGGCCGGCTGAGTCTAGTAGTGAAGCTGCGGCACAAAGTTTGATTGAAACCGCTTCAAATTTTTTAGCGCTACATGAATCGTACCTTAGATCTCCCGGGAGTCAGACTCGGAATTGCTCAGTGCGTTCGTGGCAAGAGCACGCTTTGGTCGAGAGTTCCACGCATGACCGCATGGAAGCTTTCCTGTATGGTCTGTATGACCAATTGAGTGATATTAAAATGCGATAGGAACAGGTTAATATGCAGCGCTAGCCTGAGATTTGTGAGTCTTTCAATCCCCGCCGGTTCATTCGACACCCATCACAAGTCTCCAGTCTCGGTCAGACACTATCATGCGGAATCCTCAAGTTTCTTCTGTCCACACCCATCCCACTCCTCCAAGCTCTTTCGGAGACTCTAGTTACGACCATGATAGCAGTGATGAGTCTCAAATTCTCGTCCAGACTCCACCCAGTTCTCCGCCTGACCTTTCGAGTCCACGTCACCGTGACAAGAAACGCAGCCATATGACAACACGTTCCATACTACGCTCTAGCAGTCGTAAACGATCACCAACATCTGGCGACACTTCCCCTGATTTAGACCATGAACTCTTTGCACTTCCACGCCCTCCTTCCAACATTATGAAGCGCCTGCCTAGCTTCGCTCTGCATGCGCAAAAAAGGTTCAAGCCTTACGAGCAGCCCCATGGTCTGGTGCCAAATGCGTTAGAGCTCCGTTTTTTTCGAAGGTGTCTCGAATCTGGCGACAATGATATGAGTGTGGCAGATGTCGAAGGGGTATGTTAATTTGACATACAGTATCTCAGAACAATTGACCAGCCCAACGCTAGGGCAAATCGATCCTTGAGGATTGCCTGAAACGCTTGTCTCAGACGGTCATCGCTCAAGCTGTTGCCGCGAAGGAAGCTGACTGTGAAGCCAAGCGCATGGCCGTTCTGGGAACGGCTTGGGCGGTCGAGGCAAAGGACCGATATCAGACACTTCTTGAAATGATTGTCCAAGAAGAAGTTGAAACGTATACCATCGATGCTAAGGAAGCTGCCTTTCTCCGGAGATATTTGGTTGGAAGAAGCAGGGAGGATCTTGAGGTGGCCAAGGACTTTGATGTGGGTGCATACAGCCACAATTACAGATCGTTCGCTATCGCCAACTTAACCCTGGATCACATCGGGGATGTAAAGTCGTGTGTGCCTGAGGAAGATGCTGATGGTGTGGCTATGGAAAATTTGACATCTGACAACGGCCCTCAGTCAGATGCCTAAGGTGCGAGTCTCGATATTCGTTGTTACAATATCTACTGACATGAGTATGATAAGGCGAGGGTTGTTTGTTGTCAGCGTGACCTTCGGGTTGTTGTAAGTACGGACCGTCATGACTTGGATATTTGGTAGGTGTGACTGTCATGTGTTGAATTTCCTGTATCTACCAGAAGTATAGCCTAAAGATGATTGAAACGCATGTATCCTTGACAAATGATGACTACGGCCTGCCGTCGGAAGCTTTCTTGGGCAGATTTGACAATGTTGTGTGCGTGTTGCTTATCGTTTTATTTCAGATATTGAATATTTTGTCAAAGCAATCCAATGACAATCCTGACCCTCGTATTTATCATCGATTCTTTCGGGAGGTCATACCTTGATCAGACGCAAACTTTTCGACCAGGAACCTGGCGGACGTGGTAAAGCTGTGCGATCATGATGGGCAATGGGCTTGACTGAGCGCAACCCTGAACATTGAACAGGCGATTATTAAGGCGCATTGACTCGGAGTCTTGCCCTGTTCTTCACTAGCTTCACTTGTCGCATGCGAACTCGACCAACGCTACTTGCGACCTCAGCCTATAGCTATCTGCGCATTCAAGTCGATCAAAACGCTTGTCTGTGATAAGCCGAAGACTGCCAAAACTGCGATTATGGGATCTGTCATGGTATACAACATTCCATGACGTTTTCAGCGTAACTCGGAGGCACTACTTATATGATTAAATTGTGTGAGATTCATCATTTTAAACTTCCGACTCCAAATTCATCGGTGCCGAAGCTAAACTTGGCAGGATCCATTTTAGGCCACGGTCGATGGCTCAAATCAGTTCTGTATCGAGTCGTAAGTAGTTAGCCCCGGGCAAGATGCTTACGATCATTATTTGCCCAGCCTTTCTCTCTGAGATTGACAGCATACTAGTCGAGATGATTTGAATGTATGGTGAAATCCTTCGTCACGTTTATAAAGCTGTGGTGAGTTCAAATATTTTGTTTTCTCGCTATATCCGGTGACGCTCTCAGGTTGCAGTCTTCTATTAACTCTATGATCAAATCAATTACTTCCGCTCGTCAGCGTACTCGTGCACAAACCACAGCTTTCCTCCTTGGAACTCGTCCGGACCTGCCCAGTGTCGGGGCCAGTGAGATCACTCGCATGCGCGCGGTCCGGCACTTTTATGAGCCGATGACTCAAACCCCATCATTAGAAGAACTCACCGCACAACAGCCTTGCCAGGTTCAGCTCGACAAAAGTACGTTAAGCGTGTGTATTTCAGGTCTGATGAGATGCTGATCATGTCGTGTTGCATTAGTCGAGTTTAGAATTCCTTTACACACTCTGGATAGAAACCAATCAACTACTTATGTGGACCGCTCTCACTCCGAAGCAGATTGCCGCATAGACATACTCGACTCAATTAAGGCTACGATGGATGTCTCAAAGACATATCAACACTTGGGGTGGCGTTTGTCTACCGCCCGCCGCTTAGACCCACCTCATCGACTTTTGACATCGCATGATCTTGATAGCGCTTTCAAAGCTGCGAGGACGGAACAGGGATCTGGCAGGAAAACTAAGCAAGTTTTTATCGAAATTCTCAATACTGTACGTGTTTGGATGGTTTCAAGCAGTCTGCGGCACAACGTGACATTAACTTGCAGGCTCGAAAAGAGAGGCAAATACGACAACAGGCAGGTACATCTCCTGCGGGCGAGTACAAAAAAGAGTTGGCAACAGTCACAAGTAAGTTACGCTGCTCCGACCATCAGCTTGGAGAGGACACATTCTGCTGGGTCGATGCATCTCATCCCGACGCTCCACACTATCCGTTGTGCACACGGGACCTGCAGGAGTGGGCTAAATATTTGGTGCGTGCACGTTTATTTGCCTGCAAGGATACGGCATAATTTATGTTCTTGTGGATTTTAGTATGAAACTGGAGTTCCAGACTTCGTCACTCTACCCAGGACACCCCATTTTAATGAAGTTCGAAAGACACGTAAGGAGCGAACTCCGTTGTCGCTCCAGAGGGTGTCCACCGAAATCATATCACCCGTCATACATAATCATATTCACCTTTCGCCCACCACCAATGAGATGACCTCTGGTAACTCAGGAATGTTTGCGAGAGAACGAGGAGAAGCTCGTATGGCTCTCCAACCGCTCAAGAGGACTTTTGCGCTCTATATGGAGAGCGATGAGGAGTCCGACGACGACGACGAGCCGCAACATATTGAGGACGTCCTTAGGACCGTCCATTCTCATTATCCTGCCATGAACTTTCCCCAATATGTCGAGAAACTGATGGATCACGGCATATTTTATCTGCCTACAGCGGCTCATTTCAGTGTTGGATTCTATGAAGAGAAAGTCGGGATGTCGGAGGGCTCCGCATATACCTTCCAGAGCTGTGTTTCCAAATCTCACATGAAGGCCGAACTTGCAAAGGAGAGAAGGAAGGCTAAAGGAAAGAAGAAAGCACGAGCCCATGATGGCGATGAGAATGAAGAAAATACTCCCGCTTCTAATGGTAGTCAAAGTAGCATTTGATCGAACGGTGCGGTTCGCCTCGCGTTTCCATTTGACTTTGTGCTATTGTTTACTTGGTATTCCAGAATTTGTCCAATGTAGCCTGCTTTGCATTCCGCAACTCCTCGCGCTGTAGTGTTGCCGGAGTCTCGTCTGATTCGTTTTACAAAAACCTTCACATCTCTCCTGTACTAGTAGTTTTGCTATCCTCTACTCTTCCTTCTCCTCAATATTAATTCTCTCGCTGTTAATGTTTATTCGCGAGTCTCTTGTTCTCGCCTTACTATCACGCATCGACTCTCTCAATGTTAGTTCTCTCATCTTCACCCGAATCACGCGTTAATACAAAGGTCTGAGCTATTTGGCTCACACGTTCAAC
This sequence comes from Suillus plorans, assembly GCF_016647745.1. NCBI lineage: Eukaryota > Fungi > Basidiomycota > Agaricomycetes > Boletales > Suillaceae > Suillus > Suillus plorans. The sequence continues at coordinate 84,542 of NW_024537405.1, forward strand.
GTTCACCGATTGCTCAAACTGCACCGTGACAACCATATTCGTATTGTGCATTATTTAGGTTTTCGCATACTACTACTGAAGCTTGAAGCATTCTGAAGCCCTCACACAGTTCTCCACTCACCATGAGCGTACATCCTCGCAGTTCTCAGCGGTCGTCAATTTTGCTTGGTATCCTGGGGCATCATCTAACTTGAACGCTCCAGCTTATTGTTTCGTCGTGTCCGAGTCTGTGCGTGACTGAGCCTCTGAGTCGCACCCGATTATTGATCATTGCCGAAGCTCGTTCGTTAGACGGCAACAGCCCGGAAATGCTCGTGGAAAATGGCATCTCAAACGGCAGGTTCCTGGACTGCCAGAAAAGAAACATGCTTATGGCTGGCTACCAAAGGTATTGCTAGGCCGCTTTCAGACGAGTCATTGATCTAGACGCTAGGTCGCTTTCAGACGAGTCATCGATCTAGACGCTAGGCTGCTTTCGGATCAGTCAATGACGCAGGCCATCATTTAAAACGTTCAAGTTCTCGTAGGCTCTTTCCTTCACCCTCCTTCACTTTTTCATATCCTTTCTGCACTTCCCAACCTCCAAAATTTTTTGCTCTTCTCCGAGGCTTATCTGGTATGTCGGAATCTGTGCACGCCTTGGGCAGCCCCCAGTCTCGGCATGTCTCTATGCGTGTCCCGACCTCTCCTAGTGCTAGGGCGAAGCGACAAATTGCCTCCCTCATGGAGGAGGTAGAAGTGTTGAAGCAGGACAAGGCGACAAAGAAAAGGTATGCGCGTTTTCAATCTTGGCTTGTAACTGAAGCAGATTCGATGCCTCCTTAATAGAAAGACGACTTTCTATGTTTCGCAGGGACGGGCAATCCGTCGTATGGTTGACCTTTATGCTCCGATAGAGGATCTTATTGCTGAAAATGACCAGCGTTGTGAAGAAAGTGACAAGGATGCCACTCCGGAGTAAGCATCTAACGATGTTCATGCAAATTGATGTACTTGCTTACCGAAGTGAACAGGCAAGACCGACTTCAACGTGGCTACATCGAACTCGCCAAGGCGCTGTCATGGCTTCATGATAAACTGGCAGGTCTCGATCACGAAGAGTCCGACGACATGCTGAAAAAGGTTTTCAAAGAATATTGTCACACGTCTCACTCATTCGGTCATTTCAATCTAGCTTAAGCGAGGCGCGGACTCGGCTCGGGGCGACGACACGGGGACTCTGAAAGAACTCGTGGCTTCGTGGGTGAACATCGAGTGTTGCCCGACTCCACTCATCAGGACCGATGACAAGCACCATCGAGGATTCGTGAGCGATGCGTGTGGTAAACTCCTCTGCCCAGCGGAATGGCGCTGGGAGGACCCAGTGTATGTTATGATCCGAGCTGTCACTTGCATGCATGTTGTTAATATTGAATCCAGCGTCAAGGCTGGCATTCGGGACCGTACGACAGCTTTCATCGTTTCTGAGAATTCATGGCCGTCATTTATGTATGAGAACTATGAAGCTGACACCAAGAACCTGGAGCGCGGGCTTTTTAAGTCGAAGCTGTTAGTCATGGTGAGTGACCTGGGTTCTCTAACTGAAACATAGCTCATCACATTGCAGGGGTTAAAGGCAATCTTTACTTCTCCTTCCTCTGCTCATGAAGTGGATGGTGAAGGTGATGGCGCCGACATTATTGAGAACAATCGGCGCGCCCGAAAACGATCCGATCAAGCTAAAGTAAAGACATGTGTTGCCTCTATAATAGGTATGAGGAAAGTGACTCCTCGCGCAATAGCATATGCAGCTTGCCAGGTAAGATTCATCTATGTCTCTACTAAGTGTGAAGCTGAATGAAATCCATAGATTCGATTTGCACTTTCGAACCTCACGTCCTGGCGCACAGTAGATGGAGATTTCGATTATCATATTTTCTGGAACAATGTAGTGGACTTCTTTGAGGATGCCCCAGGTCCAGCTGCGCGAGCCAGAGTGAACAAACTTCTTGAGTGGTGGACAAGGTAAGTCATCCACGTCAACGACTCCGCCTGATAGCTAGTAACTCGCTACGCAGAAAAGTTTTTGGACGAAACCATCGGCAGGACCTGACGGCGGACATTGTATCTCACATGTCTGTCAGTACGCTAGCTACCCAGAGACAGCAGATGGAGGACGCTGAATTAGACTCTGACTAGTTATTTTATACTTTTGCTTGCTTCTCGCCCTCTCCTTACTATGTCGTTACTCGGCGCATTCAGTCCGGCCCTATATCATTCCCCTGTCGCTAATGTTATCATGAATAATAAATATGATTCTCTATATTGCAAATGTGCGATCTCTCGATGAAAGCAAATTTATAAATTCTATTTATGCTGCGGACGATTAAATTATTACAGCGGCCTTTTCGATAATTTTGTATATGTATGGTAAGAATTGCGAATGAACAGTCAAGTGGCAATGGAGTAAACAGGCTATACTGTTAAAATTAAGCATAATACTCACTGACTAGAAACGGTATGGTTTTGTAAGTTTGTTTGTAAACTATCAATCCCCTACAATTAAGCTTAACGGCTTCTGATTCCTTTGGTGATTCTCAGGCTTCCAAGAATAGCGCTACCACCGGAAAAATTACCAAATTGGGATATTCCAATAATCTCACTATTCCCACATACCTCCCTGGCTCTACTGCTGCACCAGAGCTTTCCCCTTACTCACTCATGTATATAAGTAGTAGAATGGCATGTACATACATAAAATGATACAATAGACCGCTTTTTTCATTGTCTGAGAGCTTGTACAGCAGTCTACAGTGCTGACTACAATATGTGCATCCCAGGACTAAAACATATTCGGTTTTTTGCCCCTTTAGCAGGGAAGCAATTCTGACTGTATATATCATATATTAGAGTGTTAATGAATATATTACACCGCTTGTTTGAGCCTCTGTAGTGTCCTACATCAGTAGATATGTTAAATTCATGAATACCTCTCAAAAAACATAAACCAGTTCGCATTTTTTAGTGTTTAGGTATATAGACTGGTAAATATTATTTCTAACATCTCTTTACTAGTATATACATCATATTAAGAGTATAGGTCAGCAGGATCAGTCCCTAGGGTCATATGTATTGTCATCTTCCTGGTGGTTCACTCCCTGAGAAAATTTTTCCTGCAGCTCTGGCCCTCTAGGATGGTAGGTAGTCTTTTACTATGAACATATGGAATATATTTATCACATAGGTATACCAGAACAATACCAGGATCCTTGTCTACAATCCAAAGTCACTTTTTGCCTACAATGTACCATATTTTCGCATTTTTGAGGTTTTCCACTACATTCTCACTACATAGACTATACCAGCTGTTCATATATCACTTATAGTACATATATGAAGCCTTCCCAAGGCCATGATCAGGCAGAAATATGTCAGAGTAATGATATCAAGCACATATCTCCTATTCTCACTGATAAGAATTCCCAGACATGAATATAGTAAAATATTATGATCAGACTATCTTGGAGTACACTATATATACCAAGTAATACAGTCCTCGACTACCAGAAGGATCCATGAATAATTGACGGCAGGGGAATCCAATAGATAAGAAATAGGTCGTGGGAAAGTCAAAAGTCCAAACATCGAAAAAGTACTATGCACCAACAGTCTATGCAAGGGTGGTCTAACCATAATAATGCAACAAATTGAGACCACAACACTTCCACATCACCTTTACCTTCACAACATATATTAGTATAGTATATTTAAGTAGTTTACAATGTATTCTATACATTTTTAATGAAATCTTCGCCCTAGACAGGGTTGAAATATAACATTTGCATGATTGTGGGATTTGCCCCTATATCATTGATATCATTACTCTGACATATTTCTGCCTGATCATGGCCTTGGGAAGGCTTCATATATGTACTATAAGTGATATATGAACAGCTGGTATAGTCTATGTAGTGAGAATGTAGTGGAAAACCTCAAAAATGCGAAAATATGGTACATTGTAGGCAAAAAGTGACTTTGGATTGTAGACAAGGATCCTGGTATTGTTCTGGTATACCTATGTGATAAATATATTCCATATGTTCATAGTAAAAGACTACCTACCATCCTAGAGGGCCAGAGCTGCAGGAAAAATTTTCTCAGGGAGTGAACCACCAGGAAGATGACAATACATATGACCCTAGGGACTGATCCTGCTGACCTATACTCTTGATATGATGTATATACTAGTAAAGAGATGTTAGAAATAATATTTACCAGTCTATATACCTAAACACTAAAAAATGCGAACTGGTTTATGTTTTTTGAGAGGTATTCATGAATTTAACATATCTACTGATGTAGGACACTACAGAGGCTCAAACAAGCGGTGTAATATATTCATTAACACTCTAATATATGATATATACAGTCAGAATTGCTTCCCTGCTAAAGGGGCAAAAAACCGAATATGTTTTAGTCCTGGGATGCACATATTGTAGTCAGCACTGTAGACTGCTGTACAAGCTCTCAGACAATGAAAAAAGCGGTCTATTGTATCATTTTATGTATGTACATGCCATTCTACTACTTATATACATGAGTGAGTAAGGGGAAAGCTCTGGTGCAGCAGTAGAGCCAGGGAGGTATGTGGGAATAGTGAGATTATTGGAATATCCCAATTTGGTAATTTTTCCGGTGGTAGCGCTATTCTTGGAAGCCTGAGAAAAACATTTCCAGTAGCATCAAGATCACAAGAGAGATCCCGATCTTTAGAACCAGTGAGGCATCGTGCCTGTTAAGCTTCATGAAGCTTCATGTTGGTGACTCCGAGACAAACTTACAAAATGTACTGTGTATAGTTAGACATGGTTAAGTATCACCCTGCCATGAACAGGTGGAGTAAAATGGTTCCGCCGATCTCCATAGCACTGTTAAAGCTCGAAAATTTCCAGCAAGACATAATGCTCGTTGAAAGATAAGGGAAATACAGATGCAAAGCATGACTCACTGTTGTCAACGCGCGAGCCCAGGTACTGAGTCATAGAAGCACAGCGTATGTCGCAAGTGAAGCGATGGATCTGGTACGGGGCGAAATACATGAGATGCTCGTTGAAAGATAAGGGAAGTACAGATGCGAAGCATGACTCACTGTTGTCAACGCGCGAGCCCAGATACTGAGTCATAGAGGCACAGCGTATGTCGCAAGTGAAGCGATGAATCTAGTACGGGGCGAAATACATGAGATGCTCATTGAAAGATAAGGAAAGTACAGATGCGAAGCATGACTCACTGTTGTCGACTCGCGAGCCCAGGTACTGAGTCATAGAGGCACAGCGTATGTCGCAAGTGAAGCGATGGATCTAGTACGGGGCGAAATACATGAGATGCTCGTTGAAAGATAAGGAAAGTACAGATGCGAAGCATGACTCACTGTTGTCGACTCGCGAGCCCAGGTACTGAGTCATAGAGACACAATTACGCTTTGAAAAATTATCCATTTAATGACGAACATTGAAGATTCCAAACAGATGTCTTGAAGTCAAACGGGACAAAAGTTTGATTTATCTCTCACATATTGAACTCATCCGCTGCTCCGCAAAGGTAACGCTTTTTCGCACGGATTCCCAATCTATATCTAGCAGACAAGAATCCAACACCTTGAACGTTGCTTTCCCCGTGGGACTTGTAGTTCGCCTAGCTCGAGCGTTATCTTCGCATGTAATCGATGTGTTGTTGCTGGTCGGCTAACACTTTGTCGTTTTTCTTCACCTCCAGATTTTTCCTGTAGTGTTTCGATTCTACCGCAAAATTCAATCTTCGAGCAAATTAACTGCAAGATTGCCTGCAGACCAAACGACATGTACCCGCACTACTAATAACATCATCGCAGTGTTTCTCACCTTCACAGATCGCAACCTCCTTTCTTTTCTCTCTCAGTATCTGTCCATATTAAACTTCATGAACCTGGGCCCGTTTACATTTTCTTAGACACATTCAAATGAAAGAGATCATTTAGCCAATATCGTTCCTCAGCTGGTTTGCTTTCAAATTGTTGTTTCCTCGACAATGCCAAATATTCCCATGTGGAAGCGGTCAGCAGATATACGAAGATTGTTGTGATGCTGTATTATATATTACTTTAAATAACCTTCTCATTTGTTCATCGGTTCTCTGATGTTGTACTTCCTCTTTCCCTACTACCACGCAGGTCTTTCTGCAGCCATACAGGAGGCGAATAGTCTTGATACAAGGCTGCCTTCTGTGTGTGATTATCACACTTATTTGTGATGTCTGCATCATCATTCGTCTATTAGTTTGTATATCGAAAAATATAAACAGTACTCCAGGATAAAAACATGAAAGCGAAAGACTGTAGTAAGTACTATGTCGATGTCTGCGTCACTCATCTTCGTATATTAGACAACAAAAGCGATACTCCAGGATAAAAACAGGCAATTGCAAGGCTGTGATAAGTACATTAACAGCATGGTTGAAGGCGTCACCTCGAATACAGCCTGAGATGAAAGTACACGCTCAAATGGCCAGGGACACAAGATTACAGTAATGGTCCACGACCAATCCTGCACACACCAACGCTGCGCCGTGGCGACCTGCCTGTAGTACAACAATAGGATATCAGAATCAGCTCGTAGTTATATCACTTCAACGTACCGTAAATTTCTTCCAGCTGTCTCGGGGATCATTGTGATCAAATGACCATATGTGCCACAGACAGAGGAGGAAGGGCGCAATGACACTCATCACGTAGAACGGTAGGTGCTGGCCATTCAAATACCCAGCCCATAGAAGACACGCGAAAAACGTCGCATCAAATACGCTCAATGCAGGACGAATGCCATCGCCCAGACGGACTGCCATGGACTTGACTCCAGCCTTCTCGTCGTCCTTCTTGTCCTGATATAACGTAATTAACGCCGACGTTTCAGTGTAGAACCAAACGGGCTAGTCACCTGACACGCGTAGATAGTGTCGTAAAGACACGTCCAGCTAGGGAGGCACCGTCAGCCCCTCGGAAAAACAAACACCTTTCTGGCACACTTACCAGCATGACGCGACTCCGACATTTAGTATCATGCCCCAATCAAACTCACCCGTGATTGCCACCCACGTGAATGGGACAGCCCAGCTAGCAGCAAAACCTGGGAATTAAATAAGACGGTACACGAATTTTAATTGCAAGAAAGCCATACCAAGGTACAAAGATGGCCAATACATCCAACGCTTCATTAGCGGATACGTTCCGCCACAAGCTGGGAGTCCAACAAGACCGAGTAACAAACTAAACTAGCTTGTGAGAGAAGTCTTGATACTTTCTGGATAATCTACTCACGCTGTAGAGCCAGCAGTTGAGAACATGTAAAAGATGGCAGCAACGAGCACGATCAGAAGAACCGAGGCCTCTAGCATAGTGACAGCTCCCGACGCGATCGGTCGGTTTTTTGAACGTTCTGATTGAACTTTGTCAGACGATTAGCAACAATTAGAACGGAATCGACGTACCAACTTTGCGATCGAACTCGCGATCAAGCATGTCGTTTATGACGCAGCCTGCACTGTGTACCAGCGTGCCTAACAACGCATAGAACAAAGTGTTCGTGACAACTTCTCTCATGGGTAATGCTACATGGTATGATGCCGCCAGCGAGCCCCACGCTAGGTACAATAAAATCAGCCGACGAGTAGAGTCCCCCATGCATCTTTTGACTCACCGAAGGGCCAGAACATGAAGTCACACCCCACTGGAAACCAGTGAAGCCTGGTGAGCTCGAGCAATGATCTTGCCTTGGAGGGCATTTGTAACGAGTGTGTAAGGGGGAGAGAACTGGAGGACCACATCAACCAGCCGTACTCATTTTATACGCCTACGTGAGCAATGGAACAGCTCACACCTGTTCTCAGAAATATACGGAATCGTATATTAGTAAAAGTTGATACTTGCGTGCCGTGAACGGAATCGAAGTAGAACTCGCGATAATTCGCTACATAGACTTCTTTTGACTCGGGCCCATACTGTTTTAGTAGAGGTTTTTGCATTTCCCTGTCGATCCTGAGCCGAGCGAGAACGTTGGTTCAACTTGATTAATATTCATTGCCCTTTCACTAGTCAGATAAGGCAACTGCCAAGCATTGCATCGAGTCGCACCAGTAACTTCGATGTCAACATGTCAACGTTGATATCAAACCTGGTTATTTGGTCATGTGTTATTCGAAGGGCGCTTAAGCTTCGCGAAGTCACATGCAAGTAGATAGATTAGTAACCAGATACAGCATAATTCAATTGAGCAGAATGAACAAGTTCCTCGAGCCTGACATAGCATAATCTTCTTCTGGTTAACAAGATGGGACGTAAAATTCAGGCGGCCTTGCTTGTAAGAGAACTCAAGTATCTGTAAAGTTTCGAGAACGGTTAGGTTAGCATGCCGAACTGTGCATGTCTCTTTGCTGGATAAGAAGACTTTATTCGGAAGGGACAGATGAAGCTTGCGATGCAAAAAAGCAGGAGGAATATATGTCCTTTTTGCTACAAAATATTAGGATCATAGCGATTTTGATCTGGGATTTGACGTTCAGCTATTGGTCAGACAGTCGACACTGTTCGGTATGGGATATCTAAGACAAGTACCTGCCAGAACGATAAGTTGTCGTGTATATCAAATCACGCCGATAGGGCATGTCCCCGGGTTGCCGAGCTTGTGTCAATGCACGCACAACCTGTCTATGCACATCCACCGCAGATCACCGGCACCGCTCAAACCGAGGCCTCGAAGGGCGGTGATATGCGGTAGCCAAGATCAAGAGATGTGCAACGAAACACGGACTCTGGAACACTTGCAGTGTATTTCAATCCCATGGGAACGGAGATTTTAGTACGAGCGCCTCTTGTACTTACATGGAGAAGTCAGTAGTACTAAAACGAAGTCTGCGGTGCTAAACATTACCAGGACTACGCACGCACGTGCGATAGACAACAGGGAGCGCTACCCACAGAGTCCATAGCCCCAGACAATAAACAAAAATTGGCCCATTTCAGCGATTGGACCATTTATGATTACCTCTTGGAAATCAAACCGCATCTTAAATGTCATCAATCCTAAAAGATCAAGATAAGATTTTCGGGACAAGTGAAACATGCAATTTTGGCTTACGAAGGGCGTACGACCGCGGCCATATCGGTAGGGACATGCAAATTGTTGGTTGTTTGATGCGGGTTTAGTATATATAGGTGTACGAACAGATGATACGGCCTGCCTGGTGGATTAGGAATGGTCGTATGTATACGATGATGGTTTCACGTACTGGATTCCGGAAGTGGCGTTTCTGATTTCGCGCGGAGGCAAGCCGCAAGTGGATTTTTTCCAACACATAGAAAATAGGCCTTGCTAGGAGTTCACATGGTAGCGTGTATCCAAATCGGAAGCTTGACTGACAATATTAAGTGGCAAGCGCTCCATTAGAACGTCTGATCAGCACATATGTGACGAGGCAGGACAATAATGTGTCATGCTGTAAGGTCATCTATGACCTATGATGACTTAAGTACGGAAACGATGAGAACGGAACAGGACAAGACCGTGTTCGACCAACGTGATGAGCAACGTGATCCCACGTAGACGAAAGCGTGAGATTCCATGGAAGCTCTTTAGATTTGCACGTCCCCAGCTCATCGTCGAAAGAATTTTGAAGAGAAGTCATATAGCCGCACGCTGATATTTGGTAATGAACTTGAGCGTCATCAATGTGAAGATTCCAGTCTTTGATAACTTGAGCGTGTTGATTCGATCGTAATCGGTGACTGTGTACGTACTTACATGCAAAAAATGACATGAACTTTAGAAAGATCGTTGAGTGTCTTCAACGACGAGCAAGACATGTTTCTAGGCTTTGGAATTTGAACATGCATGAAAGCAGCAAGAGAGCAATACAATGAAACTCGATCCTGAGAAATTACCGCAGAAATCCCGGTGCTTGTTTGAGTCCGTTGCCGTGTCCTTCTCAATCATCATCATCCTCGTCGTCAAGTGGCACGAGCTCACAAAATTTCCATTGTGCGTCGCCGTCCACCTCAACATCTCCAGGGACATAGAACGTCGATACTGTTTTAACGTGGACCGCACCACGACGGTTTCCAGATAATTCTACTGGATCGCACTCATTTTTAAAGTTTCTCTTTAACCGAGCAACCCAACACATTACCGTTACCAGCAATCCGCAAAAACAGAAATCGTCGGCTCTCGATGCCCAGTTTATTCTCGCGGACCCGCACTACTTCGACAACAGGCAAGAAGCACCCGAGTGGCAATCAAGACCCGCCTTATGACGAGTTTGGGCGCGTAAATAGTAGAAATTCCGCCAAAGATGTCACTAGCAGCAAGCGTACCCCTCCCAGTACGCTTGGGAAACAGAAACCACGAAACCGAACCCTTAGCACTCCTGAGACAGAACCATTCGCTCACATTCCTGATGGGTCCTTTCTCCCTTTGAATTTGGAACCCAAAGATATTGACCACGAGCAGCAAGCGCATGACTACGGATACTTGTCTTATCAGCGGCACGTTGTACTGGGTCTTGATGAAGTCGTACGCCTCGTGGACGTCGTGGCCAGCGAGTTAGGCACCAGAGCACTGACCACTCCATTTATTTTTTCGACTCTGGCACTTGATGTCTCGGCTAGTTCTGTTAGGGGGCTTGTCAGAGCATTTCTGGAAACATGTACGGGTGGAATCGATGCGGAACACCGTTGGAGAGAGGAGGCCAGACTTGCAGGTCCGCACGAGCTTGGCATGTGTATACGATGGGGACTTGCCAGAGTTGTCAGAGTTGTTGGTGGACAGGCGGTGAGAGGCCTCATTGCTTGGGACCATTATACAGAGTTCCGAGACTCTGAAGCAAGTGAGCGTCTTCTCTGTCTTCTTCCATTTCACCCTCATTCTTGATGCTTCCTGGCTGTGCATTGCAATCACTTCACATCAAACGCTCACTTCATCTATTGGCGCTCATTTTATATTAAACTAACTTTACTTTAGTACAGAACTATCCCCCGAAACACTTCTCTGCCTTCCTTCCACCTCTTCCCTCGACTCTGCGCTCAATCCTGCTCACTCTCTTAAGCCTGCTTATTCGGTTCACAGCGCACAGCACCAGCTCTGGACACACACCTCCAACTATCTCCCCCTTATTCGGACCCTTGCTATTCGGCCTCGGTCCCGCCACTCTCGCATTCCATCACACCTATATCCACTACCTCCGCGCCGTTAATGCCACCGAACATCTCCTTCTTTCCTTTATCCGTTGGCAATCTACATCTGACCTCGGTGTTCCTACCCGCCTCAAAGAATGGATCCGCTCTTATCCCTCCACCCTCCCCGCCTTGCACCACTCAGTCAAGCATGAACGCCCACAAGCACGCAGGGGTGCACGTACGGTGCGTGTCGTAAGCGTAAGGCGTAATGTACGGATGTATAGCCCGGACTTAGTAAACACTGCTGCAAGCTGGGCACATCGGTCACATGGGCATGGCCTAGCGGGATCAAAGGAATGGGAAAGGATTGCCCCGCCTTCGCTCAAGCTGTCCCCGAGATACTCAGAAGCATACAAGAAGCGTATGGACCTACCGTCACATGTACACCCGTACACCGGTCCCAGTATTGCTCCGGCATCTGCGACCAGCAGCACGTCGTCTTCTCTATCTGATGACAGGGATGCTGTGACGGGCCTGGGACTACGGGAGGGCGAAGAGAGGTTTAGGAGCCTTACAGATTTGAAGTGGGGTGAATTTGAGATGATGGGATTCGGGGCGATCGCTACGGATGAGAAGAAGTTGCAGTTTGATCTGACGGAAAGCGCGCGCACGGTACGTGTAACATTCATACCAGGTTTTCAGAAATACTTACTGCCCTTCTGTCGACATATAGGCCCGTGCTGCAAAACGTGCTACTCTCACGTGGACCGACTTCTCTACAACTGGTTTTACACGCACAGATGCACCTTTAAGTGCTACCCTCCAATTTAGCACGCCTCTCACTCACACAATCTCTGCATGGCCCTCGCACAATGCTGATCTTACCAAAAAGCTCAAGAAGACCGCCAGGACCTTACCTGATTTTGGTTGGGACACAGAACCTGTCCTCGGCACGGAAGAAGTGGTAGAAGAGGCATTTGTGGACGTATTTTGCGATTTGGTTTGGGGAGGGGGTTGGCGGGAGGACATTGGCGGGATCTTGAGTGCAGAGGGACCTGCAGCAGAGGTCGAGAGGGAGTGTAACTGGGCATTGGTGGGTGTTTTTCTTCTTTATGTTATCTTTTACTTTTCCTTTTGCTGATGTGGCGCTTAGATTGAATTCAAGTCTCTTCCGATATCTGCATCCACATCCTCTCCCTTTCCCACGCCTGGTAGTGCTGACCCAAGAACAAGCACAACGCTCGTCTTGTTTGAGGAGTTTGTGCCCTTGGAGTACCGCCAGCAGCTTGCCAAGGACAGTGGCGGGAAGCGAAGGATGCCGTTTCTGTTCATGTCCCCTAACAGTGAGTAGTTGTTTCCTTTTCAATGTTTCAACTTTTCTTCCCCTTGATAATTTCCTGATGACATGTACCTTCCCCTCCCTTTCATTCCACCCGGTTGCCTCTTACCAATCATAACTAATTTTCCTGCATGAACAGGCAAGTCTCGCCCATGGAAACCCGCTGCTACACTCAATGGGCGTCCTTACGTTGTCGGGCACGTCCCTAAGAGTCCGTCATATCGCGAAGTCGAATTTGAGGGACTGCTGAGATCAAACGGGAGTAAGGTTCTTTCACTAGACAAGCCCAGCGGGGGTCCGATGTTGTCCGGTACAACAGGGGCACTTTCTCCCATAGCTTCAGATGAACAACCCTCCACCACACACTCAGCTCTTCCCACTCGACCGACTGTGGCCATCTCTGCACCGCTCTATACTCGGCTAAAAGACAACGACAAGCCGCCAGCGCCGCCCGCAAAAGACAAGGACAGAGACTCAAAGATCGAGCGCAGAGCCTCCGACTCGCCCATTTCCCCGACATCTGCACGTAAGCTTGCCTCGCGCTTTCGCGTCCACCCCAGTTTTCGCCGCTCAGGAGTCGTCCCTGCTGAATATGCAGAGGCCACAGTAGATTTTGAAACGAGGCTGGCGAGCTACTCAGATGATGAACTGAATAACATGACATCTTCATCTGCAGGAGAGAGAGAGAGGGATGAGAGAAGGCGCTCAAAGGACGATGCATGGGTGGATATCCTGGTCGCGACACACAGCCGGCGGATTGGTGGGCAGGATGCGGATATTCGTCCGTTCAGCGCACGCGGGAAGGGCATGCAAGACCCGGAGATTGCAAGCCACGAGGTTGCACAGGTACTTGCAGGCGTGGCTCTAGCGCAGTTACCGTCAAGCGATGATGAGCCTGAGCCGATACCGACCGTGACGCCAAGCATAACAAGTGAGGATGTGGATGTGGATGTGGACAGTGTAATGTCGTATCCAAAGACGACAACCTGCAGTGTGCCGAAACGCTTGGGGTACTTTGATTTGCATCCAGAACGCAGGCCTGGACATTCGCCGCAACCAATAAGCTTGGGTGATGACTCGGATGGAGATGAGGTACGCTATGGAAGCCCCGAGAGACCCTCGCCGTTGGAGTTTCCCATGCCTGCAAATACCGATAGTGCTTATCCCCAGCCCCTGCGAGGCTCAATGGACACCGAAGAAAGCGACTATGCACCCACTTCCACGCACTCCCTCCAGCTCGATGCGTCAGATTTGGTGTACGAAGACCACCGCGTAGCAAAGGATAAAGATGGCAAATATTCGGGGACGGGAATTATGATTATGCCGCAGCTTATAGCTGTGGCACCCGTGACGCCGGAGAAAGGAGAAAAGGATAGAGACAAGAGCCGGACGGCTGCACTGATTGAGATATACCGCGAGCGCGAGAAGAAGTCGTTCACGACTAGTCCCGTGCCGATACCAAAGCTCCCCGTGCGTTCGACTTTACTGTCTCCTCAGACGAAGGAGTCGCCGTTGCCACCCGTGCCTGTGGTTGAGTTGGAGCCTGTTGTAGTGACCCCCGCGGAGGATGTTATTGAGGAGCCCACACATACGGAAGGCTCGCAGGGCGAGGAACTTCTACAGCCCCTAGGTTTGTTGTATAACGGGAACGGGCGGGATAGTCCCGCTAGGTATGTGCATGGTGCACCGTTACATAATGTGATGGAGGAGGAAGAGGAGGAGTGAGTGATTGCAGCCCTCACTTCCTTGATCACCCATGCAGGCCTTTCTTCCATTCGCCATCACCATCGTTGATCCAATTCACCGAGGAATGCACCATGCAACTCGTCTTTCTATCATGTGTATTTGAACACCTACGTGTATATGAGTCATTCATACCAGTCTTGATCCCCAACACCACCGACATCCTATTCTAAATACCCCACTGTCCCCTAGATTTCGAATCTCCTCGAAGCGTTGCAATACCGTATCTCGAAACTGGTCGACTGGACTCTGGATTATTTCTCTATTCAACGGCATACATACACACCATTCTTTTAAAATTGTCCCCCACATTCCTGACCTTCTGCTAGCGCATGCTAATATTCCAGGGTTTGTCTATATAGTCGTAGCCCTACCCCTCTCCCTATGTTGTCCCTCCGTTTGACCTGTTTTATAGTGGAATTTATTTGATTTATGATGATTATTACTTGTGCAATATGTGACTGCGGGCCAGCGGCCCTCCGGAATCCAGATCCGCGAAGTGGCAATTCACCTGACCTCGGTCACTAGATTAAGACTAGTTATTAGCTACTGCTCTGATGTTTCAAAGGACCTTTTCCACTCATTCGCTATCGCTGTGATTCTGGTTCTTACTTTCTATGAGCATGATTGAGGTTCCCGATAGATCCATTCGCATCTGCGCAGATAGAGGAGGGACGTTTTGTGATGTTCATGCGTAAGGCCAAGTCAAAGTTCTTGATTGCCTTCGAAGCTAAGATAGAACAGATCGTATCCTGACCCAGGCAATCCAAACGAGCGGAAGGATATCGTTGTCAAACTTCGTGCGTGTTTCCTGGTGCATATTCTCTTACTGGCTGCTTAATTGTCCTGCAGTGTCACAGGACACAGCCAACTACGGTGATGCACCAACGGAGGGTATCCGCAGGGTGCTTGAAATCGTAACGGGAGAGACGATTCCCCGTGGGTCTGTGCTTGACACTAGCAAGATTGGTCCGTACTAGGATGACACGTTCAAGTTCACTTATTCTGACAACGTCCTGCATCCAGATTACATTCGTTTGTCGACAACAGTGGCGACAAATGCGCTGTTGGAGCGTAAGGGACATCGTCACGCGTTGCTTATTACGAAGGGATTCAAGGACCTCCTGCTCATCGGGAATCAGTCACGCCCACGTATCTTCGACTTGAACATTCGCCGCCCGAGTCCTTTGTACTCTGAAGTCGTTGAAGTGGACGAGCGTGTAACTCTTGTTGGGTACACGTCGGATCCTAAGTCAGAGGAGAACGCTATTCAGTGGAATGATGATGGGTCGTCCATTCAAAGAGGCTATAGGGGTCCTGGATGGGATGGGGAGGGTAATGCTGAAGGTCCAGGAGATATTGTTCGAGGGATCTCAGGAGAAGCAGTGAGGATCTTGAAGAGACCAGGTACACGTTTTACAGCATTTATGGCATTACGTTTGTTGATTTGATTTCTCAGACCTGGACCTTCTGAGACACGACCTACAACGATTGTACGACACTGGATATCGCTCCCTCGCGATCGTCCTCGTTCATTCTTATACTTTCCCCGAGCATGAAATACAGATCGGCAAGCTTGCACGAGAAGTTGGGTTCACCCAGGTCTCAGAATCCTCGCAGTTGCTGCCCATGATCAAGATGGTCCCTCGCGGTGTATCGTCCACAGCGGATGCATATCTCACCCCTATCTTGCGAGAGTATCTAGACGGATTCTTTCACGGTTTTGACACAAAGTTGAAGGACGGACGAATAAAGAGTCCTCGTGTGGAATTCATGGGTAGCGACGGGGGACTTTTAGACCTTAATAACTTCTCTGGTTTGAAGAGCATTCTAAGTGGCCCAGCGGGAGGCGTCGTGGGGTATGCACTGACGAGCTGGGACGCAGACAGGAAATATCCTATCATTGGGTATATTCTATGCTTGAATCAGTATTCTCGGCCTGACTTACGCTCTTGTTCTGCAGCCTTGATGTAGGTGGGACATCGACTGATGTATCCCGCTTTGACGGCCGCTACGAAGTGGTTTACGAGACGACAACTGCCGGAGTCACTATCCAGTCTCCACAGTTGGATATCAACACTGTCGCAGCTGGTGGAGGTTCTTGCTTGACCTTCCGAAACGGCTTGTTTCTTGCAGGACCCGAAAGCGCTGGTGCACAACCAGGTCCTGCCTGTTACAGGTAAGTGCAGACTGAAGGTGAAAGAATTTAATTGAACTTGTACTCAGGAAAGGCGGTCCGCTAGCGGTCACAGACGCCAACTTGCTCCTAGGCCGCCTCATCCCAAGTTATTTCCCTAAAATATTCGGAAAATCAGAGAAGGAGCCTCTAGACTCAGAAGCATCACGCGTGGCCTTTGAGAAGGTCGCCAAGGAGATCAACGAAAGTCATGAAATAAACCTTGATTTGGATGACATTGTATACGGGTTAGTACAGCACAGTTATTCATTGTGATATACACTCATACTCGAGGTTAGGTTTATCAAAGTTGCCAACGAGACGATGTGTAGACCCATTCGTGCACTAACGGAGGCACGAGGATACTCCACTGGCAAACACGTGTGCGTATGGTATCTATCTCGCATTTCTGTCACCCTTTCATATACTTGTTTTCTCAGATTGGCAAGCTTCGGTGGTGCTGGTGGTCAACACGCCTGCGAGATTGCAAGTTTGCTTGGCATAAAGACCATCCTCATCCATCGATACAGCTCCATTTTGTCTGCATATGGATTGGCTTTAGCAGACCGGCAAGTGTTTATCCCGCGGTGCTAATGATGTTATTTCTAAACTGAGATCGACAGCGCATACGAACTTCAAGAGCCCTCATCAGCGTTCTATTCTGCGCAGACACGCCGGAACCTGATCGTCCGTCTTGATAAGCTTACCAATGACGTCAAGGCCGAGCTCAAACACCAGGGGTTTGAAGGTGACCGGGTGAAGGTTGAGCGGATGTTGAACATGCGGTTTGAGGGCACTGACACTGCCCTCATGGTTCTTCCTAATGAGAATGATGGCGATGGTACCGAGGACTTTGAGGCAGCGTTCAGGCGCGTGTACAAGGCAGAGTTTGGTTTCTTGCTTGATACCAAAAGCATCATCGTAGATGACGTGAAGGTGAGTGCTATTGCAAGTGACTTAAAGGTACCAGGTGATCATGCCCGCAGGTTCGTGGCATCGGGAAGACCTTCGACCACCTCGGGGAGTCCGTCTACTCGGAGATAGAACGGCTTGAGAAGCATCCTGTCACACGTGGTCGAGCAGACTCAACATATAGCGTGTACTTCGATAAAGTTGGCCGAGTGGCCGATACCCCTGTGTTCCTCCTGGATAGCCTAGGCGTGGGCGATGAAGTCACGGGTCCTGCGATGATCATTGATAACACGCAGACTATAGTCATCGTACCAGGTGCACGTGCTGTTCTCACTAGCAAACACTTGTATATCACACTCGGAGGATGAGTAGTAATAACTGGGACATGGGAGTCTATGGCAGGCACAGTTGCCAGCTGTGAATTCATGAGTCCGTGGTATTGTCACAGGGCGTGTATACTAAATATAGCTACCTATACCGCTACAGAACGTTACAATTATTTTCATTATCGACAGAGTCGGATAGACCGGCATTCTTTTGATCTTACCGCTTCTATTACTTGTACGTGAAGCTGTATAAACAGGGTCCCCCTTTTTTTACGATGCTGTTCGGATGGAGCAAGGGCAAAATACCCCAACTGTACTACTAAGGCCTAGTTGTACACATCCAGATTTGTGCGGTTTACTCACTCGCTGTATTAAATGAGTCTAAGTATATGGTGTTAACTCGCCTCACGAACAAGCTACCGAGCATGGCTACAGGGTAAAATGAAAGCCGGCAAAGGCCGAACCCTAGGCTGTGAAACAAATGTCCTCGATCAAATACTAAAAATGACTAGCTCAGCCGCATCCGTTGGGGAAAATCCCGGTCCGTGGGCCAACGGGTATGACATTACTTCATCATTTTCCCTGCCACTTGGCTTGGTCGCATACTAACTTATCCGCTCCGGAGGCGAGATGGGCAGAGAAACGGTACAGGCCCGAGGATCAGAAGTAGGACGAACTAACCCGTACTAGGAGTGTCACATGGCATGGTGCGAGTTGACCACTTGGTTCTTGCAGGTTCAACGTTCTGGCGCTTTGAAAAGCAACTCATAACTTGCAAATCGTCCCACGGCAATATTAACGGATTGCTGAAGAGTCATTAGCCTCAAGTGCACAATTGGCCCCGTCGGAATGATCGGGACTTTGATCCAACCGCCGCTATCCTCGCGCGCTCCACGCATTCCCAGTTGCCCGGTTTGACGCTTTTTGTAGCAACAAGTATGTAACTGGCCGCAGGGCCCAGGCAGTAGCAGATAGTGTGCTATATAAAACTTCTGATCATGCTTGCTTTTATTAGGTCATTATATGCCGAACCGAGCAACTTCACCCCATATATTCCGTAACCTTTTCATCTTTTTGAAAATCCCCCTTGAAGTTGTTTCTACCTACGGTTCCTCGGTACGGTCTTATCATGGCCCTCCACGAGGGCGGTGGACTGGTCGACCCCACAGCTAGCCTGGCTCCCACTCCAATTCTTCCTTTAGAGTCGGACTTGCCAACATCTGCTCCTTCATTCATTGAGAATTCGTCAAGCATATCCTCGTCCGGAAAGAATGAACAATCCTACGACTTTAAGCAGGCACTCAGAGACCTCATGAAACAGCAAGTGTTTTATGGTGATTTGATTCGATTGTTTAATATTCTCTCTCCCTCAGCCGTCAAGATGAAGGAATAAAGGACCGTCAACTTGGTGTCATGTTTAAGGATCTGCGTGTCGTTGGTGCGGGCTCTCGCACCTCGCTCCAGCCCACGGCGGGCTCACTTTTCCATCCCTCAACGCTTCTGGCCAAGATAAGGGAAATTCGCCATCCTTCCATTAGAGATATTTTGTCTGGATTCGGGGGTGTGGTCACCCCTGGCGAAATGCTGCGTAAGTACAGGCTTTTCGTTGGCATCTGGTCTTGACATTCTGTACAGTGGTCCTTGGCCGTCCCGGCGCAGGGTGCTCGACCTTCCTCAAGACAATCGCTAACCAACGTGGGGAGTATCATGCTGTTGAGGGTCAGATTTTCTATGACTCGTTCACCTCAGAGGAGATACATGACTCCTTTCGCGGCGATATTACTTACTGTCCGGAGGACGATATCCACTTCCCGACGCTGACCGTCGACCAAACGCTCTCTTTCGCTGTTAGAAACCGTATTCCTGAAACCCGTCTTTCCAGCCAGACACGCGAGGACTACGTTGAGGATACCACCACGATGCTTATGAAAGTTCTTGGTCTCTATCGTTCGAAACACACACTAGTTGGTAATGCCCAGATTCAAGGTGTTTCCGGTGGCGAGAGAAAGCGAATTTCTATCGCAGAAACTTTAGGCTCTGCAGGCTCACTTGGTGCATGGGATAAGTAAGGTGTTGTCATCTAAGGTGTCATGCTTCTAACTTTTCCTCGTTCAGTTCTACTCGTGGACTAGACTCCTCGACTGCCCTTGAGTTCGTCCGCGCCTTGCGTTTTATCACAGACGCCAGGCGTACAACGACGATCGTCTCCCTCTACCAGGCGGGCGAGCCATTATACGATCTGTTTGATAAGGTTTGTGTTATCGCGGAAGGGAAGATGGCCTATTTTGGTCCAGCAAAGTCGGCGAAAGATTACTTTATTGGTATGGGCTTCGAACCGCAAAACAGACAGACTACCCCCGATTTCTTAGTTGCAGGTAGGGAGGGCTTCGTGTCCGTCTTATATTGTCTTATAATGGTCATTATCAGTCACGGACCCACACGGGAGGAAGATCCGCCCTGGATACGAGAGCTCTGTTCCGCGAACGGCAGAGGAACTTGCTAGCTTTTTCATGACTTCTGACCTCGGTCGTCAGAATCAGGAAGCCATTGAACGGCGCCGCGAGCAATGGGTTGGCAATCACGAACACAAGCAGGCATATCTGGCCAGCGTGGCCGCTGAACATGGCAACACATCTAGCGTGTATATGACCTCTACCTTCCAGCAAGTCAAAGTGGTCATGAAGCGCAGCGTGCAAATCATCATTGGTGATAAGTTCGAATTCTTTATGCGACTGGCGTAGGTGGCATTCTTTGTTTGACCAACTTTCAGTAACATATAAGTGACAGTTCCCAAATCTTTCAAGCGATAATTATGGGCACCGTTTTTCTGGACACTCCAAATGACACCTCTGCCTACTTCTCTCGTGGAGGTGTTCTGTTCTTGTAACTATCTTCCCCTGTCCTCATAAGTTGTGCCTTACACCTCTTTCAGCTCCCTCTTCTTCAGTGCTATCACGTCTGTTTCAGAAGTTCCAGCTCTTTTTTTCCAGCGTCCGATCGTGCTTCGACACCAGAAAGCCGCGTTATATTACCCTTTTATTCAGAGTCTCGCGCACACTATAGTGGACATTCCGGTCACTTTGATCGTCCAACTTGTGTTCGCTGTAATACTCTACTTCCTGGTCGGGTTGCAACGTTCTGCTTCGCAGTTTTTGTAAGTTCTTCCAACCGTTTGTTCTTGGCTTTGATACTCACCCTGCTGTACAACAGCATTTTTTACCTTTTCATCTTCTTAATGTCACAAACCATGAAATCATTCTTCAGAGCTATTGCTACATGTTTTAAAACTCGTCCTAGCGCACTAGCTGTTAGCGGTATCTTTATTCTCTTAATGTCGCTCTATGGTGGGTACACAATTCCTTGGCCAACTTCTCCAAAGGGCTTAAGGTGGATCATGTGGTTGAATGTACGTCGTCCCTTGTCCAATACTTTCTTCCGCTCAATATGTCTTAGCCATTGTGGTGGTCGCTCGGTGGACTTCTTGTGAACGAGTTTCATACAATCGACGCAGTTTGCTCCACTCTTGTCCCACAGGGTCCGGGGTACGAGAATGTTTCACTGGCAAACCAGGTCTGCACGACTGTCGGGTCGCAGCCCGGACAGCTTCTCGTCGATGGCAACATCTATATTGCATTGACGTTTGACGTTTGGTATAGTCAACTTTGGAGGGTAGGCGGTC
Source organism: Suillus plorans (assembly GCF_016647745.1). Lineage (NCBI taxonomy): Eukaryota > Fungi > Basidiomycota > Agaricomycetes > Boletales > Suillaceae > Suillus > Suillus plorans. Next base: position 105,896 of record NW_024537405.1, read on the forward strand.
ATTCAATACTTCGCGAATGGCTCATGACACCACCGCAGAATTTTGGTGTCCTTTGCGCCTTCTACCTTGGATTCTTGGCCATTTTCCTAGTTGCTACAGAATTCAATACTCTGTCTACTGCAGACAGTGCTGTCATTCTCTTCAAGCAAGGAACTTGTGCTGTCGATGGGGATTCTAAGGTCTTTGACGAGGAAAAGGCTGATGCAGAGTTTCTTTCTAAATCCCTCTCCGGAGTAGCAAATTCCTCGACTTCCGTCGATCTCGAGGAGGTTAAGGACCTCTTCACGTGGCAGCACGTGCAATATGACATCCCCATTGAACGAGGGATGAAACGTCTTCTCGATGATGTCACGGGCTTTGTTGCTCCTGGAAAGCTCACTGCATTAATGGGTGAATCTGGGGCTGGCAAGGTATACCTTCCAATGATACCAGTCGCGCATTCCATTTACTCGAATGCTTGCAGACAACCCTTTTGAATGTCCTTGCACAACGTGTCGGTATTGGTTTGGTAACTGGCGAACGATTCTTTGGCGGGCAGCCGCTCTCCATAGACTTCCAAGCTCAGACGCAAGTATCGTCCTAGTTTCTCCAATCTTATCTGACTGTCATGCTTAGTGGCTACTGCCAACAACTCGACACACACCTTCCCGAGGCGACTGTCCGTGAAGCGCTCCTTTTCTCTGCTAATCTTCGTCAGCCACAATCAGTTCCTCTCGCTGAGAAAGAAGCATAGTACGTACGATTTCTGTCTTGATTAGATCCCACCTAACTTTCCACTGCAGCGTTGACAAGTGCCTTCAAATGTGTGGTCTAGAGGAGTGTGCTGATGCTATTGTTGGCTCTCTTGGGGTTCAGCACCGTAAACGCACCACCATTGCAGTGGAGCTCGCTGCCAAGGTTTGAACGCAAACCCTTCAAGCTATAGTTGTGCTGAGAGACTCATAGCCCAAACTTCTACTCTTCTTGGATGAGCCTACATCTGGCCTTGACTCGCAATCCGCCTGGGCCATCGTAAATGTACTTCGTGAGCTTGCTGACCGTGGTCAGGCCATTCTCTGCACGTGAGTGTCATTTTGACATGTCAGTTTTTCAATGTTTATGAGCTGCACTAGAATCCATCAACCTTCGGCGGAGCTCTTCCAGGTCTTTGACAGATTACTACTCCTTCGCAAGGGTGGACAGACGGTCTACTTTGGCGACATTGGCGAGAACTCGTCGACCATGCTAAATTACTTTGAGCGTAATGGTGCTCCACGCTGCGGCTCTGACGACAATCCGTAAGTAAGGTGCAATCATACGGGTCTTGCGCTTACCAGGGAGTTGAAGGGCGGAATACATGCTTGATGTAATAGGTGCTGGAGCAACTGCAGTCTCTACCACTGATTGGTACAATGTCTGGAAGTGCTCACCAGAAGCGGCGCAGCTTCAAGACCATATCGACGACTTGCATCAACAGGGTCGTTCTCACCCACAGAAGCTTGGCAAACAGTACTCTGTCTTCACCACCTCATGGTTGCACCAGTTCGTTATGCTCACCCACAGGAATTTCCAAGCATACTGGCGCAATCCTACGTATATTCACGCCAAGTTTATCCTTAATATCGCTGGTGGTCTTCTTGTGGGCTTTACATTCTTTCAGGCAAATGACTCATTGCAAGGCACCCAAAATAAGCTATTCGTAAGTATATCAATTCAGATTATTCGTTCAATCACATCCTTACTCTTCTTTAGTCAGTCTTCCTCTCCCTTGTGCTCTGTGTTCCCCTCGTCCATCAGCTCATGGCCGTCTACATCGACATTCGTACAGTGTACGAGATACGCGAACGTCCCACTAGAATGTATAACTGGACTGCTCTCGTCATGTCCCAGCTTGTCGCTGAGCTTCCTTGGAATATCACAAGTTCAGCGATATTCTTTTTGTGCTGGTACTGGACCGTTGGATATCCCACAGGCCGGGCTGGTTACACATTCCTCACCCTCTCCATCGCCTTCCCGTTCTACTATACCACGCTTGGACATGGTATCGCATCCATGGCACCAACCGCTCCAGTTGCATCCATATACTTCACAACTCTCGTTATCTTTATGCTGATCTTGTGAGACATACTTTGAGCCACGCCAGTTCATGCTAACAATCCACCAGTGATGGCGTCGTTCAGCCGTTCTTCGAGCTGAATTGGTGGAAATGGATGTACAGGGCCTCTCCCTTCACGTACATAATCCAGGGCCTCCTTGGTCAAGGTTCGTGAATGATTTTTTGCTGAACAATCGTACTCATATTGGTCCTCCTAGCTGTTGGCGGCCAAACCATTATCTGCTCCTCTACGGAACTAGTCTCCGTGGACCCGCCGATGGGTATGACCTGCAGCGAGTACATGGATCCGTTCCTCAAATTCGCTGGTGGCTACCTCACAAACCCCGGAGCTGCAGAGGGTTGCCAGTACTGTCCCTACAAGACCACTGACGAGTATATGTACTCGAGGTTCAACATTAAATACAGTGATCACTGGCGAAACCTGGGCATTATCTTTGGATTCGCTGCGTTTAACGTGAGACACCGTCGGATTTTGCTCAGATCTGATGCTAACGTGCCTTCTGTAGATCATTGCGATATTCTGGCTCACGTATTCTATGCGCATTCGCAGTGCTAGCGTGTTTACTTCTCTTAAGCAGAGGTTAGCTCGTGGCAAATTGTAGGTGAATTATAAATCATGAATACTTACTGCATATCCCTCAAATGCACTCGCAGGACCCCAGTCAAATAGATACGAGTGCACACACTAGCAGACGTTAGATTCGTTTGCATCGTACTGCATTCGATACTATCCTTCCGGCTCCAGCGCCGCAGTACTCACGTAAAGCTCACTCAATACCACCAGGATGTAAGATATGTCGGGAAGTTTTTCATTTAAATATGTACTCGAAACAGATATCATTAGTCATATGTGTCCTTTCCTCGAGCTACAAAGGGTTTTATAGAAGGGCGATTGGGACAACTAGTAGGTTCAACGCTTCGTTAATCATAATCATTGGTATTACCATGTCCCGAACTCGTGCTCCCTCTGCCAGTGGGTAAAACCAGTCCAGCGATTATTAGCGAGGTGCTTATATAAGTGCTCGGGACAAATTGGCGGCTTGGCACTCAAGTTGTCTATTTACAGAACGGGAGCGCAGTGCGGCCTATGTACTTAGCGGGCAACCAGCGAACATCTCCCGCACTACGAAATTCTCGCTCTAAAGCCCATTAGATCAAGACCTCGAGACCGATTCCGAGTCGGTCGCATGGTACTGACTTACACCCATTCTAGAGTCTGGACTAATACTGCAGCTGCTCCGATGCTTTCCCTGAAGACAAAAAAGTACATGTATATTCTGAGTCGGCGATGTGGTACCTCTCCGAACTTCATGAATCTTTTGATGGTCTGAGGCCGGCGCCTGTCCTCAAGATTCAGGGGTTCAAGTTGTGTCCGGATTCAACATCAGGGCTGATAAAACTGTTGCAACTCTCCAAGGCGTTGACCTGACACACGATGATCAAACGGAATAAACCGCGCTTATTCGAGTGGGGTGACGTTGTGGTGAGCCGCGGCATTAGTAACTGTATGGCATAATCTGACTTCCGTTTGATCGAGGATACTCGGACAACCACCATCGCTGGTTTCTTACTGGTAGTACTTTTCCTTGCATTTTTGGATCTCTGGACTCTCGTTGTGTGCGACGTTGCTCATATCTCGCCTTGTGCTCATGCATTCCCAGAAGGCACACAGCCTTTTGGAGCGCAATACACTACTGTTTGCGAAGAGCGTCAGATCCATTCATAAGTTCGATGGTTTGGTTTTACCGAAAGTAAACTTGTCACCGTCTTTCCACCTGAATTTCGCAGCTTATATGTATCGGAGGAAGTTATCGATCACCGGGTATACCTGCGCATCGATGTTTGGATTTATGTACGGCGTATTTGAATCAAAAGAGTCTTACATCAAGCAAAGATCGATACATCTTTGTGAGTCCGTTGACACGGCGGGATGCTTTTTGACGTTGACCTGACAGCTTTACTGCTATGTGGGATCCTTGTATTCGCTGCGATATCATGGGAACCGAACTGTTTTCAGCTCCAGTGTGCTTTGGGCACTTCGGTGAATACATGTCAAATCGAGAGTTCTACCATAGGCAACTCTTTGTCTTGTTTGACTTCGGGGATTCTTCACATCGGTGCCGGTGATCGTTCGAGCACTGGTGACCGCTCATGCACATGCTTCTGATCTTCGATCGCGTCTTACTCCCTGATGCCCGCTTCTACACTGCTAGGTATAAAAGATGACTCGTATATGAGGGTTGAGCATTCATCACTAATTTTGACCTTCTGTGTTGATTGCTGCTGCCACCACTGTCATGTTATTCCACTCCGTCACTATACTCGCCTGCGCCCTTAGCATTGCTGCTCATGCTGCTGCCTCACCCACAGCTTCCGTGGATGCTTTGGATCAACGTGATGGCTTGATGGTTAGAGTTGACGTTGACACCAGTGAGCATTTATCTATTTTGGCGTCCCTCCTAGCTAAGTCTTTCATAGGAGACGTTCTAGATAATGTCAATCTCAGCCAAAAGCGCGATAATGATAGCTTGATTAACGTTAATGTTGGTCAGTACCGTCTTTCTTCAAGTTGGTGGCTACTTGATGGTATTTCACCAGACGTCAGTAACCTTCTGAACAATGCTAGCGTAGATGTCTTGAGTAGTGAATGACGCTTGTTTCACCCGACGGGGGCGTGAAACGCCAGATTTCTACTGTGCAGACTGCTACCATGGGTTTGTCAAGTAAATGCAATCATAGTTGTATACGAGTGCCGCTATAGCCTATAACAATTGTGTATGCCTTGTGTCGTCATTCATGATATGCATTGCGTTCAAACTTCCGTCTCAACATGCAAAACACCTCTTACTCACTACCGTTACGCACTGTTCATGATTCAACTGAGCACCCAAGCTGACAGGTAGTAAAAGACAATCAAGTGTTTGTTTCCATCAAGGTAAATGTAAGGCCTGCCATTGACTACAAATAAGTGTTAAGCCGTGCAACAAAGAATTTCCACACAAGAAACTGTAACAGTTTGTTGTGCTATACCACGAGTGAGTTCCATGCACTCGAGGTAAGTGAAACAAGCTTTACAGAGTTACATACATGATAAGTTAGATATATACTTGCAAATAATTTGAATGTTTAACAAATGGACTGAAACATAGCATGCCTGCCAGAGGTACAACAATCCGAAGGGTATACAATTGAAAGTCTCGCAAAGCCGTAAAGACAACTCTTGCTGGCTGGTATAAATATTAAATTTCGGATGTCCCTCCTGGATTCAATCGCTTATGAGTCCTGCACTGTTCGAAAGACTTGTTTACACTCACTTGGTGTGGGACACGGGAATTTGGAACAGTAGTCATCAATCTCCAATTGCATTTCATGCAAGCCCGGCCTGCCTAGCATCCTGAGGAACATCCCGATGGTGCCAGTTACAGGGTCCATGACGCGTTTATTCTGTGAACCGAGAATATCTTCGAGGTCACAAGTGAAAAATGAACATGTTAGCGCCATGAATCAAGTTTACTAACGAAAAAAGCTCACCGCGGGCGCCAGGAGTATAAAGCAGGGCTGGTGTTGATAAAGGGATAGAAAACGCCAACTCAATAATGAAGAAGAAGCTGAAAAAGAGTGTAAGGAGAGCTGAAGTACGCATTCTGCTCTTAGACGATAATTGTGCAGGGGATGAGGGGTGCCGGTGATGGAACGTTAAAATTGCAAGTGCGGAGTCACTGGGTCAGTTTATATGCTAATTTTTGTTTCGTAAATGACGCTATGGTTGTCCGGGTCCGATTTCCAAAGAAAGATGGCTTCCATTCGGACCTGGCGATACTTAAGTACTGACGCGGCTACCGATGTAGAAGTGTAGCGCCATTTCGTGATCAATGGCAAAATGTAATAAAATGGAGAGATTGATCTTTTAGACTCATCACTTGTTATATCGGTGGACTTCTAGGCTGCAAACATCGAAACATTACAAGTCACGTGACTTCCTACCGAGTAGTCAAGGGCTTCAGAAGCTTCCAACTGGCCCTGGAGTCAGGGACAGCTGGCCACTCTGGAACCAATCGCAAAAGTCTATTCTCGTTCCCGGGGCCGCAATACACAATATTTTCAGCAAATCCTCAACCACATCACTTTTGCTTTTATCCATCATAGATTCGTATCTCCTCTAATACATGGATAGTATCGTGGTGTCGGAAGAAATCGGAGCAAACCCAGGGTCTACCTCTAATCTGCACAACTTGGTCACGTCCTGTCACGCCTCGGCACAGTCAGCCGCTCTCGCTCTCCGAAGCCTTCCAAAGTGCGCGCATCCGAGTCGCGAAACGCTCGAAAACGGCGAATACCGTGACAGCATACTGGTATTATTAACCCAGAGTAAGTAATTTATCTACTACTGACAAGTGATAATTACTATGATTGTACCGGTGGTGTTGCAGACAGCCTGCAGAATATATTTGATGCCCTGCATACATATCCCGAGTCTGCACTGCATCGCCAACTCGGAAACTCGCATTATCGTGTCTTGCTGGTGCAAAATGAGGGTATAAATTATGTGGAGGGTGAGGCTCAGGTGCAGGATGCTGCATCGGGGGGCATACCTGGCCTGGGGAAAATTTATGTTGACATCGAAGGTTGAGGAACTTGAAGCGCAGGCTGAGGTTGGTGTCCACATGGTTCGTGAACTGGGAATCGCGTCCTGTTGTAATTCAGCACGTTAATGTCATTATCGAGACAGCGCCTCCGAGAACGGGTAGGGTAACTTCCATAGCGTGGATTTTTCTCGAGGTCAGGGTCGTCACAATCAAAGTGTTACCAGCAGAACCCAGTGGAACACTCACTCAGCCGTGAGTCCGGTCTCGGGTAATCGCAAGGCTGCGGCTAAGTAGATACCGTGTACCGAGGAGATTGAATTATTTGTGTATCTCCCCTGTCTGGTGTCACGCCATCGTACTTGTCATTGATTCTACTGATTTTCCGACATCCCGCTCTTCATGCTCCAGGCAAGTTTTTGCGAGTGTCTATCTGTTAGTGTTACACTGATCGAATATTATACTACAGACATATCATATTTTCAACAGAAGCGGCTAACATTGCCCATCAACAGCTTGTCGCGCCTCTGCTCCCAACACATCCAGTATTTTGTTCCTCGACCGCACTGCCGCCCTTCTTTGCCTTCTCCTCTCCATTGGATGCTCCTCAGCTTCGTCTTGTGCAATCAAAAAATCCAGGTAAGCTTGTTCCGCCGGACGAAGAATGTTGTCAAACGAGTCATCAGAATGGAGGGCCGAAATCTCTTCGGGTGATGGTCTAAAATTAGTTGTATAACCGAGGGATGCCATGGGCGGTGCAATATCCAAAGGTCCAATCGTTTCACCGAGCTGCATTGTCTTGCAATATTGCTGAAGGACGGCATTGGGAGGTGTGGCAAATGGATTTTGGACGTCCCAAACAAAATCTCTTGAACTACCCAATAGATCTTCGTTATTTCTCGCTTGACATTTGCATGCAAGAGGTCTTTTTGTCTCTTCAATTTCGCCGGTCTTTAAGATTGACCATGCGCCATCATCGTTGATGGTAGTTGACAATTCTTTGCCTTCCTCGACAGGTGGCTTGTTGAAGCGTAAGGGTCCCAGGACCACGCGTTGCGTATGCTCCCTAGCCACTCTGCGCTTCTTGTTCTTCTCTATCAAGTCCATTCCTAGGCCCTTACGTGGCTTAAAGATGGTCACAGCGCTTGGACTGCGACTATCTGCACGCTTTGCACCTACGAAGGCCATCATCTCTCCCAGTTTGTCGTAAACTTGGGAAACCTCTTCATCTGCAGATGAGACTGTAGCAAGGCTCTCATCCTGGTCCACGTGATTGCGTGTGAGTGTAATACCGAGGATTTTGGCAGCCTTGTGATCTGAATTACCAAAGGCCTTTCGCTCGGCGGGGGTGAGTCTGTTTGTGAGGGACAGTGCCGGACTGTCGGTGATGCTTGTCGAAACAGCGCTACCAGAGCACTTCGTGACTGTTTGGATGGACATATTCTCCATATTATTGCGAGGCCGAAGTCAAGAAAGACGCAGGGAAGAGTGAGCGATTTGTGGTAGCCTCTATTGACACTGCGAGGTGCATCTTTATATCTCCAGTACTGTGGACGGCTTTGGCGCGTTCGACCGTCCACAGCTGTCCACAGTGTCTATGATAGGTCGGTGTACAAGCTTAGTGGCATGTCTTTGTTCATCTCGCTTTGATTACCAATTTTGACAGGTGGTCCACTGTGGGGTCTTCAGTGACGATAGGTTGCGTAAAAAGGGTTGATTCCTTCATAGTTGATACGATGGGTAAGCAATACACTTGAATGTGAGGATATGATATTGATCATCCACTCGCGATAGAGCAGAGTGACTCTGGTCATCTATACAAGTTCCTTGCAACAGAACCGCACCGACTACTACATTCACCTATGTTTGTCTCATGCCAACAGATTTGCATGACTTCAATAGGACATGATCTGCTTCCATTATCACGTCGTTTTGATAGGCCAACCTTTGCTCACCTACGCATATCATCAAGCTTCCCAAAGCTTCCTGGTTAATTCAACTATGTTCCTTGTGAGACTATCTTCTTGGTGCATATATATCTGGCAGTGTACCGACACCGTTCGAGTTCTTTGGACAGATTCTGGAGGACCTCGATCAGTGCTGTGCTTTGTGATGTATAATCATTTTAATGGTTATCAATGGCGTTTATCGTTAAGCCCCGCCGCGCCTGAACCTCAGCCTATTCGCGATCAAATGTTTAATGTGTGGAAGGGAATATGATATGAATATCATAGAGTCTTTCGACGCCGTTCTGACCAACGACTTTTGCTTTGTCTGATGTGATTATATAATATCCAGACAGGACTTCTGGTACTCCAAACGTCACTTCGTCCATCATATGCATAAACGGACGCTGACTTTGGTGAATGTTCATTGACCGCAGGACACTTCACCACCATCACACCAAATTTAGAAGCATGAGAGGAACTTTGGCACAAAACTGACAGAGATATGATGAATGAGCAGGATTGATGATGCATCATCTGTAACTTAAGTTGACAGGCTCAGCCTGCCAGTGATGCCATCATCTCTAGTACAGCTATGCCTATAGTAAGTGCCATCCATCAGCGCTCAGCTTCGCCTCGTGTTCATCACGGTGGATATATAGTATATAACACTGATAAGCTTTTCTTGATGCAACCCACAGAGGGTACTGTGAGCTCTCAAATCTCAACGTTGTCAACATTCGAGGGCACCCCATACTTTGCTATGTCCGCACAGCAGCAGTCAGCGAGCATTGCTATTCAGCAATTGACTCTTACAATTGTATCATTCACTCTTGTGGTGTACGATCATGCTATCACATTCGCTCAAGAAGTACTTTCGTCTTCATGGTCGATGACAGTCTAACTCTGATTCACTGCCATCGTTTACTTTAGGTGGCTTTCTTTTGGTCCAGTCCATGGTCACCGTCAAGAATACTGTATCTCAGCGTAAGGCCATTACGGATTATTCTTGTCAGTGACTGATTTTAGGTTCGACAGATCCGATACTTGGCTCTCGCGCAAGTTTGGTATGTTTGACTCCGTTTAATGAAAAAATGCACTAGAAATGATAATATTGTTTAGTCTTACTGCTCTGGCACAAATTGGAGCAGCCAAGATCTATAATTATCTGGTGAGTTTTTGAGCTGCGCATATCATCGTTGGGGTCTTACATGCATCGTTCTACAGGAGTGAGCTATTTCATATGACAAGGCAATAGACCGGCTTACAGATTGATGTAGACTGGGCTGGTGTCCTACAGTGGACTACGCTGTTAGATTAACAGTCATGGTTCTATGCCAATGTCTGTCCGTTGCGCATCGATTGATATCGATCCCACTGAATCGACTGGTATACAGGTGTTATAACATTGCGAGTATGGCATCTGTTCCCTCGGAGTTGCCTCATCAGATGGCTGGCAGTCACTGTTTTCATCGTTTGCTTGGTAGTAACTGCAATATTGGGCGCCGTCGAGTATAATGCAATCAAGGGTGTCACGAACAGCAATTTAAGCTCGGCACGCCTTACATTTACATTCATCATCTATGTGCCAGCCTTGGTTGTCCATACGACTATGTTCTTACTTACGCTGTGTCGCTTTCACGTCACCCCCAGAACCTTGCAGCAACACGGGATGATCCACCGATTCGTCAAAGAGTAAGCCCCTCATTGATCACAAGTTCTACCACAAAAGCTAATGTTTGCTTAGGGGGATGTTCTTGTATTCGTTTGCAGCCGGTGAATATATCTTGATTCTTTTCGTTTAGCACACGCTCAAGAAAATAACAGGATCGCTGCTGTACGAAATCATCAGTCTTTCTCTGACTAGTTCAGAGGACATAGCCGTAAGTTTTATGACCATAGCTGCACGAAAAACTCGTAACCATTGCCAGAATTTCTATAATCCAATTGATATGGGAGGGTAAGATTGTTCCGTCCATGGTAGTTCACTAAAGTTCACGAGCAACATCTATCACCCAGAATAGCAATGGCAGCTACGGCTGTCTCTATCTGTCACGCGATGCTAAGCATCCGGTCCTTGGCTGCAACTTACCATGTCGATCCGGCATGGTTGCTCAACCATGCGGAACTCAGTCGTGTCCAATGGAGGAGGGGACACACTGAAGGAGAAATCTACGTTGAAGTCAGCGAGCTCGAGATGGATGTGGTTCTTCCGTCCAATACCTAACTTGTATATCTGGCACATGATTCCTTTTTTATCTTATACTTACACTATGTAGATATACGGCGTCAAATCGTTCAGACAAACTGGCATCTTCAACGATATTATGGCAATCTAATCATTTGGTACCGTGGTGTTGTAGATGAGTCTCAGATGGATGCTCTAATTTCAAGGTGTTCGATGCGGTGGCATTGCTTGCTTGACTTACAGTGCGCGTCACTTAGCCAACACTGCTTTTGAGCAACGTTTTCACCCCTTTGAAAGAAAAGAGACTTTTATATCATCTTGTAAAAACGATCCCTTTCAATGAATAAAGGGATGTGGACTCCAAATCAAGTATGAATGCAGCGTACTTCTTGAAGGAAATAAACCCACCTCAAATGAAGCAGGAACTGCACTGCCGACAGTCGAGCCTGTTGACACAGCAACTAAAGCGATATACGACATTGTGTTGAATGTAAGTTCATGCAAGGCATTTCGTTGATATATGCACTTACCTTTGCAAAGAATGCAATACGTCACACGTTCGATGAGTATTTCCAATGCTCTACTATTCAACTTCGCCAAGCTCAAGATTGACATCCACGTCCACTTCTACGAAGTCATGAGTAGTGGATATCAAAATAACAATAGACGTACATGATTGTGCGCTATCGTCACCCAATAGTCAGCATCCGAAATAGTAATGGGGATGAGTATGAGTTGTCCCGACGCAAGTTCGATTTCAACGACCTCCATATCACCAAGGGCATTCCCGTACCAGATCTGGACACCAAGATGAATCGCCCTAGCAGGATGCAGTGACAGTCAAATGCGAAATTAGTGTTTACAAGTGCGAGACAGACCATGAATCCCATGGGAATGCTGGCATGTTGTCGTCATAACAAAAGGATGAGCGAATGCGACTGTCTTGGAACTTTGACCCTGATTGTCATACTCCATGTCGATTTTGAAGACCCATTGAGTTTCGACAGTAACTCGGCCATCGAAGTAGGCACAGCAGGTAGATTTTCCGTTACTTCTCCATAGCGGACGGATTCAACACACACATGCGAGTAAACCTTAACATGGCTCATGAAGCAGGTCGATGATTTGCGAGAACAACATCAGCGTGGATTACAAAGTCTGACTCTCCCAACAGGCGAGTCGTTATTGACTGTTGGAGTTGACCACGGTCAGCTAAAGAGCACTGGCCACAGGTACATGAACAAGGCCTCTCACCGTCGTAGAAAGTGTCCGTGCAGTGAGTGGTTTGAGTGCTAGTAGCAATATTTGTGTCGTGCCCGTCATCGCCGATGAGACGACGAACACCCACGCCACATCACGATTGCGTGCGTGGCAGCGCTCGAGATCTAAAGTTCAAAATATCATTGATGGAAGTTACAGCTCGAGAGTCGATACAGACAGATCTGGTTAGGAGAAAACAACGAGACTTTCCCGAATTCATCCTGATAGCAGCTATAGCCTATTGTTATGCCCCAAAGTCCTGTGTTATAAGGCGAACGAACGTTATGGCTTCAACAACAATCCCTCATGTTCTCCGCTCATGTTCTCTCTCTGGCTGCTTCGTGTATTATTTCCCTGATTGTTGCTTTGCGTCTGAGTCGCAGACGCGTCTACCCTTTACCTCTGCCGCCTGGCCCTCGCGGTTTACCATTTCTGGGAAACGCACTGCAATTGGACACCAAACGACCTTGGCTCACATATATTGCTTGGGGAAAGACATATGGTGGGTAGCCCAAGGTCTCTTCAAGTGATTGGATTTAATTTTATCCCTCTTCATAGGCAAAATCATTCACTCTCGCATCCTTGGGATCGATATGATCATCATAAACTCTGAATCGATCGCGCGGGAGTTGTTGGACAAGCGTTCTGCAATTTATTCGGACCGACCTGTCATTCCCACCAATGAGATGTACGTTTTGCTCTCATCCAGCCTATTCTGATCAGCTGACGAGGCAGGGCTGGACTGGGATTCAATACTGTACACCTTCCGTATGGCGAGACTTTGCGACAACATCGCAAGATCTTCCATCAGGTCCTTAGGGCCGAAGCCTCTGTTTCCTACCACGAAATGTACTCTCCCCACGCGAATGAATTAGTCTTCGATCTATTGAAAGCCACCGGTGACCTCCAGAAACCTATTCAAGCGTTTGTGCCTTTTTCAGTGATACTGTAACCTCCGATCTTACTGACAATCATACAATTGTTACAGATACACCGCATCCCTGATCATGTCCGTGACATATGGACACACCAGTCGCGGAACCCAAGACCCATTCTTTACCCGTACGCAAGAACTTCTGGATATTGCCAAACAGCTCCTTTCTCCAGAGAGGGCTGCCATATTCACAGCCTTTCCTTTCCGTGAGTACTTCAATGCTATCGACGATGGCGATTCGAACATTTGGCGTGTCGGTTACAGTTACAAAGCTGCCAGTTTGGTGCTTTCGTGGAGCTTATGCCCTGATGGGACGCACTAGAGAATTATGTCCACAGCTTTTGAACGAGCCCTTTGACGAGGTGAAGGCACAGATGGTACGTTCGCGCATTGTGGCTGGATGATTTGCATGATCTACTTACCTGTAGGCAAATGGTACTGCTTCAAAATCACTAGTCGCCGACTTTCTCAGTCAAGCTGACGAAGATGCTGACGAAGACACGATGAAAGCTGTTGCATTGATGGGATACATAGGTAACGGTTTTTTTAAAGGCACATGAATCATTATTTGATGCGAATACGACGTCCCAGGCGGCATAGACACGGTGAGTCATTGGTTTAGGGAATCCTTATCACTTCTTCCCTTACCTTGATGTCCCGCAGTCTGCATCCACGTTGCACACATTTCTGATGGCCATGGTACTTTATCCCGATGTCCAAGCCAGGATTCATGCAGAAATAAATCAAGTCGTGACGCATGATAAAATGCCGTCCGTTGATGATAGACCATCGTTACCCTACCTTGATGCCGTTCTCTGTGAGGTTCTAAGATGGTATCCTTCCATACCCCTAGGTCGGTCCATTAATGTGCCTTGGTGTTTGTTTATGCAATTGCGTAGCTAACCCCTTGCACAGGAATGGCGCATGCGACAACAAATGATGATTGTTATGGCGGATACTTTATACCCAAAGGTTCGTCGTATGACTCGGGGTTACATCGACTTACCTGCAGTTTAATTAGGCACGGTGGTGATGGTTAATCAATGGTCTGTACGACGCAGCGTATCTAAATGCTTGAGTTGAGCATGACTTAGGGCATTGTCTCGGGACGAAGACATATTTCCGGATGCATCACGCTTCGATCCCACTCGCTATCTCACAGCTGATGGGCAGCTGAAGGTCCATTTTGTCAACCATTTTGCCTTTGGTCATGCCAGGTGAATATCTCGCGATTAGTATCACTTTTAGTTGTTCACTGACTTGAGCAGGCGCGTTTGTCCCGGTAGGATGACTACTGATTTATCAATGTTAAGGATGTCATGCTCATACCGTGGGCAGGTCGTTGGTTTGTCCAGAACAGTCTGTGGCATGCGATGGCTGCCATCCTCGCCGTCTTGCGTATCGATCATGCCAGAGACTCGAACGGCAAGAAGATTGAGGTAAAGCCGGAATTCACCACCGGCATGGTGATGTAAGTGGCCTCGATGCATGCGCGAGATAACAGCTAAGTTTAAGTCGTCCGCAGTCGCCCGCAGCCTTTCCAGTATTCGTTCGAAGTCGTGAATTCAGCGAGAGAAGGGCAGCTTCGCGCAATGATGAATTTGATATAGACGGTTATTTGCGCTACTATGTGAAAGGTGCCGGATTTTGAGCGCTCGGAAGGCTCGGCATCACACGTCTGGAGCCCGTTTCTTCCTCGCGTTTTTATTCTCCATATGACCCGCTCGCTCGTTTTTCATAATCATATGTTCACTCGCTCACACATTTTTGCCTCCCCCAAATGATTTGCAATTAGCTCCATATTTTTCTCTGTACATACTCTCTGAGATATTTACTTGTAGCGTCCTAATCAATTGCTGTTGAAGTTCACGAATCACGTCTGCCGAACGAACTGTAATTACATGAGTGCTACTCACGAAGAAGTTGACCGTCAGATACTTACTCGCGTTCTTGTGCGGCGCCGAGCAATGAGCTGAACGTTGAACGTCGAGGCCTGAGACCTAGGTTCTGTTGTTAAAAAATGATAATTATTTATGTTATCTGCCTTACCCCTAATAATTAGCAAAGACCAAAATTGGACTCGACTACGGGAGATCTAGACTATTGTCAAATCAATGCCGCTCACTGGCAGCTCAGGCTGTTGTCACGTATGTTTTGTGATTTTGTAGGCGACTGAGTAGCTGATCAGCTTCCTTCTTCTGTTTAGAACACCCCATATGTTGACACAGCAAGTAGGCCGCCATCAGATTGGGCGCATGTTGACATGGACATATCAATGAACGTTGAGTTGATGAGTCAAAGGCCGCGCTAAATCAAGAAGTTTTCATGATATATCGTTTAAATGTCAAGGAAACGGGCAAAAGTACGTATGCACTGCGGCGGGTACCTCAGATTGGTGAGATTCAGTACTCATCGCACTCAGCCTGACCAATCCAATCACCATGCATTTTACTAAAAACACTGGCTCTCTATCCCATGTCTCACTCGTCATAAAGGCGCCATCTAATTCATTTATATCTAGCCGCACTTGACTTGATACACCGCCTAATACGAGACACGGCATGAGGGCCTCGACCCTCAGGGAAGTCGGTCAGGATTTAGTACTGCTCGCACACACACACACTCAGGCTGGTAGTGGCAGATCGTGCTCATCGCGCTTAGTGTGGACACATTAACCGAATGACGCGGAGATTACTCGCCTACTTGGCCCGACGATCATGGAACGTCACAAGTTGTGTCATTCAGGCCTTAACATCCCGACACGATGACGAAACAATGCCCATCTACTGTTTTGCAGAAATGAAGAGGAGGAAAGATTCTTAAGAATTAAAGATCGCGAGCCACTGCTACTTTCAACTGGGCATCTGTAGCCCATCCTCGAAAGGCCCATCACAGGCGGCGCCGTCGCGGTCTCACATATTACGCGATTTATATAACCCAACCCTTCTGTTCAAAAAAAGCTCGTCGTAAAGCCGATCAAGCAAATTGGCCTAGCTTGCGTTTACGTAGAAATTACGTTTAAACAAGCAATCAGATTGATGCGAACGGCATGTCCTTTTTCACTATCCCAAAATGATTACTCAATGCAAATACTGGAACTTTTTTTTTGTAGTTTTTCCTCGCTTCTTCGATTTGCTACTGGCCGCACCCGCATGTAAGTATTACTCGGGACCCTATCCCTGAGAGCAAATCTCGGCAAGCCCTTGTAGTATAAAATGCGAGCGCTCGTACCATCGAAGACCAGCTTGCTATCGTTAGCTTTCTGTGCTTCCTCCGCGTACATCCTCCCTACTTCCTTCAGTCGCCCTCCACTCCTACAATGCTCTCCAAATACTTCGCTCTTTTTGCTGCCTTCGCTGCCTTCACCCCGGCATTTGCAGCCCCCGTTCCTGAAACCCTAGTCGACGCGGTTGTCGGTAAGTCACGTCCCATGTGTGTGTGTGTGTGTGTTTCGTCTCTTCATTGCGTTTTCATTGTAGCTGTTACCAACGATGTCAACAACGCGAACGTCAATGTGCTGACAAAACGTGTCGATGCAGTGAATCCCGCAGGTAAGCAAGAGATATTATCACGACTTGCCCGCAATGTTGACCAGAATGGCATTTCAGTCTTCGACGAAGTGATCAAAAGGCTTGAATTCACGGAACGAGACAGCGGATGTGACGTCGCTGATGTAGACGTTAGTAAGTGATTTTTATCACGAGTCGTTGTGCACAGCCTGACAAGCGTTGAACAGTTGTCAGCAACGTACTTAACAATGTTACAATCAATATCTTGAAGCGCAGCGACTGCGATATTGTCGGAGTTAGTGCTGGTAAGTATTTCTTTCTCTGTATGGGTTCAAATGTTGAATGACTTGTCAGCGGCCGTTGATATATTGAACAACCTCAATGTCAATGTGCTCACCAAGCGTGAAGTCACAGATGCAGAGGTCGTAAACGGTATACCATTATTGTGCTCATTTTGTATTACCATTCTGATAGTTCTTCATAGCTGTTGAAAACGCAGTGCAAAGTCAGGGTATTACCTTAGCACAACGCTCTAATCTCGATGATGCCACGGCTGTAAATGACATCCTCAAACGGTACCAGGGCATTGCTGCGCGGGGCAAGGAGTCTGCCTTTACTCAAGCCCAAATTGTCGGCGGTATGGCACGTGCTATTTTTGTCATCGCCAGATTCTGATGTCGTGTTGTAGCAATCAACCAAGCCCTAGCACAACAGGGATCACGGCGCCGAGACACGAGCGCTTCTGATGTCCAGGCTCTCGCCGACAAATTTGTTGACGTACTCTATGTGAACCCCCAAGACGTTGGTACCCTTGGCGGTGAGTAATTTTATAACTACGGTGTAAACGACTCTCAAATCAAGCTCAGGTCTTTGAGAATGAACCAAACAATGCGAAGGTCAACGTTATCAGCGGACATTGACGTGTTTGCCTGTTAGTATTTCCATGGCTGCAATGTGATCGTCATGAATTAAATTCGGTTCTTGAACAATCTAAACAATCCGAAGGTTGTCGCGTAAATAACTGGACGATTTGCAAAGCAGTATTTCATACCCGATCACGCGCAGCACACATACCCCGTCCACCACCATTCGTTTACCACTGTCACTCGTTAAATCACTTATTACCTAGCCGCGTGTAATGAACTGTTTCCTCTCAATCCCTATTATATGAAGAAACATTTACAAGAGCAAATTTGTCCAAGAAACTCGGCCCAGTATTTGTTGATATCTGCCGTGGAGCTAACAATCAAGCACGTGATCAAAGTCATTATCCATCAGAATGAACGTGCCAGCGAGTCATCAATCAACAGTGGAACAATAGATCATAGTTACATCCTAGTTACATGGCTGTGATAAATATATACATAAGCTTGGAATGGTTGCATATGAACAAGACCATGTGAAGAATACTTGCAGGCAGGCAGATGTGTCGAAGCTTGCCCGAGTTAGCCTAAGAGATCCGTCGGTGATCGGTTTAACCGATTGTTGCCGCATGGTCTTAGAACAAGGGGGTGATCGGTACTACCCTCGTGCGTGGAGATAATATGGAGCTTCATCGTGGCATGGCGGGCAAATTCATGTTGTGTATGTACAGATGGGCCCACACACGTGTGTCGTAGCAGTTGGACGATAAGACTTGCTGTAATGTGATGTCACCATTAATACAAGAAGGAATAACATATCTGCCCTTCCATTGAATCGGTCGATTCAGGGGGGGAACTAGAAGTTATTGAATATTAGTATATTCTCAGAACGGCTGCAGCCTGTTCAGCATCATTACCAAAGGTCGGACAACAATGCGACCCGTATAAACCTTGTGCAAGGTTTTACGTGAGATGTTAGAAGAATCGTGTTCGGGGATGACGGTCTGGGCCATGGCATGACAATGCCGATGAGTGTTATTCTAGTATGATGAGCAAAGTACGATGAGTCAGTGTCCTAGTGTACGAACCTATCACTTTGAAACGAATATGCTGCAGTTCGATGATCGCGTCCGACGGGCTCGAGGAGCGTGGTGAAAGATCGTCGCTTACATAAGCTAACATTTTGCCGTTGAAGGCTCGAGTTTACTCGGAAGCTCTCCATGTCTTCACAACTTCTCGTTCGTCATGCTGTTGGTTCAGCGCGCCAAGCCAGGGCGTATGACCGAGTCAGATCAGATTTCTCTGTAAAATTGCATAGAAATGTGCGCGTGATTTCATCTTCAGCGACGCGCTCGGCGGCGGCTGCACCGAAACTGAAACCGACACCGACCTCAGCGCCTCCCCCTCCATCTTTCGAGTCTGCGCCACAGCGAGAGCAATCATGGTTGACCACGAAAGTCAAGGCGTCTCCACTCCTTTTCTCAATATTCCTCTCTGCAGCACGTATTCTCGGCTATGGCTCGCCGCAACAGTTTGCTAATCGGCGCACTCTGCTCTTATATAACACTCTATGTGCTACGCGTGCCGATGAAGCGTCTGCATTTTGGAGAGAAGGTATGCGCAGTAACTCTATGTGACGCTTAATTAATTCCTAAATAAGAATACGCTCTTCCGCCAACTTTCCAGTCCTGGTTTACGATCACAAACCTGCATGTCTGGCTGCTCACTGTCCGACTCCGTGCTCTCCCTGCACCACACGGGATACAGCATGTGCAAGGGCTCATTGACCATTTCTTTCAGGACGTCGAGGAACGCTTGCGCGCTGTCCTTCAACCAGGCGTCCTACCTCCTCGTTCTTTATCGCCAAAGCTATTAGGCACTACCGAGGATGGTTCACACTATCCACACAGTTCTTTTTACACTACGCCCGCCGCCCTCGCGCCCAAAAGTACCTTTCCTTCGAATAAAGCATACCAAGAGGCCGTAAAACTTCAGAAACGCTCTCGTGCACCAGAAAAATTGATCACCAGGCAGATGAAAATTCTAAAAGAGCAATGGGCCGGGATGGGAATGAGTTTGGACCTTGGCCTCGTAAGGGGCGATGCTGAGATGGCTGCGGCAGTCTGGAGAAATTTGTTAGGTGCACGGGGTGCAAGTGGGATTGCGTTGGACCACGAGGCCAACGGTAGCGGTTATCGGAGAGCGGTTAACCTAGTTGGTGGACTTGTCGAGGACGTGAGAAAGGTGGACGT
Organism: Suillus plorans; assembly: GCF_016647745.1. NCBI lineage: Eukaryota > Fungi > Basidiomycota > Agaricomycetes > Boletales > Suillaceae > Suillus > Suillus plorans. Next base: position 125,526 of record NW_024537405.1, read on the forward strand.
AGATAAAGAAGAGTTCAAGGACGATAACAGCGGTGTGCATGACTTTGCTCCTTCGGAAAATGACCGGTATGTGTATTATTTTTCTTTTGTCACTCACTCGGTGCGCATGCGACAATGTTGTCTCCAGTGCAGTACCCACCCGTGGCACTTGTGCTAAGGCATCCCTCATCTTGTGTTCATATTATTTCTTGCTAATCGTCACTTACCCCAGATATATCGGTTATCCAGAGCTTATGGTCACACTTGTCTCCTACATCCGCCGTGAGATTGTGAGACTGGAGCGTCTCGACGACAGTGCCATCATGGGGCCACGGCGTGTCGGACGTGAGGGTGAAGGTGTCCAGAACTTAAGATGGGGAGAAATCGACAACGCTATACGGAGGTAAGTCGGCAGTTGAACCGTCCCTAGATGGCGAACTAAAATGTATGTTTGTCTCCCAGATAGTAAGCCAGACAGCCTGAAGGTGATCCGCGGCTGCGGTATTCGGAGAAGTATATTATAATGCATCATATTTCAATACTTTGTGGTTGGATGATAATTTTTTTTGCTTCGATCCGAAATCTTAGCTCCCATCTTTTGCCGTCGAGGCTGTGAAATGAGATTGGTGTGTTAGGTCAGTCCGTTGGTTCATGTTCTGGTTCGTAAGTTGTTCGGCACCGAGTTACAGGACATTTGTTTCCACCTCCTAGCATGACCTTGCGACAATTGTTCCTTCCAATGATTCTAATGGGGCTACCAACGCCTCAGTGCTGCCGAACAACTTTACCGTTTGACGCAGCGAATTGCTTGGAAGCGAAGCCCAAGCGTATAGTACATATACGTATGAGTGCTATATGACAACGGTTCCGAACTTCCTCTGGTTAACAGAGTTTTGTTCGGTCCAGCGCCAGAAGCTACATGGTTTTTGGCTTATAAGTAGTCTACCCCATTTCACTTTTACAGGATTTGGTATGCTCCTTGTTTCACGTATCCGTGAAGGCTGTCGTCACGACGGTCCCCAGTCTAGTACTGAACATTACAACACCCACCCGAGGTGCGTTAGCACATGCTGAGTCCTGTCACTGATTCGCTTATTATTTCGTGCGCAGGTTTTCTATATCGACAGGATTCGATGCGGCACCAGTACATAGTCAACGACTGGTCCCACGTCAAATGACTTCCACACGACCCAACGAGCCTTGCGGGCCATGCGAGTCGGTTAAATCGAAATGTGCACATTGGAACTTGGAAGCTTTGGCCTGGAGCCTATAAGTCTACGGCATACCCTGCACATGGGAGTCGGGGATAGATAGATATTAGGGTAGGGGCTAGACTGGCCGCGATCAGCGACATGATCAAATGTCTAACCGGCTTCCATCAAACTCTTTCGGGACGAGCCTTGCATTTTTTTCATCCAAGTCCGGTGTGTGGCATGTACGTAAAGCAATCATTTGCTGATGCCGGCCGGCTCTAGCTAACATGCCGGCATCTGGAAGGCAGGTTTTTTCTAGCGATCAATTTGCGACACATTGAAATTTGTTCCAGATCAGAGTCATGGAAAAGATACTTTTCCATCTTCCCCGGCCTCAATTCAGAGCTGATGCGCTTCGAATTCGTACGGCCCTTGTAGGTGGCGTGACGTCGCATATCTTGTCTAACTTTATCTACCTATGCAGCGTCCAGGCCAGCATCAGGGAAACGTAATTCATCACAGAGTGCAATCCAACCCGTCGGTGCTGGCGCCTAGGTCTTTGTTTACTGCCTTGCGGCGTTCTGGTCTCGGATGTAGTGCGGTAGACCCGTCATCCTGCAGGGCCATGGCTTGTCATGCCGTATGATGTCCCATCGTTCCGCTATTCATGATCAACGTTTTCCGGCGCATAATTCCCCGTTCCAATTTGTGCTCCTCGCGGCCCGCTCCAATATCATTCTCACACCGTACCGGAGTCCTCGCATCATTCAATGCAAAATTTTACGATCTGGTAATAAAGGGACGATGATGTGATGTGACACGCAGGGTCACCAGTGCAGCTATTAGCTTGAAGCTAAAGGCCCGACTCGAGTGGGTGGCAGGCTTAACACTATATGGCGGTGAGGCCGAGCATGGACGCTCGACTGTTGCACGATTGTAAGCTCGAGTTTCGGCAGTTTGGCTTGAAATATGATTGCAAACCACACATGCGCCGCCTTATGTCACTGGGGCGGCGTTATCGTGCCGAGCTGAAGTTACACTTCCGTGTACGTAATCTGTCCAAAATTGGTAATGTCGGCGGATGCGGCCACGGTCCGTTCGAAGCTGATGCGCATTTCTGACACAGGGGTAGATGATCCACAGCGTGAACAGACTGTGGCACCAATCGACACGACTGTACTAGAAACAAATCGTTCTTTCCATCATTTTCACGCTGCCAAACTGCAAATTCTGGTCGCCAATATGACATTCTGTTCCCATCGCAGATAATAAAAATAATCTCGGTATTGGGTATAAAAAACAATCACCTTCCTCTCCAGTTGTTCCATCGTTCTTCACCCTCTTCCACCGCCTTCAGCTGCTTACATTCCTCTCATTAACAATTCACAATGCAGCTCACTCTTCTCGCATCCCTCGCTGTCATTTGCAGCTCTGCTTTCGCTGCCCCTGTTGACAGTCGCTCTCCTGAATTGGTTGATGTCTTGGCCTGTGCGTCCCAAAACTTGTTGTAAGAATACAAATTGACATGCGCAGATGTGGAGGATGTCGCGAACTACGACACTGTGAACATCCTCACCAAGCGTCAATCCTTGGCTGATGTGGCCGCCTGTGCGTGCCCAACCTCATCATAAGCATACTAGCTGACTCTGCGTAGACGTGGAGGATGTTGCGAACTACGACACTGTGAACGTCCTCACCAAGCGTCAATCCTTGGTTGATGTGGCCGCCTGTGCGTGCCCAACCTCATCATAAGCATACTAACTGACTCTGCGTAGACGTGGAGGATGTTGCGAACTACGACACTGTGAACGTCCTCACCAAGCGTCAATCCTTGGCTGATGTGGCCGCCTGTGCGTCCCAAAACTTGTTGTAAGAATACAAATTGACTCTGCGTAGATGTGGAGGATGTGGCGAACTACGCAACTGTGAATGTCCTCACCAAGCGTCAATCCTTGGCTGATGTGGCCGCCTGTGCGTGCCCAACCTCATCATAAGTATACTAACTGACTCTGCGTAGATGTGGAGGATGTCGCGAACTACGACACTGTGAACGTCCTCACCCGCCAGGCGTCCATAGCCGACGTATTTGCTGGTATGTGCTGACTGCAACTTATAGTTGGCCGCTGACAGTTTTCCAGACGTCGATTATGTTTTGGACGACGCAACCGTGAACGTTCTCACCAAGCGTCAGTTGGTTGACGTCACTGCAAGCGAGTACCATCCTTGTGATTCTTGAGCTGTTTTTAACACAACCCCACAGTTGTTGACGATGTTCTCAACAATGCTGTTGTCAACATCCTCACCTAAGTCGATTTGCATCCCCTTATTACGTCGAACTCTCGCCAACCTTTGCATCATCAATTTGGTAGATATATACCCATTACGAAGCGCACTTCCACGTTTTCCTTAGTCAACCATGCGGGCTGTTCGTTGCTACTTATAATGCAGTGTTTGCATGACCCGCATTAATTAGCGTGCGTTTGAATCATTAGAACCTGGTTCCCAATCATTCTCGGTGCATTCAGCTACACTACCAGTGTTGTATCCGCCCAGTGTGAGCGTGAAATTCACTATAAGATGGCAACGCTGTTGAGATGTGTTTTGTCAATCTTCAAAGGCATCCAGGATATGAGGATTGTGACACCTTCATGCACGTGTTGTCTGTTGTTGTGCACGAAGCGCGGTATGTGATTATTATCGTGACAATGTTCTATTTAGAGGTGCCCAATTTTTGTCATGATCTGCTGGAGCATACATATGGTACAACTGTTGAAGCTTGAAGGACATAGTAGATTGGATTTTGCTTATGTGGTCTGATTCAATGAATAGTTTTCCGCGACTTACTTCCATGGCAGGCTCAGCATGGACGCTCGACTGTTGCAACGTTGCACAACTGTAAATTGAGTTTCAGCTTGGAATATTATTGCAGACCACACATGCGCCGCCTTATTATGTCAATGGCCGGGCGGCGTTATTGTCCCGAGCCGAAATTATACTTCCGTGCCCGTAATATGTACAAAATCAGTAATGGCAATTACGTCGGCGAATGCCTCGGGCAGACCGTTCGAAGCTGATACGCATTTGTGACATTTCAATTTCAGGGTAGATGATCCACGGCGTGAACGGACTGTGGCCCATTCGAAACGACTGTAGAAACAAATCATAGGATGCGTTCAGTCTCGACCAAAAGTCCATCGCGCCATGTAAGTACAAGGTCTGGACTCTGGAACGCTTCACCAGTGAACGTTCTGAACAATCGCGATCATGGGCGAAATTACTTACGCAGATGGGTACCTGCGTATAACGTACCTCCGGGTCTTCTACTTCGAAGAGAAATATTCTTTCCATCATTTTCACGGCACACGAGGTCCCAATCTGTAAACCCTGGTCGCCATGTTGAGTCAATATGATAATTCTGTTCGCATCGCAGAAAATAATCTCAGTATTAGGTATAAAAACAGTCGTCTTCCTCTCTAGTTGTTCCATCATTCTTTACCCTCTTCCAGCACCTTCAACTGCTTACCCTTCCTCTCGTTAAAAATTCACAATGCAGCTCACTCTTCTTGCATCCCTCGCTGTCCTTTGCTCCTCTGCTTTCGCTGCTCCTGTTCAGAGCCGGGATGCATCATTGGTTGATGTCATCGCCTGTGCGTCCCCAAACTCGTCGTAAGAATACCAACTGATATTTTCGTAGATGTGGAGAACGTCGGGAACAACGCAGATGTCAACGTCCTCACCAAGCGTGATGGTGGGTTGATTGATGTCACCGCCTGTGCGTGCCCAAACTCATTCTAAGCATACGAACTGACAATGGGTAGATGTCGAGAACGTCCTGAACAACCTCGATGCGAACGTCCTCACCAAGCGTGAGGACTTGGCTGACGTCATCGTTGGTATGACGCTCACCGCAACTCACAGTTCGGCGCTAAAGATTTTCTAGCTATCACCAATGATTTGAACGACGCAACCGTGAACGTTCTGACCAAACGTGGTAGTTTGGCCGACGTCATTGTTGGTATGGCATTTACTGCAACTCACAGTTGGTCGCTGAAGGTTTTTTTTAGACATTCAGGACGATTTGAATAATCTTGATGTGAACGTCCTCACCAAGCGTGGAAGCTTGGCTGATGTGATCGTTGGTAAGATGCTTACCTCAACTCACAGTTCGCCACTGAAGCTTTCTTAGACGTTCAGGACGATCTGAACAATCTTGATGCAAACGTCCTCACCAAACGCGGTGACGGCTTGGTAGACGTCATAGCATGCGAGTACCATTTACATGATGTCTTCTGAGTAGTTTTTAACCCCACCCCTCAGATGTCGAGAATGTTCTCAACAACGCTGATCTCAACGTACTCACACGCTGAGCTGGTTTGTGTGCCCTTATTACTTTCCACTTTGGCCAACCTTTGCATCATCCATTTGGTAGATATACCCATTACGGAGCACACGTCCACGTCTTTCATAGTACATCTTGCGGGCTGTTCGACGCCAATGTCGCAGTATCCATATGTCACGTATTAATTAGCGTGCGTTTGAATGATTAGAACCTTGTCATTCTCGATCATTCGCGGTCCATTCAACTACATTACCCGTGTTGTGCCATGCAGGTGTGAGCGTGAATTTCACCGTCTTTACAGAGCGAAGCTGTTGTAACGCGTTCAGTCAACCTTGGAGGGGATCCAGCTTGAAGGCCTTGTTCCATGTGGATGTGCCCAATTTTTATGATGGTCTCTTATTTCGGTTGTTTTCATGATGCAGCATTGTTATGGAAGAATGCTGTAGGATACATAGAGTACCACTCTGCGAGGACATGAATTGGATTTTGCTCTAAGAGATGTTAGAGCGTTATATAGTCTCATTAAATGAATAGCTGTCCGAGAATTCCTTCCACTCAGAGCGGCTGCTTTAATGCATGGCACTATTTACATACATGATAATGAAGCATACTACAGAATGATGGAAAAGGTCATGCAAACAACTGGTAGAAGACTGAGCAGGAAGCTCCACGGTAACGACAGTACTTGATGTTTCAGAAATTCTAGTAAATCAAGAGTAGTAACCAGGCATTCGCGTTGTACAGCGGGTGCACGGCGGACAACATGCGGCCAAGATACATTACATATTGACAGACCTTACCTACGGAAAGATTTAACTAGTAATTTTTGTTGGCATCCTGGCTGAGAATATTAATGGTGACGTTGTCGAGAAGGTTTTATATGACTGAAAAACGAGCTCGACATATAACTTCTAGAAGGCGAATATATATGCCAGAGTGCCGCCACCGCAATGACCATACCCGTGATCAGACTCGTTTTTCTTTACCATACGGTCGGCTGCAGTCGAAAAATAAATCGAACATGCAACAGATCCCTACCTTTGAGGCCATGAGATATCGTTTCAGAGCAAGAGTCTCGTGAATGGTAATGATATTAGCAAAAAAATTGGTACGACATCATTACCGAACGCAGAACTGGAATAATCACCACTCGTCCGAAGTAAAAATTCGTCAACGCAACGACACAGAAGAAATCCCCTGCTTACTTTCTAAGGGAACTGCCAGGGTGGGCGCGAGCCCACAAAACGGCATGCCTAGGAGGAATACTGCAAGTTAAGCAGTGAAATTTCAAAGGAGCCCGAGCGACTTTGATACTTGATGGTAAAACTGGAGGGAGGCTGGAAGGAAGAACTAAGAAACACTGATAACGAGATTTTGGCATGATCTGTGTGCTTGGCTGGATTAGAAAGTACAATATTAACGTTAGCAAGAGACTGTAGAACGTTGTTCCAGGTCGTTCCGTATCATACTGTTTCTAATGGCCAAATTCCGACCCTGATTAATTATCTTCACCTAAGTTCAAGTCGGCATAAAAATACTTACTACTAGACAACTTGGTGGCTCCCAGTCTGTCTCATACCGACCGCCAATTCAGAGGTACGATACATCAGACTCACAATTGAACATATTAGAACATTACTAATACTCCGACGCCGACCACAAAATGTGGAGAGGTCTGTCGCATCTTATTTCTCTGCAAACGCTTATGTTCTCACGGTTCGGTCTTGATTTGACACATCCAAGGTCCTTCCTTTCCACTAGCTAGCTTGCGTGCGTTATTTGACATTTCTTCTGCATTCTTGCCCCGGCCTAGGCCTACAATGTAAGATTCGCTTTTTTCTTCATTCTGAAAGTTTTTGCAGGATATTTATCGTGAAGGCTCCGTGCTGTGCCGCTCGAGTGATCAACGAGTTCGACTGCCTGCCACTCTTAATCGTACATGTCATAAATGATTTATCCCACCTCTGAGACGGCATAAGTTTCAGGCATCCGGATATTGCCACTCTGGGCTTCCGCTCCAGTTGCCAACACTTCTCGAACTCACAACGAGGCGATCTCCTCCCTTGTATCGAAGTTTAGTGGTTTTCTGGCTTGGCTCAGCCACATTGAACTGACTATTTCAAATCATCTGCCGGGTCTCTTCACACCTGTTCTTGCCAAACCTGCTCGGTCCCTTCCACCTAGTGACACAGTATCAGTGACAGGGGCCGGATGAAGGTAGATCACGTGAACGTCATTGTACAGCATGCACGCTTGGTGTTAACTGCCTTGCTCCGTTTGGCTGTCAACGAAATCTTTTCGGATGTCGTCCAAGGTGTGAATGCTTTTTGGTGCTGTCTGCCCACTTTCTCTCTGTGTATATAGATGAGGTTGCCGAGGTCCTTCGCCGCCTCCCTCCGGGCTATTATGCGACTCGCTTGATTGTTCTCGTGTTCTGTGGTCTGCCCTTTCAATTGAGCATCTTGTTTGGCACCTGTGCACTCCGTCTGTTGACGTGCCATCGCAGTGAATCTGTCATCTACTTTCGATGGCCGCCCCGTCTTGAATGTTCGCTCTCATACTAAGACCAGCAGCAGACCAGCAACAGTCTGGTCTGCCACATCCATGAATGCGCTATGTATTTGCAGGCCGTGGATTCTAGTGTCTCGAGCAATAGAATGTTAGATAGAAAACTCCTGTCGGTCAGCATACAAGCGCTGAAGGTAGCCGGAGATAGTGCTCGATGATGCGATCATTGATATCTGCTTAGTGTGACTGCCATACTCAGCCGGAAAGCATTAGACAAGTATGGTTGCCTGGGGCCAGCGGAGAGGAAGGACAGAGTTACCAGCAGAGCGAGCAGCATATGCCATGTAGGTAGCTAGGTGTGGTATCTGATTATTTTCACAGAAAAAGCGAGACAAAAACACAAACAGTGGGAGTGGGAATGAATGAGAATCGGGAGCATGCCCGACAGAGAAGTATTCACCGGAACAATGAGTGTGAATAAAGATAAAGCGATACTCAAATATCGCGACAAGTGACTAACCAGTACGATGCGTGAATAGAGCCCACAGGAGGGCCTCGATTAATCTACTGACGACGAGAGTGCTATACATGACAGTCGCTAGGACCAGGGCTGAGAAGGGCTGCCCACAATGCATGAAAGATGAGGCAAGCATGCGCGATGGAGAATACAAGTACGAATTTCAATGACCCATGGTTGATAAGCAAGGAGAATCCCGACCGAAGTCACGAAACGGGCTGAAGAGACAAGCACCAACTTGGATGAGAAAGTAAGCATACGGATTATGGCTGTGGAAAATGAACATACATCCTGTGATGCGGTGCCGTGAGTGCAGCTCACGATGGTGAGGCTTAAGGATGAGCATGCAGTTCGCAGTGGTGATAACGGACAGACAGCCCATCGTCGACAAGTGGCAATGATCGCAAAGTTCAGGACCATGACGATAAATGCATAGCTTATGACAACGATAGATGCGGACACGGTCTGCGACAACAATAACAAGCGGGCAACTCACGATGGCCCTAGGAACAAACGATAAGCATATGTAAAAGGGGATATGTAACAGGGGTATGACCTAATAAAAAGCGAACTCAAGTTGCGGCATGCGGGCTGAGACGAAATGAAATGTGCTGGAGATCGGAGCACTGCTAAAGAAAGTCAAGGCGAACTCTCATGGTGGCAAGAAAAGGAATAGTGAAACGGAAAGGTTGAGCGTAGCACAATGTCCCATACGTAGTAGCAGAGGAGTGCGGCAAAGGCTGAAAAGGAATAGACCGGGAGAAACATGCACTGGTCCCTAACTCCAAGGCACCGAGCTTCGAATCACGTAAGGAGCTGATAAACGATGGTCCAGGCCTGGCAGAAGCGAGGTAGGATGACCGGAGGACACTCACCAATAACCGTTATCATACCAAGAGTTTAACCGTACGCGTCAAGCCGGTTCTCGTGCAAGCTTGAACGACTGTATAGTATGCCACAAGAAGGGCAAGACTCATGCGGAGCTAGTAAGATACAGATAGTGTCCAGCACAGGGATTCGCCCCAACCGACGGGGACCTTGAATCAAGGATTAAAAAAAAGCGGCATGGTACTAGTTGTGGATGGATTCTTTACTGTATCATTGAGCGCGCCTTAAGCGGTGCAGATAAGTATCGGGACTGAAAGACAGTTCGAAAGGACATGGAGAAAAATGAGTAAAGCGAGAAGTGGATGTGGTTTCGAGTGAATATAAACTAGGATGAGCGAGCAGGTTGAATGTTGTGGAAACGAGCGAGTGGACCCTTGCACGTTGTAGAGCTGGGTGATGCGCATACTACGTCGGCGAGTACCTCGGGGAGACCGTTTCGAAGCTGATGAGTGTGATTAATATTGACGTGACGTTTGCATTTCAGGGTCCGAATGATCCACGATGTGAACAGGTGGTATCAGCAGCAATTGAGACGAGTCCAGAAGCAAATCGTTGGATCCATTCAGTCTCTCTATGGCGCATGTAAGTAGTACAAGGTCTAGAACGATGCCATAGAGTGAACAATGGCAAGTTATAGGCGAAATTACGCCAATCGTACAGCTTTTCGGACATACATATAACGTACCTTCGAGGCTTCTAGTTCAAATCTTTAGGTCCCAAACTATAAACCGTGGTCGCCATGCTGAGTTATTCGGATCGCAGTTAATAATTAGGTATAAAAACAATCACCTTGGTCTCTGTTTTTCAAATCGTTCTTTGCCCTCGATTCCAACTGTTTAGCTTCTCCCTATCCACAGTTCACGATGCAGCTCACTCTTCTCGCATCCCTCGCAGTCCTTTGCTCCTCTGCTTTCGCTGCCCCTGCTGAACGCCGCGATGACTCGTTGGTTGAGGCCATTGTCTGTGAGTATCTAACCTTGTTGTGTTATAAGCATGAACTGATACGCAGTGCGTAGATGTGGAGAACGTCTTGAACGACGCAAGTGTCAACGTCCTCACCAAGCGTGATGATGGGGCCTTGATTGATGCCATCGTCTGTGCGTACCCAAACTCGTTCTAAGCACACGGGCTGACAATGTGTAGATGTGGAGAACGTCTTGAACGACGCAGATGTCAACGTCCTCACCAAGCGTGAGGACTTGGCTGACGTCATCGTTGGTATGGCGCTTACTGCAACTCACAGTTCGCCGCTGAAAATTTTCTAGCTGTCACCAATGATTTGAATAATCTTGATGTGAACGTTCTGACCAAACGTGGTAGTTTGGCTGATATTATCGTTGGTATGGGATTTCCTGAAGTTCACAGTTTGCCGCTGAATGTTTTGCAGACATCCAGGATGATTTGGATAATCTCGATGTGAACGTTCTTACGAAACGAGGTGATGATGCTTTGATCGGCGTCGACGTCAGTAAGTACTATTCACGTGATTTTGTTTAGCTTTCTTTAAAGCAAGCCCACAGTTGTTGACGATGTTCTCAACAATGCCGATATCAATATCCTTTAGTTGGTTGATGTGGGATCTCTGGTCATGGCTCATTGCGTCTGCTTCATCACATTTGTAAGTATACCCACTATGACGTACACTTATTCCAGACTTCGGCGATTGTTTGGCAGGATTCACACATTACGTATTCATACGCATTTCAATATTCAATCGTCATTGGTCGTTCTCATACGCGCTATTGGACTATACGACCTGTATCCGGCAGGCGCGTATATAATAAAATTGTCTTCTTAAGACGGCAAAGTCGAAATAACACACAGCGAGTTCAACATATGTGAAACCCATGCCATAATGGTTGCCTGCCGTTTATCCTTTGTGTACGATCTGATACTATTATTACGTGCCCCATGCTAGAATCTGACGTATATAATCGGGTTCTTGTAATGTAGCGTTGCAATGGAAGAACGCTAGAGCGCTCATAGGGTACTAATTTTTCTAAAAGGCTTTATCAGGCGCCATGGTGGGGGGAGAAAAACGGGGATATCATAAAAAGCCCACATGGATGAGCGAGGCTTCTCCCCGACGAGATCGACTTAGCCATCGAAGCACAACTTCGTGAGGATTAACGGCCGGACGGGCAACAGTCGCCGTGCAGTCAAAAATAAGATAATGCCCTATCTCTTAGGCCATGAGCTATTGTTTCAGAGCAAGAATTTCGTGAGCGGTCGTACCAAACAATTGACACGACATCATTACCGATGCTCGCCGCTATTTGCTCATTCGAAGCAGAAATTCGTCAACTATAATAACACGTTGACCGAGAACTGCTTACTTGCTAATGGAGCTGCCAGCATGGGTGCGAACCCACCAAAAAGACGGTAAGCGGATTGTTGCATGCTAAGGAGTAGAGTTTCAAAAGGAGCAACGTGACAACAAAACTGGAGGGATGAAGAACTAGGAAGAACACAGAAAGCGTTATTCGGATCTTCGGTCTGACGAGATTTTAGCACGGTGCCTGTAGGTAGATTAGAATATGAATGTTCTATGGAACAAAACCCGAGACTCTGGAACGTTGTTCCAGGTCGTTTCGTATCATACTATAAATTTCTAATGGCCAAATCTCGACCCTAGTAGTTATTTCAGCTAAGTTCAAGTTGGCCAAAAAAATACGTACTTCCAAATCTGTCATGCTGAGCGCCAATTCAAAGGTAGGATAGCATCAGACTGTTGAACATTAGAATTAGAATATTAGACAACATCTACTTCGAGCTGTTCATTCAAGTTGTAACAGACCGCGGAGCCACATGCCGCGATGGCAGAGCCTATCACAAGTGTCAGTGACTTGGTATGTCACCATAATTATAGACAAACTGCTTACTGAAATTTGATCTACCTGAAACTTATGCATAGAGAGGCATGCCGAGCGCTGACTAGGACTAGTGACTGATGAGGTGCATGCGATCCTCGAATCTAAGGTTACTGCGCGCACATGGCCATCGTCCGGATGTGAAGGACTGGGTACGTCACCACTCCCAATATTCCCGTCGATTGCATCATGTAATGTGCGCTAAACACCATTCTTCTCAAAAGCTCCATAGACCACCAAGATACTCCTGTCGGCGCTCTCGTAACCCTCGTGCTCAAGAAACACTCATCAGCGTTCTGATAGTCTAGTGGCTATAGCGATGAATGATTCCAGATCTAGCGTGACTGAGTATGTCACCATTGATGAGCCTTCAACATCAAACAGCGAGGAGCTCATAGAGAATGGAGACACGGCACCTCTGACCCCTCAATCAGATGCGCAGAGGTTGGCAGCCCTCGTCAGATTGAAGATGGTCACAGATGAGCTTCTTCAAGATCGTCTGTCGTCCTACTCAGAGAACAGTCACGGTGGACATGATCAATCATCCCCGACAAGCCCCAGAGACAGTACAAACCCGTCGATGCACCCATCAGACCTCATACACATCGACTCAATACTCACCCAAGACGAGGCTCTCGAAGTAAAAGCCACGGCACGTTTGCGAAAACGCCAGACGTTGAGGTCGAGGATGAGAAAAGAGCACTTTCAATTTGCGTTGGAAGATGGTGGGGAAAGGGTCGGGATGTTGAGGGTTGAGACCCAGCAACATTCTGGCTGTAAACAAATGCCAGGGCGGATGTGATGAGGGGGTGCCGGACAATGCACTTGCGCCTAATTATTGAAATGTAACCATATCTGCTGTAAACACAGAAATCAGAGAAGATTCTGAATGTCGAGAGGTCGTATTTAGCCCAAAAGACGTGCTCGTGTTCAAACACGAATCAAACCTGACAGGACTGGTGAATAATCACCTTGGTCCGATCTAGCACATCAAAGAGCTAATATTAGCCTTCATTTGAACTCACCCACACATTTTGAGACAGTCCAGCATGTATGCTAACCAACCATACTCCGTTTCCTCCCTCTCAGTCGCACTAGACAAAGAGTGAGTACACGGATCTGGTCATGCATTAAGCTCAGCTCACCATCATCTAATCTCTTTTTAATTGGCAGCCAATGTTTGCGCATACGCTTCTCATACGCGTTCAACACACCCGCGAACAGTGGCTCCGAGTCAGGATGAGTTGAAGCAAAGGCGCGTTCCAGGACATAAAGGTCCACAGCCTTATCCTCTACGAGAGTAGAATGATAAGCGAGTCCAAAATCTATAAGAACCTGAAAATGATAGATATCAAAAAGACGACCATGTCTTCTAGTCCTGTCATGTACCAAATCATTTGTTTGTTTCCTCAACATCATGTTCGAGGTCGTCAGATCACCATGGATTATGTCGGCCAAGTGCATCTTTGCAATCTCAACACCGATCATATCCATCAGGGCATCTACGGAACTTGAGTAATACTAATCTAATCAGCGTACGAACAGTCCTACCTTGAGAAATTCCGTAATCAGCGATTGGGTCTGCAGCGTCATTTTCATGGATTTCATCCATCTTATCCGGCTCATCAAGCTCGCTGATGTCCTCGAGTTCAGCTCCACCGGGTAGAAGTTGACGCACACTCTTGCCATCTATCCACTCGATACCCAGTACACCTTCGTTCACATCCACCATCCTGATTCCGGGTACAGCAACACCGGACCTGCCGAGGTCCCACGTCGGCTCATCCCAAATTTTCTCCATAGGACAACAAAAATTGGACATACCGCATGCATCTCATCAACGCGCGGGCTTCACCGGCTATGCGTTGCCGGGTGAGTGATGCATCAAGCGATGGGTGGCGGTAGTGCTTGTGGAACCGGTACTTCAAGAGAACCGGCTCCAGCGCCTCAAGAACTGCACCGTGATCAGTGCTAAGGCCCGATGTCGAGACTTGACGCAAATATGCTTTATAGACTTTCTGCGTGGAGCATTAGAAGGGTGATCGGGGGTTCGAGTGAGCATGGGGCGAAGCAGAAATTAGTTAGAAGAGGGACTTGCAGCTTCAGCGCCCTGTGAAATGAGGTCCGCAGACTGTAGCAGTTGCTGCGTCGGTGGTTTGGAAGATGATGAAGAGAGCATGATGACTCTTAGAGATAAGATTCGACCCAATACGTTGAACATAATCTGGCAATTCCCGATTGCTTCCGAGTCTCCAAGGTTACTAGCGTCTATGACATTTATTCTGTTCTTCAAGCTTCAGCCAGCACATGAGGAGTCTAAAGAACTTGACGCCGCAGAATGCTTAGCGCTGAGGTCATGGCCCGGGAATGTTGGGACAATGGACTGCCAAAATCCACATTGCTCTCTTCACCACATGCTCCAAACCCTAAACTTCGTGAGCAGTGATACTGCGGCTGCGGCGCCGCCCAATAACTTCATCGTGAGTTAAGTAGTACGAGACCGGTTCATTGGCAACATCAGGATCAGAAATGATAATCTTTGGGCCTTGTATAGGTTCGGTGACCCTAACAACTGCGTTGTAGAGCTCTTGCGGCGAGCAACTGTACCAGCTCCACACCGTGGTTGACACGTTGACAAGTCAGCTGATGACGGAACTTGACCTCGCTTCGTCAACTGATCATTAGTTCGAACTAATACGTCAGGGATTCGGTCGGGCCTAATCATCCTCCGACTCCCAATTTCAGTCGCTCTGAGCCCTGATTCCGCAAGCAGTTTAACCTGTTATGGTGCAAGGTGGCCCCAGAACGTGAGTCTTGTCCAGTTTTATGTATATATAGATATCGGAGGATGACAATCACCGTCCTCTCATTTGATGGCGAGCGAAATACATGATGCTGTCGTCACTTGCAACTCGATAACGACGACTACGCACTGAATTCTGAGATCTCAGAGGTTGCGTACTCGAGATCGTCATTTACGTTGACATTGTTAGCACGACAACCAGCATATGTTCCACAGTGTAACCTGCTGCAAGAAAACTCGTGCACACCCTTCAATTTCAACATTCCCAGAAGCTACATTTGAATAAGTGAGTTATTTACGCTGTCCACACAAGCTGCTAACGCCAGCAAAGCCACTAATAGGTGTGCCGACTTGCCAGCACAGACTCACCACTACTAGATAAACCTTTCTTGGATACGTCAAGGCTTGCTAATATCTTCGGTCGATTTTCCTGGCCGTCTGTTAATTCCCGGGTCTTCGGGATATATAGTAGGCCTCGCCTTCTTTCACATCAGAAACATGTTCATCATACATATGTTTGCTTAGCCTAATTCATATCCAGCCCTGCGTGATATTCTTGGCTGACTGATTCCTCAGCCCAAAATCACCCCCGTGAAAATCATATTGTGAAATTTGGATTGCAATATATTGGATTCAACTATGCAACCGTTTCATCCATTTGTCCAATATCCATTTCACCAACAGCCCGAAGAAACAACGACATCCCGATACATGGTTTCAATGTTTCACCCGGTTGAGCTACTTAGGCAGCCTGTTACTTTCCCGTTTAGCGGACGAACAGCCAAAAATAGGTTCTTGAAGAGCGCAATGTCAGAACGCTTGGCCACTTTCTCGAATTTTGATCCCTGTGGTCGGGGACAACCAACAGAGGAACTCGTACGACTGTACGAAACCTGGGCAAAGGGGGATATCGGTGATTTTCATCCCATCCTTGATGAAGCTCTAATCATAAAATTCTCTAAGGAATCATTGTCACTGGTAACATACAAATAAAAAAAGATCATCTCGAAGCTACAGGTGGTCATAATTTTCTGCGAAAATAATTGCGACGTTGATGTCCGTGTAGGGAATACTATCATCGACAGAGATCTCCCCTCGGTTTATCTCCGGGAGTGGACGGAGGTGGCGCGAGCCGCCAAGTCACAAGGGAGCTTGGTCATCGGACAACTTAGCCATCCAGGGCGTCAGGTTTCCATTAACATACAGCCATATCCAGAGGCACCATCTGACGTCGAGCAACCCTCGACTGGAGGCGTTCTCTTCGGGCAACCTACGCCTCTAACAAAAGATGGCATCAAGGACATCGTAAATCGCTTTGCATATGCAGCCTTCGTCCTGCACAGGGCTGGATTTGATGGCGTCCAGGTAATATTATTTCACTAACATATAGCCGGCATATTAGTTAACCAGACTCAGCTCCACGTCGCTCACGGTTACCTTCTGTCACAATTTTTAACCAAGACGACAAACATGCGGACTGATGAATATGGTGGATCGCTCGTAAATAGAGCTCAGATTATTCTCGAGATAATCGCCGCAATCAGACAAGCGGTCCAGAGCACATCTTTCATCATCTCGGTAAAGCTCAACGCACAGGATTCTGCCCCCCAGGGGTTCTGTATCGAGGAATCGATCATGGTTGCCAAACTGCTCGAAATTGCAGGAGTGGACTTCATTGAAGTCAGTGGGGGGGTGTACGAACAAAATATCCGCAGCTCTCGGGATAAGGTAACATTTTACGCTTGATGATCAATCTAAAGTTAATGCCGAGCAATTATAAGCCGTATACTGTTGAAACCCGAGAAGGGTATTTCGTCGAATATGCAGAGATTCTCCAATCCCATCTAAACCTCTCAAAAGTAGTCGCCACGGGTGGATTCCAAACATCGCAGGGCATGGCCGATGCTGTCTCGCGAGGGGCCGCGGACAGTGAGTGTTCTTTCGCCGGTTGTATATTTTTACTCAGCGGTTGGTGTGATGCAGTTATAGGATTAGCGAGACCATTAACCGCAGAACCATTTTTGGTCAGAGACATCCTACGAGGGGAGAAGAACAAAGCCAAGGGAGACAAATTTCCTGAAAGCCCGATGCTGCGAGTACGCATGGTCTTCATTCACGTCAATACACGGCCTTGATATCTAATCACACAGTTCGTAGCATCTGCGGCGCAGATTGCGGAGATTGGAAATGGTCAAGATATCACTGACTTTGACAATGCGTTCCACGTTGCTAGATTCATCGCCAAAATGCAGAAGGAAATTCCTGCTGCCATATCGGAAGCACTTTTCTCGTGACTGTCATGGACTTCGGTCTTGGGTTGATACCGCCTCAATTACCAACTGTTTCATTACTTGACTTCTGATCTAAAAGCGCCAGTTGAAATAACTGAATACGTAGCTGCTTTGCTGTTGTACACATTGGTTTGTCCGTATTTCTTAATCTAGTCTTGTCCAGAACATAACGCCATCATGCTGAAGTTGACGCTCTTGCTTTCCTTGATATAATGTTCTTTGACGAAGTTGGCCACATCCTGCAGATCCAGAACTGAGATCAACCTAGTATCATAGAAGTGATCAAAGCCGTACCTGAAGCAAGTTTGTGCATTCGCCCCTATCAATCGGACCATTGCGACCTCCATCCAACTCTACGACGCGCCACCCACGGACTTGGTCCCTCGCAGTGACATCGGGCGCCTTAACGAAACAAGTAAAATGGAGATATGTATCCAGATCTTCAGGCACCGTGGTTTGTCCTGAGACGGCTGCAGAGGTATGAATCTGTTCGAACAGGGAGGTCTCCTCAAGAACTTTGACACGTTCCAATGGTGTTTTGTCTATTTCCGCGATTAATACATTTCGGGTGCTTGATAGGAATAAAATTTTTACCTTTGCATTCTTCAATAAATTTAGCCAATGGACTTTCATCAGCGAAAGCGACACTTGACTAGAGTAATGCTAGCATGAGAGAATAATAAAAGGGAAAGGTTGCGGGTTACGTTTATTAAAGCATGCAGAAGGCCCATAGTTCCGCAAGCGTTTACAATCTAGCCTTCATTAGTAGTATGAGTACGAAAGACACTCGGTTGATCGAACATACCGTCTGCTTCATCCAGAAAATAGTGGGATCGATCGGATACTGCCCTTGAGCGGCAATCTTTTCATCTTCCTCTTTGCGCTTGGTCGCAATGGTCCCTGAACAGGGAAAGAGTAGTGTGACCGCCTTTACATCTTCCGATACCATTCCTAGAAGCTGTATCGTCGTGAACCTGTGAGCATGAGTGAATTGAGAAGACCAACTTCTGGATCGAGACCATATATGTCCTCAAACTGCGCCTGGGATGCTAGTCCAGCGTTTATGGCCCACTGTACGAGAGCATCATACGATGTAAGACATTTTGCACCGCTAGGAGGTTTTGTCTTACACTGTTGAAGACCTGCTCGTTATCGCATCAGAATGAGAATATCTGAGGCATGGAGAACTTACATCTGGGTTGCTTTCGAGCGGGATCCAGCGAGATTCCGACATGATGATGGACAATCTCGTAGTACTACATAGCACGGCAACACTCAGTACTGAGTTTGCCGAGCACTTACCTTATATGGCAACTGCAAGCTCCGACTTTTGTTCCGACCCCCCATGCGCACCTGTTGACGCTGACGCTCAGGACTACCGTTGTGTGACCGAATCTGCAACTCTCGATGAGTACAATTCTCATCGCTTCTTAAGCTTGGAATGACTTGATATATGCCATGACAGGGAGCGCTCTAGTTCTTTCCTGGTTCGTCCGCTCGCCTCCGAACTCTAGAGCGCCCACCTAAGCTATCCTGAGATAGAAGGGATCATCATCCGAATCACTCAGCGGTAGTTCAAATGGCATGTGTTCTCCTTGCTGGTAAAAATCCTGAAGGACGGCCGACATATCCGAGTCCGTGGCATTATAGGTATGTCCTCATAGTAGTCTTGGTTGCTAGTGTATTATTAACTTCGTAAATCTCACAATTTGACTGTAGTATCTGGATGATCAGATGCTTGCAAGACGTTGTGTTACAGTGTTTTGCTTGACATTTCTAGCTTTTGAAACAGTGCTCAGCCTTCTGATTCTACTTCCGCCCGCAGCAGGTTCATCAAAGCACCCTGATTTATACTACGACGTCGTCAATTTACACGAGGATCGGAAGTGAGCTGCGATAGGTCGTCAGTTGACTGTGCCTGCATGGATCTGAATCTATGGTGGGCAGTTTCCTACTCATCCGGATCTGATCCAAGGATTGACGTTATCCCGGATCCGGGGCCCGCTGTGTCGCTCCCGTTTCATAGTTGTGCCAGTGGGCGCTTTCATTGATGTTGAACCGGTCCTTGGGATTTCACGAATCTGACCATCTTGTGATGGAACAACCCTAGATCGGAGAGCCGTACTCGTACTCCTCCTTATTGAAGGAACACGGTGTCGCATATTATGCCTCCGTCCCATCTCATATTACACATATCTTGTCGTCATAGCCCGTCAAGGCATATCCTTACCAAGCACACTGAGTTTTCGTAACTATAGTCTAAGTTTTGCGCAAAATTTCCGGCGCCGGGCCATCGCTAGCCTTCAACCTAAACCGTGAGAAGAAATGTGGGACCCGGGGTCCTCTAACCGCTGTCAGAAGTTCACCGACTCAACCTATTATTACGCCGAGCTAGCGGTGCGGATCGAGAAATTTCACATGCGCATCGGCGTGGAGTTAATCATGTCGCGAATTCAGGTCGATAATCTTCTCTTCATTTCCTCAGGTGTTGGCGAGAAGTAACAATTTCCCAAATGCACATAAAGGGCTCAAGTTAGATGTAGTTTCATTTCACCCCCTCATCTGTCCCTAGCAGCTAGCACTACACATGACTCTCGCCGGCCACGCCAACTATCGCTTCCGTATCTTGAAGGACATCCTTCAAGCACTAGTTGTACCCCCCGTGCTTGTGTCATTGTGTTGTAGGACGTTAAACCTTCGGTTTGGATGGTGGTCGATACCTGCCCATCTCCTGGCCATCCCGCTCGCGGTATTTATCAGGGTGCAATATTCTGATTTTGTTCAAGCACGGGAAGCACGGCAGCTTGGTGCTAGACCAATTCCCAGAGTTGTCGGGAAATGGCCAGGGAACATTGACGTGATGCTCAAACTCAAGAAAGGGCTCGCCTCTCAGTACATCTGCGAGCCGTTCCTTGATCTGTTCGAAGAGTATCAGTGCACAACCCTCAACACTCGCTTTCTTTGGGTTGACAATGTATGTGGTCTTGTCTAGATATCATCTCTGGCAAGTGCTGATGAGCGCGCGCTCATTATCGAAAGATCATTACCATGGATCAAGAACATTCCAAATGCGTGCTAGCAACAGGATTTGGTCATTTTTGGAGAGGCACTGCACAACGAGAGCGATTGTAAGCAACTTTCTACCCGAAAAAAAAATCCTAACTCTATTTCAGAGAAAACTTTCTAGGCGATGGAATATTCAACCGGGATGACGAGGTGAGAAACGAGACCTGCTTTGTTACCTGGGTCCCAATTTGCTCACAACTATGCAGAAATGGAAATATGTACGACAAGCTGACCACCTGACACCTGTTTGATGGCTGATAGGCTATCGTTATAGCACCGTTCACTCGCACGACCCTTTTTCACCCGCAATCGCATATCTGATTTCGAGTTATTTGAAAAATACACGGACCGCACGATGACTGTATTATCAAATCTTGCCTCACGCAACGAGCCCTGTAATGTCCAAGACCTTTTTGCTAGGTTCACCATCGACGCTGCCTCGGACTTTCTTTTTGGGCATAACTTGGATACCTTGTCCAAGAAGCTTCCTGTTTCTACTTCAGGCTTCCAGAGTGATAGAGGAGCTACTACAGATGACTCGTGGGGAACATTTGCTCAAGCTTTTGAAGCAGTCCAACGCATAATCACCATGAGAGGTCGTACTGGTTTCATTTGGCCCATTTTTGAGCTTTTCGATGACAAAACTGCCCCGCACGTGGATGTCATCAAACGATGGCTAGATCCATTAGTAAAACAAACGTTGGATCGTAAAGCGTTAGCCCACAAAAGTGGTATACGGAGTACCATGGAAGAGAGGACTTTCTTAGAACACCTAGCTGATAGTACCGAAGGTCTGTGTTTTTCTCGTTCCTTGCCCGAATTCTGTGCCTCATTCGCCGACAATCTATAGACGCTGGAATGATTCGTGATCAGTTACTCAATGTCCTATTGGCTGCTAGAGACACTGTGTGTACCTCTTCTTCCTTCAGCGCTCATTTTCTGATGACACAGCTCCGCTTGACAGACTGCGTGCCTTTTAACCTACGTGACATATTTCATGGCGTTATATCCGAGCATCGCAGCCAAGATGCGGCGAGAGGTACTCGACGTGTGTGGCAACAATCCTCCTACCCACGAAGGGATTCGTAAACTCAAATATGGTGAGTTTATATTTCATATGGTGGAATTTTGCTCAACGACCTTCTTTCGTCAGTCAAAGCGGTTCTTGACGAAACTCTCCGCCTGTACCCACCCGTTCCATTGAATTCGCGACAGACCAGACCTCAGCCTTGCACGCTCCCTCCGCCAGATCGTACTTATCTCACCGAATCTCGGCAACCGTTATACTTACCGAAGTCTACGACAATCTGGTACTCGTCACTGTTGACGCAGCGCAACAAAGAACTTTGGGGGCCTGATGCAGACGAGTTTGATCCTGAGCGATGGATCGATCCTCAGAGATTGGCCCGATTCACATCGAATCCGATGATGTTCACTCCATTTAGCGCAGGACCACGCATTGTAGGATTTCCGTGATTACAATTTGATAAGAAATCCTGACTCCTTGGCCCTTTGACTCTTTTAGTGCATTGGTCAGAACTATGCATACAATGAGGCATCATTCTTCCTTGTGCGACTGCTTCAGCGGTTCGACACTTTTACACTCGCAACGGATGCACAACCCCCTTCCTCCTTGCCACCTGCGGAGTGGAAGTTAGGTCGCGGCAGACAAAGGGTGGAGATGATTTATCCCGACGCTACGATGACGCTTTTCATCAAAGTGCGTTATCTTATCTTCGCTTTGTGTTTCAGCTGTATCATCTTACCTCTCATAGGGTGGCTTATGGATAAGAATGAAGAACGCGCACCCGCACTGATGTAATCACTATTTGCTGGCAAATGCACTTATAGGGCTCTTTTAAGGGGATGTTCACTTATATTGTCATCATTGCATATCTCATACCCACTGGATCATTTGTACTGGTATATGGACCATAGATAATCTAGACATATCTGGCGTCGGCGGCGCCTCCCCGTGTTCCCATCACGTTTCAGGACAGTTTCAGGATGTAGATTCCCATTAAGAATGGACGATAAGCTTTACCTTAGTCTACCGTGTACCTGGGACAAGTACATCCATAATTTCCATCAGAACATACGGGGACACGTGTATAGATGAGGATGACCCGGCCCATCACCCACCATGATGGTACAACGTTCGGACATATACGAATAATGTGTCCGATAACAGAATGATTCCACTTATGTCACAGTCAAAGATTGAAGCGCCTGCTTTCACCATGTGGGTCTATCACAACTCAGGTTACTGGATCATCACCTAAAATAGAGAGACGTGTGGGTCCTGATACACATGGACTGGTCGCATTCAAGGTATCATAAAGTGGCATGTCGGCCTCGCAATGAAAAATTGCACCATCTGGTGACCGTCATACCCGAATCCGTCATGGCATCATGCTCACCTCGTGGTTGCCCCTAGATGTCCCTTGAAAAAGCGTGTAATCATTAGATGTTAAAGCCACACGATCGGCGATAAATCACTGTCGCAATCGCGGCTGCGCAGGATATGCAGATCAGAAATGACCGGCGAACAGACTGGGCGCACCGGTGAAGCTGTCACAACCGATCAAGCAGGTCACACAAGCTAAGCCCAAGATTTTTTTTCCCGAGATTGTCAGTGACGCCACGCATTGTTGGTCAGGTATTACTTTACGAGAAGCAAAGGGACCATGCCTGATGGGCCCGCGACAATCGGTAGAACGTTCGCCTTCTTCAACGTGGAGGGAAATGCGGCTCGCCAATAACATATTCTAGACGATCACATTGATGTGTTCAGAGGATGACGTTTACCATGACATGCGAGGGAGTCAATGAGCAAATCATCTGTAGTCGAGAACGGGGATCACGATAGACACGTGGTCACCAGCTACTCTGAATCAAGGGTAATTGAGTTTCAACTTCACATCGCGATTTTAGGACATGAATGACTCGATCCATCCTTTCTGGATCGCTCGTAACCATTTGCATTATGCTTCAGCGAACACCATTGAACTATTGCAGCTGATTAACTCACCATCCAGCATGACAGTTACGATCACAGTAATCCAGTTCAGCGCGTTCAAGAAAAAATCTTTGGTAACGAGCCTCGGATGAACAAGCTCGCAGCAGCCATTGCAACGCAGTGAAGATCACATCACCGACATCATCTAATTGATAGAATGATGTGGATTATTCAGCGACCATAAACTGGGATTATTCGAGACTACGGTCATATTCCAGGGCAGAGAACGTTGCGACGCACAATGATCGTGTTCGTGCTGGATATACACCACCATCCAGCTTTGTTGTCGCTGAAATAAGCATTACGGGGGTGAGCACTCAATATTCAATGAGCGGCTACAGTCTCTCCGCCTTGCTGCTCCAGCTGCGGATGTAATTCACCCAAAGTTTCTTAACAAGTCACATTCTGTCCGGGGGAGTTGAGAGATAAGGTATAGAATAGGTCGAAAATCCAACTCACCTCTCCCACCCGGGTTGCGAACATCGTTCTGCAGCGCCTCCAATCACGCCCTACTGGCCCAGATTTCGGGGCTATCATGCGATAAGGATGCAAGAAGATACAGCAAGAATAGTGCGCCGCTGATTAAAACTGATGCAACATGCGCTCCAGTTACATCAAGAAGTTAAAGCATCGGCACTGCATCAATCTACAACCAGGTGATACATCCTAGTTGATATTCTATCCCTACTAGTCTAGTGAGTTTGGGATTGTGGTCCCTTGCTTCAAACGAGAAAGTAACGGATTAAACGCACCTGTACGACCGTACGACTATGTGTAGGAAGGTAGGCTGCTCGTTCTTTGAATTATACAGCCTCATACATGAGCGTCATTTGTAGTATCCTTTTGTCCCAACTTGACCCGGTCTATACACGCTAGACCACTATGAGTGTATAGTAGAAATACTATACCTCACGGCAGAGTCGTCACCCCCACAAGTCGTCAGGTCACGCTTTTGTCACAGCAGGCCGCTGCTGCCGCTTTCAAAATCCGCTCGGCAATGCCTAAGAAATTTGACAGGTCAAAAATGATGATTATGATTGGTTGGTGCGATGTGGAATATAGATGGGATGTGGTTGTAATTACAATGGCTGTATGGTGCAGGATATGCTACATGAGAATGAGAACTATGTGGTCCGTGATGATGGGGCAAATGAACTTGATGCTGGTGTGATGTAAAATGTCCGGAAAATAGCTGAGATGCTTGTATGTTGCTGCGAGTTGGATGTACAGGATGATTGTAAGGTATTTCATGGCGTAGATCAGGACTATTTGAGTTAGAACTATTTGGATGTTCGCGAGTGTGGGATCACGCGACTCTCGTGATTTGCCTTTTGGGCGGCTATTTCGTCGAGCCATGTCCGAATGGCGTCGGCTCACTGACAACTCGTCACAGCCAGTGGTAGTATCTGTTTAGAACTCCGCTACGGCAGCGCTCGGCTGGCTGTCACCAGCGTGACTTTGACGGCTTTCAATGAACTTCACCATTTCTTAACAAAGTTTGGTCGTTCAACCTCGCAATGAAAGATGCATGATAGAAACATTGATTTAAGTTGTGAATTGTGTGTGGAAGTAAGAATTGAGTGAGATATTTAGGTCGTGACGACTTGTGGGGGTGACGACTCTGCCGTGAGGTATAGTAAGCCTTGCTCGAAATGGTGATTCTTGTAATATCAGCAATTTCACTGACCAGGAACCTGTTCCACCCTCGTACTCCCATGGAGGGTCAAATTTCAAAGTCCAAGGGACTGTCTAGATTGAAGCTTGGCAATTCAGAAACAGGCATGGGGATGCACTGTCACCGTGACTTACGAGTTTTAATAATCTTTCCTGGGTTTCGTCTTCAAACTTCATAATGAACTCCCTGCTTCAAGTTGGGATCTAGAACACGAACTCGGAGTCCTGGTAACATGTAATAGTAGGCGAGCGAGAACCCCGTATGCTCGCTTCTGTTCCTCGAGTCTGACGAGGTACTTTTGAATAGTAGCTTGAATTGATTGATTGGATCTCGGGGTATATTTCTCGCCAGAAGCGTTGACAACATTGGTAGACATGATGGAGGTGCTTGGAAACAACTTTGGAATCATCATCATTAGTGATGTTCCGGCCCGGCTTAGGCTCAAAGCCCCGGCTTAGGCTTGGCCTCGAGGGGCTTAGGCTCACAAGATTCCTGAGCCTAGGCCGTGAGCCCAAGCCAGCCCAAAGCCGGGGCTTAAGCCCAACCAGGCCGCGGCTTTTCGCAGCCAACAGACAGCTCAAGACCACTGTGGCATTAGGCAGCATAATTACAATATATCTAGTAAATGTCCGTCTCAGTGTCTGACACATCCTCAGCATCATCGCCCAAAAGCAGAATGTCCCAACCTTCTTCGTCATCACCAGTCTCTTCCACTTCCACTTCTTCATCATCGTCGTCCAGGTGCTCCAACTCAACGAGAGACGATGGCGCAGGCTCCCAGAACAGAAGATCGTGTCGTAGTGCACATTTAAGACACTGGAGTGCTTCGACGATGTCGGCCTTAAGCTGGTTGCGTCGTTGAGGACTTCGCGAATTAACTTCTTGAGACTGCCAGTTCTGCTGGGCTTAGTTGTGTGCTGCGACGTCAATGATGTCACTTGGTTCAGCTGAAGATAACGGGCTTTGAACTAGTTGTAGCACATTCAGATTAAGTTGATAAAATGAAAAAGATGACTCACCACTGTCTCCGCAGTAGAAAGCACGTCATCGTGCAGATCCTCTGGCCAATGCTTCGTGAAATATGACATTTTCCCTGTGGGGTTGAGTACTGAAGTGCAAATGTCAGACTCGCAGTCGTTCATGAAAAAATAAACAACGTACACATTAACAATACATACGCAGCGGAGTGTGTCGTCTTCTCGTAATACTCATCTACTTTTGCGGCTGCATCTTTGAGCGCGGGAGCAAACTTCGCATATTTCGACCTTTCTGCGCGTGATGACCAAGCCTTGTGAAGAGTTTCGAGTGCCGGAATTCGATGTGAGTAACGTCGACCAACCGAAGCACAAATAAGACATGGCAACTCACTGCGACATATGGACCGTCGAAGCTGATAAGAGTGATGGAAGTCAGAAGGTCGAAAAGACAAAAATAGAGTCGGGAAACGTACCTCCGGTGAGGCTTCTATGGCAGTGCCACTGAACATACCAAAGCCACGGCTTAGGCCGCCGGCTCAGGCTTTTCGAAACTCAAGCCCAGGCCCAAGCCTTCCTCAGGCCGTGACTTAGGCCTGGGCTGGGCCCGGCTTATTTGGGCCCGGCTTGGGCCGGCCCAGGGCCTCAAGCCGAGCCGTGCACATCACTAATCATCATTACCTGACTTTCGGCCGGTAAGACCGTTACCTGTGACTTGTTGGGGAGCCATTGTCGAACCTCTCTGCAGTGATCCAAGACGCAGTATTTTGGACTGTATATATCGTAGGAGTACTTGTTAATAAGTTCAGGCTTCTTAGGCATTGCTATCATTATGTTCATAGGCTGGTCCAAGTTACCTTGCGGAGCAAGGTCATGTTGGATGGCAGATAATCTGTCAGTCACCTGAGTCCGAAAATGATAGAACTGCGTCAATATGAATATACAAAACTACTTCATAAAGTATCCAATTAGTTACTCAGAACTCGGTCTCGATGAAATACTGATACAGTCAACTCAAAGCTCGGTCTCGATGACACAATACAAATACAGATACAGTCCAAATATGAGGTGAACTTCAACAATGGCATAGCACCTCTCTTGAGTTAAGTATATTGATGTCTGGTCCGAGACTATGCCAGTTAGACAACAATGAGAATTGTCATATCCGGTGCGAAAGTCCACCTAGCACGAGCTCGATCCCAAATGAGCTGATTTCCTGAGATTGATGACGAGGCGAAAGAAATGTGAGGGAAACGGAAACACCCAAGGATAGGATGAACTGAGAGAGACCACATACATCATCGACACGGATACAAAGTTGCCGTGTGTCTTGTCAGGCGCAAGCAAGAAAGAAAGATATGAGACAGCCAACAATCAGTAAACGTCAGCGTGAGGCAACATGACTAGAGAGGACACATTGGAGCTCCACCTTTTGACACTGTTCGCCACCTGGTACACCAAAGGCAGTTACTAAGTGAGCAGGGCGGAGCTACATGCACAAAACGTTTCAGCAGATACAAAAATTGCAGGATGATATAGTGAGATGCGGTAGAGTGCGTGAACCACAACCTAATGCATACTTGAAGCTGCATTGGTCTATCTGGATTTGTTGAACTTTCGTACCGTTACCACATTTTGCATGCTGTCTCAGCCTGTTACATGTGCTCAAAAGGTATTAGGACCAAGCTGAAGATGACATCGAATATGCTAAAGGCCAACCTATTAATTGGCTGAAAAATTTGACTTGTCGCAGTGAAAACAAAAAACAAGCAGACTTAAGACTGCCGTCACGCAGATTTGGGGGACCGAAAACGACGAGTATTAGAAGAGGTCGACAAAGCCGATTCCCATGAATTAAAAATTCTCCGGAGCAAGGTCATAAGTTCGCACAGCGAACCCCTAGTACAAATTGTGAACGCACGGTAATTTCCAGTGGAGCTTCGACCTCATTGATCCACCACGCATCTTATGTAATGACTATATGAATACGTAACCTATGGAATAAGTGCATAGTGGGTGTGATGAAGCAGACGCAAAGATCCATGACCAGAGATCCCACTTCAACCGACTAAAGGATATTGACCTCGGTATCGTTGATAAAATCGTCAACAACTGTGGGCTTACTTTAAAGAAAGCTAAACAAAATCATGTGAATAGTACTTACTGACGTCGGTGCCGATTAGTGATGTGCACGGCCCGGCTTGGCCTGAAAGCCGTGGCTTCGGCCTGGCTTCAGACGGCTTTGGCTTTGAAAAACTGCGGGCCAGGCCAAAGCCGTCAATGACGGCTTGGCTTTGGCCTGGCTCGGCCTGAGCCGCGGCCCGAGCACTGAAAACAGAAAAATGGTTCAGACAAGGATGACATACTATTTACACGAAGTCGCTGTCTGATTCTACGAGATCCTCATCTCCCTCCAGAAGAGCGTCCCAACCTTCATCCTCGGCATCACTCAGCTTCTCGGAGTCGTTAGTGTCTGACTCAATATCCAAGTCCTCGAGAGCTTCCTCAGTTGATGATGATGGTCCAGGCTCACGGAAGAGTACGTCGTGGCGGAGGGCGCATTTGACGCATTGAAGTGCCTCAACAATGTCACCCTTGAGACGGTTTCGGCGCTTGCTGATAGTGATACCGCCCTGTGAGAACGCGCGCTCACTTGAAACTGACGATGCCATAATTGACAGGTACTGAAAATGACGAGTGTGCTATCTGCTAACACTGTGGCAAGTGAGTTGTGTCGAGCTTGAAAAGAATGTCTGCGACTCACTGTGATTCTTACCACATGAACATGCACACAATGTAAGTGATTGAAAAGCTAAAATGAGACAGAAGTCAGATTTTCGATCGACGATCGTCAAACAGTTTGAGCTTGGGCGCTGCAGGCACAGTTGACTAAGCCGCGGCCTGAGCCGGCGGCTTTGGCTTTTCATTAGCCCAGGCCAGGCCAAAGCCGTCACCAGGCCGTGACTTTGGCTCGGCTCGGCTTGGCCTATTCAGGCCCGGCTTGGCCTGGCCCACGGCCTGAAGCCGGGCCGTGCACATCACTAGTGCCGATCAATGTGTCACTCCATTTGGTCACATCCAGATCGTTCAGATCATCCTCGACGTCTGGAAAACCTTCAGCAGCAAACTGTGAACTTCAGGAAATCCCATACCAACAATGACATCAGCATCTCAGTCGCCAAGAAACTTCACCTCAATAGTCTCCAATTCATCCTCGACGTCTGGAAAACCTTCAGCGGCAAACTGTGAGGTTCAGGAAATCCCATACCAGCAATGACATTGGACAAAATCTGCCGCTTGGTAAGAACGTTCACATCAAGGTCATTCAAATCATCCTCGACGTCTGGAAAACCTTCAGCAGCGAATTGTGAGTTGCAGTAAGTGTCATACCAACGATGACGTCAACCAAGCCCTCACACTTGGCAACGGTGATATCTGCATCGTTCAAAACGTTCTCCACATCTACCCATTGTCAGTTCGTATGCTTAGAATGAGTTTGGGCACACACAGGCGAGGACCTCAACCTCTGAACTATCGCGACTCTCAACAGGGGCAGCGAAAGCAGAGGTACAAAGGACAGCAAGGGATGCGAGAAGAGTGAGCTGCATTGTGAATTGTGGATAGGGGGAAGCTAAACAGTTGGAATCGAGGGCAAAGAACGATTTGAAACAGAGACCAAGGTGATTGTTTTTAAACCTAATTATTAACTGCGATCCGAATAACTCAGCATGGCGACCACGGTTTATAGTTTGGGACCTAAAGGTTTGAACTAGAACAGTTTCTGGTACCCTGTTATCAGTTGGACCTTACTCAGTTCTTTCGAGTTTCTCCAAACCCTGCACAGACAAAGTCCGAACACCCTATGGGAATGGTTTGGGAATGGTACGAAGTTGAGGACATTTAGACTTTGAAAATGCGTTGAAGAGACTCGCAAGATCGAACCGACAGAGTAAGGGAAGGGAATTCGAAACATGCGGGGAGCAAGGATATATTGAGGCCATTCGTTATATACCGCTCGATAATAATTGCAGCATTAAGCTGAAGCGAACATATTGGGCAGGGCCTGGGGTCTTCTCGTTGTGAATGACGTGAGGGTGTTCGCTTTGTCTGCGCAGGGAAACTCGAAGGAACCGAGTGAGGTCCGACTGATACTAACAGGGTACCATGAACTTGACCTAGAAGCCTCGAAGGTACGTTATATGTATGTCCGAAAAAGCTGTACGATTGGCATACTTTATAACTTGCCATTGTTCACTCTATCGCATCGTTTCTAGACCTTATACTACAAGTATCAGGTGCCCTGTTCCAGTCATGTGGATGGCATACAGGCTTTATATATGCCTGCGATAAGACAAATAGATTCAACGCGACGCACTGCATTCTGCTCACTTTACAGGCTATAATTGAAGTTCTATGAGACTTTGAGAGACAATCAATCCTCTATGCGAGAAAGTGGTACATGATGGTTAAAGTTCCCACATCGCGAGTTGCATGTTGTATTAAGTTAGAAATTTCGGAGAGATACTTGTTTTGGATATGTTGTCGGAGTCCCCCGTGAGATATAGCCTATAGGAATTTAGAACTTTTGACAACTTGAACTTGTGTCACGACTCACGCTTCTCTCGAACACAGTCTCAAGCCTTTGAATTTGTATATCATAACAAGCTACCCCTAGGCCTTCCAAAGACTGATCGATACTATCTACGTATAGACTGTTTTTTGTATCCCTAAATTTTCACTTGCCCAGCAAACCGTTCGCCAGGTGCATATTAATGCTATCGAGAAGAAGCTGGGCTACCCTACTGCGGGGGCGACGGCTTCTTAGCGCAGGAGGCTCGTTGAAATCGCTGTATACCAGCACACCGGACACATCTACTAGACTACTACCCTCGCGTACTTCTCGAGAAGCACGTATTCGGGCCCTACACGCAGCGACTTCAAACTCGAACTCAATTCAAGATACATATGATGGTTTGCAGGGTGTTATCAAGTTGTATGTTTTAACTTACATTCTCTGTAGTGTGTATTATCGGTGGAGGACATGCGGGCTGCGAGGCGGCGGCAGGTGCTGCCCGTACAGGCGCACGAACAGTACTACTAACCCAGCGGATTGATACTGTGGGCGAGCTCTCATGCAATCCTTCTATTGGTGGTGTTGGAAAGGGTACACTGGTGAGGGAAGTCGATGCTCTGGATGGCCTTATGGGGAGGATCGCGGGTGCGTCTCTTGCAGATGGGCATAATTGTAAATACCTGAAACTTGTTGTACAGATAAAGCTGGGGTACAGTTCCGCATGCTCAATGCTTCGAAAGGTGCAGCTGTTTGGGTGAGTGATGGTGCATGATGCTTGCCCTGTCTGATTACATTTGAAAACAAACAACAACAGGGACCTAGAGCACAGGTAGACCGTAAAATCTACAAGCGTCATATGCAAGACATCCTTTTCAGCTACACGAACCTGGACGTACGTGCTGCAAGCGTATTTGACCTCGTATTTGACAACAGTCCTTGCACATCCACGTCCTCGTCAACGTGGGGGACTGTGACGGGCGTCCGACTAGGTGCGCGCACTATGCCCGCATAACAAAAGTCCTCACCAGTCTATTTTTCCAGAGACAGGAGATGTAATCAGGTGTTCCAAGGTCGTTATCTGTACTGGGACCTTTCTGGGCGGTGAAATTCACATCGGTAAGGTTGTGGTTCAAGTCAAATTATGTTGCATGACTTATGCTTTCATCTTCATCTCGAATTGTCTTTCACTTTTTAGGGATGCGTCGTATACCTGCGGGACGTATCGGGGAGGCACCCTCGACAGGTCTTTCTGCATCCCTCAATGCAGCAGGGTTCAAACTTGGACGCCTGCAGACTGGCACGCCTGCAAGGCTAGATAAACACAGCATTGACTTCAGCCAGATGGAACGGCAAGATGGAGATGAAAAACCTCAGCCGTTTTCATTTCTTCACCGGGAAGTAGACCATGCTGTAAGTTTTCGACGTTCATGAACTAGATATGAGGACTGAGTTTGTTATAGAACAACCAAATTCCGTGTTTTCAGACTCACACCACACTGGAAACGCATCACCTCATCAAGGAGAGTATGCATCTCAGTGTACATATTCAGGAGACCAAGAAAGGTTTCTAGCCCTTAGCTATTGTCTACCCTTCTTACCATGATATCACAGGTCCGCGATACTGCCCCTCACTAGAAGCCAAAATTACCCGTTTTGGACACAAGGGCAGTCATACCATCTGGCTTGAACCAGAAGGATATGATTCAGGTGTGCTTTAGTATCGGATGCAAATTACGCATTCTAATCTTCTGTGTAGACCTGATATATCCCAACGGGTTGTCATGTTCTATGCCTGAGGAGCTCCAAGAAGCAATGATGAGAACAATACCGGGTCTTGAACAAGTCAAGATGCTGCGGCCAGCATATGGTGTTGAATATGATCATGTTGATCCCCGCGAGCTGACCTGTGAGTTGGATAAGAATGTGACCTCATATCAACTCATGATCTCCCAAGCAACATTGGAAACAAAACGCATCAAGGTAACTACGGTGTCTGTACCTTGTCATTGTCGCCTAAGGGGCAACTTGTTATAGGGTCTTTACCTCGCTGGCCAGATAAATGGCACGACAGGTTACGAAGAAGCCGCTGCGCAAGGTTGCCTTGCTGGAATTAATGCAGGTCTTTCAGCCCGAGGCCATCCCCCGATGTCGCTCACCCGAGCGGATGGATTCCTGGGAGTGATGGTAGATGATCTGATAGGAAAGGGAGCGGAGGAACCGTGTACGAGTGACCTCTAATTTATCCACTTCTGATGCGAAGCTAATTTTGGTCACTTATGGAGACCGGATGTTCACTTCTCGTTCGGAATACCGGATGTCACTGAGGAGCGACAACGCTGACATGCGGTTAACTGAGATTGGTACATCCCGCAGACCCTATTCTGATGTTTTTTACGATCTAATGGTTTGTTCATATAGGTTATTCTGCTGGAATTATCTCCCCTGACAGATGGTTAGCCTTTTTGGGTGACCGAGACGCTATACAGCGAGGCACTGAGCTCTTCAAAAGCGTTGTACTCAGTCCGCAGGTGAGCGCCGCCTCGAGCTTGTCTGAATTATTTTATTCATCTAGGCTCAGGGTTGGGGGAGATACGGATTTGATATTTCACGAGATGGTATCATGAGGAGGTTCGTGGTTGCGTCTCTATGATGTAGCTTCAGCTGGAATTCTGCAATAGTGCGTACGACATGCTGAAGATTCCAGGTATGACCGCGGCCGATCTTGTACGTTCCGGAGCTGTTCCAGGTCTCGATTTTGTGGAACCTCATATTAGAGCGCGGATTGACATCGAAGGTGAACAGTCTTGCCGTTCTTTATTTCAACATGCCAATGGACTTTGAAATAGCATCCTACGCTCCTCACCTCCCACGACAGCAAGCAGACCTTGCATTATTCCATGCCGATGAGTCGCTGCAACTAGATCCTGATATGGACTACTCCAAAGTGCAAGGATTGAGCGAGGAGGTGAGGGAGCGCCTACAGAGGGTCAGGCCCACAACTTTGGTGAGCTCTGTTTTGACGATGTAGTGCGATGCTTAATTGATCGCGCGTTAGGGTGCTGTCAAACGCATGGAAGGCATGACTCCGACTTCTGCGATCTACCTGCTGAAGCATGCCAAGAGGACATGGCGAGCAACTGACGCGCTAGAACCTATTAATGAGGAGCAAGTTGAAGCGGTACATTTGGTTGATCACTGGCCTCATGTGAAGGCTGCAACTGCATGACTGTTTTCACGGGGCATCGCTACGTCTGAAAAGCACTGCGTATAACAAGTTCCATTGTAAAGAAGGATTTCCGTAACAACTATCTTCATTCATCTATGGTTTGATTCTCTGGCCCCACTAATTAGAAAAACAAAAACAAAACAGGATAATACTTGTAACTGGCGCTCCAGGCAATGCTATTCACAGCTCTTCACCATGGCGTCGCCTCAGCCGTTACTCAGTACTCAAGTTTGGTCTTAGCGGCTAGCATCTCAATGGCATCCAAACCCATCAACAAGTGCTGGGGGATCTTCCCCGTCCGAACAACCGGGTAGATAGTATGCGTGAACTTTTCTGTATCTCCAATCTTGTACATCATGCTCTCGGATTTCGTGCTGTTAATGATGCGGTGTCGCGCGGAAGTCGCAGAGGACTCGTTGGCATATACTGGATGTTGCGGTATCAGCTCCATACTCTTTATTACATCAATTTTGAAGCCGCCAGCCTGAGGTTCCATGGTGCACATCAGGCTATTTTTGTGAGTACGCATTTATTGATTGTTAGAACGACGTGCCTTATCATGTTCCACGAAGACTTGTCACAGCTCACCGATATCAAATATTCTTCCTTCGTCACGTAAGTCCTGGAATAATACTATAATGCGACTGAACATTCTTCCGTCTGGATTTGGTACGATCCTGGTCAAGACCACTTCAAACCCGACGAGCCGGAGCTCGGAGCTAGTACTGCTGTGGCTGATGCCCTAAGCTCTTGTGCAACTCTTGGCATCGTTCATCACACATCAACAGGATAACTCGACGCTGGTCCGAGGTCACGGTTGCAAGCCTGCTGCAAATACTAGTAGGGTGGGCTTGATCAAGGGAAAGGGTTTATCGCGGGAATTATATGGTGGAATGTACCATTAAGGACTCTTTCACCTGACAACAGAATCTGCGGAGATCCTGCAGAACCTCTTCTTGCAGCATCACCTCGAGAGCTGTCAGTGAATACCCATGCGCCGCATCTCTGCAACAGCTCTCGGGCCATCTGAACCGCTATCGTGATCTCGTACATCACGGCAATCAACGTTAGCAATGATAGCATCAAACGCACCCTTGGCGCGAGGCTGTCTGCCCCTTCCAGCTAGGACAATGCGTCCGTCGGATGCACGGACTCTGCGTTCCCCCGCATGCCAACATCCCGTTCATCCAATCTACCGTGCTCGTTCCAAGGATAATGAAGTAAAACCAGTTAAAACTCGCAATTCAACAATTCAATATCACAAAGCTTCGCCAAAATGTTTCCATTCTCCATCTAGTGTATGAGTGCTTGTAAAAATAGGGTAATGAATGCATAGTATACAATATGAGGAATCACTGTGGCGTGTAATAATCTGAGAAACAAAGCAAAGCATTGACAATGCAGGTGATGTCGGTATAATCGAAGGGTCCTCCGGAAATTATGAGAGGCTCCTCATGATAAGACTGTTCCTCATTCTACAGCACGTTTTCAACAACGGCGTAACAATCTACACAAAGAGTCCCATCGCTGCGATTAGAAAAGACCTCAATCGTTGTTCAACGCAACATTAGTCATCAAAAGCTTACTTCTGAGCACTCTCCACGCAGCACGTTCTGCAGATAAGTCGACCACATCCAGGAACAAGGAGAGCTCCATCGTCTAGCCCGAAAAGTGTGCCTCGAGATTTCGAAGGATAGTCTACATCAACGTCATCCTTTTCTGAAGACTTCTTCCGCTTGCCAGAAGATGGAGAGAGGAGTATACTACAGTTCATAGTGGAGATGTTTAGACTTAATGCAGCTCGTTTGGGAGATCCGGAAGGTGACGGCGACGGCGATCCTGACAGAGAGGGACAACGTGTTAATGCCGGTGTTGGCGGGAACGAGGATTGTCGTAACATCGAGGAGCATGTGCGAGAACAAACAGCACATATAGCTGATCCACACCTGAAAATTTATCAGATTTGAGAGACGAACAGTTAGAGGCCACCCACATTGCACAAGTTGCGCCTGCACCTGCACCAGACCTCATTGATGCAGATAACACACGGTGACATGAAGAGCATGACAAAGTCGAGGCTTTATGTGCATTTGGTGTTGGTGATTGGTCTGCCTTCGAGGGACATGACCCTGTGTCGTGGCGCGTGGACGATTGAATAGCATGGCCGAGTTTTCTTTTCTTGAACGCATGTCTCCTGCTCGAAGGTATGGAAGATGTGAGAGACAACTGCGGGGTTGGCGCACGCATTAATGCTATTGAGGCTCTCGAGCGGCACTCAGGCTCAATGTAGTGTCGGTCAAAGGGCAAACCTGACCGCGGCGTACGCGTTGTCCAATTTAAAGTACTTGGTTTGAAAGCTTTGATTTTGGAAACACGTGACAATGACGCGCAACATCCCTGAAACCGCCCCTCCGGCGCAGAAAGTCCGGCGCGCACTACGGCAAAGCTGGTGGCTAACAGACGGCACGTCGGACATTGAAATACACTTGGAGGCCCGTTCTACTCCAGCTGCTACTTACTATCATTCCCGGTACTCTGCATTGGTCAGCCGCGTTGAAAACTACGGTGACCGGAACCGTGAGAGTGGGAAGCACACAATGAAACCCGCGTCAACTTTGAGAGCAAAGTCAAGTTGTCTGCTCTTCGTTTTAACCAGCTAGAAAAAGAAAGCGCATGTGGGGTGGCGGAATAATTGAATGGTAAAAGGATAACACTTCAGTACCATACCTTATTTTGTCCGGGGACTGTCTGCAAACGGCTCACGATCAGCCACGCAACTTGGAGAGTATCGCAGTGTATCGAGAGATTGATGCATGGTAAGACCAAGTGGAGCCAGTTCATGATTACAATGGTGCCTGTTTACAGATATACAAAGTTAAGTGTAACGATGGGTTTGAGTCCGATAGGAAGTAGGCTCACGCAAATGCATGAGAGCCGTACTCAAGAACGAAGCGGTTGGAGAGCATTTTCGGAGACGTATCGCCCCCAGAGGAAGACCCACCAATAACCCAACGCCTGAAAAAGGCCGAACTGTTCTCGCTCGCGCCAGAACCATTGCAAAAGACTGACACAGATTACATAGTGAACGAACAAAAGAACATAGGTGTAGGTAATGTCCATCATAGGGCCCGGCCCCAAAGGACAATAATCAAGGATAAAAAAAATCTGTCGGATAGACAACGAAAAAACGCAAGACGAACTCCTTTGCACAAAAATTCAATAAACACCTTTTATTCGCCCGGTGCGCATAGTTCCCTGATTACCTTCTCGTCGACCCTCTTCGCAAAGCATATCTCAAACGGAGCAGCTTGTATGTTCGAAGTGTCCGAGAATGCAAGCGTGTTGATCTTCGCTGCAGGATTCTCCGAAAGGCGGAAAGCCCACATAATGAGAGCCGTATTGATGAAGATCGACCGATTCGCGATGTGTTGACCGGGACACACTCTGACATTTTCAAGTAAGGCATAAGAAATGGTCGAGAGATGAACGATACTACTCACCGACGGCCAAAGCCAAAAGTGAAAAACCGGAGATCATCGCGCACACGACCTGCATCGTCAATCCAACGCTGAGGATCGAACTTGTGTGGATCGGGGAAGACTTCAGGATCGTTTGCGATAGCCCTGAAGCACGAGCGTCAGACCCAAAGGTGAGAGGACGAAAATGATTGCGTACTGACCAATGGTTGCCAATAACAGTCGCACCTGCAGGAATGAGGTAGTTCTTCCAAATGATGTCCTTACTCGCGCGATGCGCAAAGCCTGTAGTGCAAGTGGTCGTTCAACATCGCGTCATCACAACTCAAATAAAACGTACCTCCAAAACTGACAGGTCTCCACCTGAGACTCTCGAGCATGAACGCGGTAACCTGCGGCAGCGTTTCCTGATCGTCAAACGTCGGCACTAATCAGGAGCTATCTCAGTCCGTAGACGAATAAAGAAAAGGGATAACCTACGCCGCGTACGCCCCACGACGTTATCAAGTTCCTCTTGTACGCGAGCCTGCGCATCTGTATGAGTGGCAGCAGCCATCATCATAATTGTGATTGCGGACGTAGTCTACAACAGTTGTCGGGTGAAGACGCGATGCAATGTAAGAACTTACCGCATCAGTACCGGCCCCAAACATCACTCCTCCAAGGAATGCCAGTTCCTTATCTCCGATCTGGTACTGTTTCTGGTTCTCTAACATGAACCTCGCAAAGGATGGCCTTGCATTCCCCTCACGCTTCACAGTGGTGAGCGAGCATATCTATGATCACAAGAAAATCACGAACCATCTGTCTTCGCACTACGTTTAACTGCTCGTTATAGAAAACCATTTCTTCTCTGTTCCATGCCTTCAGCTGACTCAGGTAGCCTGGTACGAAACGCAGGATCGGATACGCATCCACAAGGTATGCTCCCGGCTTCACAGCTTGACCAAGACGCGCAGAAAACCTATTCATGTCAACGACTTCAGGATCTGTAGATGAAGTCGGAGTAAATTTTCCGTAGGTGATGGACATGGTCACGGAAGCCGAATAACTAAAATCCTCGGATTACCACCTGTACCGCGACTAAGAGCTGGTGTTCTTACCTCATGGCATGTCTCTGGTGGTTCTTTGGATCATTTAAGATATTCAGAACCACATTTTTCGCATGCCTGGTCTGCATGGGCCCGTGGGTCTCCACAACCTTAGGTTGCAAGTTTGCATGCAAGATCCTGCTTTACATTTAGTCTCACTTATCGCACCTGGTAGAGACAGGATGCGTACCTGCGCATCCGGCGCCATCTCTCAGTATCGCCCTCAAGGATCACTCTGAACCCTTCAGACAACGTCTCGTGCACTGCAACAGAACGTGGGCGGTCGGCAACATTTATTCCCTCTTTTTCCATGATATCCACTGCAGCCTGTGACGTGATCTACTTCATGCCTGACTAGACAATGTATTGTTTTATGCTGACCTGATGACGTCCAATAATCACGAAAATCCTAGGGCCTTGTTTGAGCGAGAACACAGGTCCGTATTGTTCTGTCCATCTCGCAAATTGAAAAGGCACGCTGCGTGAGGGGTTAGATAGAGCTCATGCTGGTGTCCCTTGAAAATGACTTACGATGACTTTGGCATCGCATTTCCTAATAGCCAACGTCCAGGTGGTCCGGGCGGCAACGGCAACCGTCCTGCGGCCTGGTATCGTTGTTTCACTATCCAGACGCTGGCTAAGATAATGATAAGGGTGCATGCGGCAATGATAATCGCCATTGAAATGGTCTGGCTTGTTGCTAGTCACGATTCAGACACTCCGCTATTTTGCAAAACGTTAAGTACTTCAAAACAGAGAGGTGGTGACTTATTGTGATGAGCGACGGGTAGGGTGGGATTAGAGTGCATGATTACACTGACTTGTATTTATACAGACACGAATCGGACACCTGCGCGAATTAATCGGGTCACCTGCGTGAGTTCACGTATCAGTACGGTCTTCGTATAGTATAGGAACCTGATGTGACCACCCTGGTGATAAGTTAGTAGTGGATGCGCGTGTTCCAAGACATTTCGACACCACCTGAAGATTAAGGTAGATCTTCACGTTCTCGACGACCCATTGGATTGCCAGTTATAGAGGTTCGGCGGAAGTAAAGTGGGTCATCATTCTAAAAATAGAATTTAGTTCTGCCTATGTAGGAATAACGAGACTCGGCGGATGGGACATTTTAGTCCATCACCTTTGGTCTCCAACCTCTTCTGGCAAGACGACTATCCTCTGAAAAAATTGCATGAGGCTCCTGTTTTTCTAGCTTACCGCATGTTACAGAAATGCTCGCGACT
Source organism: Suillus plorans (assembly GCF_016647745.1). NCBI lineage: Eukaryota > Fungi > Basidiomycota > Agaricomycetes > Boletales > Suillaceae > Suillus > Suillus plorans. The sequence continues at coordinate 165,261 of NW_024537405.1, forward strand.
TCGACGCCTCGCTCTCATCAACCCGGAGCAGTGTTTCCTCGATGCACTCAATATCGATCCAAAAACCAGCAGCCCGGCCCCTGCGCTTACCCACCTGTGTCTTGCTTCGTCTGATTGTGAAGGCCTGAAGCTCTTTTTGGAGCGAAGGGCGGGAAGCTTTGCGAAGGAAATTTAGAAAAGGGTCCACGTATTTTGGACTATCTTGAACTGGCGACAGCGAAAAAAGATGTGCATGTGTTGGAGGATATCGTATTACAGCATATTGATATGAGCTGTATTGCAAAGAGTTCGCTGGCGGCTGAATGGCACGGAAGATGGGGTAAGAGGCTATCCAAATCGCGAAACCATCACCATCGTACAGCCCTGAGGTTTTTCAGTTCCCTCTGAACGTCTCTAATATCAGATCGATTCCAGTGGCCAACCCAATCGAGAAAGACGGACACGAAGAGAGTGAAATTGAGAGGTCAGTTGATATAAGCCGAAAGACAATATTAACGATTTTGAAACGATGTTAACTTGGCTGACTACGCTACTCACGTACTACATATAGAAGTGCTTCGTCAGCTCTTCGAATTTCGAAATTTATCATGATCATAGCCAATGTATTATATGAATGTGACTGCAAATGCCGTATACTAGATGGTCCCACGAGTCCGTGTGTCCCAAGAGTCCGCGCATTGACTCTAGCACACGCAATTCTGCACGGAATCCTTATCCATGATAGATCTAAATTCCCCCAAACATAATACACACTGCTATATATTTTCTTTGAAGAAAATCGAAGTAGATCTCGTCCCATGGGCAACTTATCAGTGCTGGAGGCTACTTTTGTGCATATAAGGCTCGCTCTAAAGGTCAGATCACCACAAAAAATTGTGGAATATGGTACAATTGTTATACACGATGAGAGAATACTAAAACAAATGTCTCCGGGGCCACATGCTTGCCAGGATCATCTGCAATAAAAGAAATATGCCCCAGACGTGACAGTCTACCCAAAGCGTTACTGTAAATCGAAACTCCGCAATTAAGTGCGCACGAACTCACAACACACTGTACAAACGGGCGGAGTGTGAAAAGGCATTGCGGCAGACGTGTGACATGGTGTGACAAAGTGCGCGAACTCTAGGGAAAATGCACTTTTCTGCGCGGTAACTCTCCGCTGGACTCAACACGTCGATTTTCGAAAAAGAAACTAGCAGACGTTGTACTTTCGATGTCACGCTGTCGGACTGTCAAAGAATTAATTTTGTTTGTTTGTGCGATGTGGAGTAATAAACGTTTTGCCAAAAATGCGCGGACTCCCGTGGACATCTAGTATGTCTAAGCAAATCAAACACACGCTGAGCCTTTCTGACCATTGGATTCGTAATACGCTACAATGTACATTCCCCCGGGCCAGATTTGCCCTGCCAAACGAATACTTGCAACGTGCCACGCGTGCGCTATTTTTGTCGCCAACACAGTGGTTACTTGATCTGGTGGTTGAATCGCAGATACAGTTCCCAAGTAATAGCGAGTCTCGCGCAAGGGCCACACCGAAGCGTCGTCGACGAACAAGCGCACGGCGTGCGCACTGAGTGTAACAGACAATTCAAACAATAACCTTGTTACATAAGCCAAGAGGCGTGCAATGGAGAAAGCCAACACTCTGCTTGCCGTAAGCAATAACCTTAATCTCAGCCACTTTGGCGTTATATCATCTCGTCGTCTGAACTTCTCGACAGCACTTTCAAATCTTCGTAAACTGACGAAGCACATCTATATATGTAGTACGTGAGTTAGCATCAGTAGCGCAGTCAGCCAAATTAGCATCGGTTCAAAATCGCTAATATTGTCTTTCGGCTGGTATCAACTGACTCCTCAATTTCACTCTCTTCGTGTCCGTCTTTCTCGATTGGGTTGGCGACTGGAATCGATCTGATATTAGAGACGTTCAGAGGGGACTGAGAAACCTCAAGGCTGTACGATGGTGATGGCGGCATCAGAGAACTTGTGAGAAGAAGATATCGTAATATATAGGAAAGGTTTTCGTCACATTGGAATATATGACTATGTAAAAGCACCATAATCAGCATAATCCCCAGCAAGAACTCGCCGGTTTACTGATGCGCCCATGGTCATTGGTTTCGCGATTTGGATAGCCTCCTACCCCATCTTCCGTGCCATTCAGCCGCCAGCGAACTCTTTGCAATACAGCTCATATCAATATGCTGCAATACGATATCCTCCAACACATGCACATCTTTTTTTCGCTGTCGCCAGTTCAAGATACATGCGCTTTCTTTTGCTAGCTGGCTAAAACGAAGAGCAGACAATTTGACTCTGCTCTCAAAGTTGACACGGGTTTCATCATATGCTTCCCACTCTCATGGTTCCGGTCACCGTAATTTTCAACGCGGCTGACAGCTCCGACGAGCATCTTAAAATCAAATTTTGAAGTAAGCTGTATACACTTCTTTGTGCCGTCCGTAAGGATAGGAAGGAACTAGAGACAGTGCTAATGCATCAATTTATATGGCGATCCACAAATAAATGGGGATTCCAGTTGGAATTGCTCGCAAGGGCAAAAATCAGCTCGAGATAGCACAAGTCGCGGTGATAATGGAAGAAGTAGTCAGAACCATCATTGGCGGGAGTTGCACCTGATCACAGACAGATCACGGTTAGGATGGCGGGGGAGAACTTCAGGACCATGTCCGACCGTTGGCATCGGTGGTGACCGGGTACTGTGAACAGCGTGACGTAAACGAGGATACATATTGCTGTCCATGCATGCAATGAGGCTCTCGATGAACAAATGATATTATTTAGCGGGGCTGCAGTTCACTCTCATTCACCGAGGGGAAAATGATGTCTCGTGGTCGTTGAAATAAACGTTGTTGAGGTAATCCTTGGGTAATCCACCAGCCAATCTTCGGAAGTCTTCTGACAAGCGAGAACGGCCTCGCCACAAAATTTGATGCTGCCAAACCAGGCAGGGTCCGCAGGGTCCCATCGGGATTGATCAGCATTGACATGGACAGCGAACCTGAAGCGCCGATATGAATGCCGACGATCATTTTGTTCCGATGTGAGCTCACCCGTTAATCAGAAGAAATCTTCCTGCATACGTCCAGGTTTCACATCATCTGGAGTGAAGATGGGATAGACCGAGCTGAGGCATGCGACAGATGACGTTGGTGAGATCCCATACTCGGCGTCAAACTGTGATATCCTGTATCCGTCAAGATCTGTGCCCAGAGAACCGTCTGGAACTACACCCGAAGAGACTCAGCAAGTTGATGCAGAGTAGCACTATGTAACTTAAGTAAGTGATCTGTTCATTAAACATAATATATAGCAGAAGAAGCAATCCGAACCAATAGTCGATGTCACAATCCTTCGTCACGCGTCACGTCCGTCTGAACTTATTTTCTTATGTAATACGCACCGGTAGGACGCGTCACGTATTGGACTCATCGTGATTATATAGATCGATATCATTAACTTGAACGATGTCAGGCGGAGGACAATCTCTTGGAGGAAACCAGAACAGCGAGCCTCTACCCGCTGGATGGGGCCGGCCATCTGCACCTCGTGTAGGTCGGGTTGGAGACTGGAGTGGCACCAACAACCCCGGCAGGAACTCCTCATCCTCATCTCGGTGCGCTTCCAGCACCGTTATCTTTGACAACCATCTAAGTATTAAATGTAAATAGAGGTGGCTTTGGAAGTCTTTCGAATCTCCCTACATCTGGTGGTGCCAGAGTGCCAGGAGGACCACAGGTCGGCGACGATGAGGACAAAGAGGGTGAGAACTGGTTTGCAGGTGGCGAGCGGAGGTGTGTGAAGCTTGATCCCTGCATGATAGTACTTGAGCTTACCAGCTGGGTAGTGGCATTGCAGTGCAGAACCCTAACTCTGCCAGTGCTCGTCCTGGTGGGCGCCTCGTGAGAGATATCTTGAGGCAAGCCGCAGAGTACGTCGTTCAGCGTCTGCATCAAATTTTTAATCCTGACAAACACTCCCTTATTCTGAAGGGGCGGGATGGCACCTCCACCTGACGCCCGCAGAGCAGCTGGACCTTTCAGTGGCGGCGGGCATGTACTTGGAAGTGACGAAGTGGAGAGCTCATATGTGCCGGATCCGACCGCAAAAGATGGTGAGTTTTATTACCGCTTGTTGTTCTAGTGGTTATTACTATGGCTGATCTGGTACTCTATATGAAGACGAAGATGACATCGTTGTCCGTCACTTGCATCTTTGGAGAGACGGGTTTAGCCTTGAGGATGGACCACTGATGCGATATGACGAACCCGGTAATCAAGAGCTTTTGAGGTCCATCCAGCAAGGGTATGTTACATTCTGTCATCATGATATATCCGTCCTCATTCTTTACAGTACTGCGCCTATGTCCTTCATGGACGTCACACCTGGGCAACGTGTCAACCTTAATGTGGCAACCCGACTTAGCGAGGAATATGTACCCCCCAAGAGGGGCAACTTTTCAGGATCTGGACAAAGGCTTGGTGCACCAACTCCTGTTATTACCTCTGGTGCAGCACCTTTCATGCCAGGATCATTTCCGTCTGGCAGCAGCAGTGCTGCTGATTCCAGTGCTAGTGTCGAGAGGCACAGTATTAGCACCCGTTTTGAGGTCGACCAGACGCAGCCTACCACGAGCGTGCAGATCCGCCTGGCAGATGGTACGCGTATGCCATGCAGGATGAATCTCACGCATACCGTTGGTGATCTTCGCTCGTTCATCAATGCGTACGTTGCGTTTAGCCCTTGAAAATTCGCCAGAGACACTAAATATTTATTGGTAGTTCTCGTCCCGAGAATATGTCACGCCCGTATACGATTGGAACGACATTCCCTAATCGTACCTTGGAAGATGATACTCAAACAATCGAGGGTGCTGGGCTAGCTAACAGTGTCATTGTTCAACGATGGGTTTGAAGTGAAAAGTAGCTTGTTGGCGATGAGATAGATGTATTCAATAGCCTTGTAAAATTACGATGTCCACAGAAAGTTGAAGAAAAGTGCCCTAGTAGATTTCAATACGTCGCAGCTCGGACTTCAAAACAGATTATATTTCTCACGGGGCCACTGAACTTAGTTTTTTTCCTTGTCATTAACGGTACCGATATCGAGTAAGCCCATTACCCCGACTCACAGCGAACTCAAAGAGCTGTACAAAACACTCGAGCGGGAAAAGTCACACTCGAAACACACTTGAACAGTCCGTACGATATCCTGCTCGACGAGCACAACCAACAACCCATAGTCCAATCATGGCACCGTTCACAAAACCTGAGGCCGTGCTCAAACAAGCAGAGGGCCTCGTCTCTGTCGGTCAGTCTCATGCAGCTCTTCAGTCGCTCGTAGAGATGTTCTCTTCAAAACGCTTCCGCTCGACACCTCTCACTACACTCGAGCCAATCGTGATCCGCTTCGTGGAGCTTTGCGTCGACATGCGTAAAGGCCGCACTGCCAAAGAGGGCCTGATGCAATACAAGAATATCGCTCAAAATTCGAGCGTCGGAAGCATTGAGGTTGTCATCAACCGGTTTATTCAGCTCTCAGATGCAAAAGTCTCCGAGGCGCAGGAGAAAGCGGACAAAGTCACCGGACCTGTCGATGTCGACGATCTTGAGGCAAGCGAAACGCCTGAGAGCATTCTCCTCGGCGCGGTTAGTGGTGATCAGAGCAAGGACCGCACGGATCGTGCACTCGTCACGCCCTGGCTCAAGTTCCTGTGGGAGAGCTATCGTACATCACTCGAGACTCTCAAGAATAATGCTCGGCTAGAAGTCATCTATCAGGTGAGCTCATTTTCCTCCCCACCACCCGCATGTGCCTTTGGCAAGCAGTTCCATTCCTTCTCTAATTTTCGGTCATTCTTCATATGCTTCCTAAAGGGAAGGCTACTGGTTTAGGCAGGTAACACCGCCTCATGGTGTTCATGATGATTACCTCAGGCGTGATGCGGGACGACCCTGATTCCATATTTTCTGACATGAATTCTTTAGCAAGTTGCGCAGCAAGCTTTCCGTTTCTGCCTAAAGCACCAACGGAAGGTCGAATTCCGGAGACTTTGTGAAACTCTTCGACTGCACCTTTCCAATGTCGCAAAATATGCGCATCAAACACATGCTATCAACCTATCGGATGCGGAGACACTGCAACATCATCTTGACACTCGGTTTGCTCAGCTTAATACCTCCGTCGAACTCGAGCTTTGGCAGGAGGCATTCCGCAGTGTCGAAGATGTGCACAATCTGCTCACAATGGCAAAAAAGGCTCCCCGTCCGGCGATGATGGCGAACTATTATGAAAAGTTGACTAAGATTTTCTTGATGAGCGGAAATGCTCTCTATCATGCCGCTGCATGGGGTCGGTACCACGCAATTGTTACCAGCATTGGGGGAAAGAGCGAAGAGGAGATGACGAAACTCGCCGGTCAAGTACTCGTCAGTGCCTTGGCCGTCCCTGTTGGCCTACAAAATGAAGATGAGGATGGCAAAAGCAAGACATCGCGCCTTACTGCTCTTCTTGGTCTCACCAGAGCACCTACTCGCGCCGGGCTGATCAAAGATGCCGTATGTATATTCGCCATCTTTGAGCTGAACGTATGTTTATATATTCATAGCTTTCCCGTGACGTCCTCCGTCTTTCCCCAGCACCCATCAAGTCTCTGTACACGCTCCTTGAAGCTTCATTCGACCCCTTGACGCTTTGCTCCTCCACCGCCCCGCTTCTCGCAGAACTGTGTGCACCGGACACACCATACTTTGGCTACCGTTCCCTCCTGGAACGTGCATTGCTCTCCCGCCTGCTCGCACAGCTTTCTCAAGTTTATTCCACGCTTACTATCACCTCGCTCCTTGAACTAGTCTCTCCCCTCGAGGGCCTCGGCCCAGAGCAGGTAGAGGCGTTCCTCATGGGTTGTGCACGTCGCGGTGAACGCAGTGTGTATGTCGACCACGCCACTGGCACAATCACCTTCATCGACGAGGGTTTCGTAGTCAGCTCCGAGGACCCCATCCCGTCCACGAGTACCAACTCAGAAGCAAGCATCCAGCCCAGCGCTGCAGAGCTCGTGCGCACACGGCTGAGCACGCTCGCAGTGACATTGCATAATTCCCTTGCGGTTCTGTACCCCCCGCCCCAACTCTCTCCCGAGGAAGAGGAAGCTGCACAGCATGTCAAATTTGTGGAGCTTGTCGCGGCTGCGAACGCTGAGCGGCATGCGCTATCGCTCCGTCGTGCGCTCGTTGCTCGTCGCCGCGAGCTCCTCTCTGAGCTCTCCGCTCGTAAGGAGAAGGAGGAGGCCAGCCGTCGTGCGGAAACGACGCGACGCGAGAAGGACGAGGAGGTGCGACGCGCCAAGCTCGAGATAGCCAAGAAGGAACGGGAACGCGCACAGAAGGAGGTGGATTCTATTCGTGCGGAGGAAGCCAAGAAGCTCGCACAAACACTGATCAAGAAGGGCAACTTGAAAGTGTCGGTGGACGTGCGTATCCCTTTTTCAAATTGCCTACTACAGGGTGACTGATATGACTGTCCACAGGAAATGGAAGATCTATCGACAGATTCACTCATGCGCATGCAAGTCGAGCAATTCGAACGCGAGAAGAAAGAGCTCAATCAGCGTTTGCGCACCGCTGCCAAGCGAATCGATCACATCGAGCGTGCGTACCGCAAAGAAGAGCGGCCGCTGCTTGCAGAGGACTACGCGGAACAGCAAGCCACCGACCGCACAATCTTCGAAACGCTTCAGCGCTCGCGCATTGAGGGTGCTCGCCAGGCGTTCCAGGAGGACATGATATCCAAGAAACGCTTGAGCCGCATGATGCAGGATTATCAACAGAGAAAAGAGTTCATCATCGCACAGCGAAGTGAAGAGCACACAGCCAAACTCGCGGAGTCACACAAGAGAATCGAGGAGGAGAAGGAGAAGATGCGGGCTGCACATCAGAAGATGAGAGACGAAGAAGAACAAGAGCGTCTTGAGGCTGAGAGAATTCGCAGGGAGCAGGAGGAAGAAGAAGCTCGATTAGAAGCTGGTGAGTGGACTTGATCGCATATAGTCGTTTCCTCATGTTTCTTCAGAGCGCCACGCAGCCGAGGAAGAGGCCGAGGCCAAGGAACGGGAAGAGAAAGAGAAAGCCGCCGAAGCACGTAGGAAACGGGAAGAAGAGCGTGCCAAAACTCAAGAGGAGGCAAGGAAACGTGCCGAACGCGAGGCTGAGGCTGAAGCACATGCCGCTCAACGCCGCGCGGAACAGCGCAATCAACTAGCAGCGCAACCAGCGCAACCAGCGCAGCCCCAAGGAGCTTGGCGACGTGGAGGAGCGCCCTCTGCGCCCACCCGTGCTACCGCCGCTATATCCACACCACCACGGGTTGAAAGCCCTCTGCCTGCTCCTGCTCCTGCTCCTGCTCCTGCTCCTGCTCCTGCTCCTGCTCCTGCTGCTACTACAGGTGCATACCGGCCTGGTGCATTTGGTGCTACCGCCGGAGGCTGGAGAGATCGCCAAGCGAAACCTCCAGCTGCCGCACCTGTTCGGACTGCATCTCCTGCCCCTCTCGCATCTCCTGCCCCTCTCGCATCTCGTAATGCCCCACCGCCTGAACACAAGAGGAGTGATGATGGATTCGAGACTGTTCAGGAGAAGAAGGTGTGGAAATCTCGGAGAGCCCAAGGCCAGGCATAGATACTGTATGCTTGCTCGTCACACCCATGTTGTTACCATTATATGCATCTATTTCTATTCAATACCATACAAGCGAGTGTGTTGATTGTTGGAGGTACACATGCAATATAGTTAGTGTCCGTAAAATGTTCATGATTAGTTGAAACAATAAGATCGAGTTAAGCATCCTCTTCTGCAGCTTGCTGCATGATCTCTGAGGGCGGGAAGTCAGGTAATCGGCAAGGCTCAGATCTCAGAGGCCGATAACGTACCACCCCATATAGAACGCTGCATGGATGACACGATGCCTTCTTGATCACCGATGTCTAATGAACTATCTCTCCTGCGTCAAACCTATCAATAAACCATTTAGTATGAGCGACTATCAGCACGAACCAGTAACCATGACCCATGTCGGCAGAAAGCATGCTGACATCGCTTGTTCTGCGGGAGCGCTGCAGACTACTGCGGAAGGAATGATCCCAGGCATTAAGCTCTGGGGAAGGGCCAAGTGTTCGGGGAGAGGGAGTTGGACTAGAAGGGCTGTTGTCTAAACGACCGTGGTCACTACGAGGTGAAGTGATATCGCGAGTTAATGGGGGTGGAGTGGATGGTGCAGGGTCGACTTGAATAGCGGGGATGTCTACGATACACATTGGATCATCATCTACGATGTTGATGACGCCGAAAAGCAGCTTACCTCTTTGCGCACTGAGTGTCATTTCTCGCTTGGCCAAATATCTTCGTCGCAGTGATATCATTTTCAGCAAAGAACGAACACGGTCGAGGTTCACCAAATCTGACACAAGTTTGTTCGTCCCTTGTCTCACGATTAGATCCTTCAGCCTGCCTTGTGGTCAGAACTGTAACAGCATCAACGCAAATTAGTAACTCACTCTAGTGCGTCGCGGTCCACAATCAGCTTATGGTGGGCCAAAAGAAAAAGCATGTCGGTGAACGAGATGCCTTTGCGATGGCTGTCAATAATGCTGGCTTCGTGAAATAGCCGGCAATACACTGCTCTTCGCTGTTTTATAATGTCGAAGTCGACCTTTCTCAGTACCTTGTTTACTTTCCGTGGATTCAATGTCGTCTCCACTTTCGTCCCTGCTTTCGTCGCAATCTTCCGGAGGTCTTTGCACGTCGAGACAATGGATGGAACGGAGTACTCAGTCGGGTATATGCGAACCTCGAAAATCCCATTTAATTTCTGAAAAAGAACTTGATGAATCTCGTGAACATTACGTCGCACGGAACTTACACCTAGGAACGGAACCAATCGCCTTTGTTCGAGCAGCCCAGTCTTTGGGTTGGAATACTCCGCCCACGTTTTCTTGAACGAACGAATTTCTTCACGAGTGATGGCCTTTGCTCCGCCAGTCGACTGGAAAACGTAGGAGAAATTCTGCACGACGACTCCAGTAAACATGTTCACGAATATATACTGTTCGAGATAGCATCAGGAAGCACGCGCGAAATTACTGAGGTTCACATACCATGCTCAGAAGGTTCCAAGCGATGAAGAGGGAGAACGCCCAAGCGGTACTTCCACAATCCGTTTCCACTAGCCCACTAGTGTTGATAGTGCACCGCGGATATGCCAGAGCACTAAACTAGCGTCAACTTCAAAACAAAAAGGACCGTTTGTTCACGTACAAGTCATGCATGTATTGGTTCCAGCCTTCGCTATGAGTAGATATTTTAGAAAACATCACCAGAAAAATGTTGGAAATACCTACCCCGTACTCATGAATGCGAGCATCACGAGCGCCGAACCCATGGTTTGGTAATTCTGAGTGTGAGTTTCTGCAGAATACCATTTGGTCAAGCCGAAGACCTCCATGTACATGATGGCGAAGAAGATAAAAAGTATGAACCACAGGCCCAGGAGGTTCAAGATGACGGGCAAGCTCGCCCTGCATAAAAAAGTCAATAGTTAATCAAAACATGACCGCCCCACTTACATGACAGTCTTGAAGAGCTGATTAAGGCTGTTGGTCCTCTGCACGAGCTTGAACGCGATACTGACGAGGAACAGTTTCTGCAGCTGCTCAACGGCAAACCCCATATACCCAAACCGAACGACCAACGTCGTGATGAAACTGCCGCCGGCCACCACAACATCAAACAAATTCCACCCGTTGGCTCGGAAACTCCTCCACCCGACACCGTAGAACCTAACTGCGATATCGACGACATACATCGTTGTGATGATCAGCGAGAAGTCGTCTGAAAGGAGTCACGTTGAGGGACCGAACGGAAGTACAAACAAACCGACTACTAACCTTGAAATTTTGCAACAGCTACGTGGACGGTAAATGTTTGTGTCCTGAAACAAATGAGTTCATCGCTAACCAGGAAAGAAAGAGGCACAAACATGAGAACGATAATTTGTACGACAAAGAAGCACGTCATCATTCGCGTCCACCAGCCGTGCTTGTGGATCGCACGGTCGTAGCACCATCCTCGTAACAGTTGAGTAGGCCGAGTCTGAGGACGCTTCGACGGTTTCTGGCGTTTGATCAGTTTCTGTAGGTCAATCCATTCTCGTTGAGGTTGGGTCAGGAATGCAGAACCCGTCTTGGATGAGAAGTTTCCGATGATAATACTAAGCAAGTCGTAAGCCAACAGGCCGGCGGTCTACAAAAGACAAGTCTCACCTGACAAAAAGAGTCAGAATTACAACGCCTCCTAGCAAATTGTAGATGACGAAGAAAATAGCGTTGATCTGCGAAGCGTCGACCCGCGGTTGTTGGTTCTTCCCAGTAATATTCATCGAGGCCAACATCACATCAATCCACCCCTCCAACGATACAATCTCAAAAAGAATGAGCATCGAAGATCGAAAGTTGTCGAAGGAGAACGTCGTGGAAGGTGAAGGATTGTCCCAGGCACGAGGGGCCAAATATCCGAAAGAAGTGCCGTATATTGTGTTGACAAACTCGTTGGTACAATCGTCGAGGCCTTGGACACTGGTATCGTTGCACTCATTCATTAATCCTGCAAATATATTGACGCCCCAAACGCTAAAGGGAATCAGATACAGGATCGCCAAAATGGCGGCATCCAAGATACGAGTCACCCCGGAAATAATGAGTGATTCGAATGTGTTTCGCATCTTCTCGATCAAGGTGACAAGGCGGAGAGCTCGAAGAGCTTTGAGTGCGTGGATGAAACGAGTCAATCCACTGACAAAAATAAGCGTGAATGACAAGTTTACTAGGATACCGATGAGTATAATGAAGTCCAGGATATTCCATATGCTCTTGACGTAGGCGTTTGGAGTGAACAAGAAACCATCGGCGATGATCTTGATAATGAATTCGACTAGCAAAGGAACACCGAGCGCAATCTCGGCGATGTTGAACCAAGTACCACGTACCATGCCGTGCTCCATGTAGTAATTGCGCCGGTACAAAGGGGTGGCTACGCCCTCCGTGATGATACCACCAAGCACAGTCAACAAGATCATGAGCTGAAATAATGTATGGGCAACGTCGGAGGGTGGGGCTCCGAATAGGCGCTCTCCGCCAGCAGGCTTGACAACCTTCTGGCACATATTCCGGAGACGATCTTCCTGCGAGAAAAGCCAAAAGGTCTTATCATATGTCGGGTGGTCAATGATAAAGTCCGCCTTCTGCGCCTTCCGCTCGGAATGCTCATCATGGTCGTTCTCAGTCGTGTCGGTGCCGTTGCCCGCCTTGGCGAGAATATCGCTACAAGTTCGTGTCAGCAAAGCTGCCACTTATATGTACTAGAAAGCTCACAGATAACGCTCCGTCTCTTCTTTTTGCACTGCTGTCGACTCACGACGGCTCTGTCGTAAGTCCGCCAACGGCACATCATTAGAATCCGTAGTCCCAGAAAACAGTTGTTGAAGCATCGTCAACGATTTTGAAGGCAGATGCCTCGCACCCTTCAACGGAACGGGTTTCTTTCGCATCAGGATATCAGCAGTTTGTCATCTCAGACACTCAAAAACACATACAGCCCCGTTTCGGTTGTGCTGTCTAACAACCCCGTAATCTTGCACAAGCGTTTTCTGCATTGGTAAGACCAGGTTCGAAGGAAGGTTTTCGACCTTGACGCGAACGGGATCCGCCTTGATCCATCGATACGGATTCAACTTGCGAGTCCAACTATTGTGCGTGACCCTTTGTGGGTGGTGTTGAACCCAGTAGTCCGATGCCTGTTTACTCTTCTTCGTTTCTTCTGCGACGCTGAAGTTCTCGTGAATGACGGCGATGAACATCTGCATCACGATGACTGGAGAAAACAATGCGCGTCAACGAAGGAGGGCAATATGCATGAGCACTTTGGGCGACTTACAATTTGCAAATATAAGCCACGAGCATAAGAAAATAATCACGATCACCGCCTGCCCCAGGGAAATCTCTGCAATTGCTGTCGAGTACAAGACATTCGTCCAATTCTCGGAGGAAAAGATCTGATACATGGCGAGGAACGAATTCCACAACTGTCCGAAATTCAACCCAATCGAGTCGTTCATATCACCACGAATGAGCTCCACGCAGACCAACGCGGCAAGGAGGTTGACGAGCAGCAAGAAAAGTGTCATATTCACTAGACCATAAAGATTCCCAAAGACCGTGAGCTGAGATGGTTTAGTTGTCTGTAAGATGTTCAGATGGTGACTAGACTCGCCATGAGCGGTTTCATTCTCGGGAACTCTAGAATCACCCTGTAGAACCTCCCTAGTTGAAATATCGTCAACCAGGGGTATAGCTCCGAGTTGTGAATAGCCGGAATCTGAATAACACTCGACCCCACAGCCAACACAAGATCCAGCCAGTTGTTCCCATGCTGGAAGAATCTTCGCCAAGCTGGGAGCTCTGCTACAATGCGCATGATGATCTCGATGTCGAAGGCCACTGTAAGCGCTAGCTCTGACTTGTCAAGTATCTGTTGATGCATGTCGCTCATATCAGCACTGGCGGTGGCTTGTACCACGAGTGACGTGAGAGCCAGAAATACCCAGCACCAGCGTGTATGGGTGTAGAATTCCTTGAGCGAGTTGCTCTGAGAAATGTGTTTCCCGTCTGACCAACCCTCTTCTTGCTCTTCGACGACAAGTCCTAGTCTGTAATTGGAACAACATTAGCGTTAGCATATGGAAAAGTCAAGAAACACACGGTGCAGCACCAAAGGCACTCTTTTGTGTATCTGCACGTATGGCAGAGAACGAGTTCGTTATTACAGCAACGAATAGATTGATAAGCCAGATATTCAACACGAGGATGCAGACAATGAAATAGAAGCAGGAGATAAAAAATTCGGCGTCGATGATCGAGTACATGATCGAGGACCACTGAGAGGAAATTAGCGCGACAGAAATATGAATAAACAAACACATACGCCATTGGCTGAAGTCACGACGACAACTTGAAGCGCGGCATAATAAATATTGTCGAAGCTCTGGATGCCATTGTTTGGATTGTCTCCCTCCTGATCCGAAATTATGAGATCGTCGTCTGTCGAAGGAACTCCAAGCGACGAACCTGACAAACCTGCCCCAAAGGGCAGATATAACCCTTGGCCGCGGAGGCTGATGTACCATCCAATTGTAAATAAGGAGAGACATTTAAGGTACCCGGATCAATGTAACCACCGCAAGATTGGGATATTTGCGTTTGATTTTCTCCGAGGGTGGGCTGAAGATAGCAATTCCGTCGAAAAGAACCCTTGAACGATTGGATGCCAATTATCCTTCGAGAATAATTCATGTTCGATAAGCATTCAGAGACCGGATAGACTCACGAAAATAGCACCGCAGCGAAGACAACAAAGTATGCCACGTTAGTAAGTAGCGGCCGAGCGATCTTCAGTGATTGCATGATTGTCTGTAGAATTGTGTAAATGCCCATAGGTAAAATCCCGTCCGCAAACTCACAGTAGTTCCAGAAGTGATAGCGAGAAGTCTTGCTATTCGCAGCACAGTCATCGCTCTGAACGCAGCGACATGATGAGACCCACGCTCCACGCCTGCCATCGCGAGTGCAAAGCTCAACCAGAAGCTGAGAATGGCGATGAAGTCGATTCTTCCCCAGCTTTGGCGCAAGTATGGCATATTACGATACACCTTGTCGCGTGCATTATCGATGTTTAATCGGAATGGTAGTGAGATCACGTCCGAAGGTGTTTGGTCTGACCGAAGGGCACGGGAGAAGAAAGTTGGCTGTGAGGGATTCCGGATATGGGCGCGTGAAGAAGGTTCATCTACTATGGTCTGTTTTTCTTGACGCGAAGCGTCGTGAGGCAAATTGCTTGGACCAACTACTATGTCAGGCATCGAACGTGACGGGGTAGCCTCGGAAAGTTTGAAAGGCCACGATATACGATCATAGAAGGGCCTTAAGGAGAGGCCGCGTGACAAGGAACCGGATGCGGAAGGACCTAACCTCGAAGTCGACGTTATTGATGATGTCGAACTTACAAAGAAAGCTGATATCGGAACTTCAGGATCCAGCAGAAATCCAGAAACGCATATTCGCGCAATTGCTTCAAACCTAACAGGAGGGATCAGGCTGAGGGGATGGTGACCAGTATGAAACCTACGTGAATAGGGTGAACAACCCAAAAAGAACATAATCCTCCCAAGCAAAAAAGAAACCCTTAAGTGAGGTCGGCATAGACTGATCCGAGGGAAGAAGGACTGAGTGAGACGCTTGAGATATCAATACACAGGCAGTCAGAATTATTAAACAAAGTATCAGAGGTTCGGTCCATCTGCAAGGATGATTAATATTGTCGGGCGGGAGAAACCTGGAAGAGGCATACGGGTGAGAAAGGAAGCCATAGAAGCGAAGACGAAACGTGCTGGAGGACTCTAAGAAACCGAGAGTGCGCCCTCGTAAGGGAGTCAGCTTTCTGGTAAGGAACACTTGTTGTTCGTTCCATTGTTCTTCGAGAGGTTCCTTGTTATCTTGTGTGGGAGAATACTCGCCATCGTCGAAGTCTTCATCTGGTATGCGGATTGAATTGTCCAAGGCGTGGCCTGAAAGATTAACAACGCGGAGAGATGCGCGTTGAAGGTGCTTCGACATTACCATGAATGCTGAGCCCGTTCGTTTGAGAGGAGAAGGTGAGGAACTGTAACGCAGCGTCCTCCGCCTGGTGGGGCCTGTAGCATCTCCCGTGCGCTCGGTGTCAATGGTCAAATCATTAGCACTAGCCCAACTTCCATCTGTAGATTTCCATTGAGAGTTGGTGCCAGTGAGATGGACATCGTCTCCGTCCTTGGATGAGTCAAAGTCAGACTCCGGAGTCGAAATTAACGAGGCGGAGGATGGACCAGCTTGTGCAGCAGTGTAGGGTATTTCGTTGTAAATCGAACTCCCATTGTAAGCTAATGCATTTGCAAAGAATCCGTTGTCTGGAAAATAAACCGGGTCCTCGTCTGCAGTAAATGGCCGGGGCGATATTCTTGAAGGACCCGCCTCCATAGTTACTGAGAGATTCGGGCGTAAGGGATCCTGCCCTGCATCTAACTTTGCCCAGCTGGCTCGTCTGCGAGTGACGGAACGACCACCATCCACTGAAGGATGAAGTGTTGGAGAAAGACTCGGACTCGGAGGAGCTGAAGTGGCAAGGCCCGTGATAGTGATGGTCAAGTCGATAGCAGAAGAAGAAGAACTTTGGGTTGAATGACTGAGAGATGAATGATGTTGGCTGTCCAGATGTTGGCCATCCATAACATATGCGTCACGGTAGCCTCCGTAGCGTTAATGCAACGTCGAGAGAAAGTCTGTACAAATATTTAATCACCGGATACTATCCTTGTGAAACATATTCTCGATTTGGATCGTCAAAACACTGATCCGATCACCGTTGTGGTTCTTCAACTTCTTGCACTGCGGTTTTCTTCTTCATCATTAGTAATGCAAGGCGGGGAAGAGGATCTTTATCTCGGTGATGTTTTCACGGTTTGTGCTAATATATTAGATGCCACCACCCAAAAGATTAATGTATTTGTTCAACTACAGGAACCTCCACGTCCACCAACACCTCCGCCAACCTTTGCGACATGCACTCGAAACGCCTTCCCCGATCTCAAAATCCGCCTGGTAGGATCGCATCCGTTATGGGCTCATCATCTGTAACGCTATTTGGACTCTGCACCCACCGGACGCTACTAATTTCTTGCGTTCAATTCAGATGGAATGCAGCATTAGCGTTTGCATCATATATAGATTCAAATCCAAAGATAGCACACGATCGCTGCGTACTCGAACTCGGGGCTGGTGGAGGTCTCCCAGGACTCGTCGCAGCACAAAATGGCGCAAAAAAAGTCTGAACATATCCACGCCAGTTCCATCGCCTTGCCTCACTCATTGAACAGGTTGTACTGACAGATTACCCGGAGGCGGTCCTCATCGATAACTTGGAATTCAACGCGAGACAAAATCTGTCTCCTGAAGAGAAAGATCATGTTGAAACTCAGGTATTTTTTGGGAGCATTCGTGGCTTTCTTGATTGCTTATTTTTCAGGGATATATCTGGGGCCACCCTGTAGACAGCATAATGCGGGCACTCCCAAAGGATGCCTCAACTGGATTTCACTTAATCATATTATCAGACTTAATCTTCAATCACTCGCAGGTAAGATCGCTATGGTCCATTCAATCATCGGTGTCTCAACGCACATAGCATGATGCGTTATTGAAATCATGCGATATGTGCTTGGCTTCTCGCTCCGCAAACGATGATACCTCAATTGCACCATGCGTGCTGGTTTTCTACTCCCATCATCGACCGCATTTGGCAGATCGGGATCTTGGGTTTTTCCGCAAAGCTCAGGGTGCAGGCTGGGTTTGTGAGGAGATAGTGACGCGCAAATATCCGGTTTGCTTGATCCACGTGTTGATGAATTCTTTTCTGACCGTTCGATGCTGTACAGCCCATGTTCCCGGAAGATCCAGGTGAAGAGGAAGTTCGTGCTACAGTACATGGTTGGAGGATGACCAGGGGGGATACCGGCGATTTTCCTCACTGAATTCTGATCTAGCACGCCGATAAAGTCTATTTTCATTCCAGGTAGGTGCTATAGCACCTCTCATCGTTTGAGACTTCCCATGACGCGTCCCCCATGGTACGGTCACATCTATATTGAGATCCAGATCCAGTAAGCAACACTCCGGCGATTCAAACAAATATATTGCAAGTGATAAGCACGAAAGTGGATAGACATTTCTCAACGTTCCTAGTATGACTCGGATTACAGTCCAGGTGACCTGGGAATGAACTTTGTTCAACCACCACGTGCATGGGTTGAATCATGCTATGCTTCAAGTCTTGACGACCGGAGGAGCATCAACGGGCTGGCTCGTTGCTGCGTATGTGGTCGGCTGTGGGGCACTTGGCTGGTTCGTGGCACCATATTCAGGTGGCTGTGGAGCACTTTGCTGGGGCGCCGGAGCGGGTGTTTCCGCACCAGTGTCTGCAAGGGCAAGTTACACACATGACATGCGCAAAATTCTCAGGTACTCACATCGATAACTACCCCTAGTACGTCGCTCCTGAACGTTCACACGCCTGAATATGAGCCAGAGCGCGTGCTACATATATGTTCAGAAGGAGTTAGTCACAACAAACACAGATGAGCACAATTCCGCACGAGGAGTCCGGGAAGGTATCCGAGCCTGACAGCGACAGTACATGAGTGAAATGCAAAGTTTGCAGCGCGGGGAAGAAGTACTTACAGAGTCAACAAGATGTTCACGATGAGCTCACAGCCGCAGCCTGAGATGAAAGCTGCTGCGGCAGGGGGAAAGAGAATGGCGACCTGTTCATTCCTTGTGTGAGTATATCAAGTAGACTTGCTTGCACAAGAGCGGCGTACGATAACAAGTACACAATCAGCAGCGCCATTATTGGATTCCATGGTATCACGGTCTGGTGTGAGGGCTAGGTGGGGATTTGTGCGACGGCGTGTGATTTTACTGACGCTGAGAATCTGGCTAAAGCCAAAGTTTGTATAAGGTTGATGGGCTACCGATCTTACTAACTAGAGGGGTCCGGACTGGAAGCATCACACGATGACGTTGGTTATTATGTAAGACGGTCGAGAAGCTGTGTCAGAAGTGTAAAATTTGGTATCGGGTAGTTTCACAAAAAGTAAGGAAGAGAGGTAATAAATACAACATCAGAAATCCGAGACACAGGGACAAAAGGAAATTCATAATCCAAGTCATCATCCAGCGATAAATCATCATTACACCGTCCACCCATCGGCCTCTCCTCAGATAGAGAAAAATGGCTGCTCTGCATTCTGACCCTGTTGCTGCTGCTGCAACTGGAAGGGGTTATTTTTGGTCCCAAGTCCTGTCTTCTGTGCTGCCAGCAAACCCGCTTGCGTGTGCCCGTAGCGCAGTGTGCCGACATTCCCGAATG
Source organism: Suillus plorans (assembly GCF_016647745.1). Classification (NCBI taxonomy): domain Eukaryota; kingdom Fungi; phylum Basidiomycota; class Agaricomycetes; order Boletales; family Suillaceae; genus Suillus; species Suillus plorans. Next base: position 184,355 of record NW_024537405.1, read on the forward strand.
TATCTTGACCATCGTCGCGATTGGCAAACAGATTGGCAAGATGCGAGTGCTCTTGGTCTGCCCGACTCGGACCACCACGGCCCGCACCTGCGCCTGTGGATGTGCTGCTGACAGCTGGGGAAGGTGACGACACTTGTGAGGGTACAGGTGAAGAGTTGTAAGAAGGTGCATTCGAGTTAGAGTAGGTTCCTTGAAGATTAAATGATGGTCCAGAGGTGCCATTGACTGGTGTCCCTGATGATACTGGGATAGGCGAAGAAGCAGGAGCGAAGGGATTATTGGAACTGAAGTAAGGATTTGAGGTCACCGTAACGAGCATCCATATCAAAGCGATGACATACCCGAATCCAGTTGGTTGCGCAAATAAGGCTTGCTGCTGCTGCTGTTGTTGTTGTTGAGCTTGAAGTTGTTGTTGTCTGAACCATTCCTCTTGCGCCGCTTGTTGGGCCAGTTGCTGAGCTTGTGCTTGTGCTTCTTGCTGTTGACGAAGCCATTCTTGTTGTTGCCTCAAATACTCTGCCTATTATTGGAACGTTCAATCAATTCACAGTAAAACCAGGTGTTACCATACCTGCATTGCTTCCTGTTGCGCCTGCTGTTGGTATGGGTTAAATGATGTAAACTGTGGCTGCATCGTGTATTGAGGCTGAATAGTGTACTGCGGTTGCATCTGGGGCTGAGGTTGCAAGCCTGTTGCATATGGAGTAGGATCGATAAAAGGAAATGGATTGTTACTGTTGGAACCGTTCGGCGAGGATCTGAAATGAACAAGATCATCAATTGAAATCAAGCATAGATATGGACTAACGTACATCTGCGCTTGATCATCGAATAACGCGTGAGCATTTGAGTCTTCAACGGCCTTATGTCTTTTCGCCTCCTCTTCCTCACTTAATCGTATTGCTGTGGCAAGGTCTTGCTCTTCAGCTTTCCGGCCCTGTTCCTCCGCAAGAGTCCTTTTCGATGCTTCGATCGCCTTACGGAGCTCGTCTTCATCACGATCGGCACCACGGTTGGCCTTCCGCGGGGGCGTTCCAGGAGGAGGTGCAAAGCTCCTCCTCCCACCATCTTCGTCTTCTTCTCCATTGCCTTGCCCTCTTATCATTCTGTCGCGCATGCTTGCCCGAGTCCGGCGCTCCTCCTGTAGACGTGCTGGATCACTAAGGAGGTTGGAGATATCCTTAGCCTTCTGCCTGACGTTGGCCCCGCAATCTTTCGCGTCTTCATCCAGATATTGGAATTCCTTGAGTGTTTTTATGATGTATAAATTGTCACGGAAATATAAGACGACATTCTCAGAACCAGCGTGTAGGAGGTAGTCCAGCACGGTGAGTGACTGGGAGGGAGTTTGAATTCGGGTCCTCCATCCGAAGCAAGGCAGCTAACCTTGAATACATGTCGCCAATTCTTGCCTTTATCATTCAACCTTTTGTCAAGCATTTCCATGATCTCGACGAAGTCATTCCTGAGAACAATAACACATCAGCACTGCTGGCGAACCACAACCACCAGGCAAGCTGCCTAACGATCACGCACTGATTGTATGACAGCTGAGCGATCTCGTTCATCTGAGTTCCTGATGGCCCCCATGGATCATTAGATGTTGCATCCCGAACTTTTGCCTGCGTGTCTGAATAACCCTTGGTATAATTTTTGGCGACACGGAGAGCACCCTTGCCAAAGTGCTGGAGCGACATTACACCGTATCGTGATTCGCAGAACAGAAGTTCCACAGATTATCAGGCTTTGCTTTGAAGTGAGCGCGGAGCGGATCGTGGTCGGTGGGATGTTGTGAAATTCTGAAGGGACGTGATAACTGCGGAAGTCGCCGACCCAGGTTGCAATATGTTGCAATGTGTGGACCATAACACACGCCGATGGTGAAGCGGTTATCATGCTTGCCTTCCAAGCAAGCGGCAGGGGTTCGACTCCCCTTCGGCGTATACCTTTTGCGACTTTTTCTCGCTTGCAGCTTGCGCATAAGTTTCACTGAGTTCTAACTAACTACATATACTAAAGACTAGATAGTAGACAAAGCGTTAGCCCTCAGGCCTCAGTATTCGGTACTCAGTCGTGATGCATTGATGGAACAGACTGAGGGGAGCAGACAACACGAGGTAATCTAATGAGGGTTGGTTTCAACTTGTATTCCAACCATATCTAACTCCGCACGGTGGTCATCGTGTCGGCGTGCGAGGTGTTGAAACCATACTTCTTTTTCTCCCAGTCCTACCTCATATCACATCTCATGCACTCCAAATCACCTCTCTCGTATCGCACCCAGCGCGCTTATCATCCTCGACATACCTCACAACCCAGGGGATACGAAGAAGGGACAACACCGCGCGTTCTCAGTGGCAGTTCGTTCCATTTTGATGCTTCGCTTTCGGTGCACAATCATGCCGTGCATCCTTTCACAGGCGCTGGGAGTGGTTCTTTACAAGTACTGGGCATGGTCTGTCTACAAACACTGGGCATGGTTCTTTTTCAAATACAGGGAACGGCCCCTCAGATCATCCATGTGATTGATCGTCCCAACCTAGTATGTGATCATTTCACATAGGTTTGTCTAGGGCCCTCAAGGAAGTCACGAAGTTCTATCTCACGTCGCTCAGTTGCCTCGTGTTTTCTTATAGTCTCTTCAACGTTCGCTCCTCCCCTGCACAACATTACGCCACCCACCCCGCTACGCACGTTAGGTCGGGCCCTTAAGCCTTTGCTGGCTTAAATCTCTTCCTTCCCCCGTATACCCGAGTAGGTCCTTAACAAGTCCCTTCTTTCCTTCCTTCATGCGCGATACCTCCTTGCTAGAGTAGGCGATCGGGCTGCGGTAAGCTTCTTTCGCATCCTCAAGGAAATCTATCTATCGTCTTCCAACCATGTTGGTACTCAACAAATCCTCGACTTGTGATGTCTGTATGGAAGGCTACATGACTGGCAGGAATTCACCACACTCGATTCCTTGTGGACATGTATTCTGCCAGAAGTAAGTACTCGATTCAGGGATCGTGTGTTGTTTTCATCTAACTTGCCTATCTGAAGGTGTCTCGGTCATCTTTTGCGCCACACATGTCCCCTTTGTCGGACTCGATTTTCCCCTCAGGACGTCCGCAGGCTTCACATTGATGATATGCAGTCGCCTATGATTATGACCGCCTCCATAGAAGAACTCCCTGAAACCCCTGAATATTCTTCTCCACCTCCTGACAACGAAGCCCGCACCTTTTCTTTTTCTTTTTTTTCTTTTTCTTCTTTTTCTTTTCTCTCTCTTTTGCTCTGTGTATTATTGTTTATTTTCCGGGGTCGTTGGAGCAGTCGGTAGTCCTCGCGTGTGTCGTAGTCTCCTCGCAGGCGATAGTGTCTTATTACAGGCTAGTTAGAAGACACGTGTGATGCATTAATAACGGGGACTACAGGATGCATTAATGATCATGCCCGTGTCCTTCGCCTTCGTCACCTTGGCCATGTTATCAGTCCCAATTCGTCCTATGGGCACCTAGTATACTTCCCGTATTACCTAGTTAGTGAAGAGGCAGGCGGGGCTTATACGTCCCCTAGAATCACATTCGTACAGAGCACCGCCGGTGGACATCGGCCAAAAACCGTGACTTACTGCTAAAACGTTAAAGGCTGAAGGTCAGGACATCGAGACAAATGATATCGAAGGCAGGGTTCGGAATGGTTCAGGAAGGCTGAACCAGAACGGAACTGTTCGGCAGGACCTAGAATCGAGAACCGTTTTGCGGTCCCGTTCTGGCTAGCATGCGGTCCATGGATCGAACCACGGGGAACCAAACCAAAAGTCCGTTCCAAACCGTGGTTCTGGACCGGACCACGGCAGCACTACGCACCTATGCAACTATTCTGAGGTGTTATGAAGTCGGTCGTCAAAACTGACGGTGACGCAAAGTAACATTATCTATAATGTAATTTTCCATGTCTCCTGGATACGTATACATTCCAAATGCCAACGTGTTGTTCAAAGCGAAATCAAAAGTCTGTACATAGTACAACCGACAACAAGCGGGTAAATACTAATATATTGTAAGATCTCCATTTATCACATATCTCAAAGACAAACATATCAAACACGACTCCTCCCTCGTCTCTCATACTCAACAAGCATATCCACCGCACGATCCCGCGAATCTTCCAACTCATCCCGATCCTCGCTCTGCTCCTCAAATACACTCGACCCCAATGCCCGACGCAACTGCATCACCACCTCCTTCTGTGGTCCTCTCGCGGGCGGACTGGGTGGGGGAGACAATATGAACGAAACCTCGTCATTAGTGTTATCGCAGCACAGAATCCGAGACGGAAAGATCCGCCGGAATAAAACGATGGTGTTCAGCACGATTTTGATGTCCTCATCATCTACGACTAGGTCTTTCACATTCAACACGTCGTTCTCCCGTACTTTAGCGAAGGAGTCGGAGATAGCGCCGATGACGCCGCCTAGACTCCGGCCTGCATTGATGGTCTCGTTCCACCTGGCTTCTTGCTCTACGTCATGGGATTGAGAAAGTGGATCGATGTGCGAATGGGTGACAGTTTGCACGAAAAGTTTGGATGTGTGGGAGCGGAGACGTTGGCGTAGGAGGGTCGTGGCGAGGGCACCAAGTGGCGTTAAGGATGTGGTGGGGGGTGAGGATGTAAGCGTCAGAGCGGCTTCCTCGAGAGAGAGCGTTTCTAGCACTAGTCGCTCGTAAGGGCGGACCACCCCAACACGAGCACGTTTCCATAACCTTTGCGAACGATCCTTTATGTAGAATGCTGGGAGTGAATGGGCAAGAAGAGCCAGTGTCGCCAGATCACTTGCGTGTTGTGTTGTTTTGCCAGATGTGCTCAACATGGACGAAAGACGCAAATAGACCCGAAGACGTAGAAGGGCTGGAGCTGAGGCGGGGTGAAGAGCAACGAGCTCGGCTAAGCGAATCCATGCCCTTTGCTCAAGTTCAAAGTCGGAGACCTCGTTCACCATACGCCTGGTGAAAATGCTTCGGACTGCTCCAAGTGCACCGGTGCTCAATCCTAGTGCGTCAATGAGAACATCACGTTCATCCTGGGAACCGCTCTGAGCAAGTGCATCTGACAATGGACCTTGCTCTTGGCGGGTAGTTCTCTCCGTGGTGGTCGAATCCGCGTCTGACTCTGAGTCGCTGATATCAGGGGAGAGAGGGGGAGAAAAGGGTTCCGCCACCTCGTGAGTTGTAAGTGGTGCTCGACTGCTGATTAGGTAACTAAAGGGTATGAGACGCATGATCTTGGCACGTTGAACATATCCTGGAAGAGGTAGCCATGGGACGATGATTGTGAACAGAACCAGAACAGATGCGATCAGATGAATGGCTTGTACAGCGCTGCTCCATGACCACATCGTAGTAGTAGCAACAGGTGTAGAATCGGTAACCTGGGATAGTACCGAACCTTGGTGCGTGTGAGGATGCGAAGCACCTGTTGAGTTGAAGGGCGAGTTGAAAAATGAGAAGAGCGCAAAGACAGCAAGCAGATACTGCTGGGGCTGTGCCTGCATAGTAACATCGCCCTGGACTGGCGCACTGACAGGGTCACCGAACAAAATAGGTGCAGCAGCGACAATCGGAAGCGGAGCGCCAGGTTGGATCTTACGGGGTCGACCTCGCTTGCGCTTCTCCGGCGGTGCTCCGGGGATACCTTCGGCGATGGGTGTGGGCGTAACAGCGGCAACAGAAACAGCAGGCGATTTATCCTTCTTGGCCGCAGGTGCCTTGGTTAACTTGGGCTTCTTGCGGGCGCGCTCAGAGTCATCACCCTCGTCTTCCCCATCGCCATCTTCATCATCACTTGCTTCGTAGGCTTCGGCATCATTGTCGACTTCATCTCGTTCTGGGCCTCCAAATTTTTTGGCCCACTCATGGTCCCATTCAGCAAGGAGAGGTTGAGCACCGGGAATTCCAAGGATGAGGGTACGCAGCCCTTCTTGCTCGCGCCTCAGCCTGATCTCACGTCTTTTCAAAACGCTGTTACGACGATCAGCGCAAGTACGATTACAAAGGGGATAAATTTATTTCACCGGATATACTCAACTGCCTTTCCGAGCACATTGGCCTTGCTTCCTTTCCTCGCGACTTTGACACCGTCAATGTACCCGCGTTCATCTACAACATCACCTTCCTGGGTAGTATTTTGGTCTAGAACGCGAAGAGCAGGGACAGAGGCCTTGAGGCTCTGAATGCGCGCGTTAAGATTTGTACGGTAACGGCGCTCGATAGTTGTATGACTAGTCTTTGGGCGGCTAATGACAGCGGCACCTGCCATCTGAGTGTTAGGTGCGGATGATCCAGAGTCGGAAGTGGGAGTAGTCGGACCGGGGGAAGGAGAGGATGACGCCGAAGATGAGAGATAAGGTTGAGATTCTGGCTTGTGTTTTGGTGGTTTGGAGGAAGGCAATGCCGGAATAGAGGATATGAGCCGGGGTATGGGCAATTTTGCCTGCATAATCACCCCAGAGAAGGGGTCTGTGATATTTCATGAATAAAAAACCTAGTGAAATAAATAAAAAATAGACCACGCATACCTGTACCCGAGCTAATCGGTACCATGACCGGAGACACGGACGTACCGGATGAGATGCTCATCCGGGGTGATCTCTCATCCGCCGAGCTGGAAGAAGCTGAGGCAGAGCTGAGGGTAGGTGATGAGAAAGTGAACGGAAAAGAGGAAAGTAAATCCTGGGGCTGGATATGAAGAGAATTCATGTCGAACATAGTCTGCGGAGATGTGTTATGATAGTGCAATGTACTTGGGTCGACAGCCATGGACAATGCAGCATTGAGGTCAAGGTCCATAGGAAAAGAGAAGTTGAAAGAGCCGCCAAGATCAGGAAATTTTGAATTCTGGTCAGAATTCAAGTCCAAGGGCTGTTGCGGCCAGAGAGAGGAAAGCTGAGCCCAGTCTGGTGGAGATGATGCTTGGGATGAGGAGGTTTCTGAATCTGACAGATTATTTAAGAGCATGGTGAGCGAGTCACTGAGCTCATCGTTTGAAACGTCGTCGACGTGAAGTTCACCGTCCATATTCATTGCTGCGCTACTGCCGGTAGGAGAGCAAAAGACTAACGGCAGGCAACGTTCGGGCCAGTTATAAGAGCTTATTGTAATCGTGCCACTTTTCTGAATCGCCAGTCGCACCATTTCTAAATTATTCCCAACTTAGGAAGTTTATTCTCACCGCACGGGTTGACCGGCAACTACATATATAGATCGTCAATTGCTATGTCTGTATATAGTACTACCTGTTGCCCTCGAGCTCCTTTTTTGGTCCGGTCTTGGCCTTTCATGATGCCCCCAGCGCCTCGCAGAACCTCGCTCTGTAGTGGATACTATACGACCAAGAATAACGACCTTCCTTACACTGGGTTTGAGGCAGACTTTATACTTACGATGTGCAGCCTGACTCGGAGGATGGGTGATCGGGAGTCCATTTATTTATGCAGGTGTCGATAGAAGCAACAGGCCTAACTTAATCACAAGTCTCACTCTGAAGCGGTCCCCTGAGAACATACATTCAGACGAGGTTCGTCCGAATCATCCACCAACCTAGTGCATCTGCGATTCTAATTTGATCGCATTTTTCGACGATGTTTTAGTGCGCACCTTGAGGATACGTGTTAGCTTCTGTCCTTGCTCTGTAACGATGCCTGACGTCTCGTGAATTCTGTTTTTCAGAATGTTATGTGGGCAAATATTGCCCCTGACTTGAAAATAACAAATTCTTGTCAATCAGTCTTCCCTAACCGTCGTGGACGAGTGGAGAGGCGTCCCCTTATACGATGGCTATTTTGGAGCTTTCTAATACTTCATTTGGTGCGTAGAATACATGTGAACTGACTAGAGACTCGTGAATTTCATGAGCCACTCTTACTTGAATCTTTGCGCGTGTCATCAGGCGGGACTTCTTGTAAGTAGCAACACACATTTAAACTTGCATGCTTTGATTGCGAGACGTCGTGTAGCTCCATACATGCATGCGTGGGCAGATAGTTCCGCTAGCAATACAACATGCTGTTGGTTTGTTCAGACCAAATCCTATCCTCTAAATGACTTCAGAACACAGAATAATACCGCAACGAAACTCATGATCTCTGCGCTCCCCACACAGTACTGTGGTTGATCATTTGGATTGTTTTACGCGCTATACATCTCCACCTTTGACGCATCTCCACCAGCCTGGAAAGTAACGGATGTCAAGCATATTTCCTCCTTGGACCTGGACACGATCTTATCATTATATTCTCGAACACTAAAGATCAGATACGGTCCCAGCACAAACATCTGCAACACTTGAGCGAATATCATAAGGTCGTTATGGACAAAAGCTCCCACAGAGGATGAGGAGTGGTCAGATGCAGATGTTATTCACAGGTTAGCGTACCGATATATTTGGAGACAGAGCGCGAAGAGCAGTGGGGCAAACTATGACAGAAAACTAACACACGCGGAACCTCAGCGAAACATAAAACAACGCGAGCTCATACTAGAAAATAAAGCAGGTGGCTTTTTGTTAACACCGCAAAACAGTCCAAAATGGTCGATCTGCTCGGCGATTGTTGCAGTTCGCGAATGCTTACACTTTACAACAATCCAAACCGCACGATCTTAAAGCGCAAGGATCCCCCATCTAAAACTCCCGTAACTCAGATTTGCCTGGTTTGTCGTAATCTTCAGAATCAGATGCATGGGAGGAAGTGAGTGATGTCCCTTAATTCACCTTCATTTCGTCACTACTCGTCCAATTCTGTAGTAACCTTCTGAGTTGTGATCTGGAATTGTAACCTTTCTACCCATAACCAGGCCTTCGTGACGGCCACAAGAGAGTTACATCTGCAATTCCGTCACTTGAGCTTTGTTTCTCAAGTTCAATGATTACATGTTTGAATTCTGGATTGTTTAGCCGTTAATTTTGAGGTCCCACTAGGTTTTTCCAATACCATCCGCCGTGAAGTTCTGCCATCCAGGCGTAACCAATTTTCCAAATCAATATTGCCCCGAACCTTCTTTTCAAGATACAAAAGCAAGCCCAACTCTTGAGGTGTAGTTCAGAGTCCCCTTTGCAAAGGTTGAATCACCTCGCATAACTCATGCATTTATCCTTCCTCGTTGTCGTTACCAGTGCTTTTGCAGCATGTATGTCTGTCACTGCATACAGTCCTCGATAAGTAGATCTGCTTTACATTCAGGATTCAACCTTGTTGCTCACCCCTTATACTTTGCAATATTAATCATAGCCTTCCGGTGACACAGTGCCAGCGTGCAATCATTAGACTGCTCACCGATGAAAAAGTGATCCTGTTCGGACGCATCGACGCTTTGGCTGTGATCGATGGCGATTGCCAGTCCATTGTTATTCGCCACTGCAATCATATCGAAGACATTCGTGGCGTGTCGTTACCTTCCTGGAGTTTGATAGGTGCACAAGACACCTCAAACTTTCCACAATTGGCTCGGTGGTACAGTGACTGTCGTGAACAACAACTAGTCTATCTCCGCATGACGAATATCTTTGTCTTTCTTGGTGTATCTTTGAGTCGCCGTACCATGGTTTGTTCCCAGTGGCTCCGTGTCACCGCACTCAAGCTCGTAGCCGAGGGTGACTTCGTCACGAAATTTCCGCTCAAAATGCTGAGCAGCAGCCGGAGGGAGGCTGCGGGGTAGGAGAAAGGTGAAGGAGTGGTTGACGTGCCCTGAATCGGTCCAGGGAAAGGTAAATGTTTTGATGGATGATCACACGAGTTTATATGTTATAATATTCAGGATTTTCACAGCTTTGCAATTGATGATTTGTCTCGGCTTCCACGTATAAATTTGAGGGTCTATTAGAGTGACATTCAAATTCTGGCGAAATCAACTTTTTACACGAAAGGTGTCGTCCGCACTATGATTTCTTTGCAGCTCGAATTCCAACCTGATAGCATTTGTCACATCGGCGGTCGCAATCTGGTTGCACAAATAGTTGCACTAAGATAACTTGAACGACCACGCCGCACAGTTTCTCTGGCTTCTTCTCTAGAGGTATCAGAAAGGCGAATGCCTGGACAAATACGGCCGTAGGACGGTCAAAGTGCCTCCCGCACTCCGAAGTGTTGTCAACCCATCGGCTTTCCAAGGCCACCTACCAGAAACAGCGATCGCTGCTGTCGAAAGTGTATCATCAAGCAAACGCGTTCACGCGTTTAATGTAACCTTAAAATCGAGCGCCTCCGAAATATACTAGTAGTCACTCGGAAGGAATTGAAGCTGGATCCAATTGAATGCAGCAATGGTGCAGCATTAAATATTAATGACCTGCCAGCTGGTCCCTAGAAACGGTGATTGTTTTTGCAGGGTCGGTGCTCGCGTCGCGTTTTTCATAATATTCCCGGCATCTGCGGGTTAATCACGTTACCCTGCAGATCCACCCAACCTCCACCTTCCCTAGTGTTACTATAAAACTTGTTTATCGATTACTTGTAAGTGAGAAAGGTAGAGATTCGAAGCTAGGGAGGAGAGCCCTGGTCATCATGGGTCCTGTTGAACATCATTCAACGTCATGTGACCTGATACTTTCACAATGAATGGAATTTGAAAGTCTCAAATGCAATTGTCCCTAAAAGGAAATCAATTGACCTTCAAGAAATCGCGGTTTCGGTTGCTCAGCTTCGTGTTTTTCTTTCGTGCTCGACGTTCATCGAGAATTTCGGTTGTCGACAAGTCGTTGACTTGAGCTCGTTGCAACTGTAGTCAGTTCATTCACCTTCATTATATTGGCTGGTAAATTTGATTGTTGCAAGCACATCATATCCCAGGTACCGCTTTTCTCCTACTGCTTACCGCATTCAAACTCTGCTCACATCCACTCAAGTTTCATCTTTTGTTGCGTTGACAGGCAAACAACGCATGGCCTTTGTCTGGTTCAAAGGCTAGATTTTGAACTCACTGCAGGAACCCAGTGATCTTTACTCCTTTTCGCCTTGACGCACGCCGTCCTATTCATTTACTTCGAACTCTCTTTTACATTAACATGTCACACACAATCCCCCAAGTCCGCAGACGTCCCACGAAGCTCAGGCCGTCCGGAGTAAGACCAGATTCTAACGTCGTTCGCGCGTCAGTTTTCGAGACCGCCCTTGAGCTTGGGATTCACAATTCCACCGTCGCGAATTGGATATTCAATAGCCCCTTGCCTGAGGAGGCAGAAGAACTGGAGGATATCCCTCCTGAAACGGAGATAGAAGAAGTACGTCGTCACCATCTCAGATATGACTGGACGCTCAATCAAGTTCTTTTGTTCACTTCATCATTGCTGCGTTCACTCGCGCAGATCTTGACTGCCCTCACTTTTGGCTCGCATACTGCGAGCGACGAGTCGTCAATGACGTCCTACCCGCAAAACAACGTTGCATCCGCAAGGCAGATACACATGCACAAGCCGAGCGTATTCGAACCTCTCCACGTGCACTTCAATGATTTTGCTTCCGCGCAGCTGACGCTATCATTGCCTCCGCTGAGTACGCTGGTCGATGAGAGGGAGAGGCTCGGAAGCATGTCCAATTCGTCTGGGAAGCCGTCAAATGATGTCCGACACCAATCGAGTGAGGATATCACACGTCAGACCGACCGCAAATGTGCCACACCGAATTCCGCAAAGTCTGAAGCGGGCTATGTGAGCGATGGTCAATATCTTTCTGACAGTGCTGGTCTCAAAAAGTCTGGCAAACTGAAAGGAAAAGGCAAGAAAGGAAAGCCGCCAGCCTTGGACTTGCGTTCCGGTTTCGATGAAGCGCCCGGCTATTCTTCGGATGGAGGTTATCTCTCTGCATCATCAAGCAAGTCGCAAGGGAAGTCAAGTAAGGGTAAATCTCGCGCAATGGCATTCTTTCGGAGAAAGCCAAAGAAGCAGCGAGCCAGCGATGAAGAAGATGATAACTACATACCACCAGTCCCTGCGATGCCTCCAATGGCCGTTCCTTCGAGTCCAAGACCTTTGAAGCATCTTGTCGCAACACCTTCATCCCCTTCACGATCTGGCTTCACTCCTCTGAAGCTGAACTTTAACACCTCAACTCGAGCGTCAAGTCCTGTCTTACACTCAAGAAAAGACCGCGCCAGTCCCCCACTTGCTCGAGTAGTAACACCATCCCCCACTCCCACTCCTCCTCGACCATCCGAGCAGACAGTAAATTCGATGCCGTCGCCTTCGCCTTCGCCTGTGCCTCCGTCTGCGCCTGCTCCTGCTCTTCCGTCCACGCCGATATCTCACGTACCATCTCCCAGTACGCCCCTTATTGTGGTATCACCTACTATCTCCCAGGCTCCTGCAACCCCCATTCGTTCATCCCCGATCACCTCTCCCCGACATATCACTATTCGACCCGCGGCTCCTCCACCTACGCAGCCATTGCCACAGCCGCCTCCAATTCCCATGCCATCCACGCCGTCACAAAGGGCTCCTGGACCACCACCTATGCAAGCACTGCCTCCGGTTCCAGTGCGTCCACTTCCCGTGCCACCATCTACGCTGACGACGCCCTCGCGGAGACTGCCACCTTTCCGACCGGTTGCAGTGGTACCTGGCTCTACAGCTCCATTAGTTCCTCGTCGGCATCCACAAACTCAGCCCCGCGTTCTATTTTCGCCTCGCCCACAGCCGTCACATAGCGCATCTGACTCGGTTGTCCCGCAATACAAGCATGACAATGGTGAGGCATCACCGAGGAGGTACCAGAGCCACAGCGTTATTCCCAGTGATGACAGCTCTAAGACCCACCCCCCCGGGCATGGCGGTACGGTACGGAGACAGCATTCAGAGATATCACCACCTCCATTTCTTCAACGGCGCATCCATGGCATGCAGGGATCCCCGCGGCATCCACCCCCAGATTCACCTCTCCCACAAGTTCCGAATGCGCGCCCTATGCATCCTCCAGCGTTCCCCTCGAAATTTCATGAACATTTTTCGTCCGTGTCGTCAGTAAGTCATACTTCGCCTGCTCTGCGCAGTACGAGTGGGTCTGGCTCCTCATCTGGCCCGTCTGTTCGCTCCTCCAACGCCCCGTCAGTATCTACTTCTGACAGTCACGGCAGCTCGAGTCATCACTCAGAAGGCGTCGTAGACATGCGTTCAGATACAAGATCTTCCTCGCGGTCAGAGTCTGGCTACGGGAAGCAAATCACGGACAGCATCGCTTACTCACACTCACATTCGTCCATACTCGATACCCGGAGCGACATCAGTGCCAGCGTCTACGATGAGCGTTCGAGCACATATGACGAAGAGGGGGGGAAAGATCCCAAGGGTGCACAAGCTGACGACGAGGACGAGGATGAGGCATCGATCTATCCCTCGGATGAGAAGACGGCTGGTAGGCGTACGATGTACCTGGTCGAAAATGGCCAGGGTCTGGATGAGGACGGAGATGTGTTCCCGCCCCCATTACCGCCCCCGGTAGGAAGATACTTTTAACTGACGTTGGGGTATCAGTGACCGTTCGCTTTAATTTATCTGCTGTGTTTGGCTTTTTTGTAGTCGCTCTTTCGCTCGTTTTTTTTTCGTCTGATGGTTGGCTTTTTTGATAATTTTGATGGCGCAAGCACTCGAGACATCTGCTCGATGCAGCTGTGGTAGTAGTAGATACGATTTTGATGTTATGGTAATAGGTTAATGGCCTAGCACTACTAGCTAGGACTATCCATCAATGCATCGCGCTGCAGGCTGGTAGAATGCAAGTAATTTAATTCAGCTCGACATTGGCCCGGGGTCTGTCGGATGCCGCCTTCACGCCTACTCTCACACTTTTGTCAGCGTTGACATCTCAGATCTCAGATCTCATGCATCATCTCCAGTACCGTACACCTTGCGGTATCTATACACTCACTGTAAACTCCTGGAACTCTCGTATGTCCATCTCCGCTCCCGTTTGGGTCACTCGGGTGGCCTATCACCATTTCACCCGCAGTTCTTCTACCAACAGAGGCATATTCGGCCGCGGCTGCCTCCTTCCCTATGCCATGCACACCGTCTCGACTTAAGAGTCCTTGTATCGTTATCCACGCAAGCACTAGAGTCCTCCGGTATCAGTGAATCGGTTGCTCATTCCACCATCTACACTGACGATGCCCTTGCAGAAACTTCGACCGTTCCGACTGATTGTAGTGGTGCCTGACCAGTAGCCATATAGAACTAGTTACTCGCAGGATTTCATCGGTGTGTACTATTTTGTCCCGCAGCTCCCTGCGAGACATTGAGCTCCAGCGCTTACCAGTGCCAGGCCATGCAGGCTATATGTGGCTATTCATGCCCCTCAGTGCAGTACGCATTCCCCTGGGTCGTCATTACAACCACGGTCTTTGTTTTATTCCCTGACGGTGATGGTAGCTTTGGTATCTCCTGCATGTCCATTTCAGATGCCGGTATCGACGATATTGCCCATGTTGCGCATTGACAGTGATTTTTTTTTTCAAGTTATGCCCATTTCCAGCCTGGATCAAAATTGCAGAGGTCCTACGTCCATGGTCATTTTGACCTCCTGGTATCTTCAGCGGCTGGTGGAGCCGGTACACGGTAAGTTCCGTTTTCTTGAGCACAAACTTTGACCGTTTCTTACAGTGCTGCAATCGGGGTTAGATGTGATCTGCTCACTAGATAAAAATGGCAGACCTTTTGGAATGAAGTAACCGTCATATATATCATCACTCGAGGTGGCAGGTGGCGCTATAATATCATCTTCAGTGCAGGCTCGATCTCTCACCAAGGAAGGTTACCAATGGGTCCAGTAGGCTGCCATCGCAAAGTCTCCCGTAGAATTGATTCAACGTATGGTAGTGACACTCTGTCTTCGAAGGTAGGTAAGCGATCCTGCCCAACTACTGAGTCGATCTCCACTTGTGCGCGTTTTTGAACATTTGGGTAAGACACCATGGCGAGAGCAAAAACCATCAGGACTGAAATAGTCTGTAAGAAACTTCAGCAGCTGACAAGCTGGGTCGGATATCGGCTAACCGTCTCGTATGAACCTGAATAGATATGTATCAATGAGAGGTATACCATCCCCTGTAAAAAGATGATGAACTCAGAATAGCAGTAGTAGCTGCTTTCTTTAAGGTACCCTCAAACAATGGTCTGGATGTCTGATCTTGCTTCTCGATTCATTGGAGATTTTCTGCTACCATCGAAAACTGACCAAGGGCCGAGTTTTCAGCCTTGACGACCATGTGATTAATAGCTAGGATGAACTAATATCTTTCAAAACGAAAGATGCCCACCATATGCTCCTGTACATATTGAAACAGCACGTCGGTCATTTCTCTCATGCAATTGGCCGAGGTTTGAGAGCATCGCGTTTGATTGAAGACCCCTAGCACCAGTCAGGTAACCTCAGTACTGCGTCAGGGTACAGAGTGTCAGCTATTTTCACGAGAAAAATAGCTTAGCTCACAGAAGGGGAAAATTTTGAGCAAGATTGCTCTCTCTGGGGTCATCGCCTGCAAGGCAAGAGCCACTGCATTTTCTACGATTCCAACCAGAGGATCATCACGAAGGCTAGTTTGGCGGCCGTATGTCGCTGACATCATAATTGATGTCAAGAATCTATGAACAGGTTAGTAATCATTTGATGTTTACAAACACATAGACTGACGTTGCAAAGTGACAATGTGGGTCATCAATTAGATTGACGATCATCTCATGCGCGCGCTTGATCTGCATTGGACGAAACTTAGGTGCAGAGTCAGGACAGAAAGTTTGGTGCAAGAGTCGTCGGCAATAAGGCCATTCGTCACCATAGCCTGCAAACGCAAAAATGACCGACCAACCAAACCTGCCTATAATCTATAATGATTAAATGGAACAATGTTAGAAGAACGCGCGGCTCGAGTGCAGCCAAGGGATGCGGGTAAGACGGCGAGCATAGCAAGGCGAACATCAACATGGTTAGAGCAGTGCGTGGGTACGTATAGATACCAGAGGCGCAAAACAGACATTGAGTTATAACTGCACGAAAAGCGGTTCACCGCGCCAGGAGCTTATTATGTTTATCCTGCACGGGGCATGACGGGGAGGATGACTAAGCACATGTAGGCTTGGCGCTGACCCCAAATAGCGCGCGCTCGTCGTGGTCGGCGACGTGTGGAGTTCTGTGGGCAGTGAGGAACCCGGCGGGAAGGGAGATGAGGGCGGGGTGCCTAAAATAGACAGCCGAGCAATATATTATCGGGTTGGACAAGCGATAATCGCGTGCCGTCATCGTGACCCAGCTCCATCTACCCCCTGATACTATCCAATTTATACATGGGTATAAATACCTTACATGACCATAGTCGAGTACTGTCGAGCGCCCCTCTGCCAGTGGAATATCGACCATCCGGGTCTTGTTGGTCATATCATAACGATTGGTAAGAGCCCAAACGACGCAGAGCAACCTTCTCCGGCAGTGAAAAAACCGCGTTTCTCAGGCCGTTACCTAGGATCTGTCATCCAAGTGAAGTAACGAACGTTTCATGCACGATGAAGACGCAAGATTGTGCATTCAGTATGTTACAGCTAACAATCTATTATAGAGGAGAAATCAGCGGGGAAGGGCAGGGTGCAAATGTAATCTTGCCTCAACTCGAAAGTTCAGACCTTGGTGGGCTGTGTCTGGGACTGCTGTAGTTTAGCCTGCATTACATTAACGAGGTAGCTCATATTCTCCTGCTTCTTTTGTATCGTTTCTTGTAGCGTATCGAGATTAGTGCGAATATATTCCACTTTTGTTTCATAATATTTTGTGGCCTGTGCCCGAGACTGTAGGGTCATCTGATCAGCGGTGGCCTGTAACATAAGACCTCACACATACCTTCTTCACGTAATATCCTGTACCGACGTCGACGATCACATTCTCCGCATCACTTAAGTGACCAGGAACATATAGGGAGTTGGTCAAAGGAACAAGGATAGTCGTTCCTGCACAGATAGAATTAAGTAAGAGCCTGAAGATGAAAATTCCGATGTACCTTTGTTTTGAGGTTTAATTTCTCTGACATTCTCAATGCATGACTTAAACTTCGCTTGTGCCTGCTTCAGCTGAGCGAATGAATTTGTGAGGTGGTTCAGCTCCTACAACACAATCAGAGACGCAGAAAAACAGTGATATCATTAAGGTACCTCCTCTAGCTGACGGCGCACATCAGATAGCTGTTGGAGGTCGAGATCAGCAACATTGATTTGTTGAGGCTGCGACGAAGTGGTTGAAGCCATCGCTGGATTGAGCGTGACATCTAGAGTGTGACCGATGGTCCCTTCAGCCGTGACATTAATAGTGTGAGACAATGCGAGACTCTAAACGGTTGCTGCCTGCAGTAGCCTGTGCATGCGGCTGCAACCATGTCCATCGATGCCATCGACTCAAGAGGAAGAATACCTCGGGATATAGGTCTGTTATTAAGTCTAAAGCCGCAAGAGTTCAACTGATACCTCGCTGTCCAGTTGCTATCTTCCATGCTTCGTTTCACCCAACGAAGGGTAATCTAGTGGACTGGTGTTTGAAGGCCAGCGATGGTCTGTTTGCAGTTTTCATATCGGTTAGCGACTTAAATGTGCTTCAGACCTTGAGCTCGATGGTGTTGAATTTAGCACCCTCCCCAGTGGTCTCCATCTTGTAGACCAGGATGTGGTGTATGTGCCCTGCACCCATACCACAGCTCTACTTATCAGAATTCAATAGATACTTCACGAAGGATACCCATTCCGGCATATGTGTTTTCCGTCGGCGGAGGACCGCTGAACAAGGTCACCGCGGGTTCCGGCTGACGTCTCTTGGAGTTCTATTGGCCAAATCTACCCGGTCTCGTCCATGGCGGCATGTAGCTGCCCTTCGGACTTTAGCTGACTCCATATATCTCTCGCTAGAAACCAGAGGTGTTTTAGAGCCATCTGAAAGCGATTGGGAACCCGCTCGTGTTTTTTTCGAAGAACGCAAGGTTCAACGAGCAGATCTCAGTGGTGCTGGCGAATGGTATGGTTGGAGTCATGAACTTGATAATGTGCGATGCAGCATGAGTCTTACCTTATGTTTCTCTGACCCCAATATACAGCCGGATTCAGAATTGTCTCGATTTAATCCTACCATGCACCTCTCACACTTGTTGCGCATCCTAGGACCTTCGGCATTGACGTTGTACAAGCATGTCCTTGGGCGTCAGAGGATACTTATATATACGCTCCCGCCGGTTGAAGCCGCATGCATACTGTGCCAAGTGGCCGCAGATATCTGTTACGCAGCTCAACTTGACCCATCAACTAATGACATCAATGAAAATGACCCGGCGACGCAGTATTATACGAGGCTTAAGGGTAAAACACAAGAGGGTATTCATGTGCTTGGCATGGTTACTCTCAATGACCTTGACAGGATGGATCGCGAGGGCAAAACTGGTCGAGGTTGGGTTGCTTGTAAGTGATGACAATATAGCTCTTGGCGTGCCCCTCATTCTGGTTTGAAAGGCACGACTGATGCCATTTTTCTGGACAAACCATCTTACTACGACCTTTTGATCGATCTAACGACATCTACACCCTCCAAAACTTCACGACCGACCTTATACCTCTCAAAGCCGCAGCCGCAGCCACCTGGTTCCAAAGGGCCCACACATCGTTTAGCCGTTTTTCGTTTCACGTGGAGTGATATAAGGCTGGTACATATATTTGCAGTCATGTCTCTGTATACGTGTTGAACACACCTGACAGTGGAACGAGCTTGAACGCATTCTGCAGCTGGATGGCGATCAATGTGTACAGCCATGCTGCCGCCCCTCATCTGAAATCAATGCCAGAAATAAACCCTCATCTTCGTGGACAGACCCTTGGAGAATATATGAAGACGTGTGTATTGTATGTGCTGGGCTCTGGATGGGGTCCTGGCGTGGCAACTCAGTTGCGTCCTATTCCACTGGCAACGGATCCCTCGCCAACTGGGGCAGCATCAGATTAGAAGGTGACGATGATCTTACCGTTGACGGAACATTTGTGCGTAACCTGGGTATGGGGATTGAAGGGTGTCCTGGTGGAAGCCCAAACTCAAAGGGAATGAGAAGGACCAGCGGCATGACTTGGCCGGTTGGAAACACTGGTGCTGACCGTCGCCAGCCTTCGTCATCTTCCGCTGCTACGCGATCTATGCCACAGTTGTGCAACAATGGTAATGACACAGATCCAGAAACCAACGAACGACATGATCGTCAGATTCTGACGACACTCGCCCTACTTCAAACATTTCACGCCAACACCAGCTTCCAACTCTCTCGCCTAGTTGATCTACTTCCTTCTGTCACCTCCGGTACACCAGAGACTTCGGTGATTTACATTACTCCAAAAGATATGGTATCATTCGAGCTTGGCCCTTTAAGCTCTCTTGATGCCCGTTACCTAGAGTGGTTAGCTGACGAGTATGGTGCAGGGTCGCAGATCGTAGTGAAGAGGGGATGGAAGGATTTATTTGGAATGATATTTGGCTTTGGTTAACAAACATCGACTCTCGCTGAGAAGACGCGGTGTTTTATATTTATCATTTTGCTTTGTTGGCGGCTTGATACCCAACAGAAATGTAGTATTAGCTATAGACCCTATTAGACCAGTCCCCTGCCTTGAGGCTTCATTAATTATGCAGTCACTAAACTCCACAGTCTGCTGACTAAGTACAAGTCATGCCACTAACACGGCCGCACTAGAATTCCGAGCTGTATCTGTCCCACGACCGGCCAACAGCCTGCATCAAAAGCTATCCTCTTCTTCTTTGTAATAATCATCTAGTCGCATAGTGAATGGCAGAGAGCAAGGTAAGCTCAACGAGATTGCTGAGCATCTTCTCATCTTTTGTCACCGTGGCATATTGCAGGGTCCCACAACTACCGGCGGTTCAGTGAACAAGCTCGCCATGTCTCGAGCGCTCGGGGCTGCATTTCTAAGCCATCAAGTCGAACAGCTGGAAAAATCGGTTACACGTGGGCCAGCATCTGGAAACTGGAGAGACCGTCGTCATCCGCAAGCCGACTTGGGTAATACCAACCGTCGCGGTGTTATCAATCATACACCTAAGCAGCGCCCATCTTCAGGCAATAGGTCTGCGAAGAAGTCTGTCGCTGAAGCTGTACCTGAAAGAGAGCACAGTGAGGCCAAGGCGCAAAAGCCCAGGAAATCGAGCCAGGAGGCCAGGGGTGACAAGGACGCAGATATAGTAGTTGTCGATGCGAGCGTATTGGTACACGCCCTCCACCAGGTGAAGAAATGGTGCAGAGATGGACGTGATGAAATCGTTATTGTACCCCTTGAAGGTCAGTCGAGACGTTAGAAATGTTTTGTCTTCTGACGTGAGGTGGCTTAGCCTTGAATACTCTGGATTTACTCAAGAAGGGAACAAGTCCTCTCGCCCAGCGCGCGCGGTCAGCTTCACGGATCTTAGAGGCTCAAGTTGGCACAAATCCTCGTATCCGTGTCCAGCGGGATGATGCCTTCGTTCCGTGGGACCGCATCGAGTTCAAGGACTTGTCGCCTGATGATGCTAAGGACAAGGCTACGTTGCAGTCCCTGCACCTCTCTGGTTCTCCAGAGTGGGTTCGGCGCATGATTTGTTGCGCACGTTGGGAAGTTGATCACGTCTCTGAAACTCGTGCTTCAACGAGCGACAAACTGAAAGTCGTTCTTGCTATCCTTTCCCCTTCCGCTGCTCCAGCTCAGGTCTGTCGAACCGAGGCAATGCCCGAAGTATCATCTCCGGTACCCCTTCCAGCTCCGAGTCCACACACTCACAAGTACGAGCCTCGTTCAGCTGGCCTGTTGATTGGACACTGGGCTACCCGGGCTGGTATCACTCTCTTAGAAGTGGAACCTTCCGCAGCGCCACTTGTTCCACCTTCATCGAACCACCCTCGTAATATTGATGATGACGATAGAGGAAAACGACAGGCCGGTCGAGGTAGACGTAATTCCCATACTGCTCAGGGGGGTCTTCCTGTCGCTCGAGGCACCGGGCTAGTGGAGCGCCCTGCTGCCGTTATGCAAATGATGGAAGTGATCTCTCAGCCTAGCAAGGTCGTCCGCGTTCTTGCTCGAGGCGAGAAACTAGAACCAGACCCATAATCCTGATTATGCGGCATCTTTGAGTACAAGGTGTGTTCAGTTTAACTTATGGATGTTGACTACTGACCAATACAGCCGAGATATAACTGTTCCTCGGTTCCAAGGCTGTTCCAGCTCGGTCTCGAATAACGACGTCATGGAAAGTATTGGAAGCCTCACAGATCACGCATACTCGCTCTGCCTCTCATTCCTCAGAGCATGGATTCTGCAGGAAATATCTCCAGGCATCTTTGTGTGGTCTCTTTGCTTCGAGTGTGCGGTCCTTATGAGGGTCTAACCACAGCAGTTACTGAACTAGTGTTCATGATAACTTTTGACTGATTCCTATCATCCTACAAACACTTTGTTTCACTGTCTGCGGACTGTCCGATGTGCCCCTACTGTGTATGTTCTATGTCCTTATGGTCCCATTTCTCGAAATAAACTATATATTCATGTCCCTGGCGGTTTGATTCGACATCTGTTCTTTCGGACTGATTGCAAGGGGTGAAAGATAGTTCTTTCAACCCTACCGAAGGTTCACATCTATTCGCATCTCACCGTCTACAGTGGTCGACGTCCACCAGTTATAGTTGTTTATTTCTGAAGCCTCAAACATATAGTCAATCGTGACATATAGTATGTGGGGACTATGACTCGGATGACATGGGGCCATCCATGTGCATCATGATGGTTAATGCACAATTAGCCAACCAACATAGTTGTTATACGCCTTTATTTATCACCAGAGTCGCCTCGTGTCGGTCCTGCGTTTGTTCGCCTATGTGATTGGGACATTCTCTAACACTCATCACGGCTTGGTTCACCACCGCGTTCAAATCGTTCTCGTACGACGCCAATATTCTTGCGCTTATCAGAATTTTGCTCATTGAAAACCGGCCCAGGAACCGGATCATTATTTCAGTAAATAAATGAGACAGGTTCCGTGTTCTATATATATGATATCAATGATGAAGCTTTTTGCTACTACATCGTAGTATCGAGGGCAGCTGAAAGGCGACTCTCACGATGATACCCAAGGCTTTTGAGACAGTCTCCTCTGCGCACTTGTCTTTAGAGACTACCATCAACATATATCCGCCAGCAAGTGATGCCATAAGACTAAGTCTTGATATCCTTAATTTTCTGAAGCAGAACGGTTTGGTGAGTACTTTGAATTACTATCCTGCAGAGGCGCTCAACGACCCCGGTTAAATAGGATGCCAATGAGCTCCTGAAACTTCCTGCTGTTCGTCTGCGGGTTGTCGATGACACCCGACCTTTGAGGGATTACTTTGTTTCGTATGTCAAGATCAATTCAGCGATGCATACATGCAATGTTACACATTTACCAGCTCTTCGCATAACACGTATCTACTCGCATGGCAAGTCCTCGGTCGTGCATCTTCCGAGTGCTACACCTATGTTCTCTCCAAGAACGCACGCTGCGTCGAGATCGATGTTTGGTGGTCTTCCAAGGGTCCGATTGTCACGCACGGACATACGCTGAGTCGAAGCGTCACGTTCAAGGCAGTCTGCGAGGCTATTGA
The DNA here is from genome assembly GCF_016647745.1 of Suillus plorans. Classification (NCBI taxonomy): domain Eukaryota; kingdom Fungi; phylum Basidiomycota; class Agaricomycetes; order Boletales; family Suillaceae; genus Suillus; species Suillus plorans. Next base: position 207,013 of record NW_024537405.1, read on the forward strand.
TGAAGCAATCCATGACGAAGACTGGCCTGTTATTATCAGTCTAGAGTGCCATGTGCCGATAGCCCACCAAGGCGAACTCGTGGATATCATGAAGGATACATGGGGCAATAAGTTGGTGCAGGAACCATTGGAAGGAGTCAGCGGTGATAGAATATCTCCAAGGGATCTGAAAGGAAAAATATTACTAATGGTATGTAGACGGTGTCGGTTTAGGTTGTTTCTGACTGTCGTTTTCAGGTGGAGTATTATCCGGACGCATATTGCGAGGAGATCAGCGCAGATTCTGAGGCATCGGATCATGACTCGTGTACTAGCATCGAGTGTGATGAGGTTTCCGAACTTCATTATGAGATCGACCCTGTACTTCAGATGGCGAATCATGCCCATGCAAAGATTGCAGATTCGCTAGCCGACCTGGGTTTCTACGCAAGAAGTATGAAACCGATCAAACACTGGCTTACTGAAGGCAAGTGCTCACCAGCCGCTTCATTCGTGTTTATATATCTTCCTCTAGAGTTACCAAGTCCCCCATATCCCCAAAATATCCTGATGAACATCAACGAATCGAGCATACTAGCTATGCTCCCGCACTCACTGTCGGAGTTGATCGAACATTCTCTGCATCGAATTCGACGTATCTACCCTCGTGGTGTACGTTTGAGCTCGAGTAATCTTGACCCGTTGAAGCAATGGCGCAACGGCTCCCAGATTGTGTGTCTCAATTGGCAGAACTTCGACTATGGTATGCAGCTTAATGAAGCCATGTTTGCCGGGACTCCTGGCTGGGTCGAGAAGCCAAGCCGTTTGACAGGAGCCGAGCGCAATGTGAAGTTGACATGCAACGTTATCGGAATCAGTTCCTGTAAGTCATTTCGGTGAACCTCAACTTTTTGACAATTGTTTCCCTGTAGTGCCTCGTCCGAAAGAACACACAGAATTCACACCATATGTTCACGCAGAGCTTTTTAATTCTTCGAAGAACCAAGATTGGCAATCCGAACATATTAAGTGCAAAGATGTTCCAGAGGATGGCGTAGACGTCACGTGGAATGGCTGTTTTGAGTGGAAATTTGAGGAGGATGACTTGACGTTTGTCCGGTGAGCGAACGATGATAAAGTAATGTCAACCGGCAAGCTGATGTTGTACAGCCTACGTATCCTTTGCCATAGAGGACTCTTAAGGGATGAGGAAATATTGGTTTTCTGTGCTCGTTTCCACGACCTTGAGGAAGGCTGGAGGTTCATTCACCTGTTATCGATGGATGGCAGACGCACTGGGGCAACGCTGCTAGTTCGATTTACAATCAGTGGAATATAGGGGACAATTAGTAGTATACAGCATAGTACGGCATATATTAAAGTATTCAGCAGGGTGGGATAACATCAAAAGACAGAATGAATATATCAAGGACGCTAAGAGGAAGCATCTCATTTAACATCCGACAAGTTACCCCCGGCTGCCCTTTCAATTGCACCGTACACGTTCTTCAGCTTCTTGTCTCTACCACCATCCTCAGCCCTGGCTCTTCCCTTTCCCCTGCTCCGCGCAGTTTTACCATCCTCATCATCATCCTCGGCATCATCATCACGACTGCGTTCCACCATAAATTCAGCGATGAATGTAGCAATAGCCTGTTCTCCGATCTCGCTATATGAGCGATGGCCCCAATGCCATTCAAATGCTTGAGTTTCATCTGGATTGGTTTGAGTCGCTGCAGGAGCGCGACTCCGTTTGCCGCCAGCCGCTTTCGTGTCGCCCAGCTTGATACGGTCTAGGTATCCTTGCTTCATCAGCTGCCCAAGATATGTGTCTATAGGAAGAGACTTGTGCGTAGACTGGGTGTTCATGGATATAGACTCGTTCGATGCGAGGCCGAGGCGTTTCAAGTGGGCACGTAAATCCACTGAGCGCATATTGCGCGATTTAGTTTGATGAATTACAAGATGAGCTATGGCACGCACAGTCGGTCATGGATCGTCCGCTGGCGAGAATTATTGCTAGAATGACATGCAAGACACCCAAGGCGCCGACCTGATCTGTAGTGCTCCAAGAGATTATGCATCCGTAGCTTCTTGGCATGTCGTCGTCGTCATCGCCATTTTCTTGACTGTCAGCAATCTGTTCTTCATACAGCCGTTCATCCGTCCGTGCTGCCTCCTCTATAATGACAGGATCAAGAACAGAACGGAGAATATATGTCTTTGATCCTGCAGCCGCAGCTATGGAGAGAGAGAGAAATTGTCATGGCCATTAGGAGACATAGGAGACATGGCTGCAACTTACTTTTCTTTTTTACTCCGGTAGCATTGCGTGCCTCTTGAAGGTCGTCACCAGCTACGACATTATCTTGCTCCCGATAGTTTCGAGACTGAAGTTCTACGAGTTCCATCGCAAAAGTTTTCTTTAGGAGCTTCTGCGCTCTTTCAAACACAGAATTGAATGAACGCGAGTTAGAGGCCAGCACTGATGTTTCTTTTCAGCATTCAAGTGGATGAACTCTGCAAGTTCGGCGTACCCTTCTTGTTAATATCCTCTCGGCGTATAAGAGTCCGCCTCTGTTCCATAAAAAGAGCGAATCTTACGAGATCACTCGCTTTTCTGTCAAGTTCCTGAGAAGCGAATCAACGAGCGTTCTCCAATACCGGGAAATCACTACCGGAGATGCGAGCCACTTACTGCGTCTGCATCATTGAGCCTTGCTTGGCTTCCGTTGATGTCCATGTCTTGATCATCATCATCTTCCGCATCTTCGTCCTCGTCCTCTTCAACAGGCGCTCTTCTGCTACCTCGAGCAGGACGTTGCGACTGAGACTGGGAGGGCTGTGTGGCCCTTTGTGACCTCTGTGTTCTGCTTGGTCCTGCGCGTGCCATTTTGGTTCTGGTTATGAGATGAGCGTGACCGGAAACGCGACGTGTGACATGATGCAAGCGTGACTGTGACCGAGCGCGTTTCACTTGCTTCTTTTACAGGCTCGACAAGAACTCTTCGACGAACTGTTACGGTTCTACAGGAAGCTGAGAACTTATGGGCGCTTCTGCTACATGTGTACCATCTTCCTTGAACAAAAGTTTCATATCGATAGTGCTCCGTCGAGTCCGAGTTGTCGCAGGGTCCGGCCAACATAAATGTGGCCGTGGATATCCGATGTTTTGGCCCCGGCCGCCATCATACAACTTTTAGCTATTACGGATCACCAGGTTCGTCAGACCTGTCTGTTGCACTTCCTAAATCCTCCTTTCGTATCATCAACTGTGGCAAACATGATGCTCCGGGTCCAGCCTTGTCGAGGCATTAATGCTATCTTGCGAAACGTGGGGCATCCTCTGAATCGAAAATTTACAGACCGTTTGATAACCGCATTTCAAAGCGGCTCTTCCTCTATGCGCCACTGCTTTGCAAGTTGAATTTTCAAGCACGAATGAACGTAACTAAGATGACATTAACGGCTGTGTAATGTTTGATCCGGGCCTCGCATACTGCTACACCTCAAGCAGATGTCTAATCAGCTTGAGCACGTCCGAGTTCCCAGGCGAATCACTGGACGAATTGAATTGAACACGAGGTCAAGTTCCTCTGCGACTCGTTCGGGATGACGTAGTTGTATCCCGTTGTGGGCGCAACTACACCTAAAATAGATTCAGATCCGGGCCCGGGACTTCGCCTAGGCCCCAGTACTAGTCTCCATAAAAATACTTCGCGTAAGCATCTCGTCTCTTCACAACTACGCACACTTGCACAGTGGGCTAATCATACATTATGGCGTTCTATTTGTGAGCTCTCGCTGTACCACAAAACGACTAGGATCATAATTGTGTTAATTCCCCCTGTTTTACAGTCACGGACTGCCCATAGGATGGGTGGCCATCATGCTGGCACTCTTGGCGTCAATGGGTGGTTTCATCTTCGGAGTAGGTTGCACGATTACCCTAATCATCTGTGCTAACCTATGGATGTTAGTATGACACTGGTCAGATATCAGATATCCTGTTGATGGATGATTTTCTTCTTCGCTTTGCCACCTGCTCCACACCTGGAGATGTATCGACTTGTTCATTTTCCACTGTACGGGAAGGTCTCATCGTATCCCTTCTCTCCATCGGAACCCTCGTCGGCGCGCTTCTGGGTGCACCGTGAGCAACACGCGATACTATCTGTCTCCGCATTTCACCAAAGTCTCTTTTAGCATTGCTGACTTTCTAGGACGTCGTTATGCCATGTCCGTGGAGTGTGTGGTGTTCACTATCGGAGTCATCATTCAGATAACTTCGAACTACGTCTGGCAGCAATTTGCTGTCGGTCGGCTTGTTAGTGGCTTGGGTGTTGGGGCACTTAGTGCTGCCGTCCCGATGGTGATTATTCTGCGACCATTCTTTTTTACTCGCGTTCTGATTTCCTTAGTATCAAGCCGAGACAGCTCCATCTCAGATCCGTGGTACTTTGACGTATGATATCCACACACCTCTTCAGTGGCATACACGGCGCTGACATTCCTTTAGTGCAACTTATCAACTGTTCATCACGTTCGGTATCTTGGTTGCTTGTAAGATCACAATATGAAGTTCCTTGTCAGCTGTTAATTTCCTGTACAGACTGTATCTCGATTGGAACTCGGAACATGTCCGGCTCTGCTTCATGGCGCATCGTTGTTGGTATCGGCATCCTGTGGGCACTGATTCTCGGTATCGGCATCCTCTTCATGCCAGAGAGCCCTAGGTCGGTATTGGTAATCGATCTGGTTTCCTTCGTTTGTCTAATCATCCCTTTAGATGGCTTGCCGCGCATGACAGAATGGAGGACGCTCAGTTTTCTCTCGCGCGTTCTCGCGGTATTCCAAAGGAAGAGGCGAAGAGCCACTACATCATCACTCGCGAGGTCGAGGAAATCAAGGCCTCTGTCGAATACGAAAAGCAGATTCGTGGCGGGTGGATTGACTGCTTTAAGCCACAAAACAAGACTCTCTACCGTACTCTTCTTGGAATGAGTCTGCAGAGCCTTCAACAGCTCACTGGGGCCAATTACTTCTTTTACTATGGTGCAACTGTGTTCAAAGCAGTAGGTCTCAGTGACTCGTTTGTGACTCAGATCATCCTTGGCACTGTCAACTTTGTCTGTACGTTCGGTGGAATGTATGTCCTCGAAAGGGTAAGCGACCTAGTTCGTTTATAAGTGGAGAGCACCGTTTCTCACAGCGCATGTAGTTTGGGCGTCGCAGACCTCTGATCATTGGAGGAATCTGGCAATCCGCATGGCTTTTCGTGTTCGCCGCTGCTGGAACTGCTGTGGATCCTACGACTCATCCTGGCGTTGGGAAATGTGAGATGTCATTCTATCCGGGTATCGTGTCGCTGACTTAACATCTTAAGTGATGATCGTGTCGGCCTGCATGTTTATCTGGGGTTATGCGATGACCTGGGCTCCGTAAGAATCTGCATACTGGGATTTTGTGATCGACTGACGTTCGACAGTGGTGTCTGGATTCTCATTGGAGAAACGTTCCCTACACGGACCCGTGCCAAACAAGGCAGTCTGTCGACCGCGGCAAACTGGATTTGGAATTTCCTATTGGCGTTCTTTACGCCCTTCATCAGTAGTGCCATAAGCTACCGCTACGGTTTTGTCTTTGCGGGTATGGCGCCTTCCATTAGCAGTGCAATACGCAACTGAAAATTCTTATTATCTAGCATGCAATTTGTTGGGAGCCGTTGTCGTCTATTTCTTCCTTTACGAATCATCTAATCTCTCACTAGAAAGTGTTAACATGGTAGGTGTCTTTTCTTTGCTGGTTTATCGATCTAAACTTTGATATCAGATGTATACTGACCCTAATTGCAAACCTTGGACTTCCCGCGAATGGGCTCCACCTGGGTATTCCTCGCGCCAGGATCTTATCGATCAAACCAGAGCCGCGGAGGCGCATAAACCCCTCGCGTCTAGCACACTCGAGGAAGGCAAGATCGAGGAACTCTCTGAGCCCTCTTCGAACGGATCATAGTCGAGATGAATGACATTGAGCAGACACACACTTCATTTATATGAGCTACATACTTAGTTTTCTGCGACCTCCATCGCATATTTTAATTCCATACTGATTTCGATGCACCAGCATCCGTTCTTGACGTTTCCTGACCGTGGTACACGACGCTTGACATGTGGTGTGGGGCCGCCGCTTGGTATCACATGGACTCAAGCAAGCCTAGCCATGGCCGAGGTAAATAACGGACATGCCTCCAGGCACATCATTCGGTTAGAGCGAGCATTGCACTGATCAGACACTTGTTGGGTTTGTAGTTTGTCGAAACCTTCCATGCTTGGAAGTACGTCTGACAATTCCAAATTCATAAATGCATGAATCGGTATACGTTAGGAAATTGTCAAGCGAGGCTCGTCAATCAAACAATGAAGAAGCTTCAAGCTCAAGCATCGTACGTACTTAAGCTTGTACAGGCTAATCTAGGCCTTTACTTCGCCAAATTCAAGAAGTTTACCTCCTTGACGTACACTCTGCAGTGACGGCCGACAGTATAAAGGTAACCGCGGTAATAATCTTTTTTTTTATCATTTACTTCGTCACTCATTTGTCCCAACCCACCCCCACAAATTTAAAATGTTCACTCTTTCTCTCCCCCTCGTCTCTCTTCTCGCATTCGTCGTAGGAACCAGCGCTGTACCCACCCTATCTGCTCGTGACAACAGCACTTGTAGCAGTACGGGTGCGCAGTGCGACACCGGCACCGTCTCCTGCTGTGATACCACATATAAGGTGCGCAGTTCCTTTGTAACCTAGTCCTAGTCATGTCTGACTCCTGATCAGTCCAACAGCCATGAGTTGAGCAGGATCCTAAGCGTACTGAACATTGCCCTTGACCCTGTCGAGGGCAACGTTGCAATGGGTTGCAGTCCCATCAGCGTCATTGGTACTGGTAGCGGCGCGGAGTGTAACCAGGAGCCCGTCTGCTGCAGTGGCAACACATACGTGAGTGGTTTGCTGCTCCCGCATTAGTATGCACCCTGACCGACAAAATTTGTGTCTAGTACGGCCTCATCAACATTGGTTGCTCACCGATCAACATTTACCTGTAACCATGATACCCGAATCCCTCGCCAAGAGTGATTTATTCCACTGTCGTTGACTCTTTGTGGCGTTTGGCCTAATTTATGTTCTATCGTAATCGAGGTCCCTTTGCGCGGTTTTACGTCCCACCACAGCTGAATCGAAGAATGTAACCATCGAGTGTTCAGGTGTGATTCGGAGGAAGATACCAGCCAAGTAAAATGCATGCGGCGTGAACGTGTTACAGTACTTTGAAATCATGCTACTGCATCGATCGATATGGCGAGCCTCAAATAAACGGGGGCGCCAGTTTGGATTCCTCGCAAAGGCAAAGACCAGTCCGAGATAGCCGCACGAATCGCCGGTCAGGATCTTCATCACCGAATGTAGCACCCAGTCACGGACAAACCGCGGTCAGGATATATAGCAGGGGAAGAGCTTGGCCAAGAACCATATTTCTATTATCAACGGCATCGATGGAGGCCAAGATGTTCCAGGAAATATGAGCAGCGCGAAAAAGTAAGGATATCAAGACTTAGTCTTATGACATCACTTGCTGGCGGATACTATATGTTGATGGTAGTCTCTACAGACAAGTGTGCAGAGGAGACTGTCTCAAAAGCCTTGGGTATCATCGCATGAGAGTCGCCTTTCAGTTGATACTAGTTTCAGATAAAGATGTGGTGATTACTACATAGTCACGGTAGCAAAAAAAGTTAATGGGCTTGCTTATGATATATATAGAACGCGGAGCCTCTCTCACTGAAATAATGATCCGGTTACTGGACGCACCCTGGGCCGGTTTTCAATGTGATAAGCGCAAGAATTAAATATTGGCGTCGTACGAGAACGATTTGAACGCGGTGGTGAACCAAGCCGTGATGAGTGTTAGTGATGCTCCCACTTACATAGGCGAACGAACGCAGGACCGACACGAGGCGACTCCGGTGATAAATAAAAGCGTATAACAACTATGTTTGTTGGCTAATCATGCATTAATCATGGATGTGGTCTGTGCGACTTTCCCATCCACGGTTGACTATGTTTGGCAAAGGCTTTAGGAATAAACAACTACAATTGACCGATGGACGGTGACCGGTGAGCTCCAGTAGGGTTGGAAGAATTTCAAGAAATGGGACCATAAGGACAACATACATAGGGGCACATCGGACAGTCCGCAGACAGTGAAACAAAGTGTTTGTAGGATGATAGGAATCAGTCAAAAGTTATCATGAACACTAGTTCCGTAACTGCTGTGGTTAGACCCTCATAAGGACCGCACACTCGAAGCAAAGAGACCACACAAAGATGCCTGGAGATATTTCCTGCAGAATCCATGCTCTGAGGAATGAGAGGCAGAGCGAGTATGCGTGATCTGTGAGGCTTCCAATACTTTCCATGACGTCGTTATTCGAGACCGAGCTGGAACAGCCTTGGAACCGAGGAACAGTCATATCTCGGTTGTATTGGTCGGTAGTCAACATCCACGAGTTAAACTGAACACACCTTGTACTCAAGGATACCACATAATCAGGATTATGGGTCTGGTTCTAGTTTCTCGCCTCGAGCAAGAACGCGGACGACCTTGCTAGGCTGAGAGATCACTTCCATCATTTGCATAACGGCAGCAGGGCGCTCCACTAGCCCGGTGCCTCGAGCGACAGGAAGACCCCCCTGAGCAGTATGGGAATTACGTCCGCCTCGACCTCGTTTTCCTCTATCGTCACCGTCAAGATTACGAGGGTGGTTTGATGAAGGTGGAACGAGTGGCGCTGCGGAAGGTTCCACTTCTAAGAGAGTGATACCAGCCCGGGTAGCCTAGTATCCAATCAACAGGCCAGCTGAACGAGGCTCGTACTTGTGAGTGTATAGACTCGGAGCTGGAAGGGGTACCGGAGATGATACTTCGGGCATTGCCTCGGTTCGACAGACCTGAGCTGGAACAGCAGAAGGGAAAAGGATAGCAAGAACGACTATGAGTTTGTCGCTCGTTGAAGCACAAGTTTCAGCGACGTGATCATCATGCGCCGAATCCACTCTGGAGCACCAGAGAGGTGTAGTGACTGTAACGTAGCTTTGTCCTTAGCATCATCAGGTGACATGTCCTTGAACTCGATGCGGTCCCACGGAACGAAGGTATCATCCCGCTGGACAGTGATACATTTGTGCCAACTTGAGTCTCTAAAATTCGCGAAGCTGACCGCGCGCTGGGCGAGAGGACTTGTTCCCTTCTTGAGTAAATCTGATAAGAGTATTCAAGGCTAAGCCACCTCACGTCAGACGACAAAACACTTCTAGCGTCCCGACTGACCTTCAAGGGGTACAATAACGATTTCTCACGTCCATCTCTGCACCATTTCTTCACCTGGTGGAGGGCGTGTACCAATACACTCGCATCGACCACTACTATATCAGCATCCTTGTCACCTCTCGCCTCCTGGTTCGATTTCCTGGGCCCTTCTGCGCCTTGGCCTCACTGTGCTCTCTTTCAGGTACAGCTTCAGCGACAGACTTCTTCGCAGACCTATTGCCTGAAGATGGGTGCTACTTGGTGTATGGTTGATAACACCGCGACGGTTGGTATTACCCAAGTCGGCTTGCGGATGACGACGATCTCTCCAGTGTAACCGATCCGGGCGCGCCAGTGGCCGCGTCAATCTAAGGCTCGTCAATGCCGCGTCACATGCGTGTCACGCCGCGTCAAGAATCAAGATAGCTATACTAATTACTCAGCATATGCCATTCTACAATTAATTCGATTTGGTCTGCCCAGGGAAGACTTCCCTTTTACTACCATGAGCGCGTCTCTGAACGCTCAACCGGGCACGAGCTCGAAAACAAAACCACATGTCATCATCACGATCGGGATGGCGGGGGCTGGCAAGTCCACCTTCGTGCAGCGCATTACTTCCTACCTCCACTCGCAAAATCCTCCACAACCGCCATACATCCTAAACCTTGACCCAGCGGTTACTCATGTGCCATTCGAGGCCAACATTGATATCCGGGATACTGTAAACTACAAAGAAGTCATGAAACAGTGCGTGCCGTCTCCATTTGAACGGGAGTGCACGGATAACTAAATTGATCAAAGGTATAACCTAGGACCGAACGGTGGCATTTTGACTGCCTTGAATCTTTTTACGACGAAATTTGACCAGGTTCTGGAGTTGGTCGAGAAAAGGGCTGAGACAGTCGAGTACGTGCTTGTCATTTTTATTTTGTATTCGCTCTTACGTGCGCCCACGTAGTTACATAATTCTTGACACTCCGGGGCAAATTGAGATTTTTACTTGGTCAGCATCTGGTGCTATCATCACGGATGCCGTTGCTTCCTCGTTTCCCACTGTAGTGGCGTATATCATCGACACCCCACGGACGACAGCTCCAGCGACATTCATGTCCAACATGCTGTATGCCTGCAGGTGAGTACTGCGTGGTCTAGCGGCTTACTGATCCATGACGCTTCATTAGTATTATGTACAAGACAAAATTACCATTCATCCTGGTCTTTAACAAGACGGACGCACAACCTCACGATTTTGCTATCGAATGGATGCAAGATTTTGAGGCATTTCAAGTCGCTCTTGCGTCCCATTCAGGATCGAGGGACTCCGAAGGTGAACCGACTTATATGAACAGCTTGATGAACAGCATGAGTCTCGTTTTGGATGAGTTCTACAAACATTTAAAGGTAGTTGTGTCCCGTATTGCTGTAGAAGCCATAGCTGACTATTACAGGCTGTGGGCGTCTCAAGTACAACAGGTGCCGGTATTAAGGAATTTTTCGATGCGGTGGAGGAGTCTCGTGAAACATATAGGACGTACGTTTTATCTTCATTGTTATTACATGTTCTCCTTATTTTTTCCATGTCTACAGTGATTATCTCCCAGAACTTGAACGCGCCCGCGCGGCACGGGAAAAATCACTGCAGGATATAAAAGAGGACTCAGTAAATCGCCTGATGAAAGATCTTGCCGTTGATCGTGCGGCAAATCCCAAGGCAGCCGCAGAGGACCGCTGGGCGTCGGACGAGGAGGATGTCGATGATGACGAAGAGCTGGAAGTCAACCTGATCGATCGGAGTGAGTGACTTGCCAGTCCTTTCGTTCGACTTCTGAAACATTTTTACTAGGTGAAGAACCATATCCTGGGCAATACATCGACGTCACGCGTATGCGAGGACATAGTGAGAACATAAATTGGCCGAACCCGGGATGAAATTCGTCATTGGATACACGTTCCTTGACATGATGTACCCTACCATTGGTAAGTAGAAGGAGAACTCCGTAATATTTACATTACTAAGTACTGTCAATTTCGTGCACAGCACTGATAAGCATTATCAAATAAACGTGTCAACATTACAACAGGCAAGATGAAAGATTCGTGTGATAACATGATGGCTCACCAACTTCGATTGCATGAATTATTCGGCATGATGATATTGTGACAATTGTCACATTGCCGCATCTTCATTGCTCTCGTTTATAACTGAAACACCTCTTCCTTGTTGTGTCGCTTCTCCGACGAGTGATTCCGCTGGTGAATGGAGTACGCGTGGCAAGAGCATTGATAAATTGAATGTTACCCTGCGCTCACCATGAACTTTATAGCGCTGCAGTGAAGCGATGACGATGGTGTCACAGGCAAAATCTGAGTTCATGGGAAGGTGACTCTATTGTTAAGCCTTGACAACCAAGTGGCAGTGACCATGAATGCTTGCTGATATTATTCCAGCCACTCGAGAGCTCCGGTCCGACGGTATTCCTTTGGAACATACCGTCTCTGCCGATGTGCAGTGAAGTGATGGAAAAGTGGCTTCATAGCAAGTACGAAAGATAGTGGAATTTAGAATTAAACCCTGAGGCCTGAGGACCCAGGTTGATGGAATATGTAGTACTTACATTAATATTGTCAAGCAGGAAATAAGACGGTTGTGTTTTGCGGTGAGAGTGACAGCAGTGGCGGTGGTCGCATTTTGCCGAAGGGCTCTTTATATGACCTTGACCGGCCAAGTGAATATCCCTGGCACGTATCTCCACTTCATTCCATTGTCACGCCTCTCTCCAAGGGCTAGTTACGACCGCCGAGCATTTCGAATCTCGCCAACTTCAAATTATCAGCTCGTGCAACGACGAGTCGGCGAGCTCGCCTTTACTTGTTTTCCGTATCACCCGTCAGGTTTCATCTAGATTGACCTGTAGACACCATTTCCCTCTCATCCACGCGATAGTCTTTCCATTGATACCGATATTCGCTTTTTCCAGTTAACCGGCATTTTACAGCTTGTGCGCTCTTTTGACACATGGATCGGTGCGCATCTCGTTTCTCACTCAATGGTTGACAAAATCAATTGATTTTGCTGAATTGTAGCTATGCAAAAATAGAGAAAGTTGGTGCGTGCCTGTCATGTGTTCGCATCAGACTACAATGAACTGGTGTGGCACACGTTGTAGGAGAAGGTGCAGTTGCACTCCGCTCACTTTCATTGTTTATCGCTGACGCGCATTCAGGCACATATGGGGTTGTTTATAAAGCGCGGGACGTTACAACGAATCAGATTGTAGCCCTTAAGAAAATTCGACTGGAAGCAGAAGACGAAGGCGTCCCGAGCACTGCCATCCGAGAAATCAGTCTACTAAAGGAACTCAAGGATGACAATATCGTTAGGTATAACGTCTTAAATTATGTCAACCGCTCCTCATGGCTCATTGTCTGTGTTAGATTGCTTGATATCGTGCACGCTGAACAGAAGCTTTATCTCGTCTTTGAATTCTTGGATGTTGACTTGAAGCGCTATATGGAGAACGCCAACACATCTGGTACGCCCATTTCCATCGGCATAGTCAAAGTGAGTCAGCTTGCATTTCAAATGGCTTCTTATTGGTCCCCTGCCCATCATTTATAATTCCTGACGCGTGGTCGACGCGTGTTTCACGCTTCGACGCGTAGTCTGCAAAGGCGTCAAACAGCTGCTGCGCCCATAGCGTTTTCGCTAGCGCGAGGCACCGCCCTTGCTATTTTTGTACGTTCGGCCTACCACCACCATACACATTTTCAGATTGGCATCGTCACATTGATTGTGATAGGGGATATTAAGTGATGTGATGCGAGGGCGGGGACGCGAAGCGATCGTCACGTGATTCGGCAATTTGACTAACCGTGTTCCTATCACATTATAGCGATTCACTCATCAGCTCAATGCGGGCCTTTTGTACTGTCATTCGCATAGAATCTTACATCGCGACCTGAAGCCTCAAAATCTGCTTATCGACAAGAAAAACAATCTCAAACTCGCAGATTTTGGCCTCGCGAGAGCTTTCGGCATTCCAATGAGGACATATACCCACGAGGTAATGAGCACCCCTAAAGTTTCCTTCTTACGTCGTGAGCTGAACGTTTGCGCTGTCATTCTAGGTGGTAACTTTGTGGTACCGCGCGCCTGAAGTATTACTTGGTTCTCGGCACTACTCGACAGCTATTGACATGTGGTCTGTTGGGTGCATCTTTGCTGAGATGGTTATGCGTGGGAGTCCTCTGTTTCCCGGGGACTCTGAGATTGACCAGATCTTCAAGATCTTCAGGTAATGCACAATCGGATTGGCTGGTCAGAATAACTGACAATTGAATTGACTGTTTGATCCAGGATCCTCGGTACTCCAAGCGAAGAGACTTGGCCGGGTGTGACTCAATTACCTGATTACAAGGATACATTCCCTCGATGGTCGAAGCAGGAGCTCAAGGGTGTCGTACCTAATCTTGATGAACAAGGTTTGGATCTGCTTGCGGTACGTCGTCTTGTTGATTTATTCGTACTACCGCATTCTCGTTTTTTTTTCCTGTTGACCTTTGCCTGGTACTCACATTGTTTTTTCGTAGCATACTTTGACATATGACACAGCCAAACGGATTTCTGGTATGTGTGCAGCGAGCCTGCTTATGTTTCTGATGTCTCACCTACCTTCAGCAAAACGTGCTCTCAGCCACCCTTATTTCGCGCACTACACACCGTCATGACAAGTTCTTCGCATCTGAGTAGATCGCATACATAATTGATATATTCCACTTCCTTGTTACCCTTCAGGCTGTCGTGTTTCCATATTTCGTATCACAGCAGAGTAGCCTAAAATACGTCGAATGTGATAGTATGTGCATCGTTCGGAAGACCCTCGGTGGGAATCCGGACAGGTATCTCGAAAAGGAATTTTCGGTCCGATATTATTAACGTCAAGGCGATAAAGCACGGCCTTGAGGACAGCACCAAGTCCCTCCCCACTCGCTCTCATTCCTACCGCCACCAACGCACAGACCGTTCCCTTCTCCTCCATTTTTTTAGATTTTTCTGTACACTGTAATCGACGGTCATCATGGACGACGAAGTCGAGTATCTGGGCACCAATTTTGCTCAGCCAGCTGCTTGCCCCTGTGATCCACAGCAACCGGTAACAGGTAAGCACCGTCGTTTTTTGCTTGAACAAAACCTCCCAGACATGTTATCACCAAGGTATCACTCTGCACGTTGAGTCGTGTGGTGGAAAGCCTGCTCATAATGTTTCCTTCTTCAACTCCCGCACCTCCCATGTTCACATCGGTCGCAAATCAATCTCAGATGATAGGTCAATGAGGAAAGAGAACGACGATCAGAATGCTGTATTTGCATGCCCCGTAGTCAGCGCAAAGCACGCCAAACTTGTGTTGGCCTCCAGCGGCCACGTAGGCACATGCTGATTCTGTCACATCGGACTTGCACCTGACAACCTGTCCCAGGTGTATATTGTTGATCTCAAGTCCCGTCATGGGACCCATGTACGCAAGCAAGGCGAAATAACATCTAGGATGTTGCAGCCTGAGGTGGAGACCTCCCTTACTGATGGCGACATCGTGACGTTTGGTAAAGCTGTGGGGCAAGGCGCTACCCTCGTTTCACCGGTCACAGTTCGCATCGAATTTTTGCGCGATATTTTGGATATGCGCGATTTGCCCCCATGGTGTCTCACCCTTGTAGAGCCCTCAAGTCCTCGCCCACGAAAATTAAGCACCGGGCGCTATGGCCTTAACAGTCCTATTTCATATCCTTCTTCCCCATCTCATTCTTCAGAGTCCCTTTCATCTCCATCGGGCTCATCCAACGAGGCTGCTTCACATTCGGAGCATGAATCTGATATAGAAGAGATACCGTCTTGGGAAGAACTTCGTTCCTGTGTTTCATCCCTGCGTCAAGACTTCCACGCAGACTTTTTGGGTGGTTCATCACTCGGGAAGATGCCATCGCTTGGGTCGTTGATGCAGGATATCTGCCATAAGATCGCGGACCCACTTGACATAGATTCTCCCCATCCTTGGTCCCCTCCGGCCATTGCAACCATTGCGTCCATTGATGACGATGATGCGCCTTCGTCCATTATCCACCTTGAGGATTCACGGTCTCATTCTCCCATGGAGCTTTCCACCCCATCTCCATCGCCCCCTCAGGCCCCCGAGGAGCCGGAAGTCGGTGCATGGCCACCGTCCCGGGCTGACTCCCTGCAGCCCGGTTTACGTCGGTCGGATGAGTCGAGCAGAGTCAAACTTCCATCGATGTGCTCATTTGGGCACATGGGGTCCCTCGATTCGGGATCTTTTGAGAGCTTCCCAGAACGGCTCCCCTCGCTTTCTAGTTTCCAGCCGTTTGTGCCGCTGGAGGCTGAACCGGCCACCCTGGCACCCATTCCTGTTCTCCCCTCTATTACTGAGGTGCGGTCGGATGAATCCCAGATTTCCAGTCATGATGACCATGGAGATTTGCGCGATGCCATAAAGACTATCGAGGCAAGTATATGTTTTGGGATTTTTATCACTTTAAATTTCAACTTTGCCTACCTAGGGTCGAGTCAATGTGCTGCATCTCAGTGTTACTGATATCAAGAATCGCCATGCCATGTCAGAGGACGACCTTTATGACCTTCAGCACCAAGTTGACATGCTCGAGCCTGAATCTGACCAACTTTTTGCACGCTTGGAGGCTGCAGAAGACAAGCTATCCACTTTGTCAGACCTACAGGATCAAGTCTCTGAGTTACAATCCAAGGCCGACGCAGAAAGCTGTGACACCTTCGTGCCGCCCATGGCAGATGTTAAGGCTTGTGCCGACGCTCTCAATGCCCTTGTCATTGGTTGGTAGTGGTGTCCTCGTCACTGTTTCATTCGTCTGATCAAATGCCGCAGAAATGAAGACCTTGCGCGAAGAAACTGAAAAACGCGTGGAAGAGAAGATTCAGACAATTCAGGTCGCTAGGACGGAGGCGCTGTCTGTCATCGCTGCAGAAGTAGAGGTAACGTACTTTCTTACACTTCCCTCATCGCTCTCATACTCTTGCAGACTTTCAAATCGCTTAAACGCAAGCATTCTGAGATTGAAATCGAGGTCGCTCCTCCAGTCAAGATGGATATCGTTGTGGAAGAACCAGCGGCGGCTACGAAACCTGAATTACCAGTCGAAGATTATAGGCATATCAAACGGCCTAGGAGGATAATGACATCCATCGCGCACACCGCCACGGCCATGGCAGTTGGTGCAGTTGCAACTTGGTCTGCGCTCGCCTTCTCGTAAATTTCAGAAGAATTCTGATATTGCAATTGCTAAAATGCATAATTGGTTCTTGGTTTGTACCACCACTGTTCATGTTGTAGGAACTTCGTTGTATTTTCCTTCGTACGATGTACGCTATTTTAGGTTTCTGTACGGATTACATGTTGTATCAGGTTCCCTATGAGCATTATTTGAACCCTCCCAATTCAGTTTCTGCATCCTGATTGATGTGAAGAGACGTATAAAGAACATATAGAGTGATAATAAGCAATACAGAGATATGCAATAACATCATTCATGAAGGACAATTAAGAAAGAAGCCTATCCAAACTTGGTCCGTATATCCCTAGTAAGAGCACGAAGCATAGCGGATGTAACCACTGTAGACTTGTCCTCAGGAGGTAAAGATGTGGTGGTGCTGAACGAGGGCGATGTGTAGGCAGGACTAGTGATGCTCAGTGGAGGACTTCCACCCTCGCTAGATCCATCAGAGGCAGATAATCTCCTCCGCTTGGCAGGGGTAGAAGACCTACGGATGGCAATCAGTCAAGTTAGAACAATTTCATCATCAATGACGGACCGGCTGGATGACGCATTGATTGATGCAGTGCGTTTATACGTCTGTCGCAGCTTGGCAGAACGAAGGGCATTGAGTTCATCCGAGTAAGAACCCTGCTCAGTTGAGATTTTCAATGTCGCTGCATCGAGACGAGTCTTCCGTATGAGGGTGGGGTTTGCAGCTTTGGGGCTCAAGTGTTGAGTGGACAGCTCCTGAACGACGTCATATATATATTGAACAAAAGTCCTCGAGGGAAATTCTACAGCAAACAAGTTTGAGTTGCGCACACAATCCATGTAGAACTGGCATACCTCGGTCAAGGGCCTGGTGCGATCTCAGATCACCTGCGAGGTGTCTACCGGGATCTTGCAACGATGGATTGTCTAGCCATTGCAAGACCGCATCAAACATTGAGCTGTCAAGGAATAAGCAAGGGAAAGGCGCGGGATGGAAACATGACGTACTCCGAGTCTCTAACATGTTGTAGCTTCAGGTTGGGTAGAATATTTTCAAAGATGGTAGTACTGCCACCCATCAGTTGAAGTGCTGCTCTAGAGATGGTGATGAGAACATCGATACACAATTCTAAGAATCTCCCGAGGAAACCCCAGTCAACTGGTAATCATTGTCAGTACTGGACATTCAGCAGCACCAATATTTGCCTACATTCTCCATCGACTATGCATTGCTCTAATCGCTGGAAGGTAAATGTCTGCCATATGGGTTTCCACAGTCTGAAGAGGTCTGTCCCAAAATCAGATGCTAAACTTTGAGAAGTATGTCGCAAACTCCAACATACCTGGTACAAACATCCACCGTACGAGTTTGCCTTCAGTATCAACTTTGAGTGACTGCAAGGCGGACTGAAACCTAGAGTCAAGGTCCGAGGCGGTGGATGTCAATGATAGGTCAACATGGGAAGACGAGATTTCATCATGAAGAATTGCAGCAATCTTCAAAATGTTCAGTGGTTACTCATTTTCAGAAGAACGTTGGGTATACCATATCATTGAAATCAGAAGAAGAGTCGGGCTCCTCGCCAGACCAAGATATCGTCAAGAGGGAAGGAATGAAATGCCGATCAGGGGGCAATGACTCGATGATATCTCGTAAACGTGAGCAATCATCCAGCATCCGATATTTTCTACCATGCATAAGTTAGCAACTCGTAGTAAGCAACTCATCACAACCAACCTTTCCAGGGGGTCCTCGACCTCGCCAACCGGAGTTCGCTCGAAAATGATGATACCCGGGTATAATGCTTTGTTGCTGTGTGGCTGCGGCACCACCGGTATCTGGAATATATTGACATCCTTCCAGTTGCCAGAGTCAGGTACATCGAATTTCAGTTCAAGCCAAATGGCAGTTCCATCATTATCCTGGTTTAAGGACAGCCAGGCGGACCAGCTTTCTGGAATAGTGCGTGACGTGGCCTTCAGGTGTTGCTGCAGGACATGGAAGAAAGATCCACGAGCCCAACGCCGTTCGTTTTCTTCACGATTCTAAGACAACAATGCATTCAAAAGGTGTGGTATACTTGATACGGACGATGTACCGACCTTTTCGAACCGCTTGAGAAGTTCTTCGTCGCTGGGCGGTGGCCGGTATTCGCTGGACAAGCGATGTCTGAGCCGCTTCCTAATGGAGCTTGGTCGTTCTGGTGTAACCACTTTGCGCTTGTTCTCTTGCGGTAACGAGCTAGTACTCTTCGAAAGTCGCTCTGTGTGTACGCGCTGACTATAGGCCTCACTTCGGAGACAAGCCTCTTTCCACTTGGTACGATTAGCTGTTCTTTCCCTCCATTCCTGGAAGGCCTCCTTGATTACCAAGTTCCTTCGGGCAAATGCTAAAGCTTTGGATTCGAGCGTTTCTTGGTCCACGTTGCTAGTGGATGATAAAGCCGGTGCTTTGCCGTTGAGTGGGCTTTCCAGTTTACTTGAAACCGCCTCAAGATCGGCAGCGGTTATTCCTGAACGCAAGGGAGTTTGTACAGAGTCACGTCGGTGTAGGCTGGCCATAGAACTAAGTGTAGATCTTGTCCCGGGCGATGAAAGTACCAGTGGGCTCAGAATTTCAGTAGGGGAAGCAGTAAGCAGAGTAGGTTGAAGTTTTTTGAGAGACTGGAAAACGGACTTAGTGGATGTGCCAGAGATGGTCGAAGGGATATACATCGTCGCAGTGGGTGTTGACGGTAAAGATATTGGCTGCTGTCTACTCAAAGGCGGTGGTTGAGAAGGTGGTGTTTGATCTGAGCTACCGAAAGAATTATGGCGAACATCGAAAGTTGGTTGTGAAGTGACGGGAGAGGGAGGAGTTGGAAGTTCATGCGAGGGTGTAGGTTGTGTGACAATTGGAGAAAGCACTGGTGCAAATACTGGTGCATGGGGGTTGAGAGGTTGTGCCTTGTTGACCTCGGGTATGGAAAAAAGTTTTGGGAAAGCGGGTAATGGTTGACTAGAGGTAGAGGGAGGAGGTGCCGGAGGCACTGTAAATGGAACCTGAACCTTCTTCTCGCTGGGCAATGTTGAGGTTGGAGACAAGACAAGTGGAGGTTGACTAAAAATTGGAGATTGACTAAAAACTGGAGGTTGACTAAAAACTGGAGGTTGACCTAAGTTGAAGGTGTGATCAATAAACAAGAAATCGGAAACGGGTTGCCCACAAACCCGAAGAGGGTGCTTCGTTAAAAATAGAGGTCCGAGTTGCAGAGGATCCAAATACTGGTGTGGAGACGGCAGCTGAGCCAAAACCAAACTCGTTCGTGGAGCCGAATGCTGATGCCTGGAATGTCGTCATCCCAAATACATTGGGAACGGATGTCAGATTTGAAAAAGCAGACTTTGGTGATTGTGATGCAGGTTGAGAAGAAGGGTTTAGGAATGCTGATTCAGTGGGTTTCGGACCAAATGTATCATTGAGCCACTCGGTTCCGCTTCGCTGCGGGGGCTTCGGGGAAGATTGTGGTGCATCCACCAAGTCAGCCTCGAAGGGTGGCTCCTCTTCCTCGTGCATAGCGTCTGGTTCTTCTACAATAACGTCATGATGCTCCTCTACAACAGCAGAGCTGCCATCGATTATATCCGAAAGGGTGAGATTTTCCCGCAGGCTTTCAATGTCGTCGACGGTGTCGGTGCCAAATAAGTGTTCTATGATGCATGCGACCAGATATATCATGGCATAGTTTCCTTCCCCCTGAAGGACTATGATCAATTCATTGAAAACCCCAAGCGCCTCGTTATCGACGGAAAGAGGAGAGCTTCTGCCAATGGGGGCGCTCTTCGCCTGTACGAGTAACCGGAATTTGGTCGTGAGCTTGAACACCGGATGCTCGAGGATAAAGGAAGGAATATCCTCCTGCCGCTCTTTTTGATCACGAATATGGATTAGACGATGATAGACTCGCATTTCGAGCTCTGTTGGTGATTGATATTTTCCTCGCTGCTCTTCGTAAAACTCCTTCAGACTTTGAAGAGCTGCGAGTACGATTATTATCAAGAAGGTTCGTCAAGTGGCGAGTCCACGCACTGTACTTCAGCTGTTGTTCCTCCAGACTGACTTGGGATCCGGGTCGGTCGCGCTCCAGATGAAGACCAAGGATGTGAAACCGTGCACATCTATCATGGCACTCAATTGCGATGGAACCCATTTCATGCTGCATCGTGAAGTCACTTCGTACAGCACGTGAACGATCACGAATGAAATTGAAGGTTGCAGAAAAGCCGCCTCGGGGAAGCAAGTCGTGGAAAAGATAATCGAGTGTGCGCTGCAATAGATTGAATCAAATTATGCATAGAATAGTATATTGGAGCAACATACTCCAAGAACTTTTGGAGGACGAAGATCGGAGGGTAATGTCTTGTCACCAGCTGCCCGTTCATACATTTTGACAGCTCTCTTATGATCAACGCGTTTGGTTCCTGGGACCTAACGAGTAATCAGCGAGTACATCTAGCACACTTACGAATTGAATGTCCTCATACAATTTCCCATTCAAAGAGGTTGTTTTCGCGTTCACGGCGGTAGCGTTCGAATGTCGGGCACATATCCATGCATGTGCCGATCATTGTGATAGCGTCTTCCAGACGTTTTGCAACATTGGGGTCGTCCATCTTGCCCTCTGCAATAGCTGTCTTGCGCTCGACCTCGCGCGCTTTCACAAGCTACAGACTCGAGTAAAGGTAATATACATCGAATGAGACGTATGACGCACCTCTTTCCAGAATCGTTCCCTTTCCTCGAGAGTATCTGGTTCTTGGTGTTCCACTTCATCTACATCTACATCAGTGGCATCCTCCATTTCGCTATTATCCCCTTCGCTGGCAGCAGCTGACCCAGCGCCTCCTTGACGGAAAGTCAGGGTGGCATTAGGGAATTTGCCACGGGTGCCTCTTCCTCGACCCCTAGTTCCTCTATGCCCTCCACGCTCCCACCGTTCGGTATCTGCGCCTCCATGAGATGTGCTATTTCTGTTGGTAGCATTGTCCGCGACCCATTGCTTGTGTTTATGGTGTGCTCTTCGTCCTGTTCCGGAGTTGTCATGGTGGGCACCGTTTGCGCGTGCTCTCTGTGTTCGGAAGTGGGTGGTGGACTCCATGTTGCCGACTGCACCGGTGGTCACACTCGGTCTTGACAAAGTAATCGCACCTTCTCTTGTTGACGATGTTTGATCGTGTTTATTTCCAAAGGCCTTGAGCAATAGAGCCAAATAATGCCTGAGAACCTTCTATATATCAGCAAGCGGCGATCGGCTAGTAGCTAGAACCTTACTCACACTATGTCTGATGCTCTAGGGACGTGTTGCGCGCTCGGACTCACTGCGTGCTGCGACGTCATGACTGGAATATGTCTTGATTTCATGTCCATACGTAAGCACCGCGATTTCTCAAGCATCGTTTAATGCCATTCTGCACTGGCAGGACATCCATGCACAGAGCACCTCTGCAGCTGCCAGTGCTGCTCATGCAGAAAGCCCGTCGATGACACCACATCTGACATTGAAAGAGCGCCTCTCATAGTTAAGAGCAGACAACCTAGTCCCCATCCACCGATGCATAGCGCTGAATGCTCGTAATCTTAGGCGCGCATTCCCGATGATGCTGTACCAACTAGTAGCTGGTAGGTGATGCCCTTCTCAAGACATAGATGAAGCTGAACCAGTAATTATTTTCAGAGAAACTAATTTTGTATCATCACTGTATCTCATACCACAAGGAATTGTTACTTCCCGGTCAACTACCAGTGACAGGTATAATAGACAGTTCCACTTAAATGAAGGAATATTTATAAAACGAGCGAAACGGAATGAGCGAAATGAGTTTAACTCGAGAATAAATAGGGTATAATCGAACCAAGTCCAAACAGAAAGACTGTTCAAAAAGAAGGGTATAACGAAGAAGTTGGTTTAAACACCTGGTGTAGTAAAGTCAGGGTAATCAGGCCAGTTGCCCAGTTGTGCAGGGTCACCTCCTATGCGGACCCAAGCAGAGTGCGAAGGCGTCGGACCGTCCAAAACGAAAAGTTGGTGCCATCCAGGTGGACTTACATACGCATTCGGGGGCGCCGTGATGGTACAAGTGTTCCCAGAGCACGAAAACGCAGGGAATAGAATCCTCCCACCGCTCATGACGTTTCCGTGCGTGCTAGACGAAGCTATATTTCATAATCAGAAACTGATACATCCATAATCACTAGCCTTGCTTACCTGCCACCAGTGAGACGCGCATGGTACTCGTTGTTCCCTGGAACAAAGTCACCGTAATACTGTACTGTCCGCCCAACGCCCAGTCAGTCTCAGTAATAGTAAACTCTGGTTGCGTGAGACCTTGATTGAGGTATGGTGGAATATAAACCTCAATGCGCATCTCCTCTGGGTACACATAGGACCCGTTGGGATAGTACGTCTGTGGGTCTGAACCAGACACCAAAACACGCCCGTCAGGCAGAAGGGTTGCTTCGGAGTGATACAAGCGGGCTACAATGGTATTGTTGAGGATAGAGAAACGCTGGCCAATCGGCTGCGAAGGATCATATAGAATTGCGCTAAAATTAGGATCTGTGGCAAGGCCAAAGCCAGCAACACCTTGATGAGCGCCGTTCATGATCAGATACGTGCCATCTGTGATTGACGTATTATTAAAACCAGATTCCTGTCATTCGTCATCATATTTATTTACCTGGCAGAGTCGTGATACAAGGCATCACCCGTTTGGAAGGCTAAAGTTCGCACATCTCAGCATCAAACTTTAACTTTCCCAAACTCAAATCGGCTTACCATACGTTCCAGCGTCCATGTCGCATTTGGTACTTCGGGGGCAATTGAGATACAGTTGTCCAGCGCAATAGCAGCTCCGATTGTCGAGCCACCGCAGATAAGAACCTCGATCGGATCGGTGTATGGAGCGTACTGCGGTAAAAGTACCGCAGACCCTTCCATCGGGTACGTCCGGCCGGCGAGGAAGTTGTTCACGGCTCCCGGCATATTTGGCAGCACGGTCACTGTGTCAAAGGTGACAGGATCAAGAATGCGAGCCTCGTTGTAGTAACCTTGTTACGTTCTGTAAGAAATAGTGCATCTCGTCCATCATGTCACGCACCAATGAAGAATCGACCACTGGGCAGCACCAGTAGGAATGGATAGAGATTGTATGGATCTGTGCGCTGAAGATAGTCCAATGTGACGACCGTATCACCACCAAGAGGCGCTGGAAGTATTTCGAGGCTGGGCTGCGGGGAAGCATTACTTCCCGACTCTCCGCCAACGACCAAAATACTTCCATTTGGCATCATCATCGCGGTAGGATACCATCGGCCACGCTGAGCACGCATAAGGACAATGAGCCAAGTACCAATAGTTCAGAGCTTACCTGAAGTGTGAGTTCATTAACATTTTCTTCCCAATCATTGGTACCATTGACACCAGCACTCCCATCCGGCGTATACAATCTCACACCAAAAGTCGACGAAAGCGACCATCCACCTACATTGATTTGCCTGATGATTCCATTGTAAGCGTGAGTCTTATATGCCAAGTGAAACGTCAAACCTTCCTCCCTTGTCTGGTAGGATGATACTACCAGAACAAAACACGTCCGTCTGCACGTGCATCTCGCGCCAAGCCAGCTGGTAATTGTCCACCAAACTGAGATCCAACTCATACGCGCCAGTGGAATTATCAAATTCCGAGGTGCCATGCTTCTCGAGGAAAGTGACTTTGTTGTTGATGCCCACAGTGGCAATGAGAGGGACAACGAGACCTCCTATGAGGAACTACATATATTATGAATATTTTGTACATTCAGGACAAGATGGGACACACCTCATAGTAGCCAGTATTCGCGGGGGTATTCCACGTATTCATCGTCCCATTCCAATAATAGGTAGACAACCTGCTTCCTGCTCCACATAGGTGGATTGGGTCCCCCGAGCAAGCCATGTTGCACTGTGAATCCGAGACATACGTCCCACCATTTGCTGCAATATCACTGATGTCGCCGCAGACTTGTCTCTATCAGCGATCCGCAAGCACGTATAGTGAGTCGATGCGCTTACAACACTGGGCTCCGTATTCAAGACCAGCTACGGGATACCCGAAGGCAGCACACTGGTTCAAGCACGCATCGACGGTATTGTTCGTGGTCCATTCATTTTCATATTGGAATATCCGGGCGCCAATGGATGGTTCTCTGCATGGTAACATCAGGACTCGCAAACATGAGCAATGAAGAAATCACTAACGCCAAACAGCCTTCATATACCCATTTTCCAGGCAAGTTTGTGGTTTGCATCACAGGAACAGGAAGTATTGTTATATTTCCATTAGAGGAGTAAACAGAAAGTAGGTTTGGACCACCGCATGCCTCACTAGTTCACGTCAAGAACATAAAAAAGACCAATGAAAGAAGACACACACGTCGCATTGCCACCACAGGCCATGTTGCAGTTACTATCCGCACTGATCGTAGCGCCGTTGATGAGATAATCACCGCAGACTTGAGCAAGAGTAAGAAGAGGTGAAGAAGAAGATAGAAACTACTTACAACATTGCGTGCTGTACTCGATGGCTGCTATGGTGAAGTTTTGCCCGGCACAGTTCGCGATACAACTCTCCACTGTCATGGTGCTGTTGTCATATTCGTTCCCCAATACGCGCCCATTTACGTTGTCGACGTAACATCCTCCATACGTCCAGTTGCCAGTTAAGCCAGAGGTTACAGGGGAAACAGTGCTGGGGTCGGCGGGATTGACGACAGGGGCAATAGTAATAGCCTGGGTGTGGTTATACATACTGAGCCTGTACGGCCCCCCGCAATACTCGGACGAATTTCCCGAGCATGTCATATCGCAGTCCGTGTTTGTGGTGGGACCAGAATTATTCTCAATGGTTGAACCACAGTCTGTAAAAACCTGTCAGCAAAAGGAGCGTTTGAGCGAAGATGCGTGCGCACAGCATTCATCAGCATATTCCATGCCGGCATAAGGGTATCCAGCGTCGTAACACGCGGCGGTACAAGATTCAACAGTAACGCTTCCGGTTACGCCAGTCCCGTATGGTAATGCTCGTGTTGCTGAGTCGCTGGTACCAATGCAAGTTAGCTCAGGACCCGTTCTTGACATACAGGAACGTACTTGTAGCATCCGAGCAACGACCAGTTGCCAACGCTAGGGACCAGGATGGGTGGGGCGGTAGGTTGGGCCCCGCTCCAGAATATATCCAGTCTGTTGCCAGCACCACAGAATTCGGCAGCGTTACCAGTACAAGCCATGTCACAGTCCGATGAACTGGCATTGGTGGCACCACTAGAAAAGTAGTTGCCACAGTCTGTGTGAAAGATGTGATGAAGAGCCATAAAAATTAGTGTGAAATAGTACGTACAACATTCCTGAGCATATTCGACGCCTGCATAGATGTAGGCATTGGAGCCAGTCGAACAAAAGTTGACGCATGACTCGATGGTCATATCTACAGTGTCTGTGTAGGCGGCTGCGGAAAGCGTCCTTGTACCGCCGACATTATCGCTGTACGATTCTGGTCATAAAATGACCACCATAGTGGAAGGATATACTCACGTCCAGCATCCAAGGGCAGTCCAGGTTGTGTCGCGTCTGTGGAGATGGTGTGAGGGGAAGCGATATGCACAGGCGATCTGTGGAGAAGAGATGAGTGACTCTGTACTAGTAAAGACAACGTAGGCTCGTACCGCCGTGAGAGAGGATATCAACGAGAAGGTAGTAAGACCAGCCATCTGGTTGTGATCGAGACATCCTCGAAACGCTGTATTTATACATCCTAGAAGTGCTTTGGGGTTTTCCCTCCCTACGTTCTAGAGAACGTTGAGAGAAGCTGTCAGGGTGAAAAATGACACCAAGGTACTTGGTTTCGTCACAGGGCCAGCACTTGACAAGTATTCAGGTCGCATCATTCAAGCTGAGCTGAGTAGGTCTGTGGATACCAGGGCTACGAGTCCCTGAAAAGAAGAACGTTACCCATGAGTTGAGAGAAGAAAGAAGTAAATGCTCGCTGTGACGGAGTAATGGATGATTAAATCAATACGAGGCTCTTCAAACTGATTGCCACGCAGCTCCCATTTGCGAATGCATGGTGTAGAGGTGCAGTGGATACGTGTAAGCTAATACAAAGCGTCCCTGTATCTGTAATTCAGGAGAGATTGATGTGTATTTTGTGCCAAGCGGACTGGAGATCGCCCTTATTCTGTTGGTACGAATGAGACCGGAGTACTACCCACTATCTCCGCGTGATTGACTGAGCATTATATAGATGGACACATGATCACGGGGCGATGCACGGTAGGGATCGTACCAAGAATAGTCAAGGACTCACGAATGACAAGACTTGTGAATGCGTGTAGAGTGGGGCTAGAAAGCACTTAATGAGTAGAAAACACACACGGGCATGAAGTACCTTGGGATCACATCAAATGGAGATGAAATTCGGGAAGAATGACCGCGATGATGCCGGGGAGAGAAGTTCGAATCAGAACGATGGTATAGACATTGAACTGTCTGTACTGCATTTTACTGCTAGTATGGTTAAATCTGCTACGGCAGACAGGGGTAAGCTATTAGCTGATATGAATAATAGTACCATAGTCGATCGCCGAAAGCTTGAAGCTTGAGTTTGATTGCTCGCGGAGTGCTTAGTAAGCGGTAAGGTTGGAGTCAGCTGAGCAAAAACTTTGATTTTTGAGCGGGCGACTTCTCTTGTATCAGAATTGAAAGTTGTTTTAAGTATGAACTATCGTATAAATGATCTTTGAAAGGGACAAGTTTTTTAAACTTGACTATCTAAATCGTTTACTGTAAAGGAATACGAAAGCCATACGTTTTTGGTGTTGTGGCGGGAAATGGCCAAATAGGCTTTCTGATCACTCTCAACCAACCCCGCCGCAAACCTAAGAACATCTCCGAGCAAGGTATGAACTTTAAAGATTTTGGTTCAATCAACTTCGAATCAACTTCTTACTTTGACTCCCATTATGCCTTCCACAGACTTCACAAATATTAACAAATGTCTGCAAATCAGCAGATCTCTCCAACTCCCAATCCTACTCCTACAAATCAACCTTCTTCAAGTTCAGCTTGGACAGAGCCTCCTTGGTCAGGTTGGATAGAGACTACTGGCGATGCCTTACTCATTCTCGAAGCCGCTCGTCGTGGTTTAATACCAAGAGTAACTAGGCGTCTAGTCGATTCAGAGCGCAAGATGATAACCTCTGGCTCAGTCTTTGTCTTCGACGAGGACGAAAGCGGTATTAAGCGCTGGACCGACGGTTTCTTTTGGAGTCCAAGTCGTATATTAGGAAACTTTCTTCTTTATCGCGAAACCGACAAGCGTGGTGCAGGTCATCGAGGCGTTCGTTCAGACCCTGCCGAAATGAACGAACATTCTCAGTACAACGTTGACGGCGTTCGCCTCGAAGGTCAAACTCTGAGTCGTCCCAAAGGCGAGTCCAGCTCCCTGGGCATCGACAAACATAGGGAACGTGTTCTAGTCGGCAGTCTCACTAATAGCTACAAATTCAAATCCGACGGCCTCATGAAGAAGGTCTGCTCTTTCTCCTCCTCCTCCTATACTCTTTTCTCACGGTTCCATTCATATCAGACCTTTTCGTTGACAATCGGTGGTGTATCACAGCATCTCATCTCTTACTACAAGGTCGAGGATGTAGAGCAAGGGCGGTTACGCTCCCCTTCATCACTTCCTGAGCTGGCATCTTTGGATATCAGTCCAGAATACCTCGACAAAACTCATTTTCGTAACCCTCCTAAAGTGGAGATTGGTGTGGATGGTGTCCCTCGTTACCGTGGAGAGGCAGATGATATTGAATCTACCCCTTCCATGATTACGGCTCCCCTCTCGTCTGGGCTCCCTCTTCTTACCGACGGTCGCATCACCGACGGGAAACGAGGGGGGCGCTACACCCCTTACGCTACTGGCGGTGGCAAACGCTCACGTAAATCCAAGAGTTCTCAGCCAGAGTCCACATCTCCGACGGACCAACACGCACCCCCTCTGCCATCCCCATCGACTCCTACTGCATCACAAGCTCCGCCACCCCCTGCATACCCTGACCAAGCAGTCTCCAGTCTTCCTCCACAGC
The DNA here is from genome assembly GCF_016647745.1 of Suillus plorans. Classification (NCBI taxonomy): domain Eukaryota; kingdom Fungi; phylum Basidiomycota; class Agaricomycetes; order Boletales; family Suillaceae; genus Suillus; species Suillus plorans. The sequence continues at coordinate 235,815 of NW_024537405.1, forward strand.
CTCACTATTCTGCGTACCCAACCCCTTCTTACTACGGCGTTCCAGGGTATTCCACCTCCCACTCCAGTTCTCATTCAACCACCCATTCTTCTACCCACCCTCCAGTGTACTCGAGTTCGTCGTACCCCACACCGTCCCCGACAACTCCTCACCAGCCACCTCCAGCTCCATCTCAGCCGTACCCATACCCTGGGTACGGCGGCGCATCAGCCAACGCTGACACGCAGCAGGCTTTAATTCCTCACCATCCACCTGCTTCGGTTCCCCAAAACAACTACTATCAGTACTACCCGCCGCAAGCCTCACAACCTTCCTATAGTAGCTACCCGCCAAGCAACACCTGGTCAGCACCAACGTACGCCGGCTACTCTTCCTCATCATCTGGCTCCTCCAGCGCACCACCTCTTTCCGCTAGTATAACTGAGCTACCTGACAAACCCTCGGAAGGCCGCGCGGCACCGGAGGCCGGTTCCAATAGCCCTGCATGAGACTCTTTCGGTTGCTAGGTTGTATTCTCTACGTGCTTCGTCTTTTTCCTGTCGCTCTCCAGTCTTCTTTCATTGTGTTATCATGCTCGACCGAGTATTTTGTCTCTATAGGTCCCTTTCTTTTTTTTCTCATTTCCATTTCTGCACTGCTTTTTTTCTTTTCCCTCTTGGTTCACTTGTTTTCGGGGATTGATTATAACTAGTATTCCGTATCGGCCCTTGGCTTGTCTATATGTACGACTGCAAGTGTGTCCGTCGTTAGTTTTAGCGTTAGCGTGACTCCGGTCGATATGGCCCCTTACCTATGCGCTCTCTTTCATATTATAATCCTCATCATGGCTGGCGTCCGGCTTCAGTTGATATCGATAAGTACTGTACTACCTACTTACCTTGTGCTGTGGGTTACATATGGAATACAGCATGTTTACCAGAAATCCCCTGATGTGCCACATAAGGTACCATTCGGTCCTTATTTCCAAGTCCGACAACGTTATGTCGGGATATCCGGAGAAATTTACGGTTAGCTAATGTAATATGTATCAATGGTTACATTAGCTAATCGTACATTTCCCCAGCGGGTCGAATATGTTGAACTGATTAAACAGACATTTATGAAATCGATGGACTATGTAACACATCCATCGCTTGTGTGGATCTTCAATATTCAATTTCGAATAGGCGTCATCCTGACTGATTTTCTTCCGATAAAAGGGCGGTCCCGTTAGCAGATTCCGCGTTAATTTCCACCATGATTTGGACGGAACTTCAAGTTGCCAGCGAATCCCTCCGCGGCAGCCCGCTTCACGGGAGTCCATGATCGTTGTCAAGCATTTCTGGTTAGTGAGAATAGTAAGAACATTCGTATGTATTGCATGCCAATGTATGGTATATAGATGTGACATGACAGAGATATCGTATGTACAGACATGTATACAGCCAGCGCAGATCCAGAAATAAAACAATCATCCAACGGACAAACACCAACAAACACAGACCAGGCATATCATGTGGCAAATGGAAGACTGCCCTCTACTGCAGATCTGGGACCAAATTCTTCATCCATCTGATAAATCATGAGCCAAAGCATTAGAGGGAGTGAGCAAAACTTGGCGTACATCCTCCCACACTGGATCTTCGTCTCCATCTTCATCAAGAGGCTGCCACGGTGGCGTACAGTCAAGCCACCTGGGTGAATGTCAATCTCAGTCTCATAAGTGGAAATCAGTAACTTACAAATCGTCTTCTGTTTCCTCTCCTTCTTCCCCGCGGAAAATTCGCGAAAACAAAAAAGGATTTTGTTTGTGCTTCAGGCTGTACAGTGGCGTGTAGCGGTAATGTCCAGCCTTGTCAACCGCTTTTCGGAGGAATGCTGCTTGAGCATCAGTCCACCAATCCATAGAGACTGTTCCGCCAGCAGTTATGCCTGCTGCAGCTGGAATCGGTGCACTAGCGGTTAGCGCCAGTGCTATCCTCTCTCCGGCTGCGTCAGGCCATAAGTCAACGGAGTGCTACCAATGAAACACAAAGCAAGTTGACGCACACTTGTTAGATAAATAGATATAATATCCTGGGCACGTGAACGTGCTGGTGACAAGATACTTGTCTTGCAGCTCGTTTGCCTTGTGGATAGTAGACAGCACCTTGCCGGGTGGAATATATACCTGCTGGGGCTTGTGCATTACGAGGACGGCGCCTCGCTTGCCTTCTTGAAACTTAAATTCGGCCTTGACAGCAGCAGAGGCCAGGTTGAGAAAGGAGCTGATCGATTGGTGCATGATGAATGGTAGCACATAAAGGAAGCAGTGCGTGCGCTCTCACACTTCTGGATTCAGCGAGAAATCCCCTTGTTTGACACCCGAAGAGGACATAATTATGTTGTCGTCGATTCCACCCTTCCGTGGCTGACATGATGCGTCAGATAAGTTGAGCTGTAAGCCTTGATTGTCCAGCGAGGTTTGGAATGTTTTATCGTAGATATTCCCTTCCACGTCGAGCTCTCCACTGTCATGCTCGATCGTCCCATAGTCCCCCACCTACGAGCCTTGACTATAAGACAAAATCTGCACGATAATCACTAGAGCATTAAACTACTGACCTTGATCTCAATTGGCGGGTCCCAATTAGCCCACTTGGACGAGGCTTGACGAATGAGATCGATGAACTTGCGAGAGGCTGCAGTATTGTCTCGCATTGCTGGGACTTGGACAAGAAAAAGAAGAAAAAGCGGGAGAGTACTTTAGCGCGCAAGGGGCTGTGGGGTAGAGAATATATAAGGTTACCAAGTACTGCCTTGCAGTGACCGCATGTTATGCTTCGTCACTCTTCAAGTGATATTTTCCATCTGTTCACCAAAGCACCACTGGTCACTCCTCGTATTTCTATCACTGTGATCGCGCGCGCAGGCATCAACGTTAACGTTCAGCCCTGTTGCCGTTTGGCAATCGCATGTTTCGGCATAGATAGATCATTGGGAGACCGGCCGGCTCCAGATGGTTGCCTGTCCCTGGATGAGTCCGGGAAATTTAAACACCGCAAGCGTTAGTTCTCCAAACACAACACGGCGCCTCCGACTAGTAGCTACGGTGCTACACAGCTATGAAACACAGGGTCTCTGGCATCAGCCACTTGTAAAGCCATTTGGCCAGGAGGATCACGACATCCTTCAGTGCGTGTCTTTCTCTCCAGATGAGAGAGGGCAGCCACACTCAGCGTCCGCGCCTAGATGCAGTCACTCTCATGAGACTCGATCTGCCCAGTGGCATGAGGACTCTGGCTGTTGGGTCGAATTTTGCCTCGCATTCGGCATCCGCTATACGTCGCACAGTAGCCTCCGCATTTCAAGCTACTGCTTCATGATTGCACGGCACTTAGCAAACTTGATTCGATACTGCCTCGTTTCTGGACAAGAATTTTACTGGCTAAATGTCTATCTCACTTTTCGTGATCATACAGTTTTTTAAACCCGTCTTAGACATGTTTAAATTTGCCTGGGTCTCCACTCAACCGGATGATCGTACTAATAAGCTCGTTACAGGGACTCATACGAGTAGTAGTTTGTATTGCTACTTTGCATGTACGTACATAGCTTTTCCAGCGGGGTATTTCCTCACATGCTTGTGCAGCAGTGCAGCTTACGTGCTTACGAGTTGTTGTGGTCGATCTCGTCAGAGGTTCGGACTAGTGGGCGATCGACAAGAGTTCGATTGCTGAACGTTCGCTCTACACCCAACGTTCATTCCATTCACTGTGCCAAGGCATCGTTTCACGTTCATGAGCTGGCTCAGTGACTCTTCGGTGGCGTATCTCCCGCGAATCCTGGCACCGAGGCCGTTATCTCCGCGCGTCCACCGTAAATGCACGTTCGTTGACTCACGCGCGCTCGTCGTGCCTTGCGTAACTAAAGCCCTCGTGCGTACAATTTTCAAGCAAGACACCCTCATTGGTTCACCCTTCCATTTCATCTTCTTGACAATCCCACATTCGTACTACATACTTCAGCACGCGTGCCATTAAAAGGAGAGAATAAGAAGATGAATCGAATCTTTGGTGACGATAATGGCCACGATCTCTCGTGCTCTCCTATTGATCGGTAGCGCCCTTGTAATCTATATTGAACGAAGGTCAGTGATTTGCATATATTCTAAACATCGAGCTGACGATGTGCCAGATATGTCAGAGAAGCAATCACATACTGGACCGGATCTTCGACCATCGCCGCCTTTATCTTATTAGGTTGCTCGTTAACAGCATTTATCCTCGCCCTGGGTAGCACTCTTCGCCCGCAGCTCAAGTTCATATGGCATTGTTTTATCCGCCCTCTTCGTGCAAGCGACCAGCGAACGAGATTGGATAATGTCCGTAAAATCGTTTTTATATAAATGTCACAAATCACCCATCGCATCCCCAGTTTTACAAAGGCCAGGCGGATGTTTATGATGCAACACGAAGTGGTCTTCTACGAGGCCGGAATACCATGCTCAACCTTTCAGCTAGCCATATCCGGACTATGCAGGCCAAAAACCCCAAACAGAGATTGATCTGGGTTGATATAGGCGGAGGAACAGGTACGCACCTACTTGCTGGCTTCATTATTCTCTCCTGAACGCCAATCAGGCCATAATATTGAGCTTATGGATAAGCACCTTCCGGTGTCCTCCTTCGACGCCATTTATCTCATCGATCTTTGTGAACCCCTTCTCCAGGTTGCCAGGGAGCGATTTGCCAAGCGGGGATGGACAAACATCACAGTACTGTGTCAAGATGCAAGCGAGTTTGCTCTTCCAGAATGGGCACGGAGTGACCCGAAAGGGAGCGTAAACTTCATAACGCTCAGTTATTCCCTCTCCATGGTAAGTTTGAGATAAGCAGCTCCTGGAAGAACCGACTTACAATGTAAATTTAGATACCCAACTTCTATACCCTTTTAGATCGTATCGACTACGTTCTTTCCCCAGAGAACGGTCTTTTATCTGTCGTCGACTTTTACACTTCTGGCAAACAGCCATCATTGCACGAGAAGGCCATTGGAGGCACGAGCAAGGAATGCGGTTGGCTTAGTAGGTGGTTCTGGCAGATCTGGTTTGACTTTGACCATGTTTCATTGTCACCGCATCGTCGAGACTACCTGGAATACAAGTTCGGCACGGTACGTTTATCAAATAGTTCTAGCATCAATTATGTCAATTATGTTTTCAGGTCAAGACTTATAACGGCAGAAATCGCTTCGTTATCCCATTTATCGTCCGCATGTCAGTATTATCGAACTCTTATCTGCGATTGTCCTTACTAATGTTTAATAGTCCCTACTACATCTGGCTTGGTCGCTCACGTTCGTGTGATGTATCTCGTTTCTGTCATGCCTTTGAAGTCGAAGGAGGCAACATGCTTGGCAATTCTTCACCGGCATCTTTTACGACTATTAAGGATTCAGAAACTATTCCGCCACTCGAGATTGGGGAACCTGTTCTGAATTCGCAGGCTTCTCACGCAGACGCACTTATCACTGTGACACCACCTTTGAGCTCCTTTCACTATCATCTAGGAAAGGTGAGTCATTGTGTTATGAAATTTACGATCAAACTGACCATAGACTAGCCTTGGAGGCTTCCGTACTATGAGCAGGCAATACACCAAGCGTTCAGAACGTTCATATACTCTTTTACATGGGTCTGTTGTTTTCTCTTCATATTACCTGCCCCCCGACGCTGAACACTATGTTAGGAGGATCCTGAGGTGGATATGAAGTATCTCGATCTTGGTCCCGAAGACTCGATGCTGGTGATCACATCAGCAGGTGACAATGCTTTGCATTACGCTATAGCAGCGCAACCCAAGAGAGTACGTGGATCGATGAAGCATCATCCTTTGTGTTCTAATATCTATCTTGAAGATTCATTGTGTGGATATGAATCCTTGGTATGACCAACTACCTTCTATCATGCGGCTCGACTGACTTTTCGCCATATAGTCAAGGTCATTTACTAGAGTTGAAACTGGCAGCCGTACAAGCCCTCGAGTACACAGACTTCTTTTCCATGTTCGGTAATGGACATCATCCCAAATTCCGTGCGCTCCTTGACTCCAAGATCGCTCCCCTTCTCTCTTCCATCGCCTATCAATTTTGGCACATCAACGACGATGCTTTCTTCAAAGCCTTCTATTTGAAAGGATACAGCGGCTGGGCACTGCGGCTCGCCAGAATCGTCTTTTCAATCGCTGGAGTATCGAAAGATGTGGAAGCTTTGTGCAATGCAGGCAGTATAGCTCAGCAGGAGCAGATCTGGCGCGAGAAGCTAAGACCCGCCCTCTTGAACCCCGTCGTCATTGCCTTGCTCAAGAGCCCAATATTCTGCTGGAACGCACTGGGAGTGCCCCTCAACCAGCGCCGCATGGTTCTGGACGAAGGGTCCATGTATGAGTTCGTAAGAGATACCCTAAACCCTTTACCATCGACGTATTCCTTCAAGGATGGCGCTTACTTCTACCCATTGGTAAGCTGGGGATCTTTGAGTTTTTCTTGCGCTTACAGGATGTTATCAGACACTTCTTGGGCACTACACACCGTCCTCCTGCCCAGAATATCTGACACGCTCCGGATTCCAGGCTCTCAGAGCTAATAACGGCAAAGCTACCGATGCGTTTAGACTGCACACTGATTCGATATATAAGTAAGCACTGTTTGCACTATGAAGCATAACTGGTGATGAAACTCTTCAGCGTCCTACGAGGATTGACACCTTGGTCTCTCACTCGAGCCGTTATCATGGATCACCTCGACTGGTTCTCGCCAGGATCCAAGGACGTCGATGATGAGGTTGACCAGTTTTATCGTGTGCTTGCACCTGGTGGTTTCATTCTCTGGCGTTCTGCAGCTAGGAAACCATGGTACTGCGACGTGTGCGTTTTTTTGAGAATATACTGGGCCCTGTAAAGGCTGACGTAGTGCTGTATCAGATTTGAGCGCAAAGGTTTTACCGTCACTGCTTTGGGAGTCAGGAAGGGGCCGGAGGTTCCACTAGACCGTGTCAATATGTACGTTTTTGATTTCGTATTTCGCTGCGAAGAATTTATTGATCTTGTGTAGGTACGCGTCATTCTGGCGGGCGATGAAGACGACTTAGTGCTGTTGGTTGTTACAGAAATGCATCCTTGAAACTTTTCTCATGATACCAGTATGATATATCCAAATGTTCTTTTCCTACTTTATTGATGACATTCACGATCTTGGAGCGAGCGATCTTCGTTTGACACAACCATCAATCATTGCAAGTCCTACCGTTTCATTGTACATCACACATCTCGTGGGACAGTCCCTTTGTGCGAAAGTAACGATCACTGTCATGGCTCAAATGTCAGTTTCTGCTTATCCAGCTTTGAGAATCGTCAGCGGTACAGTACTGATGATACTAGCAGCATCTTGAATGGTCCAAAATATATAGTTGCATAGCATATAGCAAGACCGTCAGGAAGTACTATCACAAGGTAAATGACGTCACCCGTGATACCGCACAAAGTGTTGGAGAATTTCGTAAATCGCTTACATCATGCTCTCATAACTAGTACTCCAAGTTTGAATTTTACAATTATGACCTTTCAACAGTACTTTGTGGAAGTTACCATGATCCTCCGATTGAAGGCATCGCTGTGCTTTGTACCAAACGTAGAACAGCTCCTCTGAGAGTCGGCTATTTCCCGGAGTCCGGACGTTCTCGTTTTTTTTTGCCTACATGTCATCGATTTCTTTCCATGATCGAGCCACCCAACTTACTCAATCTTGGGCCTGTGCACCATCGCTATCTCGAACCCCTGGACGAGGTGGAACTAAACTGGCCCTCAGTTCCGATCCGTATTAGCTTAGGATGATGTTCGCGGCTTTCTAGAATCCTTTCGACAACGAGACATCTTGTATGGACCCTGTACTTGCCTTCTCATATATGTGCCAGCACTATCAGGGTCTCTATCCACAACCAGGCCTTCGTGGTGGCCACGAAAGAGCCTTGCTTAGGCAATTCCGACTTCACTTGGGATTCGTCTCCTAAGTTCAATAATCACATGTTCGAATTCTGTGTTGTTCGTTGATTCTGAGGCCTTGAGGCTCCACTAGGTTTCTCCAACACCATCTGCCGTGAAGTTCTGCTATCCAGGCGCGACCAATCTGCCAAACCAATAAAACCTTCGAGTTTTATCCACAACCCTATTTTCAAGATATAAAAGCAAACTGTCCACCTCAAAGTAGCTCAGAGTTCCCTTTGCAAAGCTTGTATCACTTCGCATAAATCATGCATTTCTCCTTCCTCGTCGTCGTTACTGCTTTGGCAGCATGTATGTCTGTCACTGCACAGATTCAACAGTGCAGTCCCCAATTCAACGACCTGCCATACAGACCCTGATTGCTGCGGTAGCCTTCACTGTTCTTTGAGACCAGTGAGTATGAGTAGTTTTCTTTCCATCCAGGATTCAACCCCGTTGCTGACCCCTTGCACTTTGCTATGTCAACCATAGCCTTCCGGTGCCACACTGTGCAACTAATAAACTGGGCTGGCAGCCTGTTTATGAGAACATCTGGAAAGTGAGTCGTGTCTCTGCTTTCGCATTGGCGCTGTGGCTGATGGCACACTACGTAGTGCGTTGCTGACTTGGTCGATGTGACAGTTATTCCTAGACAATTTTCCTGCTTCATGGGCGATGGAGACGCCTTTGAATTAAGGTGAATACTCTATGGACTAACTTGAAGAGACGCTATAAGCGATTTCAATGTCCAGATTTGTGTTGCATCATTCAGAATGAGTGTTCAATGCCAAAGTCTGCATTATGTGCATAGCAGCTGTAGCAGTCGAGGCGGGAATTTTGACCCCTGCTAATGGGTGCGTCAAATGCCATTTTCAGTGTCGTCTTGTGGACTTCCAACTACCAATATCATCATTGACGCAGTTGATTCGTGTGTTGTTCATCACTCGACACTGACTTCTTATATCTGGCCCCTTTATGCACGTAGTATGAGCGAGGATATCAGGCTCGTCTCTTGGCAGGTACTTTCCTGACCTTTCTCTCCGTACGAACGACGACAATTGGCACGGGGGAATTCGAGAGATAATACCTCAAGACGCCCCTTCCCGCAGTCCACCTGTCTGACGGCCCGGTCCCGAGAACAAATTAGTATTCTAGCTGAGTCAATACCCTCAAGGAGCTACTGAAAGGCTGGGACCCAAGCATGCGTGATTGATATACCCATCGAGAGAATCAGAGCGGTAGGCATGGGCGGAGTCGGCCGATATATATTGTGTCGAGGGTGACCAGACGAACGACCCTTCCGCAGGGGGATTTTTGCAGGGCCAGAACAAAATGCGCTGTGGGGGTGATGAAGACCAAGGTTTCTGTGTGCATACCCAATTCTAGCCTCCCTCGAAGCAAGATAGGTAGGTCAGGGTTGGTACTCCGTAAAAGGTCTGTTGTCCATTACCGTAAAACAAGGTCACCAAGGTTGTGCGCAGTTGTGCCACGGTAACGGACGTACAGCATTGTGCAAAATGTTTCCCCAGCGTCTGAAACACGACTTTATTGTTAGTCTCCCGAGCTATAGGCGATACAACGCAGATCTACATTAAAAATCTCCTCAGGAATTCACTTCAATTCACATAATTTCGGGTAATCCTAAATTATACTTGGTATTTTCTTCCAAGTAAAGACTAGTCATGTGAATGTATGAGAACACCAAGGGATATTTGCCTCTCGTCGACGCGAATTCTCCGTACGGTCATCAGGCTGCTCACCAGCCCTGGGGCGGCCTCGGAGACGACAAGGGAAAAAAGTTTCCCCACCCCATTGCCAAGGCCAAAGCTCTAGGCTCTGCATTCTCCTTCATCCCCTTTTCGTGCAAGCAGTGCGCTATTTGTTCCTAGGTTGTCATTGATCGCTGCGACGTCACGCACTTTCGAGCAGACGCTGATTGCAAATGCAAAAGAGCTCAGCGCTGGTGAGACCTGTCGATCAGATCTGCGGGGAATCGGGATCATACTAGAATAGAGTTTTGATCCCGATCAACACGTGGCAACATGTACAACTTGACTCAAACTTTCAGAGTAGTCCGAGACTCGCATTCGCGTAGACGACAATATCCACCGCACATGAAATAGGTAGTCATACTTGTAGGTAGATAGCTAATGTAAGTATACGCAGTACGAGTGCGAGAGATGGACCTGCAGAGTAGTAAGATTACAGAAGAGATGCCAGCCTGGATAATAGTACAGACTCCCGGCTTTTAGGAAACGTAACAAAACTGCTATGCTCTGCGTGGTGAGGGAACAACCAGCGACGAAGTGAGTTGCAGTATTATAAGCCAGACGCCAAGGAAAACAGAATGAGAACCGGCAAACGAATGAATCTGAGAAGCGTAAGGTGTCGACCTGGGATATGTTGTAGGCCGGCAGAAGGAGAAACACAGAAGAGCAAAGTAAAAGCACAGCAGGGGAAGCAAAAGACGGGATATATCACAATAGTCGACCAATATGTATAATTTTTTTTTACTTTTACGCCGTGTCGAGATTGCGCGTGGCCGAGGTCGCCCAAGAACGCCCGAGAGGTGACCGAGAGCCAGTGCGGATGTGATAAAGGCCTATACATTACATCTAGTCTACGTTCGAAAAAGCATAGTCCTTTCGGACTGTTGCATTTTGAACGAATGCGAATCCTTAGTGTTGGGCGGCAATGATAGCAGCGATAGCTTCGGTTGAGCCGCAAGAATAGCCCATCTGCACTTGTGCATGTAGGGCCTGCTGCTGCTGGCGCAAGTACTGCTGCTGCGCGGAGGAGTAAAGCATCTGCTGCTGATATTGTTGAGCATATGATGGTGTCGAGCTGCTCACTGGCGTCGAGTGTCCACTCGTCGCTGGCGTGGAATGCCGTGAGCTTGCATTGCTACTCCGTCCATGAGCGTGCTGTAAACATTCATGCTGTCCACTGGCCAGGAGAGACAAGCCCATTGCACCATGGTCACCCGAGTGCTGGTAGTGATACCGCAAACCGTTCATGTTCTTGTATCGGCGCTGACAATCACTGACACCACAAGCAAAGGGCCGAAGCCTGCGTTCTGCTTCCCGTTCGACTTCGCGCATCTCGCCCTCGGTGATACCCTGATCTTCCTGCCCGGCAGCCTCGCGGGCAGACCGCTTGCTAGCCAGTAGTGCCTGTACTTGCTCGAGGTCCTTAGGCGGCGCAAAGTTACAGCTGCCGTGGGTCATGTGGTATTTGAGCCCATTGGCCTGCTTGTAACTCTTGTTGCAATTAGGCTTAGGGCAGCGGAAGGGCTTCGATAACAGCAATGATGATGCAGGGCGAGAGAGCGTGGTACTGGCACGCTGATTGGCTTGCTGTGACGGGAAAGCTTTGGAAGAAGCAAAGGAATCTGGCGAATGAGGTGAGGCCGCGGAGGCCGCGGGGTAGCGCGAAGCGCTTGTTGGAGAGGGAACACGAGAAGCTGAAGGGGTGTTGACAGGAGTATTGCTCGTGGAGAACACTACCGCAGGAGGAAGGCAGCCGTAAGGGCTACCCGGATCACTGACAGGTGTGACAGGTGCGTGAAGATCATCACTGGCAGGTGGGGAAGGAACAGTGCCAGGCATTGAGGATGAGTAGTCGGAGTAGCCCGCGTAACCATTAAACGCATCGGGGGCATTTGCCACATTTGGGAGACTGTTTCGAGACGGTGGGAATGCTGAGCCGTGAACGGAGCGGGAAGGGAGCACAGTCGTCGTGTCAAATGCCGAAACGGGAAGATGCGGAGAGGCAGGTTTCGACTGACCAAAGTGGTTAAACGAATGACTAGGATGTGATGACAGTGGAGTGGTGAGTGGAGTGTCAGGGGGTGATGGTGCATTTGACGGAGGCGTACTGCCCTGATCGACATCGAGTTCCATGTCATCCGGGTCAAAGCCTCCTTGGTTGTAAGACGAAGGGTGCTGATGATGGTCTGAGAAGTAAGACAGAGTTGCGTCAGGAGTATACTGAGGTAAAGGAGGGACAACTGGGAACTGAGGATGGCTGAAGGGGTCAAGCACGACAACATGGATCTCCTCGAAATGCTGTAGCAGAGCGTGTAGGTCATCGAGTTGTAGGCCACAGCAGGTGTAATTGCGACACTAGAATAGTAGAACGATGAGAGGTTGGCTCAGAATACGAAGGTGAGGACTCACTAGTTCGTCATCCCTGTCGAAGGCACCGAGAGCGTTCAGAATTGAACCACGGTCGCTGTCAATAGATGACGACAACTTTGCACACTTAAACTCGTTAGGACTAGAGTATATTAGCAGATTGACACGTGTAAGTGAAAGATGAACTGACTCTAGTGGACCGAGAAGTTGACCAGGGGAACAACCAGGATAGAAGCGGCTTCCGAATGAGCCAGCACGCCATGATATTGGGGAGCCTAGAAAGTAAGGCATTGCACTGTTGTTACCGGTGAATGAACCGGATGGGATGTGTAAATCAGGATGATTAGGAGACTGGAAGGCGATGGGTTGAGATGTGGTGGTCATAGCTACAAAAGCTGGAGTGGGGTCGAGTATACTACTGCAGACTAGGCTACAGAAAGAGGTTTATAGATGATGAAGTCTCTGATTCGAAATTGATGGTGGAGGAAGAGAGGGTGCTAATGGACCTATCTAGCCTTAAGCCTATTTAGCTTGAATCCATTATGTAGTAGATGATATTATGGTGAATTACATAAAAATCGAGAATCTCGGCATTTCGGCATATACCCACTGCCACCGGTCCTTTTACCACTACCGGCGCGTATTGGAGCCGCATCCAACCCTGCCTCGCGACCAAAGTTTATCCATTGCCCGTATACTGTACTGCCATCGAATATTCATAAATTCAAATCATATATGATTCAGAATATGTGACAAATTATTATTATATCAAGGAACGATGCAGTCAACTGGTAGTAGGTACTCTCGCGAGGGGTGTTACGATAATTTGATCATGACATTAATCCGAATCATTGGCGACTCCAGCTGTTAACCTGTTACTACTGGCTACACGAGGCTTTGAGGGAGGGACTTGTTCATTCATTATGTTTGAACTGTAGTCCTTTACTTACTCGATTCGGTCCCGTCGAATTATTGATTCTTGGAAATCCACATCCAAGTTTCGTGCCTCAGAACACTGATCCTGAGAATCCTTCCTCGAAGGAACCTTAACAACCCTCTGAACCAATAACCATGCTTCTATTTCTTGACCTCATCGTCCCATTAACGTTCGTTCTTCTCTCTACCCACGAGCGCGGCGCAGAGCCACCAATGAGGGTCCTTAGCTTTTTATACGGCGATCAGCGTCTTCGAAGCCTCAACCCTTGCTGTGCATTACTTATGTTTCTTGCTCGCATCCAACTTTGGTCAAATTCTATGATACCACCCCCATCGTACACACAAAACACAGCGTCGATAGTCACTCCAGAGACAGAAACAGAAACAGAAAGGCTTTTAGGTCAGTTGCACATGCAGAACAGTCGTGAAGGTATAACACTTTTCAACTTGTCACGTGCACATTCTACTAGTGCGCAACGGCACCCCTGATGCCTACTAATCTTTATCTTAACTTGGTTATACTTTTGCGCGCTGTATCGCACCAGGGCACGCCATGTGTCGACGCAGGGTCGGAATGTTTGTCAAGCAATCTTCTCGTACAACATAACATCATGTCTTATGCACAAGGCCCCCCTTTCGTAACCACTCCTTCTATCTGTTCTGAGCTACACCAATTTTGCCCTGGTCTTTCAACTTTCTTCCCAACGGATCATGCACGGATCTCGTTGTGAACCAACTGCAGGGATAGACTCTATCACCTCTGCGGCACCGACCGAGACCAATTCGAGTCTTCAACTTATTCAAGATACTGGTATATTGTGGAATTCATGCCCGAATGTCCATGTGCTCCACGGAGCATTGATTGTAAGCTTACCATCCGCCAAGTCTATGAATTCACCGTGACTGGTCCCTGTGTCCCTCCATTTCAATCAGACCTCTTTTGGGGTGATCCGCTCTAATCGAGCGCAATCAGTAGGCACTGGCCCACCATTCTGGCTTGCTTACTGGTTCATCTTAGCTGTTGGTTGTACGTATTACCTACTTCCCACTGTCTGACTCGTGTCTATTATTTTCGTTTGCGGTTGCGGGGAATGTCACCCGTCCTGAACGATCGCTGCGTCGAACGCTCGCCACCGTAGCGCATCTTTGACTTCGAGATCTAAGAAGTGTCAAGTTGCTCTCGGATATTACCTGCGATAGAAGTATCCGAAGAGCCGCATCAACTAGACGGAGAGATCTTGAAACTTGAGATGAAATGGCGAACAAGGCCAAGCCTCCGACGGACACACACGCATCATCACCGTTCCCTATAGACCAGTCCGTTATCCATCATGATTACCACCAATGGTGGCCAAGTTACACTAAAAGGTGCCACATGTGTTTCAACACTGTATGGAACGTACTTGGCTGGTGCGATTGTCTCGGATGGCACGTTCCTATTCTGACGCCCGTTCAATGACTACCCTCGACATTATAATTGACCTCGTGAGGTCGATGGTATTTTCGTCGTCTTCGATCAGACGCGCGACTGAAATCTACACCTCGAACAATAAATTCGAACAAAAGGCTCATTTTGGTTGGATGTATCCGCCATTGAGGAACAGTGTATTCATTTGTTGATAAGTTTGTGTAATGCGGTCTAAGATACAAGCCTCGAACTAAGGCCCCGCCTTCGAGATCAGCTTGGCGTCTGATTGCACAGATCTGCCGGGGTTGTCCGGCTAATCTGCGCCACCGCGAGACGAGTCCTTCCGCTCAGCCACTGCGCTCAGCCTCAGTCTCCGGTCACCCGATGTACTCCACCGGCTCCACTCCCGCACTGCCAGCGCCTGCGCAGCCGGGAGTCCGAAACATTATCGCAATGCTTCACAAACGCGAGTTTAATTAACTAGAATTTGCACCGCAGTCGACATAAACGACGGATCACAATCCTGCATCGTGCTCGGACCACGCGTATAATTGCATATGGTGCTTCCTCCGAGATTATACTGCGGAGAGTATTCCGGGGTGCTGGAGAGTTTATTGCATCTCGATCCGTGTTTAGACTTTGCCTCGTGCTCAGATTAATTTTGCTACTAACTACTGCAAGCCAGCTCCGAGGTTCACATGTAGGTCCCAGTGTTGGTTTACCCTGATTTGACAGAACTTCGAATGTACATTCCTTGCAACCATTGAGCCTGATGGGAACTTGCGCAATATGTCTTCTCGCTCAGCGGAGATACAGATACTATCATTCCTGCTCTCGACCTTCTTTGCTCCGCATCCAACACGCTATCCATCAATTCGGTCGCGATCGCTGGACAACGCGAAGACTTCCATGTTGATAACTTTTAGTTCCCTGGGCGGAGAGCCACACCGTTTACCCTCGTTTACCTCGGAGTTTGCCTACTATTTCATGGATTTCAACTTTTTTTCTTGATCTAAAACAATACGAGGTTTAGACTACCAGCCACTCCGAGCTCCACGCACTTTCATTCTCCCTCATGATACTTGATTATGATAAGATCAAGGTTTTTATAATTTGACGCCCATCATCGTTTCTTTGTTCCGCTCAAGGATATGTTGCGTTTTCATCGGGAGAGGGCAACTTAATCCGGCAAGGCTTCCTCTCCCATTCTTCGACTTCAACGCCACCTCAGGCCTCAGACTTCTCTGTTGTACTACAACGACTGCAATTGGCTTCCCGGAGGCAGTGCGCGACCATCTACTTACCCACACTCTTAATCCCACATCATGACGAGTTTTCTGACATGGGTTCTCTTTTTGACTACATTTCTGATGTCGGAAATTCGGTTGAACTTTGGGCGCGCCCTCTATAACCGTCGAGTATGCAGGCCCCAAATGATGCATGACGATTTGCCGGTCATCCTATCAAAGTTCAAGGTGCGTTTCATCCCAAGTGTTGAAACGTTGACCCACTGGGGTGGCTGCCACACGTTGTTTCAGGCTCCCTAGAGGTCTGATGCACGCGCCTCCTTGTGTCGTCCTTACCAAATGAGTAAGTGACTTCCGGCATGATCGTCGATATTCTTGTTGTAATCACGTTCTTTCCGACACGGAATGTCTACAGCCTAGAAGTTTGCTATATCTATGTCAATTTCACCACATACCTTTGACCCTGCCTACGAGCGCTGCATTTGATTCCGCGGACTTTATCACACATCCGCCATTGAGATATGTGTCTGGCAGTCGTGGGCTTTGGGGTTTGGAAAGACTTCGATGATTGAGGGTACATACTTTGATTTGACTTCTGCTTGACAGAAGTCACTATCTGGAATATGAATTTGATTTACATGTTTTTCGCTCACCCTTAGGTCTGGCCCGGATATTATGTATCATGTGATGAGTTCGTCACGTTCGTAAGTGGCGACGAAGCTCTCAGCTACGCCCAGTCCAAGTTTAACTTTTTGATTGGTCATTGGTCTAGTGTGCTCACCTCGCTTGCTTCCATATGTGTTCAGATTGGAGTCGGACCGACGCCGAAGTACGACACGACATCCCCGGCACAAGTTACGAGTGATGAGTGCCCTGTTACCCATCCGAAGCACTTCGCCGAAGTTCCAAATGTTGACAAAAAAACAAGGTACGTGCAGTAAAAACGTAATGACAAGACCTCGAAAACCTCTTCAGCTACAGATTTGCCTCTGGTTTACCCGAGCAGGAACTTATCGGCGGCAACAAGCTATTGGCTGGCGCTCGCTAACGCCAATGTGAACGGTAATGACCACTCGTTTACACCGAAAGCGCCACCTGAACCTCAATCAATTTAACGTACAACTAAGGTTGTTCGTTGCCTATCTCCTTGCTTGCCCAGAACATCCGTCACCTGTGCTTATCTAACTTCCAAGTCAAGTTTCATTAGTACATACACCCTGCACCGCACCAAACTCTACACCAAACTCTACTGGTCCGCCGCTTTCATTGCCCTCGTCCTTCTCCGGCGATTGAAGGTGTGCTATCGGTGCCCACGCCCTCGTACTGCCACCATCGTCATTCTCTGTCAAAGCACGCCGACAACGCCGGACAGACCGCCACCGAGTTATTCAACATCGATGTCTCTGGCCTCAACCGCATCTTCCCCAGATATGGAGGATTGTACTGCTCGTATCAACGTCGCCAAGTGTTGCAAGAACACGACCCTGCGCCGGTACCACCCCCATCACATCATCCTTGCACTCGCGAACAGCAACAAATTAGACACGTTGTCCGTTTCAGGATTCTTTCTTGAAGTTGGACGGGCATCAAAAACATAGAGACGGCGTAAATTTTTCTTATCTTGTGTTGTCTTAGAGAGTGATCAAACTCCTTACATAAATCACTTTCTTCTTATGCTATTTGCTATAAAGCAAAACAAGCACTCCGTCATTTTCTAGTGACTGCTTTGGGAGGGTCCGGGAGGTCACGTTCTGGTGCAGGGGTCCGAGCCAACATGAGGTTTCGTCGAAGGCAGCACTGGGCTTCGCGAGGTTGTAAATTCGGCCTAGCGCGTGTCAGGCACAGGAGGGCGCAGGTTGAAGGTCATGGGTGGTAGTAGGTGGCGGGAGACTGAGGTGGGTGGTCGTAGACGCGCAATAAGCCTATACACGAGTGTCGAGCGGTGCTGGAGGTCTTGATCTCTGCCGAACGTGAGGTTACTAATGCATGTACCTTGGTTCTTCCCAACATTTGGGAACCGAAGTGTAACAGGGCACTACGACTCTCCTCCCACCTTATTACGTTCCATGGAATTTGAATCTCTCCGTACTTAGTTGGACTGTGTCCCTTTCTTGGATACTCGGCGCTCCGTCCCGTGCTGTCATTATTATTTACCCGCTCTCCAACCACCATGAGTACTAACGACACGCAGCAGAGTTCAACTCGGACTTGTTCAAGTTTGAGGTTGAACCTTATGCTAAACAGGCATACTTAATTGATAATAGGCCTGCACGTGAACTCACCTTCCATGGAATCTGGAAGTGCTTCGTGTTCTGATAAGTTGCAGATCATTTAGGTAAGTTAAGAATGTTTTAGGTCTAGCTGTGGGACAGGACTACTTGTAGGACTAATGATATCTCCAATCATCTCCGGTTGGGATTGTCCAACCTTCGAAACGACTGGAACAACCGTCTCCAAGTTGACTACCGCAGTCAGGTACTATTCGTTCACATTGGTGTGTATTTATGTCTTGCCTTCAATTCTATGAAGCAGTTGGCACGACGTCGTACTGATGCCCGGCCCCATTTTCAACGTTCGTTGCATAGTAGATTGTTCGGAGGATCAGCGCTCAGCGTGGGTACCATCACCACGACTCCACGCTGGTCCGAGCAACATCTGGATGGGCCGAGAAGTCATGCGACCTGCCGATTAGCAGCCATATTTCAAATGAGACTTGCTCCTCATGAGAAGGCCTAATGCGACAAGATCTAGACGATGGACTATGCCACTCAAGAGCCTGTCTTGCGCCTTTGGAACCATGGGCGCAGTATCCAAACAATAAGACCTCCAGATTGATATGTGACGGTCCATAGATCATCTCATACCCGCACATATTCTTCATATCTGTGAAAGCCTGCCGTGAACGCGGGGTACAAAAGGGACTTGTTGGAGTAATAGAAGGTAATACATCGATGTTGCAATTTTGAAGTATTTATTTATGTAAAATCTTCATCATAGGGGACATAACAAAGACCGTGATAATCATGTGTTCCAACTTCCAAGAAGTTTCAGGTCACCCCAGAGCTGTATGGTTCCCCCCGCGCACAGCGGCCCGAATCAGAGTCGACCACGTCATTGTACAACTTGAGTACTATGTTCTGTACGAGTCCGGTCCGCCCCAGCCTGGGAAAGGCTAAGTTAAGCGCGTTCGACTTCGATCGTAGGACATAAAAGGTATCAGCCTCACGTACTGGGGCCAGCCTGTTCTCCGAGTCAACTCCGAATCGATTGGCATTTAATGCTATCGGTACTGTGAGATGAGTGAGTGCTGTCCAAAGGCATATACACTCTTGTGTGCTGGAACTAACAAGAGTAATACCAAGGATGCAGTTTGTCTCGATTTGCCGGCTGTCCAAATTGCAAACGCTGACGTCTACTGGCAGCGGTTAAATGGTTCCACTCCATCCCATGATCGATTGATGAACATCGATTTCCTTATGTACACATTACTATTATGCAGGTCTAAGACCGCATAGAACTTCTCGACCCATCCAGCCGTTACCAGCTACACCGACCTTCTGCACGAACCCTCATCTCAACGATCGTCAAAGATGAAGAAAAGCAGGCCCGAGTCTCCACTCATTCACCATGGCGACATAGAAAGCTATGGCTCGATGCAAACACATCAAGATGATGGAGCAATCGCGAACGAATCACTCAGCTTCACCGCCAGGAATGCTGGGATGTTATTGATCATATACTCCCAGTTTTTCTTTGCTTCCATGGATATCTCGGTGAAGCTACTGAACGGTTTGGAGCCTCCGGTGCACGCACTTCAGGTGAGATTTCTCCATCTTTGATGATCGAATATGGAGTGAACCGATGTAAACAGATTATCGTGATTAGGATGGTGCGCCACACAGTCCTCGACTCGAATGTGTATTGATTTGTCTCAGGGCATCACCTTGATATGCTGCGAGATATACATGTTTGTCGATTATTTTTCTAGGCGACGATTCAAAACTGATGATATGAAGGACTGTTATGGGGATCCCTGATCCCATAGCTGGCCCTAAAGGTGTTCGAATGATGCTTTTCATCCGTGGTGTCACTGGGTGGGTGCTCATATACTCGCGCGGCCTCAAACTTATCAACAATCTGTTTCCCAGGTTTTTTGGGCTATCTGGCATGTACTGGTCTCTCCAGTACTTGTCTGTCGCAGATGCCACAGTCTTGGTTTTTTTAACACCTCTTACGGCAGCGGTGGCTGGATCTGTATTTTTGAAGGAGAGCTATTCCGTCAAGCAAGCTATCGCGGGAGGTGAGAGTTACAATTTGCATTTTATAGTTTTTGATTACTTATTGGGGATAAATCCCTAGTTTTCAGTCTCCTCGGTGTCATCCTCATAGGCAGACCCGCGTTCCTATTTGGCTCCCTGGATGCTGTCCCTCAAGGACTCTCAGACGTGGCCCCTGCGCAAAGGTTGGCGGGTGTTGTGTGGGTACCATTACGCGCACTCTGCCCCGCTCAACCTACAATTTATCTATTTTCGGTAGGGCCTGTATGGTCAGCGTACTTGGAAATACTGGAGCATGTACGTATTGTCATTGACCTTCTGATGGTAATGGCCGCTTTAATGGTTTTAATAGATACCTCGATACGCGCAATTGGGAAGCGCGCTCACCCGATGCATGTAATGTCATACTTTTCATTATGGTGCACAATTATATCATCTTTGGGGTGTGTCAATGCATATCTGCATTTTACGTGACAATTCATCGTTTGTAACAGGATGGTTGTTTTTGATATTCCCGTTGTATATCCTACGTCATGGATGTGGATACTTCTTCTGCTCATGGTCGGTGTCTTCGGCTTTGCGGCGCAGGTGCGTACTCATCAGTAATTCTACATTTGCCTACTAGTAGTTTACTATGATTTTAGACCCTTTTGACGATGGGACTACAAAAAGAAACTGTGTCGCGTGGTGTCACTGGAATGTATGCTCAGGTGGTTTTCGTCGTGGTGCTTGAACGCCTGTTCTTCGGAGTTACGCCGTCTTTACCGTCGGTTCTCGGCGCCGCTGTCATCATGTCCTCTGCTTTCTATGTCGTCGTGAGTGGTTGCTGTGTTCGTTGTTAACAAACTTCTGTGCTAATGTAGATTTCACTCACCAGATGAAAAAAACCTGACCAAGACAGTGCCAGTGACAATGCTGCAACACAGAAGTGTGGGGCCCTGCCTACTCCGAGGAGTCGGATATATTGTTACTTCTGAGTCTTGCACTTTCTAAAAATACTCCAGCACTTGTGCATTCAACGACCGTTATTATGTCCACTCGAGTTTACGTTGTGGTGGGAAGTCATCCTTGCATGGTTCATCTAAGTTCACTGGAAACTACACTATAGACAGCACCACCAGCAGTACTATTTCCCAAGTTAACGGACTCCTGCCCGGCCTTAATGCTCAATCCGACGCAGTCCGAGGCCACTTCTTAAATTACTTGAACTAAAAATACTCAGGCGGGAGCGTCACGTGCAAGTAACAGTGCGTCCGATATGCCCGATAGTTGAAATTTGTACCACTAATTCAGATGAGTCGGCTACAAGTTCACTCCAGAAGGCGGTGCGGTCACACAGCCCATATATCACTAGCCATTAGTACAGTGTTCTTAGGCTGAATTGGCGAAGACAAACCTCGAAGATGAGCAACAACAAGTCTCCTCTCATTCACACCACTGCAGGACACGATTATGGTTCGACGCGACCCATTGTTGCCACACCCCAAGATGATGAAGCAATCGACGGACAACGCAATCTCCCAGGTTTTTTTGTCAATAACGCCGGGATGCTATACATTATAGCTTCCCAGTTTTTCTTCGCATCCATGAATCTGTCAGTGAAGATGTTAAACAGCCTGGAGCCTCCGGTGCACGCGTTTGAAGTTAGCTCAGTTTCTTTATCTTTATTCCCCGATTGGAGTGAATCTCAATAAAACAGGTTATTGTAGTCAGGATGGTGCGTCAAAGAGTTTTTATGAACTGCACTCATTTGAATATCGATTCGTCCCCAGGGCATCACGTTGATATGCTGTGTGACATATATGTACGTGGGTTACTTTCCAGACAAATAATACCCTGCGATTGACGACATGAAGGATTGTCACGGGAGTCCCAAATCCGATCATTGGTCCCAAAGGTGTTCGAACACTATTAGTATTCCGTGGGATCAGCGGGTGAGCATTGATCTGCTTGCATGACCTCATGTTTTGATGATCGTTTGATCGCTTAGGTTTCTCGGATTATGTGGACTGTATCTGTCGCTTCAGTATCTATCTGTTGCAGATGCGATAGTCTTGACTTTCTTGACACCTATTACAACGGCGGTCACTGGGTCCCTCCTCCTTAAGGAGGGCTACTCCGTCACTCAAGCGGTCGCGGGAGGTGAGAGTCATGCTCTGACTTCTCTCTTGTCTATGGATACTCAAAGATGTTGCTAGTTTTCAGTTTGCTTGGTGTCGTCCTTATCGCTCGCCCCCCATTTCTATTCAACTCCATACTAGCCGCTAATTATGACGGGTCCGGAACAACACCAGCGCAAAGACTGGGGGCTGTTGGGTGAGCATCGTCATTTGTACACTATTTCGCCATTTCACCATTCAATGTTCGGTAGGGTAGCTATGATCGGTGTTGTTGGAGCCACTGGGGCATGTACGCATTATGATCGACCTTCTCGCGGTAATGGCAACTTCAATAATTTTCACAGATACCTCGATTCGCGCAATTGGGAAGCGAGCTCATCCCATGCATGTAATGACATTCTTTTCTTTGTGGTGCACCATCATGGCATCTTTGGGGTTTGCAAATACATCCCTGCACATTTACGTGCCGCATTAATAATTTGCTATGCAACAGGATGGTCGTCTTCGATATTTCTGTTGTATATCCTAGATCATGGAGATGGTCACTTCTTTTGCTTATGGTTGGTGTCTTTGGCTTCCTAGCACAGGTTAGTTCCTCGTGACCCTCCATTTACCCACCGGTGATTCACTACCTTTCCAGATTCTCTTGACGTTGGGGTTGCAGCGAGAAACAGTATCGCGCGGTTCCACTGGAGTGTATATCCAGATGCTTTTTTCCGTAGTGCTTGAACGCCTAATCTTCGGAGTTGTGCCGTCTTTACTGTCGGTTCTCGGCGCCATGATCATTATGTCTTCTGCTCTCTGTGTTGTCGTGCGTGATCATCGTGTTCTGTCACATGACTCCTTTACTTATCTCACTGCCAGTTGACAAAGCGAGTACCCGCCCGCGACCGCACCACTGACAGTACAGCGTAACATAATGGACTTAATATATTGGATACCTGTCCCTTCTCAGGCCGCACTCTTGAACTTTTTCTTTTTCAGGTTTATATAAAGCCTGTAATTGCCTCCCAGTATGAGAGCTTGTAGCACTCTGTTATGTCTTCTATTTTGCTCCGTCTGCTCATCTGCCTTCGAACAAACGTCGGAACACCATCCTCGCGTTCACAGCTGAGATTGACGGCATCACCTACTGGTGCTCACGTATCCCTCTATCCTAGTACTGTTCTTTCTGCCCCCATCATGTGGCACGCATCGTAACTTGTATCCTTTTTCTTTATCGCGCGGTAAGTTATTGACGCTGCCATCGTTTTGGCATGTTCTGCTTGTCTTGTCGTGAGTGGCCACATAGTGTTCTCGGTTTCTGTCACACAACTTACACCACTATCACCACCAAAGCAGGAACCTACCAGATACAACATCAGTGACAATCTGCAAGGAGATATAGTCTCGTTATTACTAGAGGCAACATCGACTCTACTGTCTAGTCAGCACTTGAATAGGCTAAGGTCCCCGTTACTTCGCTGGTAAGTGGTAGATTTCGGTTAGCCCTGAGAGGTTCTAATATTAACCATCGACTTGGTTAATATACTACAGGTTGTTCTCCCACCATCGCATAATGATGTTTTCATTGGTCACGTTGAGCAGTGAGAACTTTCTCGATTGTCAGCTGGTTTTTATCACTGTATCGTCCACTAAAATTGTGTAGTTCTCAGTCAGCTTATGATGTATATAGGGATTGGAGCATGCTCGAGATGAGATTGGCATTCATCTTGAACCCACGCGTCGCTCTAGTCCTAGGCTAGTACGTTCAATTCCGCTCATTGCATCCAGTCGAACGTCGCTGTAATGAGCACGATCAATGGCTACATCGCCCTATCCCAGAGCCCAACAGAGGACCAAACTTCCTCGGATGATATCGATCTCACATCTTCTCTGCCAACAGGACGACGTCGGATTTTTGGTCCTCAGTCTAGATGGTTCGAGAGTTTGCAGCTGCGATGGCGAGGGATGACATCGCGCGCGATCGCCTTCGTCGAAACGAACCTGGGGATGCTGTTGATCATAGTGGCGCAATTCTTTTTCGTATGCATGAACCTTGGCGTCAAGCAGCTGAACAGTCTTGATGTGCCCATGCACACCCTTGAAGTATGTTCGCTTGTATATATCCTAAAAACTGGGCTTATGATTCTGTAGCTCATCGCAGTTCGTATGGTTGGTGTTTCGGTATTTCCTGGTGGATACAAATATTGATTAGGCTGTTTGCCTGAATCTCATCAGGGCATCACCTTGGCATGTTGTGTATTATACATGTACGTCGTTCAAGTAGAAGGCTATGTCTATCCTCAGGTTCATATGTGTTTTGACAGGGTTGCAATGAAGATTCCAGATCCTATCCTTGGTCCCAAAGGCGTGAGGCTGTTGCTGGTGAACAGAGGCTTGTGCGGGTGAGTTTTGATTTGGAGAATGTATAGTCATTATAACGCAGTCGCTAAACTTCCCTCAAGTTTCTTTGGTCTGTTCGGGATGTACTATTCCCTGCAGTACCTTTCATTAGCAGATGCGACGGTGTTGAGTTTTCTTGCCCCACTCTCAGCAGCAATAGGTGGATACATCGTCTTAAAGGAGCCCTATTCGAAGCGTGAAGCATTTGCAGCCAGTTTGTGCAATTATCCTATCTTAGTGTCTTTCTGACACTTAATCACGCTTGTTGACATTCATTCCTTTAGTCGTGAGCTTGCTTGGTGTCATTCTAATTGCTCGACCGCCTTTTTTGTTCGGTAATACTAACAGCGTAAACTCAGACAGCAGTGATGCGGCTTCTAGCCTAGCTACCGCGATAGATAGGATACGAGCTGTCTGGTAAGTTGCCACTCATTTTGAAGATTTTCTTTGCCTCAACCTTCTCCACAGCGTCGCTGTTTTTGGAATTGTCTTAGGAACTGGTGCTTGTACGTCGTTGTTGCCTATGAGAGCTGCTTCAAGATAACTGTGTCACAGTATTGTCAATGCGTGCGATAGGCAAACGCGCTCATCCTATGCATCTCATGATGTTTTTCTCTACATGGTGCACAATCGTCGCCTCTGCTGCGTGAGCTCCATTGCCTTGTCTTTGTCTCGCCCTCTGATAGGTGTGAAGAATGTACTTCATGAAGATCCCAATTGTTTACCCTCACAACTGGAAATGGGCTGCTATGCTCATTTTCATTGGACTTTCGGGTTTTTTCGCGCAGGCAGGTTGTTGTCACTGTCCTTGACTTTGCCTGCTGAAAGTCATTTAAAGACTTTGACTACGATCGGCTATCAACATGAGACTGCAGCACGCGGCTCTATGGGTCAATATGTACAGCTCTTATTTGCTGGAGTCCTGGAATACGTGATCTTCGGCACAGTTCCTTCGGCGCTATCGCTTATCGGAGCTGCTATCATCATGGCATCAGCTATATATGTTATTGTGCGTTTTCATTTTTTTGTGATCTTTGTTTTGTGGATTCCAAAATACTTCGGCTAGATTTCAAAGAAGGGTTCACCGAAGGAGCCTGAGGCGATTAGGCTCAGAGAGCCGGACTCCGCCCTTGAGGAAGGCCTGATGTATACTGAATTGCCAAACACGACGATTAAACTTGCTGAGACGGGCTCAAGCAGGAGGATAGGACATGAAGACTTGAAGGAAAAGCCGCCATCTACGTGAAGTTTATGTTTTTAAAACCTCTTATGCCACATATGCCTTTGATGGCGTCTGAAGATGATGTACTTAAATGACCTTGAATGCTACGAATGTCTATGTCTATGTCCTGTGTTAAAATGCTCACTAGATGGTAGAAGAATGAACGTTTGAACAATCAAAACGATGCGAAGGCGTTTCGGGTGAAGCGTATACCTTTTAGGGTGATCGCCCCTCTCCGGCATCACGTGATTTTACAGATCTCCAGCGACTTTGTTGATTGATTCCCTTTGTGTTGCCTCACCAGTATTTATGCCGATGCTTTTAAATCGAAGGTCTTCTATCCCAGTTCGAATTCAAACCCCCAGCACGCCCTGTAAATTCCCACCGTGCACAGACCCTCGAAGTTCTAGAACAAGGTATATCTGACCTAGGCTACTATCTGTCGACCTTCAAGCTTCAAGCTGCCTTTCAACGACCGTCACCTCATCGTTGGCTTGTCATAGGTTGCAATACATATATATACATGCATGGAGCCTGAAACAGATTACTATCAGATTGGGGGCTTCCGAGCTCATTCTGAAGAATGGTGAGAGTACCTCGTGTTGAATAATTACGTCCACCCAACGGTTCTCCAGGTTCCAGATGTACGATGACAAACCAACAATAGATGCTATCATGAATTACGAAGGTCGCGAACTCAGGCCTGGAGGTACTGGCGCGCCCATCGAGTTGGTCTTAGGTACTAGCATATTCTGAAGTTTACCCGTCGCACGTCGACTTACATTGCACACTACAGGAATTCTACACAATGGTGCTTCATACGTCCTCATGACATCTCATCAAATGTGGGCATTCGTCCGGAAGCACCGCTTGCGGCCTCCCAGAAGACCGTGGAAAGTGGACAAATTCGCCTCGCTATCCCCGATTTATTTTGCTACAAAGAATGACCTTCAGGACAAGCTCAAGACCTACAAGGTGAAATCCCAAAAGAACAAAAAGGATAAGGAGGACAACAGCCCTGCCAACCGAGGTTTCATTCAACTTGGGGAGAGGGGCGCTCCTGGTAATCCCCGGGCAGACTTTGAGAACCAGAGGTTCGATGGGGATTGACACATATTTGATTTGTGACTGACCGCTTTTAAAGAGTCTTGTATCGGTTGTTTATGAAAAGCGCCACTGCAGGAGCCCTTGGACTAATCAATCCACCCTGGGCTGACGCAGTCAGAGTGATCTCAATAGTCGTAAACACGTGGCACAAGGATAGACGTCGTGAACGTTATGACAGTCCCTTTATCATCGATGTCGGATGGACAGATGTGATGATGCCGGAGCATGTGGAATCTGGACGAGTAACGGAAACTGTACACATAAAGATGAAAGGACTCGCACTGAAAAACGAGGAACAGAATGCGGTACCACTGTTCACCTACATTCATATGTGTTATCTGACGATTTTCTCAGCCCTTTGAGCATGGAACCACCAACCAGGAGGGCACGGTGGATATTCTTTACTCGGAGATGCGAAGACTCTTCACACATGACGCCACCAATGTTCCGCTTGTAGTGCTGGTCCACGATGAGGAGATGGTGCGCGGAGTGCTTGCACGTTCCGGAATTGATGTTGGGTCATTTACCCCTGTCGCTGCGCTGTTCCAGCGTGGTCAACCTCAGGTAGCACGTCTCTTCGTATCACCAGGGATTAATCTAAATTACACATGCAGAAACTATTACACCGAAGGTCCTCCAGATCACCTTCTCCGCGACGCTTGAACGCTGGCCCGTCTCATTCCTCACGTGACTATGAACGACGCTGGAAACACGAACCCCGCGATGATGTCAAACCCTTTTCTGTGAAACAAGAAGGCCGATCGTCGTCATCCGTATGCATCAAAGAAGATGTCAAGAAACTGGTATCCTCACAACAAAATGGTACTATTCCCCTCCCAGCTGGATGTATCGTGAACGTGCAGAACATGGTCAGGACTTTGATGCGGGTTGCACAAACTGGCCCTAGCGTGCAGGCGACAGCGCAGCGCATGAACATATCAGCAAACCCACGTCTCCCTTGTGCAGGCAATGAATGCCAGTAGGTGTCCATCTCTCATGACCACTTTTCAACAGATTTCACTCATGCACAATCTAGCTTGCTCTTGAACATGTGGATTTCAATGATAGAGGGACGCCCAATTGACGAGCAATGGATGGACCGCTTAGCGCACCCGATCCAGCCCCCTTCGCCAACTATAGATCCAGTGCAGCTCGGTACAGACGAGGACATCGACCCGAATGACTATATACCTCCATCGATGAGAAATGCCGGCGGAACGGCTGCCCAAGAAGACGACTGGTCCGATGATGATTGGTAGAAGTGATATTGGACAACCCCACTAAGTTTGTCGTTGTTCTCGCTTGCGTGGTTAGCTAATTTTGCCATCCCGAGCTATTGAGCGTCTGATAATATGAAATGGACAACGGACCACGATGTATACCACACCTGTTGTAACAATACGTTGTAGAAGCGTCATCGTTGATTACAATGCGTTTGTGTAGGAATATTCGAATTGGAGGTTTCACTACTCAGCTTCAAATATATTCAATGTTGTTGTATCCGGATATTGCTAAGTACTTGAGTGCAATCTCAAGCTACGCCGTACTCTCGGTTCTAGGGAGCAGCCCTCGAGCAAAAATTCAGAGTAGACGATACGAGAAATTTAATAATGAGTGACTGAGACTTGACTGCTGATGTGAGTCGGAACAAGAGGTGTTGCGCCACATTGCTTACTCACGCGTAGACTCAATTCTTACGGCTGAGGCGAAGGCACAAGGCATCAATACATTAGTCTATCACTCTCGATCGAGGACACAGCATCGTGATGATGACAAACTACACACATGTTTTCAACGAGGTGGAGAGAGAAGGGACGCTAGTCAAATTAAACGAAGGATAGTCGAAATATAACGGTAAATGTCAAATAAATCGCGTGTAACATCTATCAAAACCGGCCCACATGGGAGACAGGACAACATGCAAAGCCTTCCATCAAGAACTTTCAAATTCAGCCTGGTCCTTGAAGGATGTGCGCGACAGCGGAGAGAAGTTGTTCGCTCCCATTTTCATGTCATAATCCCCTTTACCGCCCAACAGCGCTGCATTGTCAGAGGTATTGCCGACGCCAAAGTCTTCTTCCGCGACTATGGCGCCCGTTCGTTTATCAAGACGGAAGGTAAGACCGGCGAGGTTGCTTTTCATGCGCGATACGTCGTCATAGGGCAGAAGGAGATCGCCAAAGCCAGAACGCGATGTGAGGGCTACGATGGTTGCGATCGAGCCGGGTGGACTGGTCAACCAAAGATTTCTACGAGAGCGCTTGTGCAGGACGTGAACGATGAGGGATGCAATTCCGATGCAAATGAATAATATGGAAAGTAGGTGTGCTGGTAGACTTCTGAAAAGGCGGGGATTGTCAGAAGTAGGATTATGAGTGTGGTAGAATTAATGCGTACTCAACGAACAACCTTGGGAGATCTGATGTCAGCTGGGCAGGGATAGTCTCGTTGTTTGGCAGGAAATAGATGGTTTGCGCGGCAATAGAAAGATATTGTGTCTGAGTGTAACAAAAAGAGTCATTCGGTCACTTGGGTTTTTCGGACGGAATAATTCTCCTTACATAGATCTTCTTTGTGGCATTGACGAATCCATAAGGATCATCGAATACGGATTGTGGACCGTTCGGTTGCTGCGAAGCGAAGCGATATATAGCTCCTGGAATACCCGAGTTGATGGCGAGAGACCTGGCGATAAGGTACGTGTTGTTGCTCGCATCAAACATGACTCTGAAAACATTCGTTCAGACAGTTGGCAACGAAATGAACAATAGACTCACCCATTGAAAGCTTCGCCGTTCAAAGGATTGCCTGTAACGTTATTAGTGTTCTCAAAGGGCTCCACGATTATACAGGCTCCCATAGATCCATCATTGAGATTCATTGTAGTCGCGACTACGAAAATGGCGATACTCGGTTGGCAGAAAACAGCAGTCCCTAGTGCGTCTCCGTTATCAGACAGATGATAATACCAGAATACGACGGGCTGAAAGTTTTGATCCTGATACGAGGGTGCGCACGTCGACGCTGCTGTCACAGAGAATTGGTCGGGACCATCGTTAGGGTCAAGACTGAGACTGGCGTTACAGCTAGGCGAAAAGGTAGCTGATAATGCAACATTCGAGCTGGTGAGATTGGTAGTCGTGAAAGAGGTTGGTTTTGTGCAGTTGACGTGCGTTTGAATAGCAGTGGTGTTTACGGCTAGAGTTCCGTTCAAAATGGAACCTGCAGGGGGCTGCAGAGCACATATATTTGAGTGATTTTATGCAATCTTAGAGAAGCAGACAGCATACCGCGAATGGAGCAGCAGACCATCCGCCATGAACGAATGACGGATCTTGAAGGTTATTGTACACTAGGAAGTTTGGCCTAGTTCAGTCTAGCGCATGTTGTTGAAGCAGGTGTTCCTACCTGCAGCATCTACATACTATTCAATGCGTCAGCAAAGTATCGCAATTGATCTAAAAAATCTTACCCCTGCAGAAGCTAGAAATGAAGTGAGTTGATTGATGGTAGTCGACAGCCCGACGTTGCGCATGCTTGTTGCGGTGGCAGCTTTACATTGACATGTTCAGTCTAAGTGGGCGGCAAGAAAGAACTAGCTGAATGGCATTACCTGCTGCGTAGGGTACCTGTCGTACCTGAAATAGGGATCCAGCAAGCGGCTGCATGAAGACGGCAGAAAGGGCGGTGAGTGTTGATACATTTATTAACCAGTGCCGGTGCTTGAGGGAATAGTATAAAGTGGTTAATCGACTGGGTAATAAATTTTCTTAGATCGTCAGCATGGTTAGGAGTGACTGGGTCTCACTTGAGCGCGATCTATTGTGGGATGGTCACGCATGTTAAGACCCCTTCATTCATAACATATGAAATGCTTACATAGTCTAGTAGAATACTGCGTGCTGCAGGTGCGTTGCCCTCGGATAGCGTGACATATGGCTAAGGAATGCCCCTACAATGAGCATGGAAAGCAAATGATATAGACGGTCGCGCTAACCTGGTACCATCTGAGCATCCAGTCTGCTACAGCCCAGAAATACGCGAGTGGGACTACCAATAAAGTCGGAACAAACGACTGTTGCGAGCTGATGAATAGATATGTATTGGTGATGATATAATGGGCGTTACCGTTAGGAATTGAGTTGATACGAAGGTGATCACGTTCTTTTCAGGTACGGAGAAGCCTGGAGAAGTGTTATCGGCGCACTGTGAGGAAGCAATAGGCGCGCGTACCATTGCTTCTATCTGATATGTGCAGAGCTATTTCAAGCACAATACCCAAACATATCATGAGTAGACCAATGCTCCCAACGATGTAGATGTTCAAAACAATAGGCTCCTAGATTCCATTCATGTCTATCAAAGAGCATTTTATAACAAAGGAGTGTAGTACTGACATAGCGCTTGGGCCGGTGTACTTCTGTACCAGGTGTCGGGATGTTATGAACCGAGTCTCGGAAACGTTGCGAACGTGGAGAAACGGTGTCTGACGTTGGCGTTGCGGAGCCACTCATGTCTGGGGGAAAGCAGGATGCGGAAACGTCACTGTCTGTCTGTCAATATGTACTAGTATGATACGGCATAGCCTTCGCGTCGTTACTGACCTGCCTAAAAGCACAGCTTCCTCAAGTGTGCAATTGGAATTTGACAGTGTGCGGGAAAGTGTCTAGCAACGAGTACTGGATTTCGACTTTTAAGGTCCTTTGAAGGGGTCAGTGAAGTAAATCATGAATCATGATTCGTGGCTGATAGCATGTTCCTTACTATTCCGTTGGTGTCGCTCCCGAAAAGGAACTCAAACATCTCATCGGACTGCCATTCCGGCTCTGGCGCAGGCAATTGATGACGAGTTCGCTGGCCTCGATGCAAGCTCGTGGTGTCAAGCAGCTTGTCTGCTTCACAGAGTCACAAAGGTTCGGTGATTGATATGAAAAGTGATCGAGCATCCTGAATTTCTTTACGCATGGGGAAGGAAGAGTGGCCTCATGGAGTGTTTCCGGTGACACGTTTCTGCATGATAGACCGGGTGACGGGTGTTAGGATCTGTGGCTCAGATACGCCCATCAGAAGACTGGGCATCTTGAAATTCGCGGTGGCTCAAGCTTGTCTCAAAAGATATACATATACATAATTATGCCACCTCTTAAGTACAACGCCTGCAAGCAGGTTGTTGGTAAGATCGCATCATGGCATGTACACGCTGCACGCTAAAGGCCCTATATCGTACGCGATAACACTGAAATACGTCATTAAATTCGCCTGCTGATAATTCAACGATGGGCTACAGCCTGTCCAACGTACCATTCACTGCTCCTCACTTGGCTCAACAAGCTGATTACAGAAACGCACTGGAGCATATCGAATAAGTCCTGATTCAGTCATGACAAGGCAAAATTGGTGGTCGAACGTGGTGTTATCGAGGAGCCACATTCCGCCCGCCACCGAAATTTGTCGCCGCTTGAAAAATAAGCGTGCAACCCTTGACCCGACTTTCCAAGGCCTCGTTTTTGACTGCACCACTCATTTGTGTCCATCCTTTCAACGACTCTTTTGCCCTAATCCCTAATGTACGTGTCTATATACTTTCTGTATCGTTCAGGTTATTGGGTTCGCGTCTGTTCGTGCTTGGGCGCGTCTGTCGCGATCTTCGCGTTTTCTGAATCAACCAATCTCGTGTTTATTCATCACTAACTTGTCACGTTTCAGCATGCGTGAAATCGTCCACATCCAGACCGGCCAGGTGTGTTTCAGTGTTTCTAATTCCATCATGATCCATTCGTGTTGACATGTCTTTGATATCAGTGCGGTAACCAAATTGGTACGACTACAAGACTCGCGCGATTGTCCAATATTCTCATCGCATCATGATTTGACATGCAGGTGCTAAGTTCTGGGAGGTGGTTTCTGATGAGCATGGTATTGAGCGGGATGGTCTCTACAAGGGAACCAATGATATGCAGCTCGAGCGTATCTCGGTTTACTACAACGAAATCGGGTCAAACAAATATGTTCCTCGTGCAGTCTTGGTTGATCTTGAACCAGGAACTATGGACTCTGTCCGCTCGGGGCCTCTAGGTAGTCTCTTCCGTCCCGACAACTTCATCTTTGGACAGAGTGGTGCTGGTAACAACTGGGCCAAAGGACGTAAGTTTTCTGCCATGTCTCCCCAACCAGTCGTGATTTCAACTTCTTTGTCTCGATAACACAGACTACACGGAGGGTGCGGAGTTGGTCGACTCTGTTCTTGACGTTGTTCGCAAGGAGGCTGAGGGCACTGATTGCCTACAAGGTATGTTTTTTTTTGTTTTTTTACTACCACTTTCCGTTAACACGAGTGCAGGTTTCCAGCTCACTCACTCACTCGGTGGTGGAACTGGTGCTGGTATGGGAACGCTCCTAATGTCCAAGATCAGAGAAGAGTACCCTGATCGGATGATGTGCACGTACTCTGTTGTGCCTAGTCCCGCTGTCTCGGACACTGTTGTTGAGGTTAGTGTCTTTCTCCAGGTTCCACGTGTTTCTGAAGCTCACAACTATATAGCCTTATAATGCAACACTCTCTGTTCACCAACTTGTAGAGAATTCAGACGAGACTTTCTGTATCGATAATGAGGCCCTTTACGACATCTGCTTCAGGACGCTCAAGCTCTCCACACCTACTTATGGTGACCTGAACCACCTGGTTTCTTTTGTCATGTCCGGTATCACGACTTGCTTGCGTTTCCCTGGTCAACTCAACTCTGACCTGCGTAAACTTGCTGTGAACATGGGTTCGTCGCTGTCTTCAATATTCGTCGCTTTTGTTTAATATATTCATTCGCAGTTCCTTTCCCTCGTCTCCACTTCTTCATGACCGGATTCGCTCCATTAACCGCCCGCGGCAGTCAACAATACCGCGCTGTCACTGTCCCTGAGCTTACTCAACAAATGTTCGATGCAAAGAACATGATGGCTGCATCAGACCCAAGACATGGTCGCTACCTCACCGTATGTATGAGTGTGTCTAGGGGACCTGTGCTGATACTACTTTCGCCCAGGTTGCCGCCGTGTTCCGTGGTAAGGTCTCAATGAAGGAGGTCGAGGAACAGATGCAGAACGTTCAGAACAAGAACTCTGCGTATTTCGTAGAGTGGATTCCTAACAATGTGCTTTCTGCACAGTGTGACATCCCTCCCCGCGGAGTTAAGATGGCGGTTACCTTCTTGGGTAACTCGACAGCTATCCAAGAACTGTTCAAGCGTGTCAGCGACCACTTCACTGCTATGTTCAAGCGCAAGGCCTTCTTGCATTGGTACACACAAGAGGGTATGGACGAAATGGAGGTGTGTACATGCAGTCTTTATCTTGCGATTGGCTGATCTGACTGAATGTCATCTTTCAGTTCACCGAGGCCGAGTCAAACATGCAGGACTTGATCGCTGAATACCAGCAATACCAAGACGCAACGGTCGAGGAAGAGGCCGAGTACGAGGAGGAGGTTCCAGCTGAGGAGGACTCGTAGATCAAAATCATGGTGACTCACTGTAACGATTTCTACGTCACCTACATTTCCCTTCACGACCAAAACTTAGGTATTCCTCTATTGGTGTTCTCTCGGGCAGATGCCTTGTTACTTCTGTTAATTTCACTTTATCGCTACCCTATCCAGCATCGCGTTCATCTCATTTTTCTTTTCTGTCGTGCACCGCCGGAGCAATACATTTCATCGGAAACTGCAGTATACCCTTATCAGTTGTGATTTGTGAGAGTGCCAAGAGAGCCTTGGCTCTTGGCTCTCGTATACACGTAGGATCAACTGTTCCCACTGTCAGGTCTACAATTTGCAACGAGCCGAAACCTCATGACCCCTGACCGCAACCTGATCATGGCCTACTCTTCCGCCCGGACACGCTTTCACCTCCCTGCTGATGAGGCGTCTAATTGATACCTAGCTTGCAGGCTTGGGCTCACATACTTGAGTCCACCGGTCTTCGTATGCGCCAGAATTCTCAGATGAATGTTCCAAATGATGCCAGTCGTGACAACTTAGCAAACGAAATTAAGAACTACACAGACGATCCTGTGCTTCCCGGTCTTGCCAGCCTCTACTTGGTTCACCTCTTTTTTGTGTGACAGCCTATCTGATCCTGTCCATATTATCCCTGTGAACAGGCTCAAAGATTCAAAGGTATGATTTCCTACAATACCAGCTCGATTCTAATTATTGACAAATCCAGACTCGGCATGCTGTATGGGCTGCCATAGGCTTCGCACGTTTCATCCTCGCCGACGAACTCGATAGTCCTAAATTTCTTATTTAAAAATTTAGGCTAGCTTTGAATGATTTGTTCTTGAAAGGCTCGGAGCGTCAGAGCGTAGTGCGGAACCTCGACGGCAACAAGCTTGCTAGCTCGTTGATTTTGTGAAGCGCAAATGGGGCTAAATTTTATCTTGACACGAGGGTGATCAGAGGAATTACTCATGATCCTGGTATGTTGGTTAATGGAAAACGTCATCGGCGCCAGAAAAAAGGTGTTGTCCATCTTTACCGCCGCCGTGCTTCTTGCGCAGGCATATGCCAGCAGAGATAGCGGCGCCAAGAGGATGACCACTTGGTCCAGAGTTCGAACGTCACTGAGGATTATACCCATAAGTAGGGTGCGTCACGATGATGATGATGGTACTATTTAGCCTCAAGTCATCCGAAGCATGCATGCTGACAATGAGTTTCAAGATGTGGCACAGCGGGGATGATGGAACGGGCACGGACTGCAAGGGAACCAAGGCCAGACCTCTATGGCGGGAGGCTACGGCTCTGTCTATCGAGGACAGACTACGACACACGCGAGGACTACCGACTACGAGCCAGGACTCCTGCCACCGCGCCAGGACCCCTGCCACTCCCGTCCTGTCCTGCCAGAGCGCCCCGCTACAATGAGCTGCGTGGCAGTTACTACCGACCGGCTGCAAAAGTGGCTGCTTCGTCACGGTCATTAGGTGGAATGTGATTTACATTCACAATTGTACAGCGTGCAGTGTGTTGGTGCGAGAGTATGTTCTAGTCGCATCGCTGATACGGTAACCCAATGATAGTGTTGTGAGTAGAAATGTGCGGGAAAAATCCGAAGAATGTCAAACCACAGGGGATCACAGCGTAACCTTCACTGCAACCACCCTTCTACCCATTGTTTCTCTAATGCCGAACAACTCTTCTTCGATACGGGTAGCACTCCGAGTCAGTCTCTGAAGCGCTGTAATCTCTCGGTAGATGGCAAAGATTTGAGCAAATCTTCGTTACCATAGTCATTAGAAGACCGAAAGCCAATTCATGCACACACGTGCACTGGTGCCCAGTCGGGCATCAACATCGATGTAGCTGCCCATCTGGAAGCTCGAAATCTGTTGACGACGAGATCATGATAGTTGATGATCCCACCGACGAACCGTGGTGACTCGGAGCTGTGGATATTTTAGTGTGTTTTCATGATGTTTCCTAGTGATGCTTACCGTACTTATTGTCATACAAATAGTCTTGTAGCACTTTGAAATTTTTGCCAGTCGGCAGAAAACTTTAGCGATTCTGCCGTCGCAAATACTAATTCTGTTTCCAATGATCAAATATCTGAACTTTGAGAAGAACCCACTCTCACGATCGTTTATGGTAAGGCGAGTTTACAGTCCACCCCATATGCATATGTGCCATCGATCTCTATCACGGTTGGAACACGAGAGCTCCGAGATTAAGCTGTGCTCAGCGTGCTGGCGCCCTCATCAGGGAATCGGCGAGAACTAGGTTTTTGTAGCTATAAATGGTAAGTTCGGACCAAAAATCTACTGTATTATATCCGATGGCAAACAAATATATACACAAAGCATAGTGCTATCCAAGGACAAGCAAGTACAATACAGGCTTAACTCTGACGAACTAATATATGTTTCATAATGCCTCATAATTGTGAGGCCTGATAGATAAACTTTTTCAAGAAGTCCTGCATCTCGCTGACCCTGTGATCATCTGTTGCATAGTGTTGACTTTGTTATGGCCGTTTGCAATTTCAACGACATGGCAATCATGAATTACAAGACCAGTGTAACCCTGATGAACTAATATATGTTTCATAATGCCTCATAATTGTGAGGCCTGATAGATAAACTTTTGCAAGAAGTCCTGCATCTCGCTGACCCTGTGATCATCTGTTGCATAATGTTGACTTTGTTATGGCCGTTTGCAATTTCAACGACATGGCAATCATGAATTACAAGACCAGTGTAATACTGATCCAGAGTGGTCATTACTCATAGTTGTGAGGGTTCCAGGGCAATGTCTTGTCACGCGCTAGCAGTTTTCTATTGCAACGGTCATCCACTGCCTATGCGGAACTTTGTGATGGTTCTTTGCGCTGAGAGCCCGTTAGTAATCACAAGTTGCAAAACTGACGTCACGTTGACACTAAACGATCTTTCCTCGTAGTTGTGATATCTCTATAGTAATGTCTTAGAAATACACTGGCTGTTATCAACGACAATGATCTTCGG
Organism: Suillus plorans; assembly: GCF_016647745.1. Taxonomy (NCBI): domain Eukaryota; kingdom Fungi; phylum Basidiomycota; class Agaricomycetes; order Boletales; family Suillaceae; genus Suillus; species Suillus plorans. The sequence continues at coordinate 273,165 of NW_024537405.1, forward strand.
TCACCCGCGTGTGTGGTACAGCAAGCATAAACATTTCAGATCTTACGGGCGCGTGTTCTCGCGCGTCAGTAACAAAAAAAGTAAGCCTGCCGCTCAGTGTCAACTTTGCTGACACAAAAGATTGACATTATACTTGCATTATACCACATATATTCTCAAAAACTCGCAAATTAACAGTAGATTGAAGCAGAGCTGAAATTTATATCATAACATAAGAACAGAGGCAATAATCAGATCCGTGTACTTTATTATGGCTATGTATCACTTCATATGTTTTGCAGGTTCCACCAGACACAACTGATCGAAACCCACATTTATGGTAACAGTCGCACTAATCCTAAGGTCAACAGCCTTTTTCTTGGTCCAACAATTCACAATAGTCCCTAGAGCTCCACGATGAACCCCACCCAGAACAAGACACTGTTGATTTTTTTTCCGTGGATGAGCCGGGCTCAGATCGCTGGCGGGGATGTGATAATGTTCGATTGCAGCGCCTGCGCTATTGGATGTGCAGAATACGGCGACGTGACCCTCAGGTGCGGGTCCATTCTCACCGCAGAATGGGTCGGGACAAGCCGTCGATACAAACCGTTTGTATAGCCTACCGTGGAGGAAGTTTGGCGACACCTTCAACAGTACATGGTGTGTGAAGAATTTCGATGAAAATTCTTTCGACATCAACCACGGCAGTGGGCCTGGGATGAAATAAATAGACATTGTGAATGGTGAGGTTGAGGACTTACCACTGTCCGGGGAGTTCTCCGCTTCGGTGTCCTGGGCATCGATGGCCCAGGGGTCATGTGTTGACGAGGTGGGATTGACACTCGACGTAGAGTCATATATCTTATCAACCTCAGAGCTCGCGGACCAGTTAGACCATTCATTGGATGGTGATGGACTGGGACCTGCGAGAGAGACCAACGAGCTGGAAGGATTTTTTTCTTGTTCGACGGGTGGGGTAGTGGATCGAGGCGGCGGTGCCAAGTATGATCGCCTCCTCATTTCACAGAATGAGGCTAACTCTGGGCCTTCGAGCATCGCACCGTTGAGTCTCATTCCATACCTTAATATCGTGAGCTTCAGAACAACTCAAAATAAGCGTGTCACTCACCTGGTGGCGACTTCATTAAGTTTGAGTTTAATCCGCTGCTGCCCATGCACAGCAACGGTGCAGGTCTCAAAGGAAAGAGAGTAAAGCGTGGCTCGATAGCCTTTCCGATTGCCGCTAATAACGAAAACTTCATGGCCGATATCATTCCGGAACAAATCCAAGAAGGCGTTGCGTATCTTGGTCACAAATCTGATTGGGACGCAGAGCTGTTGCATGCGTTAGACGTGTTCGAGACGAGGTGAATTGTACTTACAAGCGATTGGTCACCACTACATAGTATGGTCAAACTAGCGTTTGGAATATCAACGCTGTGCACAACCCCTTTCGCCTGATACTCCGGTCCACGGGCAACAGTCACAACGTCTCCAGGCCTCACATCATAACCCTTGTCCTTTGTGTACTGAATAGTGTGGGTGAGGCTCGTTCGTTGAACCGTTGTTACTGGAACTGAAATAATGCCGAGTCCGGAGCTGGACTCTCTGCTATCTTCCGTGAGGATATCCCGGAACCACAGATTAGTCGATCCCTTGCAATACCAGTCCACAACGCCGCGTTTCCCCATGTGCTTGCCATTCAGCACTTCTATGTGGTCCCCAATCTCGATGGAGTCGGACTCGGGGGGAGGCTCGAGATATTGATGCATTGGTAGCTGCGGGTGCATGATGTGATCCAAGGGACGCCGATCCAAGTAGTACTTAGAAACTTCCACCTATATTCAAATGTCAGACAATTTCGCAGTTTTGTGATTGTGCGAGACTCACCTGCTCGTTGGTGATATTTTGACAGATGTCAACTGTTTCCTCCCGCATTTGAATGATGTGCCCTTCTAATCCCAAATACGGACCAGCTACAACTTTGACGGTGTCGCCGACCCGAAATACTCGTTCGATGCCTTCGAAACGAACCTCTATTTGTTCTGGACATCCATCAAACGCAAAATCCAGGCTCGCGGAACCAACTGTATGGTCCGTCGAGATAACCTGACCTGACTCTCCACGGAGAGGGCCTTCAATGACCCTGGCCCAGTCGCCCATGCGCAAAAATTGCATCGAAAACAAGACCACGGTGTTCTTCAGAAACGGTTTGTCCCATCCGGATTCGAGATGGAGTCGAATGTCGTCGATGTGAGGGGAGGCAAGAAGTTCGAGGTTATCGCGGTGGAAGTCTTTCAGTAAGAGACCCATGTAGTAGCTTTGTTCTTCGTATATCCATCCTACTACTTTGCCATCACGAATGATGTCAGAAACAGCCTTATTGGTCGGAAGACGAGATCGATCGAGCAGCGCTCGAGTTCCCTGAGGCATTGAATAGGGGAAGCGCAATGGAGGAACCAAGACCTTGACGGAACTCTCTGTCTGGCACTCTACTTTGCCTATGTAGCCCCTGTGTGGGCCGTGCCTGATCCTCACCCAAGCAGGGGCAAGAGATCGGAACAGTGAACCTTCGACGGCTTCACGTTCTGCCTCCGTGATGCGAAGACATTGCTTCACGGCGAGACTGTGTGAGGTAGGCAGTGCTTCACAGATCGTTTTGGGGCTATCTGCGACTACATAAAGTTGCCCTGCTACCCAAGTCGATAAGGTAACGGAAAACTTTTGGCTCCGAAGGTGTTCGGCAATGTATTCTGTAGCAGTTCCTGTGATACAATGAGCGGTATGCTAAGTGATGCAAAATAAACATACTTTGAATGTCAAGCAAATACATCTTGTTTTCGGGTGCCAAAACGTTAGTTAAGGATGATGGGATCGAGGCCGCTTTGGAAGTGAGAGCACGGCGACCTTGCGACGAGTGACTAGAATTCTCTTCGAACTTACTGGCCAAGTCATCGAATCTTTTGGCCAACCTCTCTTTCGCCGATGGTCCTGATACGTGTATAGCTATCTGCGACCGTTCAAAGTCACCACCTTCGTCATCCTCGTCCTCGTCTTCAGAAGCTTCGATGACGATATATGGATTGTGAATAGACTGTGTTTCCTCTTTAGTATATACCATTCTCAGCAATGGTATTTCACTTACTTTAGGCACACGGGATCGCTTTCTGCGTGAACTTGACAAGCAGCCGTCTGTCCTCGATGTAGACATGGATACGGAAGTGTCATTTGATGTAGGAGAGGGGGGATCAGGGGGCACGTGCATGGCCATAAGTCGGTCGAGGTTGGCCAAGGATTCGGCGTCGTCTCCTTCACCAGAGAACAACACACGTCGGGGTTCCACCCAGTCGTCGGCGAAGTATCTATCGCCCAGGTACGATGTGAGGGCATCATCCATTTCAGGCATCGTCATATCTGTGGTGAGGAATTGCCGAAGGACTCCCCATGCATATTTATCGCATAGTGCCGGTGATGTCTGATTGCCTGTAACATATCCTTGATCAAACAACGATACTGACAACATTGTATCATCGCTTACCTTCTTCGATCCTGAGTCGCTTCGAGGCAGATTCGTCATCATTGCATCGGGCGCGTTTGGTCATGTATTACTATGTCTATGGTGTATATGTTAACCTAGGAGATCATAGTACAGCAGCGAACTTGAAACCTCACATGTCACGTTCAATTGTCAGTTGGATAGTTTATGTTCTCTGAAGCTATCAATGCACTGTCACGGTATCGAGGTAATGGTAGGAAAAAGAGAAACTGTTAATGCGCGAAGTCAGTATTTGTAGTGAATCACTATTCTGGATTAGCTAATACTCACTGGTAGTGTAGATTGTGGACAATATTGATTGTCATGCCAGATATAGCGGTGCGCATAGTGGGCATTGCGGATTTCAAGTTGTGGACTGTGTCAAGTACATCGTCCTCTCGTCCGCCCACAACAAAGGCGATAATTGATATAAGCGATTGAACTTCATATTGCTTGCCCGCCCCATGGACTTGTAACTTGAAGTAATGATGTATCTACTACATAAATGTTTGCACTACGCCCAAGCTGCTGCCAGGCCTACTACTAGGTTATTGTAAGACTAACGCTCGTAGTACTGTTCGACGAGTTGACCTTCACACTAAATATAGAGAACCACATTATGTAATGTAAATCTACTTATGTCGAAACATATGTTACCCGTAGCCGTTGTATACTGTATACGAGGGGGGGGGAATCGGAAAAGAGACTGATACCAAAAGACATGTGGTTGATATACTGAATGATTAGTGCACCATTCAGACCCAGCCGGCAATGCCCGACGTGAAGCTCGCTGAAGTCCGGCTGAGTTTCAATATATAGGCATTCACTTATCAATGCGCCCTTCCCATCTGCTGAACCTTTTGGTTTCTGTTATCTTTACGTCCCCTTATTGGTTAGAATCCTTCGGGTTTCTGTCAACACTTGACCAGGTGGAGGGTGATATTAATTTTGATGGCCAGCCAGATCTATCGACCCGCCAGCCAGATCTTTTGATGGCCAGCCGTCAAAATGTATTATTAAAGTTCTTCCGGCATTCCCCGCCTTGGAATTCTATACAAACTCGCTTAAGATGACCCACAAGACTAATTGACCCATCTTATTCTAACTGCCATGCCGGCCCCCTCCTGTCTTCCACCATTCGACAGCTTAGCTGCTCAAACTGGCATGTTTGAGCTCTCTAACATTCTAACTCATGTTAGATGGCTCGAATTCTTCATAAGGCTCATACCGATGGAGAAGGTTAGTGCAAATTTTTTACAATGATGTTGATATATCCTGATATTTTATGTAGCTCCGTACTGAGTTGTATCTTTTGCACTTCGTACTTAAAGGTAGAGTCTATTTGGGTGATATTTGGCAAATAGTCGGAGGACGTATGTTGGAAGCGCAGAGGGAGGAATCACTGCGAAGTACTGTTGAGGATCACTCAAACCGCTGGAGTATAGAGCGAGATTTCATGGAAGAGAAGAGAGATCGTTGCCAGCTGGAAGTGTCTCTGTGCAGCCAGGCCATCGATCATGTAGAGCAACGCTGGGCCATGCGTAAGAGATTGACTTGTGTACTGCGAACGTGATCTGACTTAATGACTCAGCGATGCGTCCTATTGCGGTGGCAGTCAACAACGCTTCCTATTTCTCAGCGACTTCACGACAGCGTTATCGAACCTGTCGCTACTTATTCGGTAGCTGCGCGGACCAAGTGTGAAACTTGGTTAAGGAGGCAAACAACCGACCCCATTCCACCCAAAAGCATCACGTTAATCGAAACTAGCTTGCCCCTGTTCAGCTCGCCTTCGGCTATTGGTCAATTTGCCCTTGCGCATCTTGAACAACGAATGCAGGTCACCGTTAATGTCAGTGTTATCGCCAATCTGCGTGATTATTCTTACGATCTATGCAGTCCGATGACCCTTCGTTCAGTCTGCGGAGTACCTGGGTTACCAGGTGCCTCCAAGAAGCCTTCCAAAAGGCACGCCAAGTAGAATTGTCCACACAGACGGGACTGATGTCCTCGTACCTTGATGTTGGAGGATACCATATGCATCATCGCAGTACTCAATCGGAGCTAATTTTCCTGCGGGCAACGATGCGCCGTGCCCAAGCTGAGGCAGCTGTTTATACACTGGCCCTTGAAAATTCCCCTGCGTCAACCTATTCTGACAGCGGTAAGCGTAAACTGGTCGCAGTGTTTTCTTAAATCGCTGATGGGTCATTACAGATTCAGATTCATCACCTCGCCCAACTCTCCCACAGCATCTACCAGAAGAAGTGCGTCGCTACATGGACTACATTGATACCGTGTCGATTAATTCTCACACTGACACTGACTTATTGTAAGCGTGTTGTACTTATTTCAGTCCGCATTTTGATCATGATGTGATGCGTCCGTACATCTGACTGCGGGGGCTGAGGTGTAGGAATACCGAAGAGATGTAAGCAGACAGGGTTCGCCGTCGTATTATTAACGCTACTGCATAAGCCATCGCGGTGATATGAGGCGCACATATCTTTATATTCCTTTATGTATTACCAATATGTAGCACAAACCTTGTAAATTTCATACGAATATTTATCGGGTTCGACTGTGCTTATATCAATACAAGCAATCCTATCACCTTCGGAAATTACCATGAATTAGAGTCTGCACAGTACAAACTACACTAGATTCTATTTATTTGAGTATAGAAAGGTAATTGTATCCTATAATACTATGAGTTTAGGACTTAAAACCAATAGTCTCTCGAGCCTCCGTCTCTCATAGTGTATTCTTACCGAGTCCTCGTTTGTCTCGCTTCTTGTATTCCGCGACTTCGCTTGCAATAAAAATGTGACCGAGTCCCCCGAGTACAAAACTGGGGGACTCCGCTTGCCTACAAAGTTGAGACCTCCCTACTGAGTGTAGACTGATTCAAGCTATCAAACAGCTATAAACGAAACCTCTCTCAGAGAGTGCCAAAGTTATGTAGAATAGTCGAGCTGGAAATCAATGACGACATTTGTGACATCAAGATGCTTCGGATACTGCCAGCTGAGTTTAAATTTCTCAAAATCAGTCACTATAAATTCTACCCCACTTCCTATTGAAAACCTTTCCCATTTCTATCATCGGATCCGTATGCAACTTCGATTTGGTCACGATATTATACGTACCTATGATGCTCTACTTACGTGTACTTAAGATTGAACAGTAGCAGTTGAAGATACTATGTACAAAAAATGTGATCCGCTTGCGCTACGAAGTCAAAAATGAGCACAAAACGTGTTAGCCTGTGGTAGCAGGTTGGTGATGGTGAGATATCATCCGATCTGTATTGTTGCCTCAGACCGGTCGATCAATACTTGCAGGTTGGCAAAATCAATTGTCAATTCATCCTAGCAGCACCTTGCCTATCATAGGAAACGGTGCGTTATCAAGATATATATCGGAAAAGATGCTTATATTCACCATTACTAGCAGCTCTCGTATCATAACACTTCACACCCGACATTAGGAATATGTCAAAGTCATTATAGCCAATCGCCTCATTGCCTCCCTGTACCGATTTCTAGTCTCACGGTGGCAGTGCGTCGGGCATTTGACGATTTCCTAGAATTGATTGATATTAGGGGGGGTGCGCGCGAGTAAAAACCGACATACCGTCGTCGAGGATAATATGCCGCAGGTACGTAGGTTCTACTACATAGTTTCTCGATATTCACTAAATTGAATTTTAGCTTATACAACGCATCTATAGGTGTGAATCGACTCACCCATATAGCCGCATGCGCCTGTCGCGCATTCAGCGACGTACTCTCCTTGGCTCACCCCTTCAGCGCGCCGAAATATCGATACTTCAACATAATTGTCCCTCGTCGCGCAAAAGCAGCACGGATAGCGAAATATGTGCGACTTGCGGTAAGCGCTGAACAACGAAGGCTGTATTTTCCGCCCATATCGGTCGGCGGGCCTGAAGAGGTTAAGTTAGTGAAGAACCTCCTTTCCACGAAACAAATCTGACCATTGAAACGTTGTCAGTTCCCGCGTTTGCGCGTGATAATGAAGTATGCCATGCTGGCACATGATAACACTCACTATCATCTTCACGATCTTGTGATCAACTGCGAACACGTCGGAGCGCTCAGAAAGTGGAGAAGAAGGTGCGGACATTCCAGGCTATGAAAACAGTGACCTGAACTATGTGTTTATATAACTGTAATTTTTAACATTATATTTGGTCATGATTGTGTTCCGCCAGCCTGGTTGCGGAATTGGTCTAGCCGCGACAAAGTGCGCCAGCCCCCTATCAAGTAGGCTGCCAGGGTATTTGACCCATGGGAATATGGCGGAAATTACGCTGGCAGGCTTCGTTCCTGCATCAGCCCTAATTCGTTCAATGACAAATTGTAAGTCCCATTGCGTTGTGCTATCATTTGCTGCTGGCTCATACATGTTCATCTCCACAGTAAATCCATGGTCAATCCATCGGAGACACTATTCAAATGCACTTGCACGCGCGTGTTTACTCAAGCGAATGCTTATACAAAGCATCAGCATTCATGCACAAGAGGCAAGAAACGCTTATTTTCTGCTTTATCGAAAGCAAAAGATCTGTTGGGTGCTGTTAAACGGTCCCGGCTGTCTGCCAACGCCGTCAGGCAGGATGCACGCGCCAGCACGGCGTCTTCGAGTACGCAGTTCCACCGCTCGAACACCCCCTCCTTATCATCCGACCAGCCGTTTACCGCAGAGGTTTTACCCACTCCGCCAGCCATCGTCCCTGGGGAGGTGTCGTGCACGGCTGAAACTTCGTTTACGGAAGTAGACGATGATTTGTCATTGGCGCAGCATAGAAGCCGCCGTGTCAATGTTCCTCTGCCCCTCCGCTTTAGACAATATGAGGATGTGCTCCCTCAGCCTCCTCCTAGCGTCCCTAGCCATATCCCGCGACAACCAGAGACTGGCCTACCCGCAAATTCTGTGCCTATGAGAGCTTCCTCTCCGGTGCAAGCTGCTCCTTTCCGCACATCTAGGAATATTTTTGGTCTAGTACGCCAGTTTTTCTCCTCAGCACCGCCAAGTCATGACCCAGAAGAGGCTATAACGCTTCAAGACATTAGTTTTATCCCCACTCTTACTCCAGAAGACCCAGATACTGTTGCAGTGCCTCACGACAGCTCCTTTGATCCGTACCCCAACGAAGCTTCCTTCAAGCTTGGTCATTGGTATTGGAATGGCAGCGTACAAAAATCACAGCAGAGTTTCAAGGAATTGATCGACATTGTTGGACGTCCAGACTATGATCCAAATGATGTGCGACATACGAACTGGGACAAGATCAACTCCCAACTAGGCGCGAGTGTTGGCGATGAGGGAGAAGAATGGGAAGATGAGGATGCTGGATGGCAAAAAACTCAAGTGACCATCGACGTTCCCTTTTCTCGAACAACAGCTCATCCAGATATTCGACCTTACGTTGCGGCAGACCTCTACCATCGGTCTCTCGTGTCTGTCATCCGGGAAAAGCTCGCAAATGCTCATGACAATGAATACTTTCATTATGAGCCATATCAACTACGATGGAGCCCGCCTCATCTCCCACATGAAGTAGATATTCAAGGCGAATTGTACACGTCACCTGCCTTCATAGAGGCCCACCGCGAACTCAAGGAATTACCTGGAGAGCCAGGATGCGAACTTCCCCGTGTGGTCGCTGCACTAATGTTCTGGTCAGACGCTACGCAACTTACGACGTTCGGTAATGCGAAGCTGTGGCCGGTGTATATGTACTTCGGCAATGAATCAAAGTACCGCCGATGTAGACCATCATGTAATCTGGGCAATCATGTGGCTTATTTTCAGAAGGTATGACGATCATTATGAAGTAGTCTTCATCCGGACTCACGTACTTTACAGCTTCCGGATGTGTTCAAAGATTTCGCGGGAATTTACACGGAAGGGAAGGGAGTCGGCCGCGAATGCACAACCCATTGTCATCGCGAAATGTTTCAAGCGCAATGGAAAATTTTACTTGATGACGAGTTCCTAGAAGCGTATGAACACGGGATCGTGATTCTGTGCTGCGACGGCGTCAAACGCCGGTTTTATCCTCGAATATTCACATATTCTGCGGATTATCCTGAAAAGTGAGTCGTGAATATTCATCCGTAGAAATCAAAGTTCACCTAGGTTAGGGTCCTTATTGCCACTATCAGGCAGCTGGGAGGTTGCCCATGCTCACGGTGTCTCATACCAACAAACAGGCTCCACTGTTTGGGCATGGCTTGTGATAGAGCACAACGTCGGACTCTTGCGCGGTCCGACATTACGAGGAGTCAGCTTGTTGTTGCTGCACGTCGCCAAATCTACGAGAAGAATTACGGCGTAGACAGCACAGTAGTTGAGGCACTTCTTAAGCCTCAGTCGTGGGTTCCGACCTCTGTGAGCATGATTTACCACTGGATTCCTCGCCTTTACTGACCCTTGAGCAGAACGTATTGTTGGACCGCCTGGGTCCCTTTGGATTTAACGTTTTTATCGCGCTGGTTGTCGATCTTCTACACGAGTTTGAGCTTGGAGTCTGGCGTATGCTTTTAGTGCATTTACTCAGAATTCTTACCTCTTTGAACAAGGATTTGGTACACGAACTTGATAAGAGGTTTGTCAAATATCTACTCGATGTTGACTTGCGAGGGCCAACACTCAACTTCGACAGGTATAGACTGGTCCCTCCCTTTGGGCCAGCGACCATCAGACGATTCTCCTCCAATACATCCGATATGTCGAACATGGCTGCTCGAAACTTCGAAGATATCTTACAAGTATGATTATGGAACTAGTCTCATCCGTATTCGTGAACTGACATTTTCCTAGTGTTCTATTCCGGTTTTTGATGGCCTTCTCCCCGACGATGATCATAACAAAATTGTCATTGATCTTCTGTTCATCATGTCGCATTGGCACGGACTTGCGAAGCTTCGCATGCATTCCGATTTGACCTTGGATATTCTTGACCAAATGACGACAGATCTTGGAGTACAATTTCGTTTATTCAAGAATGAAGTATGCCCATCATATAAAACACAGGAGCTCGATCGTGAAGTTGGTGCGCGATCCCGCCGGCAGGCAAAGGAAGCGGGCAAACGGGCCGAGACTGTCTCGGCGAATCTTTCGGGGAGAGCTCGTCAGGGTACCAGTGATAAAGGGAAAGAAAAATCGACTCAAGGGGATGCACTTGAACCAAAGCAACCGCGAAGGAAGAAGTCATTCAACTTCAACACTTACAAGTTTCATGTGCTTGGGGATTACGTCGCCTCTATCCGTCATTTTGGCACGACAGATTCATACAGCACTGAACCAGTAAGTTTCCGCCTACTTCTCCATCCATTCCAACTCAAATTTTCCAGGGAGAGTTAGAGCATCGTACGTCGAAAGGCAGATACCGCTGAACTGATCGTAAGGAATTTGTTCGTCAACTCACTCGGATCGAGCGCCGTCAGGCGCGCTTGCGCCGCATCAAACAACGTCAGCGACAACAAGCTCCTCATAGAGACCCGTCTGAAATGGCGAGTGATCCCCAAGTACACTATCACATTGGCCAAAGCGAGAAGATCTTCGACGAGTTTGGTCAATATCTCCGCAACCATGCAGGAGATCCCGCTATGAAGGTAAATACAATTGTTGCGACTTCTTCCATCATTCTGAAATGTTGTTTAGGACTTTCTCCCTCGATTGAAAGAACATATAGTTCGTCGCCTTGGATCGGAAACCACTGAATCGCCCATGGAAAATCCCTCCGAACAGCACAACTCCATTTACTTCAAACGCAACAGGATTTATCATCACAATCTCGCTAGGTTTAACTATACCACTTACGATGTCCGCAGGGCTCAAGATGTCATCAATCCTAGGACTCCTCACTGCAATATTATGTTGCTCAATCACGATCGCATTGATGGCGAGGACGGAGATGACTATCGTTATGCCAAAGTCATTGGCGTACATCACGTTAACGTCGTACGCTCTGCAAACGTGCATGAATCTTGTCGGATAGACTTTCTTTTCGTTAGGTGGTACGAATCCGTGCGAAGTCATGCATGGGACATGCGCAGATTGGGCCGCGTTCATTTTCGGCCTCTGGAAGATCAAAAGGCTTTCGGGATCATAGACCCCAGAGTTGTTTTGAGGGGATGTCACATTATACCAGCCTTTGCTAGCGGACAGCGCAATCCAGGTGCACGCGGAATTTCCCCTCTTGCACGCGACAAGCATGATTGGCGCGAATACTATATCAACAGGTAAACTCAATGAGATAGCATCATTTCAATCTTCTTAATGTTATTCCATTAGCTTCGTCGATCGTGATACCATTATGCGCTTTCATTACGGCCTCGGGGTGGGGCACGTATACTCTCATCAGGCAAATATTTTGTTGACACAAGGAACTCCCCGCCCCATTACACAGACGCCGGAGGAGACAGAACATGTGTACCTGGCCAGCGGAGAAAGGCATCAAGAAGCTGCTGATGAAGAGGAGGATGAAGATGATCATGTTGGCGCGGAAGAAATTGACTTCTTTGATCAGGGGCTCAATGCTAGCACAGCGTCGCTCTCACTGGCACTGGATGATATGTTCCCTGTTGACCACACTTTTGACTACGAGAATTAATGTGCTTCGGTCTTGCTGGTAATTCGTGCCAGCCTGCGATTGTCTTTCGCGTGATTACGCTTTCGCTTCACTCTCGCTTCGTACTCGCTTCCCCTGTTTGTTTTAGCATTTAGCAATTCGCCAATGCCTCCTCTGGCGTGCCGTAAATATTATTACTTCTCGCTGGCGCGGCTGTATTTGTGCTGGCGTGTCGTATTCGCCGTCGCTTTTTCTGGCCTTGCCATTCATTTGCGCTCTGCCTCGTTGTAAATGGCTGCCATGCCCTGGCTAAACCCTGACTCGCCATCGGCAAGGGCTGGCGCACTGTATTTGGTTCTGGAACGCCATTATTATTTGAAAGTAGTAAATCCGGGCGGACACATTTGCATGTCTGGATACTTTAAAAGGGTCTCATTCCTTTTATTTCATACATCAAGATGCAACAGTCGAATTCACTTTTAGCTGTTCCGGCTGCTGACGCTCCAATCTATGTCTATGTGCACAGTGAAACTACGCGCAACCGGGTTCTTCGACTTCTTCCCCTCAGGGTATGTGCAGCTCATTGCGGACCATGATCGCCATCACTAACATTTCCGCAGAACGATGAGGTTGGCTGTCGCCGATCAGACGTGTACTTATGTTGACTTCTGATTTCAGCCTTTCCACGGCCTCTCCAGTCGATTCTTGTTCATAGGATATGCCGCCCATGACTATCAGCTCTCACCGATCTATGTGAGGTCGATACCTTCTCAGTTAATTTCATCATCTCATCTCGTTTATTTATAGTGGCCTGAGGAATATCGAGAATTCGTCGAGCCAGCACACAATATCATTCGTCAAATTGGATTCCTAGCATCTGATCACAACTTCGCAAGGTTTTCGATATACGAAATCGAGGTAAGAATTTATATGATGCCATCGACCTCTCGCTTATCATAGGCCAATCGTATCAGGCCGGTAGCTCTGGATTTCTTGAAGATATTCGCCCACCGTTTTGCGGGCCTAGCCCACAAGGTCTTCTATATCCCATCTGGGTGGTGAGTACACTTCTCGGTACCATCACATCATCTGACTCATAAAATTACATCGCATTCGTAGCTCGAACGACTAAACGGAATTCCGTTCAACCCCGCACAATTCCCAAACGGTTTCCTACCTCCCGCTCCTGTTCCCGTTGCCTTTCCCGCGCAGGCATCTTGGAACGCCTTTGATCCATTCGTTCAGCAACCGTTCTCGTTCTCTAACACGTTGCTTCCTCTGTCCATGGATTTTGACAATGATCGTACTGTCGATCTCACTGTCGCATCTACGGCAGATGACATGTTTGAACCTCCTGTAGATGACAATAGCTCTTTCAGTAACACAGTTGCTGATGGTGCAGATATTCCTCACGAGGAACTTCATTGGAGGCTGACGTTCAGGGACGATTCCCTCGACTGCAGCCAGAAAAGGTCACTAAAACTCACGTTGCTGACATCGCCTTGGGGGCGCCCAATCAAGTTGGCAAAATATCTTTACGTGGGCCAAATTCTGGTTGGCATGCCCGCCAATCCATTCTCTATGCGTGAGGTGGACTGCAGGCGGCTGATAACCGCCAGCTTCCTGAAAGCACTCCATGTCCACCTCACAACATACGAAAAACTGCGTGAAATACCTTGTAGGTGCCCGTCTTCAATTATAAACATCATTCACTTACGATTTTATCAGTAACGGTAGCGAACATTATCGGCAGCGAAACTCGCGTGTATTGGTCCCAATTGAGAAACAGGGTGAGCTTGTCCCATCGCAATACATCTACTACTGAACATTTCTGTCAGTTCCTAGATTACCCCATAGATTTCACTTCCGAGCTGAGGAAAATTGTAAGGGGTGGGACGACTCCAGATGCTGGATTTGGGAAAAACACAGAGGAGGAGGCCGAGATAAAACTTCACATCATCGATTTGATGAACTCTGATAATGAAAGCATGGTAAGAGACCGCACATCGCGCAATGAGATCTTCTGAAAATTTTCATCCTTTAGATTCAAGAAGCCATCTGCAAGCTCATTGTCACTCAAGGGTTCCGGGAACTCCTCTGGGTCGCCTTATACCGACCCATCGCTGACTTACCTGAAGGCCAAGCGCGATTGGCAGATTTCTACCCTGAAGCCATCCAAACCTTAACGGGTTATCTAGGAAAGGGCATCGTGGGCGTGCTTGTTACTCTTGTAAGTGTTTTCTCTTCTCACAATTTTTCGTAAACATTAACGATTTTTGCATCAGATGTATCAGTCATTCATTCCACCTCATGCGGAAAAGGTACATTTAAAAACGCTGGAGGTATATCCTCATATCACCGCCGCCCTGGATATGATGTATGCGAATCCACATCATTTCATCTCCTTCTTCGATGCGGCCCGGAGGCTTCCTCACATACGGTCAGTGTCTTGACGCATCATTTGATCGTACTCATTCGTGAAATTCTTCAGGGAGGAAAATGTCTTATATATTGACCCCAAGTCCCGTCAGCCCAGAATTATTGTAGACCCTGTCACGAATGAGAAACGGATGAAGGTCATGGACGATATCGAAGATATCATTGTTGAACCGCCTCATGACGAATTAGCAGTCCCTTACGCGCAATACAGGCTCCCACATTCGTTCAAGTCTGTGGATATTCATGAATGTTACTTTACGACGCTTCTGCCGCCTGCATAGTATATGATGGTACGTGATACAACAAGTACAAGTAGTTGTGTACATAGATTACAATTTGTTTTGAGGGTATGCGTGTTACTTTGTGAAGCTATATGAATGGTGATATCTATCTAATGAGTGGTGGGATATCATGGCATGTCGTAAATGGTAGTGCGCGCGTTCTCTCTCTATGTAGGCTAAGCATCGCCTACTGATTCATCTCTAGAACGCGTGCAATAAGTCGTTGAATCTTGAAAACGAATGAAAATGTACCCTCTGCACCGCCGATCTCAATTGCTGCACCATACGATCGAACCTGTCCTTCGAAAGCCGTATCCACGCCTTGATTGGACTTGGTTGCGGGACTTGTTGGGCATTCAATGTAGAAGCCGCCTCCGAGTCCAACACTCAAGTCAGGCCGACAGGAGTGAGCAATGTAATGTAGACGCGCACCTTTATTTTTGCTTCTAGATATTCTAGATGCGTCTGTTGAGTGTTAGCGCTGATGATAAAAGAAAGTGGTAGTAGTACTTACGCAGACGTCACAATCAGTGAGTTGGGGTCCGTTAATCACGCGCGCCATCTCGTGTTTGCTCTGGCGTCGATATGAGTTTGTTAGATCCAATCGGGCAGATATTTGACTATTGTACGTACCTTATTTGCCGTAGCGGGTAATTAAAGTTGTTGTTTATGGCAATTAATGTTGTATTTGTACTTGTTTATGCCTGTGTACTTGTTTATGCCTGCATACTCGTTCACTACGAATTGACCTGCACATGCTGCATTACGTAATTTTCCAACTCTCTCTCCTACCACTACCATCGGTAGCTGAGTCATCACTGTCTTCGTTCCTCCAAGTACGCGTTCAGACAGTGCGAAGGTGTGTTCGATCTCCTCATTCGAGTCTCGCAGCACAACATCATGTTGACGATACTGATTAGGAGAACATGGTACGTTTAATCGCAATGTGCTTTTCGCCCTTTACGCGGTGCTCACCCTATCATGTTCTAGACAACGTCAGTGCCCCTACAATCTGCCACGCTGTCTGATCGTGGTATTGGTATCTGGCCGACTCAATTGCCCCGATACGCCGAAGTAGTATTGCTGTAAGTACTGAAATCATTGACCGTATTAATCATATTGATTTTTGTATATAGTACGGATGATGCGTATGAAGATAACCTGGTCCGTGGGAAAGAAATAAGTGATCCTCCGTTCGTCGTCTTATTATTGACCGGTGTCAAACTAATCTCCATCAACAGGCCTCTGGTGTACGGAGACTGGCAAGAGTTGGTCCACCCAATAGGTGGTACGTATTTCTACAATCTCAGGAAGGTAAGTACTGCTTATACTTGCGAGTGACTTACCTGATGGAAATATAGAACGCGTTTACGTTGACGAACCTGAGGAACTTTCAGAATCTACAGACACTGGATGAGTTTGTTAATGCATCACGAGCCGCGGCGAAAGAAGATTCGTGGATATTGGTTGTTGAGCCGATCATCTTTATGGGAGAAGAAAGGTTCCAGTATTATTATGTAGTCCCCGGCAGCCGTATAATTGCATGGCTGGAGGACCTCGATGGCTACATTCTCTTCCAACCTTGTGTCAAGTCAAGCACGTGGAAGCACAAGAGTATTTCCTCTCTTAAATTTGTTTCATGACTTGACCAGAACCATATAGGACTCGAATTGGAAGCTCAATATTGGTGAGTGGTCAAATACCGGACACACAAAGAGTTGAATGTAACTGAACGTTTTCTCCTCGGTAGGAAACACTTCGAATACTTTCCGCACCAGTTTAGGTTGTCTCGATTGGAAGTGAGACGCATACGGGGAGAAATGGTTTGCTACCTTGGAGGTAAGCTTTGCGTTACTTCTGAAAGTGACGCTCAGAATAACAGCAAAAACAGAAGCGACGACCTTGAAACAATCTACTGCGGCATCTATTTTCTGGACTTTAGAGGAAATGGATCAAATCATCGGTCAACTGGCCTATGTTGGTATGTGTTCTTGTCTCGCTGCACAGCAGCCACGATGAAATCAATTGAGTCGACATCTCTTCTTAGAAGAAATTGCGGAAAATGATTTGGTACCGGAAACCGGAATTGTATTATGTTGTTCGTGAGTTTATGGGGCCGAGAACTTCAAGTGCTGATATTTTTTTTGCTCGAAGGCAGAATTATGTACATGCTACGTACGTCGCTCTCTTGTGAAGCATTCGCTATTAATCACACAGGCACATAGGTCATCACCAGTATTTGCACCGCTACAACCAACCTGAGGCTCGCCTAATTCGAACACATGCAGTGAGAGAGAGGCACACAAAGTTCAAACTTTTGCATTTTGTGGGCAACACTGCAGCCACGATGCTATGTATGCCGATCACTTTTTCTCGCGTCAGGAGCACCTCCGTCGATGGTATCGTAAATGGGGTGGAAGTTCAGTCGTTTATCGACGATTTCGGCAGTCAGACAAGAAATCAGATTACCTTGGTAAGGACTGTATCAGTGCCGTGAACGAGGACACTTTCCCATTCAGTTTGTTCTTACAGGCAGGTATCTCCATGGCTTTGGATGTCGCTATTCTTGCCGTTCCAGGGTTAGGCGCAACAACAACTGCACAAACATTGTGCTCTTGCTCCTTCCTTCTTGGTGTTGGGTGTATTTTTGCGGGCACGATAGTCCACCACTTTGGCGAGAGACTGAAGTCTTTGGACTTTGCGGTTCGATTTCCTCATCATCCTGCGTCTTGAGCCTAATATTGCCGACTGAACAGGCCTATTATCTGCGAAGGAAGGCGGTGATGCTTCTGGTAATAACAAGCATACCGACCTGCTTTTGCGTATTGAGGTAAGCAGATGTGATTACAATTACTCAGGTCACTCATAGAATCATTGTCAGTGTAACAAGTTCCATCCTCGGATTTCTCACAGGCATCACCATAGACTTCAGGCCATCCGCGCCCTCAGTCATTGCGTGCTTTGCTACACTCGCCGTTGTGGTAGGTTCATTGATTATATTAGTGGTCGCCAGTTACGGTCCAGGCCCAGCTAGGATAAGGCCGCAGTGATATCTTTATCCTGAGACTGCGGGGATATCCATGTATCTCGCATGGGTCGCGCTCAAAAATCTAGAGGTTAGCTCTGGTAGATTAAATAGATGATGTCAATTTCCATGTTCTAAGTTTCAAGGTGCCTACTCATATATTATTGAATCCGTCAGAACATTCTCGACGTCTTGACGGAAACTTCTACGTCTGACTGCAATTGTCAGGGCAATTTTTCATTGTATGGTATTGCAATTGCAGCTAGATTACCACGCTAAGATTTTCTGGTCACAGAACTCCAACTCCTTAAGTGTCAACGTTTCACGCTACCGCAACTACCTCGTGCGTTACAACGTCTTCTGCGTTTGTTCATGGTCCTCGATTCCGTCGTCCACATTACCTGAAGCCGTCAGTTTACTTCAAGGGAGCCCGCGTGGGACATACTTTGAGTAGGAGAAGGGGCGTCCCATGCGATCTGACGAGGAGGGTATGTGCTGATTCCGTTTGGTGCGTATTCTTCTAAGATTCCGGTCCGATAACATTCCTCCAACCAACGAAGTCTATAGTTTTTGTATAACTCTTCCAGTTCCGAGTAGCGCAAATCTGCAAGTTGCAGTCGTTCTTTGAGTTCGGCTACGGAGTCCTCGCCCGTCTCGCCGTTGTTCTCTGGCAGAAGAACAGGAGCCTCGTTATACCCCGCTGAAGATGTGCTCTTGTCAACATCCGTCGCTCTAAAATACTATAAGCTTTGGAAAGAACAATAAAGATGTTCACAGACCTTAAGACGATGGGTTTTTTAGCCTCACCGCTCTGATTACTACTACTAGTGTTTCCTGCTGCCTCGATCCTAATAGAAGGTATTAGTAAGTCCTGCCGCAAGTTCATCATTGGAGTTACCGGAAATTCAAGGTAATGATATGTCCGGATAGGTTAAAGGTTTGGCTCTGGGTCAAGGATTGCTGCATGAACGCAGGTTGTTTCATTTTCTGGCGCTGATGAAATCATTAACGGAGCTTTTATTCCCTGTTACACGAAGTTTTGATAGCCTGCGAAAGGAAGGCCATTGTGGCCCCCTGTCACCACAGCCAGCACCCAAGCCCTCAATCACCGTGGCCAGCCAGCCAGCCAATTTAGCTTTTGCTTGGCCGCCATCAGGTACGTCGTTTGCATAGAATCCCACGTGGTGCATCTGTGATAAAAGCTGGCCTCCAGTTAAGCAAAACCCGAACCTTCCTACCTTGCCAGCTCTCATGACCACCGAAAATGCTTCCAGTATTCCGAGTAAACGGGCTACCCCAGCCCTCCAGATGGGACCCCGTAAAAAAGCGTAAGCTGTCCCTGATGTTTAGTACGCTGAGTTTTGCAGACTCATCTAGTCGCACAGCTCAACATCTGATCCCCTTATCTCCCATGGGCGCCACTTCGGCCGAACAGTATTCGCTCTGTGCAATTTTCCTTCTCTGCTCACCAATGGTATCCTCAGATTAGAGCAGATGGAAGATGCTCCACTGGAGGACTTCTCTACTGAGTGACAACGACATCCATCTATGCTCGCTGGCTTATTGACATCTTTGGCAGTGAGCGACGAGAGCATCGCGTTTTTGAGCACCTCTTAGACTCTTACCCTGGCCTTTTAGAGCGACTACAAAACGGGTCTGAGGAAGAACTCATTCATGTCGGTGAGCTAGTGCGTTTTTGTTTGTGTGTCAAGAGTTTATGCTTACCATATGTAGATTGGTAAAGGAGCCGCAGGTGCGAGGGGCGACGACACGAAAACATTAAAGTCTGCGGTGCTTGATTGGATTTCCCCGAAAGGGGCAGCAATCCAGCCTCCCTTACACAGAAACTCGAAGATCGACCGTGGATTCAACCATGAGCTAACTGGATCGCTTCTTTGTCCCGCTGGGTTGGACTGGAAAGACCCAGAGTATGTTTCGGTTTACTGGCATCCTCGGTCGCCACTCATTTTCACTTCATTAGGACGAGAGAGAGCCTCCGAAGCGGAGAAATGTCGGTATGCGGAGATCAATGGCCCATATTTTTGTACACCAACTATACTTACGACGCTGATGATCCTTGGTGTGGTCTTCTTAGGAATCGCTTACTCGTATCTGTGAGTATGAACACCTGTTCTGTGTTTTCTTCACTACATGTTTTCTCACTAGGCTTACAAGCACGTTTTCACATCCCCGAGTTCAGTTGACAAGGAACCAAAAGCCACGCGATCCGGTAATGCTCGCCTCCATGGCATGAATGCTGTCACCATCGCTTCCATAGCTTATATTGCAACGCAGGTATGCCTTACAGCACTTCCGAAGCTAAACTGTCCTGACGCACCACTGAAGGTCCGATTCGCTCTAAGTTCTTCTTCAGTGTTTTCACGGACCGACACGTCCACAGACTCAGAGACTTTCTACCACAGTCTCCTCGACCTCCTCGAGGACCCTGAAGAATCTAAGGAAGTCGATGAGTTGCTCACGTGGTGGAATCGGTATTGTTTTCACTCTTCGCCATTTTTCCGAGGCTCATGTATTGTCTTTTACCCAGTCAAGTATTTCCTACGTCATCTGCTGCCAAGCGGCCTATCAGCGCCAACAGTGCTTTGGCGAAGATCCGACTCAGACGCCTTGCAGTCAAACAGGCTGCAGATCTTAATTCTTCGTAGTCTACATTGGAGCCGTTTTTAATGTAGTAAATATAATCGCAATTTCATACCAGACTGTGTGTTCTCTCGTAACGAATGAATTGATCACAATGCAAGTCCACATATTGCCTCAGATGCGAATGGTTCGTTTTGAAGACAACTCAAGACAACATAACTGAAATTCATTTATTAAATGATAACTCATCGTCACTCTGTAGCACAATGTTCTCCTACACCAAATTGATTCATGCGAGCAGGCATTGTCTCACAATGCCTGCAACTAACGTTCCGTTTTGTAATGATCATAGCTCAACATCCAGCCGGCGGAAGTCAATGCGCTACCATTGTTGCGCAACCTTGAACCAAAGTCAGTTTCAGTCCTAAACAGTCTAACCTTGGAGGACCGTATATGATAACAGCATTCAGAGAGAGTTTTTGCAGAATAAAATGACAACCTCAACTTGTATGACGTGATCATATCTCATCAGAGTTGGCTAAGATGATAGTACACTGTCATTCATTACTTACATTGTGTACTTAACAAATCCGGGCAACATAATCTAGTATCACAATCACATATCTAATATCAGCAACAAGAGAGTTCTTGTCGAGGTTGCAGTAGGAAGCACAACTTGTAATGTGACAACCATGCCGACACATCACGATACCCTACTACAGTTGCTTCACATCTTGTTTCCAGTTGGCGGTTGTGATCCTAAATAGTCCAGGATTATAAATGTTTATCTGACACCAGAATTTATGTAGCTACTGCGAAGGAAGAAAACCTCGGCAAAGGTACCTGTCATGACCAGGACATGGCGGAATTGCAGTGGACTACAAATATACTGGCACTGGTACTCAAATTGGAGAATGTGGAAACTCTCGTCAATTTTGCAGCAGTTGGCAGGTATTACAAATTTTACCGTCTTGATGCGTAGTTACAATGAGACTATCAAGAATGTGCATCTGGCCATTTTCATCCCACGTAGTCCAGGTATTCAAAGCTTTGTCATGTGAAGTGCAATTATGATTAATATTGTGCAAATTGTAGATCAGGTAAAGTCTTGTATGAGTTTATCATTTTCACGTCGGTTACCTGATGAATGCGACTTAGTTTCCGCGTCGGGTTAGGTTATATCTGGAAAGTCGATTAAGTTAGAGTAGAGTTATTTTCATTTCCGCAGTGAATGTTCGTGTCTGAGTCAATATTACGGCGTCATATTGAAGAACCAGTACTTGCGGTCCAAAGCTCCGAAATCCTGCCCTCAGGCTTGCTCGCCGTATCGCATGCAGTAAGGTACAAACGGATATGAAGCAGCATTAGAGCTACATTGAACATAGGCAGCGATTGAACCAGATTCCCATGAAAGGGAATCAGTAGTTGTCGGCCGGAACCCATGATGAGATATTAATTAGCGCTTACATCATGTATCAGCAAAATTACGAATATGATCTTGTAATCACCATCATCCATGGCGGAAGAATCAGGTGACCATCATGTTCAAGTATGGCCGCTGCGACTCACTACTTCACAAGCACACGGATGCTAGTATCTCTGAATAATATCTGGCGGCTCCATGTGACTCAGACTATGGCATACGCACCTGCCGGGCTTAATACTGGAAAGAGTTTAACGGGGAACAAGTACTGTCAGGACGCTGCTGGGCCCTGGCCACTACTACTTACTAGGTTATCATTCATGCGGTCCTGATCTTCCCATCTCCAAAAGGCAGTACTGTGATCAAGGCAAGCTATCGGTATCATCATACTCACCATTCGCCATGAAAAGTTATATCACTGTCTTGTTCACTGTTTTTCACCTGCATCAAATTTCTTTCTTCCTCAGAAAAAATGGCCCCAGTTGGTCGCAAGATCGATGCCCCAGGAATCAGTTGCGGCTCCACGACTCAATTTTTATGTCGAGCCGGCGGATATTCTTGTATTCACATCAGTGTAACAAATTTTTCAATGTGACTTCATCAAGTCCGGACACCATTCTTCCCAGAAATGCTCAGCCTCTCCAGTAATCTGCATAATGCGTCTCGAAAGTGATGCACCTGATGTACTGCGAAGGACCGAAGGTGCGTGAGCTTCACCGTGTAATATAAGCATTGCCTAACTATCGGTCCATTAATAAACTGGTGGAATAGCGCATCCTCATGGACAGTTTCTCTTACTCACGGCCAAAACAGGCTACCTGTCCCGCTATGTCGGTTTTTATCCAAGATGCGCGCGTAACGAGTCGGTTGTTTAGTTATTTCTATTTTCGGTGAGGGGGCGCGTTCCATACGGTTCAGCCTTAGGATGAGATTAACCATGTGCTCACCTTTCAGCAACGTGTTTTCAGATTCGCCTGCATGTATATAATGGACCTTGGAATGTAGTATGATGATTATCTTCCAGTACCGTTCAATCATGTTCCCAGCTGCATCTCTGTTAACGACTCTCCTCCTGGCCTTGTCCATCGCGGCATCGCCCGTTGAAGTTCGCAACTCCCCCGTCACCCTCCCTATCGCCAGGAGGCTGAACACCTCTGGTGGTGCCATCAACCTCGTGCAGCACGACCAATCCCGCGCAGCCGCCCTCAAAAATTTCAAGGGAGATAGCACCCTCAGCCGCCGTACTGGTAGCATTACTGTGACAAACGATGCTGTGAGCTACATCGCAGACGTTGGCGTTGGCAGCCCCGCCACAACCTGTAAGTTCAATACTGAAAAAAACATGCAGCTGCTAATGTATTATTGCAGACTACTTGATTGTCGACACCGGTAGCTCCAACACGTGGGTTGGTGCCGACACTGCGTATGTGAAGACCAGCACCAGCGTCGACACCAACGAGCCTGTAGCGGTCGACTACGGTTCTGGCTCCTTCTCTGGTATGACATTCAAAAATATCATAAATTGAAAATACCCACGATTATCTACAGGAACTGAGTACACCGACACCGTCACTCTCGGTAGTGGGCTCACCATCACCGCGCAGTCGATCGGTGTTGCTGCTACTTCGACGGGCTTCACCGGTGTCGACGGTATCCTCGGCATCGGACCCCTAATCTTGACTGAGGGCACCCTGACGGATGAGCCGGACACGACGATCCCGACTGTCACTGACAACCTGTACAGCCAAGGCATCATTTCTGAGATAGTCGTCGGTATCTCTTTTGAGCCCACCACTACAGAGTCAGACGCCAACGGAGAGCTCACCTTCGGTGGAGTCGACGCTACCAAGTACACTGGCACCCTCGCATACACGTAAGTCTCTGCAGCTCGGAGATGAATTCTAACTGACAGTAATTTATTATTTCAGTCCTCTCACCACCACTGAACCCGCATCCTACTACTGGGGTATCAACGAGAGCATCACTTACGGCACGACGACCATCTTGGCCGAGACGGCCGGTATCGTTGACACTGGCACCACCCTCATCCTCCTCGCCAGCAGTACGTATCTCGAGTGCAGCGAGTAATCATGGTCTAATCAGTGTTTGATAGACGCCTACAGCGAGTACCAGTCTGCAACGGGTGCTACTCTGGACCGGACGACTGGTCTTCTCCGCATTACCACCACCCAGTACAGCGCCCTCAAGGACCTGAACTTCGTTGTTGGCAGCGTACGTGATTCTGTCTCAAGTGTTAATTCCATTTGTTCACCATTTGCACAGAACACCTACACTCTCACCCCGAACGCCCAGATCTGGCCTCGTTCGCTCAACACCTACATCGGTGGTACCACCAGCTACATCTACCTCGTTGTCAGCGACCTCGGCACGCCCAGTGGCGAGGGTCTCGACTTCATCAACGGCTACACTTTCCTCGAGCGCTTCTACGCCGTGTTCGATACCACGCACTCCCAAGTCGGTTTTGCCACAACCGCATACACGGATGCCACCACCAACTGATCCAATTTTTTTGGTTGAGTATTGGGTATTTGTACGTTACAATGTAGCATTTCTCACAACCTTTATATTCTGGAAGCATTTTAAATAACTGTAACTAGAGTCGTCGTTGAACGTTCGAATGTCAGTTGTTACTGTTTCACGAAGACACCGCAGCTCCACTTCCCCTCAGGCTAGATCGTGAGACCACCCATAGCGTAGACTGATCCAAGTCTCTAAGCATTTAGATTGAGAAAGGGATGGTCTTCTAATAATCGACCTTCGAACACTGAATATTGAATGTCCAAGCTCTTCCGTGAGAATAATATATGTCATGTTTGCAAATTGTAACCGCTCTACAGAGTAGGGAGGATTTAAAATATTCAAGCACATGTAAGCCTTTATTCGCGGTGGTACATGGTGGGGTGTGAGAATTAGGAGAACCACCAGTGCTAATGTAGTACGACATCCTTAGGTTCTATCTCCTTGAGCGCTTCTACACTGTATTCGATACCACGAACTCTCAAGTCGGTTTTGCCACGACCGCATACACGGATGCCACCGTCAACTGACGAAACTTTTTTTGTCGGCTATTGGGTATTTGTGAGTCATAACATAACATTTTTCTTACTCTTATTAGTTTATATAAAATTTGCTATATAATTTATACGAGTAATAAAAACAAGGCTGAAAGGAAATGTAAGATTTTGCCGAGGGGTATAGTGCACTACACGCCTCGTTGACTCGAGCTCTTAGATATTCACAATTAATTAACAGCTACTGCCCATGTCTGAGGGAACCTCAGCGGCTATGTTTTGCAAAGTGGGTTGCTTTTGAAAAAGGAAAGTCCTCAAAGCCTTTGCACAACAGACCAAAACAACGCTTACCCTCGTCTTCTGAACTCTGCTCTCATGCGGTCTGGCACAACTGAGGGCTACGGCGAATTCTAATATCAACACAGCCCACGCGTGATGCGTGCAGCCCCGAAACGTTATCGTAAGCGTGTATCGTTGACGTGGCTATCTCAAACCCATACTAGTATGTAATGTATCATGATTTTGCTTACAGTACAACTGTTGACGGACCATCTAGCACAGCCTGAGAGAATGCTTCCTTCATCTTGCACCACATGGAACTATTACCGATTACGGCCTATGTTTCGTCTGTCTCATCACCAGTTAGCTCGTGGAATATTCATTGAAGCGCTAGGTCGAAACCATGGTGTCCATCTCAAAAGTATTGCGATATGATGCTTTGAAAGTTTGAATGGTTCCATTGTATCACCCTTTCGAATTACCGCATCCAAAGTAAGGATTACGCTAGTTCGCGACGCAGTGGACACACAAGGTAAGCGTCTTTGCACGTTTACAACAAAGATGGGACTGACCCTACGCATCAAAACTTTCAGATCTTTGTGATTCTACCGTGACACACTTCCGTGTCTGCCGTTTCTCTACTGCGCAACTTTGGGCTATAATATATAAAATCTCCCCTTATGCTCAAGCTCCCTTGCTATTGTCTTAAGCAGGTACCGCTGGCAAAGTTTATGGTGGTGGTCACATCGATCAGGGGCTCTACCCTCCGCAGACCTCTGCCATCCCTCAAGCACCCCCGCAAGGCCATCCTTGGTCCCAACATGAATACAACCCTGGATACTTCATGAACGGGCCTCCCAGCACATATATGCAGCCCTCTGCCGCACCGCAAGACCCTGTACTATGGTCCCAGCCTGAATATAATCCTGGATATGATGCCAATGGACCCCCTGGTGCGTGTTATTATTCGCAACCCTCTGTTATCGTTCCAGCACCACCGCAAGGCGACGCATTGACCCAGTATGGATATCATCCCGCTCCCTCCTGCCCTTACCAGCAACCTCCCACCATTGCGGGTCCGTCCAACGCGTATTACCCCATCGGCCCATTTCCCCAAGGTCAATATGTTCCATTGCAGACGGAATCCAGTGGGGGCTCAAGCGTGGAGCCAACTTCTCTTGCTCTCGACGGGACAGCATCTACCAGGCCTCGTAAGCGTAAAACCCGCCAGACCTCTGAAATTGAGGATGGTTCGAGTTCGTTCGTTGCATCAGCAATGCGCAAGCGCAGACGCCCGAACGTCGCCGACGACTACAGACCGGGCAAGTTTGGTTCGTACACGCTAGCGGATACTAATGCCACGATCATGGCCATGCCTGTTCACGACCCAAAGCCTGTTGAAATCAGTAGCCGCAGGACCCACGATCCCAACGGAAATCCCCTTCGAACGAGGAGATTTGAGGTTATGGAACTGGACGATACCTACCCCGATGCATCTGGAAACGTCCCTGCCCATCACTCGCCACAGTTGACGTGCGTACGCTCATGTGATTGGACCGACCAGCCGTGTGGACTGTTCATAGAGGTGGACAAGATTCGTATTGAAGACCACCTGTGGTTTTGGCATGGGATTGAAGCGAAGAAAGCCACTCCCTGCCGATTCGAGGGTTGCCCGGACGCAGGGACGATGATGTATTTGAGTCGTCACATCGAAGGGGTCCACTTCGCTACGTCCTATCGATGCCCCTATTGCAAGAAGCTGTCGTCGAGGACCGATTCTTTGGCTCGGCATCAGAAGGGGTGCAAACCATTGCTTGCTAGCAGGGCTCATGCTGAACATGAAAAGTACGTATTCTATCCCCAAGCAATGATTAAGTCGGTTTCTGGGTATATCGTTCCTGCCAAGGATGCGGCATAGGGCAGCGTCTGGATATGTATGTCCCCCTTACCCCGCATCTATCGCTGCTACCAACGTTACTCCCTATTTCTGTGCTCTAGTGTTGAGTCCATATGGTTGTTGTATGGGAGGGAAGTTGGAAGTAGCTAGTCACTATCGTATCTCGTTATGGAGCTTAGAGCTTTGCATTGTTATTGTTATGAATGAAATATAGCTAGTGTTCCCGCTGACTTAGTGGAGCTCAGGTGGTGGACGGACTTGCTTCCATGGGATAAACATGTTTCATCGTGAGTATTAGTCCGGGTGGAGAGTCACGCGAATTGCTTCCGCGTGATCAAACGTATGGACAAAGTTGTCCTGGGGAAGCATTTGACTAGAGTGAACTGTTGTCGTTCCATCATTCAACCTAAATCATGAGACCACCCACAGCGTGGACTAATCTAGATTCAGAAAGATCGGATCTTCTAATAATCGACCTGGCTCTTCCGTGAGAATGATATGTGTGCTGTAGTTACCGTTGTAGTCACAGACGCACATATCCATATCATATGTAACATCTGTGCACGCGGATGATGATGTGGTAAACATTGGTTGGCTGAGCGATTCTCCTGCTCCTACTAGGCTGCAGCCACGACTTATTCCCCCACCACACGCTATTACCCCGTCTGGTCGTTAGACTTGTGCTTGGCTTGCCCACACGGGCAAGTCTGCCCCTGTGAAGGGGTTCAATGGAAAGCTTACATTCAATCTCGAGGTGACGTTTCAACTTCAAAGCAAGTTTAACTGCGTTTGACAATCTGGCGAGTCACGACCACGCAGCAGCCTAGGTCGTGCGATCTTTCAGTTCTCTCGAACGGATGCCAGAATCTGTCGACAAGCTGCATGTACTATTGCTGTGGCGTTCATTGAACCAGTGAGTAGGTACTAATTTTTGCTGGTAATTATACTGGTTACCGTCCATTTACATGGTCATATATCGTATATATGATGATATATGATGCATTGATCGCAAAATCATCTTTTCACCGGAACTGTTCTCTGATCGGCGAAAGCTCAGGTATATGACGGTGTTATCGGTGTTATAAGTGCGAACCTGCACTCCAGCGTTGCTCTTGGGTCTACTGTAAGGCCACGTCATTGGGTATGATTCATAAATCATTCGCGTCACCGTTAGCGTTTGGGTCTATAGTTCGTCGACATCGCAGTGTGCAATTACTTGTTTTGGCTCGATCTACAGGTGATGCATTTTCAGTAGTCACATACATATTGCTCGGTGATATCGGTATGTCTTGGCTTGCACTTACAATCAGACTCACTTTACTACGATGTCTTGCCGATAACTCACATATACTACAGTAACATTATTATCAGAACGCTACTTGTGCGACTGGGAAGTTCCGGGCTTAATCAACTTGAATTACTTAATCATTAGCACGTCTTACTTCGTCCACCACCTAGGTCAACCGAATATGATCTACCAGTACTTCCAGTTCTCAGGACAAGGCTTTTCAATCAAGTGCTCGCACATGACGTATGTACAACACAAGTTGGAACCATGATCGCGTGATTCATTTTGACCTGTAGGTGGCCATGCATTACATATAGGTCTGTGGATTCCCCATACGAGTCTGAGACTGGTGTGCGTCGCTACGGGATAATATTCGCAATGTGCCCTCGTGGTCGAGGAATCGACCCTGTAGTCATGCAATCTCCGGCAAAAAATTCTTGCTTGCATAAATGAACCATCGGATCGTGTGTAAACAGCCGTCGTGCTCCAGAAAATGGCGAGCTTCGTCACTGCTTCATCTTTGTCGATACCATCATTCTATTCCATGATTTCGGGCCGAGTTGGCAAATAATTGACTTCAAACGGCCTCAGTTCAACAATTCGATCACTGGCAGGGCCGGGACAACCAGGGACAACCTCTCTCCTCAGCAACGCTTGCTACACCAACCTGATACTGACGTTCTGCTGAGGTGTATTATTGATGGGTGAGCGTTTCTACGGAAATGAACGTGAGGTAAGTCATGAACCAATGGACCATGGGTAAACAGGCGAATTGTAAATTTCTGCCGCCTTGGATCAAAAACAACCTTCTTGTTATTGTTATTTGATCACGAAGTCGAATCTATGCACTCGTGATAACTCGGACCGCCACTACTTCGTCATCGCTTTTTGAGAGGGGACGTTTCATACGTAGCTAAGGTGCCCAATATTCGCGTTCGCCAGTGCATATATAATGGATCACTCGCTCAGAGTATGATATAACTTTCGAGTCAGTCATCATTCATGTTCCCCGCTGCATCCTTGTTGACAATCATCTTCCTGGCTTTGTCAATCGCGGGATCGCCCGTTGAAATCGACAATTCCCCCGTCACCCTCCCCATTGCCAGGAGGTTAAACGTCTCCAATGGTCCCATTAACCTCTTGCAACAGGATAAAGCTCGTGTGACTGCCCTCAAGGACAACTCTTTCAGCACGCAGGGCGGCCATACTGGTAGCACTCCTGTGACCGACGTTGTTCTAACATACCTCATAGCAGTTGGCATCGGCAGCCCCGCCACAACCTGTAAGTTCAGCACTGAAAAAACGCGCGGCTGCTAATGTGTTATTACAGACAACTTGATTGTCGACACTGGCAGCTCGAACACATGGGTTGGTGCCAACACCAAATACGTGAAGACCAAGACCAGCGTCGACACCCGCGAGCCTGTATCCGTCGGCTACGGTTCTGGCTCCTTCTCTGGTATGTCATACAGATATATCATAAGTTGGAAATACCTACGAATATCTACAGGAACGGAGTACATCGACACCGTCACTCTCGGTAGTGGGCTGACCATCACCGCGCAGTCGATCGGTGTTGCTTCTACTTCGGCGGGCTTCACCAGTGTTGACGGTATCCTTGGCATCGGGCCTGTAGGCTTGACAAGCGATACTCTGACAAATGAACCGACCAAGACGATCCCGACTGTCACTGACAATCTGTATAGCCAAGGCACCATTTCTCAAAAGGTGATTGGTATCTCTTTCGAGCCCACCATTTCAAAGACAGTCACCAATGGAGAGCTCACCTTCGGTGGAACTGATGCTACCAAGTACACCGGCTCCATCGAATACACGTAAGCTGCCTCAGCTCCTAGATCAATCCAGGCTGGTAGCAATTGTTTTGTTTCAGTCCTATCACTACCACCTACCCTTCATCGAACTATTGGGGTATCAACCAGAGCATCTCTTACGGCTCCACGACGATCTTGTCCTCCACGGCTGGAATCGTCGATACTGGAACCACCTTTGTTTACATTGCCAGCGGTATGTATCTAGAATGCAGTGAGTACTCATGGTCTAATCAGCGTTCGTAGATGCCTACGCCAAGTACAAGTCTGCAACCGGTGGTACTCTGGATGCGGCGACTGGTCTTCTCCTCATTTCCTCTTCCCAGTACAAAGCCCTGAAGAACCTGAACTTCCATATTGGCAGCGTACGCCATTTCTATCAGCCCTCGTGCCCCTTGTTTACCATTTGCACAGAAAACCTACGCTCTGACGCCTAACGCCCAAATTTGGCCTCGTTCTCTCAACTCTTACGTTGGTGGTAGTAGCAACGCCATATATCTCATGGTTAGTGACATTGGTACGCCCAGTGGCGCAGGGTTTGACTTTGTCAACGGCTACACATTCCTCGAGCGCTTCTACTCTGTGTTCGATACCGCCAACTCCCGCGTTGGTTTTGCTGAAACCTCGTACACTGATGCCACCACCAACTAATATGACCACCAAAGTACACAAAAGATCAATTTTCAGACGCAAAGCAGCATACGTATTTGATGGCTGTACGGAGCTTTCTCAAGTAGGCTATGGAGGTCTTATTCCGGCGCATGATTAGCAATAGTATCTAGTATCATATTTACTTGTGATCTTGATCTTTTCACTTCACTGGCAGCAGCTCGGTACACAATCAGATCTCAGACTCAGTTTACTCCGATGCCTTGCCAATAACTCACATATGAAATAAAATGTTATTGAGGACAGTAACATTATTCACAGATTGAATGCTACTTACTTTGAAAACCGACTCAGAAGTTCGATTACTTATTTACATAATCAACGGCACGTGTAAACTGAATTCTTGATGGTTATACCTTCTTGTTTACCACCTGGGTCAAACGAATATTGACGATCAATCTGCCAATGGACTTCCAGTTCCCAGGACAAGACTCTTCGATGAAGTGTTCGCACATGGCGTATGTACAACACATGTTAGAACCATGATCGCGTCATTCATTGAGACTTCTTGACCCTTAGACGATAACTTACCTGTAGGTGGCCATGCATCACATATAGGCCTGTGGATTCCCCATACGAGTCTGAGACTGGTGTGCGTCGCTACGGGATAACATTCGCAGTGTGCCTTCATGCCGGTCGACTCTGTAGTCATGCAACCTCCAGCAATTTGTCCCCACTTGCACAAATGAACCATCAGACCGTGTGTAAACAGTCGATGTGCTTCAGAAAGTGGCGAGCTTCGTCACTGCTTCGTCTTTGTTGATACCATCATGGCTTCGGGCCGAGTTGGCAAATGGCCTCAAATGGCGTCGGTTCAACAACTTGCCGATCACTAGCAGGCCCGGGACAGTCAGAGACAACCGCTCTCCTCAGCAACGCTTGCTAGACTCTGATACTGACGTTCTGCTGAGGTGTATTATTAATGGGCGCGTCTCTACGGAAATGAACGTGAGGTAAGTCAATAAACCAATGGACCACGGGGAATTGTATCCTGCCTCTTGGATCAAAAACAAACTTCTTGTCATCATTATTTTATCAGGAACTCGAATTTTTGCACTCGCGATAACTCGGACCGCCACTATTTCGCCGTCGCTTTCCGAGAGGGGACCTTTCATAGGTAGCCAAGGCGCCCAATATTCGCATTCGCCAGTGTATATATAATGAACCACTGAGTATGATATGACTTTCTAGTCAGTCATGTTCCCCGCTGCATCCTTGTTGACAATCATCTTCCTGGCTTTGTCAATCGCGGGATCGCCTGTTGAAATCGACAATTCCCCCATCACCCTCCCCATTGCCAGGAGGCTAAACGTCTCCAATGGTCCCATTAACCTCTTGCAACATGATAAAGCTCGCGTGACTGCCCTCAAGGACAACTCTTTCAGCACGCAGGGCGGCCATACTGGTAGCACTCCTGTGACCAATACTGTTGCAACATACCTCATAGCAGTTGGCATCGGCAGCCCCGCCACAACCTGTAAGTTCAACAGTGAAAAAAACATGCGGCTGCTAATGTGTTATTACAGACAACTTGATTGTCGACACTGGCAGCTCGAACACATGGGTTGGTGCCAACACCAAATACGTGAAGACCCAGACCAGCGTCGACACCGGCGAGCGTGTAGCGGTCCACTACGGTTCTGGCTCCTTCTCTGGTATGTCATACAGATATATCATAAGTTGGAAATACCTACGAATATCTACAGGAACGGAGTACACCGACACCATCACTCTCGGTAGTGGGCTGACCATCACCGCACAGTCGATCGGTGTCGCTTCTACTTCGACGGGCTTAACTGGTACTAGTATTGACGGTATCCTTGGCATCGGGCCTGTGGCATTGACAGAGGGTTCCCTTACAAATAAACCGACAACGACGATCCCGACTGTCACTGACAATCTGTATAGCCAAGGCACTATTTCTCAAAAGGTGGTTGGTATCTCTTTCGAGCCCACCATTTCAAAGACAGTCACCAATGGAGAGCTCACATTCGGTGGAACTGATGCTACCAAGTACGCTGGCTCCATCGCATACACGTAAGCTGCCTCAGCTCCTAGATCAATTCAGGCTGATAACAATTTTGTTTCAGTCCCATCACTACCACCTACCCTTCATCGAACTATTGGGGTATCAACCAGAGCATCTCTTACGGCTCCACGACGATCTTGTCCTCCACGGCTGGTATCGTCGATACTGGAACCACCTATATTTACATTGCCAGCGGTGTGTATCTAGAATGCAGCGAGTAGTCATAGTCTAATCAGTGTTCATAGATGCCTACGCCAAGTACAAGTCTGCAACCGGTGGTACTCTGGATGCGGCGACTGGTCTTCTCCTCATTTCCTCTTCCCAGTACAAAGCCCTGAAGAACCTGAACTTCCATATTGGCAGCGTACGCCATTTCTATCAGCCCTCGTGCCCCTTGTTTACCATTTGCACAGGAAACCTACGCTCTGACGCCTAACGCCCAACTTTGGCCTCGTTCTCTCAACACCTATATCGGTGGTAGTAGCAACGCCATGTATCTCGTCGTTTGTGACATTGGCACGCCCAGTGGCGCAGGGTTTGACTTTGTCAACGGCTACACATTCCTCGAGCGCTTCTACTCTGTGTTCGATACCGCCAACTCCCGCGTTGGTTTTGCTGAAACCTCGTACACTGATGCTGCCACCAACTAAAATAGAATCACCAAAGTACACAAAAGATCGATTTTCAGACGCAAAGCAGCATACGGATTTGATGGCTGTATGGAGTAGGCTATGGAGGTCTTATTCCTCGGTCCGGTTTGCGTATGATTAGCAATAGTATCACATCTGAAATAGTGAAATCACCCTCTGTTTAGGATATACTTCTGGTACTACTATACACCTGATGTACATCCCAGAGCATGCTACCATGCTCTTTACAGCTCTTAGAACTATCACCCTCCCACGATATTCTCCTGCCAGTGACGGACAGGTGTGCAGTGCTGTGTCAAGAGCGATTTTACATTGTCACCGCGCCAGCATTAAACCAAGTGCGAGATAGACAAAATCAGCATGCTGAAATCACGCCAGCAAACTGGCGCAAAACAGGTGCATATATGCGGATGCAAGGTGTTGCCGGAAGAGACGAGATGACAAAAGAAGGAAAGGGGCGAGTTTGAGGGTGAAGTATTTTAGTAAGAGCTTGAAACAAAGGGGTGGAAAACATACTTTTTGACGCCGTGGAACCTGGCAGGGTCGAGAAGTAACACACCGGTAAAGACGGACGCACTTTTGAGTTTGAAAGAAGGCTATCTTTGCGGAGTCAAAGGTGGTCTGGTTAGTCGTGATGCATCATCGATGCCGGAAAAAAATATAAATGATTCGGACGAGTTGCAAGAGCAAGAAGTCTTAAGAGGAGGACATGTAGGAAATGGACAGTCTGCATGAAGTCTGCGCAGGGTCCAAACTCGGCGCCAAAGTTCAGGACGTCTGGAGACATGCCTGTGATCGGAAAGTTCCGGGTGGTGTCTGCATCATTGCAACCACCGTGCCATCTACTAGTCAGACACGATTGGCACGCATCCCGCCATCTATGTCAACCGTCATGCTGATATCGTCATCTTTGTCAACTTGCCGTTACAGTTCAAGTCACCTGGAGGGAGGACATGGCAGTCATAGACTGGGAGCTGCAGACAACGACATGGTGTTGGCAGACAAACAGGAAATAGGCAAACACATAGGAAGTAGTAGACCGTGACAAAGCGTGAGAGACTCGCAGGGATCAGAAGAGATGGAGGTGAAGATCTTGATGACAGGCAGGTGGGATGGATTGGGTGGGATGATATCATATGAGGCGCCCTGAAGTGACAGACTCCCCGGCACTTTCAGAATCCGAACAGCCCACTGACAAGGCACAGGAATCCTGATGCATCCCAGCTATTCGGCCAAGGCATGAGGATTCTACAGAAATCCATTGGTAAAACCTTGCGGAAGGTTACCACTGGCTCTTTGATGGTGACGCTGGGGAGCTTGTATCTTATTTCTGTCCATAGTGGAGTGTCAAGGGTTTCCCCACAAAATCATTTGGGTTGCCGACGTTACTGGCCGCGGCGCGAGGGGAACATTCAAAGACTCCGCACCTCGGAAAGTTCATATAACATTATGTATCTTTACAACTTGCAAGAAGGAAAGTGAGGTCAGAAGACTCAGAACGCATCAGAAAGATATGCATATCTACAACAGACCGCCCGCAAGTCGCTCCGCAGGTGGTCTAAGAAACGAAGTCAACGCTCGATTAGTCTGTCTCTTCGTCCCAGCGCCCGGGGAAAGGCGGCGTACTGCCCTGAGACTCGTTGGACATGCCCGCGCGACGTGCTCCTCTTGAACCTGAATTTCCTCTTGAACCTGAGTTTCCTCTTGAACCTGAATTCCTACCCGAACTGCCACCCGCTCTCGAGCCACCCATGCTTCCAAAAAATGAATGGAACAATCCTCCACCACTGCGACCTGAGTTCCCAGGTGATCGTGGACGTGGTGGAGCTGATGGTGGGCTTGTTGGGCGGCTACTGGGTCCGTTTCCTGGTCCCGGGGGGCTACCTGGTGAGCGTGGCCGTTGTGCTTGTTCTATAAGAGCATACCTTTTACTCAGCGTAAGATGATGTGGAAATGGACATGAAAAAATGACCCACCGGCAAACAGGACACGTTCCGCTAGATTTTAACCATGGCAATATACAAGGCTGGTGAAATGGGTGCTTGCATGGAAGAGTTACAATAACTTGCTCTTCCGGGTCTTCGGTTCCTAGTTGGAACTGTTCTTTACATACGGCGCAATCTTTATCCAGTAGTGGAGCTAGCAATACATGAAAGTGAGCAGCGGGTGGAAGATACGATGGACAATGACAAACATCGTTCCAAAAGAACTTCTCGTGGGAGATTGTTAATGATGTCGTCTGTTGCTGGAATAGGCCGTGATGCGGAGTTTTCCATTATCTGCGTTATTACTTGGTCCAATGCTACTCAATTATCGTAAGGCTTTGTAAAACGTTTCAAAGAGATACACACCCTCTTGATTGAAAACATAGTCGCCCCAGCGTCCACCCGGTCCTCCTTCAGGACCAAGGGAGAACATTTCAGCAAAAGGGTCTGCGCCTCTACTACCGGTGGGTCCCTGCCCCAGTAAAGCCAATAAATATTGTGCCATCATTGGGCCAGTAATGTCTCCGGGTCGTTGACCATTTTGATTATCACGACGCAGGAACCTAGACCAAAATGTGCATATAAGATTTCGAGACGATCACAATGGGCGTACTCGGACATGTTGGGAATTTCACCATCGCGCTGCTCCGGAGAGCGCGGACGATTAAGGGCGTTGGGACCAAGAAACACGGTCCTTGTGGCACCCTGACTAGGTCCAGTACTATGAAACTCAAGACGAATACCAGCCTGATCGTGTTGTGAGCTTTTCTTGCAGCGTGTATAGAAGATGACAGACCGGTGGTACTACCTCTGGGCTACGAGCAAAGGTAGGTGAGCGAGGTCGAGGATTTCCCGTCAATGCAGCTGTGGGTGTTTCCTTCCATGTAAGGTCTTACTGCATGTATGCATGCATGAACGCGCACCTAGCAAGCCACCTAAATTCGGAGGAATTTCGTCATCGAAGCCTCCTCTCGGAGCGTGTTGCTGATATGCCCGAGGATCATCGCTCGGATCCTCTATCTGTAGAAGTTTATGATACATCGTTATCATCAAGTACGAAGATCGGGGTGCGCACCTTCTCGACGAACGTGCCCTGACATGATGCACAAATTGGATCCGGTTGCTAATAGATCACATCGTCATACGTTAACATCGGAAGTCAGCTGAGGATCTGCTAACCATGAGTGGTCTCATCTCAGCATGACACTATTGCAATGTTATATTAGTATAACTTGACGTGCAAGTTATTATCAGGGGACAAACTTCGTGACAATACCACATGGGTTCTCTGGAAGACATGGTAGCAAAAGCCTGAGCTTGAGCGCTGAGCAAGTGGATGGGTGGTGGAAATGTAATACAGGTTTCGGAGCAGTGTTGTAATGACGCCACAGCGTGCCACAGCCCGCCGCCAGCGACCCGGGGAATCCGCCCAATGTGGTTCAGCAATATTACAAAGTCCGGCGGAGTTTCTAGTTTCAACTTCTCTCACGCCGACCCTCACGAGAACAACGACCACAAGGTAAGCCTGGCACCATTCTCTTGGATTACGATGAACATTCTGGTTCCCTATTATACGAATGCTCGGTTTCGGAGAAACATGAGATCAATACCGGGTTTTCCTGAGCGTTCCAGCTGTGGTTTGGATTAACTTCGAATCAACTCAAATCCTATCTTTTGCTCAGGTTAACCACGCTGTCTTCCCAAACAAGAGTCCCGTAACCCGGAAGAAATTCATATGCAATCGATGAATATACTAGTGATAGTGTACGGCCCTAACGTTCCATCGAAGCAAATAATTGTGGCCAATCTGCACTCTTTCTACACATCTCTCGGAAAGCCCCTCCAACCTTTGCCAAAAGTACTTTTGGCTCATCAAACTCAATGATCTCCCCAGCATCTAACACTAAAATGCGATCATAATCGATGATCGTCTTGAGGCGATGCGCGATAGTAATAATAAGCGCACCGGAAAGTTCTTCACGAATTGTCGTTTGGATCTATAGGCACATATTAGTGAGACACAGGACTGGAGTAACATGTCAACTAACCTGGTCATCCAAACGCGAATCTATCTGAGACGTTGCTTCATCCATAATGATGATATTGGTTTTTCGTAGAACTGCCCGAGAGAGTGCAACCAGTTGCCTTTCTCCTGCGCTGAGCGAGCCACCTTGGCTTATCGGCATCTCAAGTGTGAAGCCACCTTTTTCAATTGCCCGACTGAGCAGCCTTGTTAAATGACATCGCTCGAGCACATCCCAGCACTCCTGGTCAGTATGCTCCTCGAATGGGTCCAAGTTGCTTCTGAGTGTACCAGAAAACAACGAAACGT
Source organism: Suillus plorans (assembly GCF_016647745.1). Classification (NCBI taxonomy): domain Eukaryota; kingdom Fungi; phylum Basidiomycota; class Agaricomycetes; order Boletales; family Suillaceae; genus Suillus; species Suillus plorans. The sequence goes on from NW_024537405.1 coordinate 311,043, forward strand.
CCTGACTAACAATGGTCTGGGGACAAATGAGCAATTTCCTAAGGGACTAAATAATCGACCCACTATCCGTGACCGAAGATCTTCTAAACCAATTGTTGAAATATCTATTCCGTCAATGCTACAAAAGTGTTCAGACGCTGGAACAAGGATCAAGACACCGACAATAACATACATTATTCTTCCAGAGCTAGCCTCTATCATACGCAGCAATGACAAAGCCAAGCTTGATTTCCCGGAGCCCGTCCGTCCGACCTGTCGATAATAATGATCAATTGTGAATGCTAGATGTTCCAAGGATATGCGACAAACCACTCCAATTTTTTCAGACGGTTGAACAACAAATGATATATTTTTGAGCACGTCCGGTAGGTCAGGGCTGTACCTGACAACAAGGTTCTCGACAACCAACTGACCATCGCTTGATGGCCAGTATGCTGGAGGTCTGCTCTTCTCGATAATAGCAGGTGCCTCTTGTGGTACACCAAGATACTCAACCACACGTTCGACCGCATTAAAGTCAAGCTCCAGCTGGGCAAGAACTCGCACTAGTTGGCGAGATGCCTCAGCAAATATTCCAGCTTGGACGATAACGATTGCAGAAGACCCATTGGAAACTCCTTGCGAAAGAGCGAAGAGAGTCGTGAGATACACCACAACTGAGCCGAGACCTGCAAGGCGTTTGAGTTAAACATGATGAAAGACACAAGCCACATACAGTCATATCTCCAGCGGAGCCAGCCGTTGACAAGCCACTGGCGAAGGGGTCAGTGCGAGACATTGCAGGGTGAGGAGTGCATCTTACGTATACGTGGTCGTACGATTGAAATTTATCTACTTTTTCATAGAATTTATCTTGGTATCTTGACTCCATTGCAAATGCACGAACGTGTGACAAGCCACGTAGAAGCTCATCGAAACCAGCGAATGCAGGCGACAAGGCGACGCTCTCAAGGCGACGCAGGTCTCGTTGAGCTTGTACGAATCGAGGAGCAATGCGGATATACAACCATGCTATCACCAACGCTAAAGGCGCGAACGCGGGTATAACCACGATTATGACAGTGAAAGAAGCCAAGAAATTAAGAACGCCGGATAATGCGGCGCGGGCGGAAGTTTGCAGAGCTCCGTCAATAGTGTTGATGTCTGTCGTAAAACGGTTAAGAATCCTCCCGATGGGTGTGGTATCAAAGAACCGGGCCGGTGCTCTTGTAAGCCTTTGGAGTAGTCTGAGGAACAGGGAGCGGGAGGCCTGGAGACTTGCGTAATAGCCCAACGAGATGTAAGCCAGTACTGAGAATGCCCCTGCGATAGAGATATAGAGGTAAATCAAAAGCCATGGTTTGACATCGACATCAGGAGGGGGTAAGTCATCCCAAGGATATTTGACGTTTGGAAGGAAAACCGCAGCGGAGACGTCGTAAGATTCACCCCATTTGGCCAAGAACACCTTGAAAAAAAATTGGCAACATGTATGGGGTCAAGACCTGCAACCGTACCTGATTCCCGATGTTAATCATGCGGATCATGAGCATCAAGACGAGAGTCAATGCCCAGGACATTAAACCTGCTGCCTTGATGTAAACCCAATACGTTCTGAAAGGCACCCGGCCTTCCGCTCGAACTTCCGCTTCCACTAATTTTCTGGTAGTTTGAGACGGCCGCTGCATTGGAAGAACGTCTTTGGTCATGTTGTCATCTGGGGTTTGAATTCCCGAAGTAGCGACTTCTGTTTCTTCATCGTCAACCTCGTTAAGAGCATCAAACTCTCCGATATCCTGGAACTCCTCTTTATCGCCAGCACGGGCAATGGTGCCGCGAGACAGCTCAACCACGTAAGATGCAATCGGTAAACATAAACTGATATGGTGGGTTACCAGGATAATTGTCCGATCGCGAGCCAGTTCCCCATACAAACAGTGCTGCACAATGTGTTGTGCAGTATGCATATCGACCGCGGCAAGTCTGAAGAACATTCAGAAAAAATAGTGACCTTGACAGAAAATGCCTACGGATCATCAAGAAGGATGCACTATCCAGTAACGAGGTCGGTTAAGATAATGGAACAATAGACTGGCAGGAGACTCACGTTAGCTTCCGAGTACATAGCGCGTGCCAAGGCAATACGAGCTCTCTGTCCACCAGATAGCGTGATACCTTTCTCGCCGATTTCTGGGATTCAAAGTAAGGTCTTAGCAATGATGGATGGATAAGAAAACCCTTACCAGTCATGTCGCCAGCTTCGAATACAGCAAGATCACGTTCAAGGGCACATGCCTCGACGACTGCGTGGTATCGCGTCTCATCGAAGCCGAGCTTGGAGCCGAAAATGATGTTCTCCCTTATGGTTGCGTGTTCAAGCCCTGCATATCAATTTGAGTGAGCGACTAAGTTGCACTATGATGACATCACTTGCAAGGAGTTTGGGCGCAGTAAGCCACTTGATGCCTCCTCTTGTTTATGGATACATCACCGGACAAACAATGCATTTCTAGAATGAATACATCTAAGGGCCGACTTCTGACCGCAAAGGATGCACTGACCGCCAAGCAACGCTGTAAGCATGGCACTTTTCCCAGCACCAGTCGCACCACTGATAAGGCTCAGCTGGCCCTTCGGAAACTTGATGTTCAGAGGTCCAAGTTGGAAGTGAGTTTCAGTCATCGATTCTTTGTGAACTCCGTGCCATTCAAAGGTCGCATTATTAAAGCCGATGTCCGAGAAATCCGCTTCAGAGCCGGTATCCACTGTCGACAGAGATAAAGCCCATTCAGGAACCTCTTGCTCCGCAAGGAGCCCCTCAATACGCTGCATCGATACGTAAGCTATGAAAGATAAGAATTGCATATCCAGTTGTAGTGTCGCATGACAAACCGTGAAGCATTGCAAAGAATTGTCCAGGAAGAGCGGTCATCGGTTCCTGTAGCTGTGAGAACAGAGCGACTGCGGTAAATGCCTTGGATACCGTCAGCTGCTCCTGTTCGCCCAAAGTGTACCACGAGAATGTCGCAAGGGCTGTCGCTGAAGGTATCCACGTCCTATAAATTTGTCGTGAGTACGCGCGAAGTCTGGACAACAAACAGCTTACCATATGAAAGAGATGATAGTGTCGACAACATTCTCTTTAACCCGCCAGTCGAGTTCCTCTTCTCGTGCCTGATGAGCAGTGCGAGACCACTGATTTTCTATTGAAACGCTGGTCAAGTAGAATTATGTGTCAGCTTCTGCTCACCCACCCCAACCATAAAACTTCAAAAATCTGATATTCTGAAGTAGTTCGTTTACGACATTCATCCTTTTGTCTTTGGCCTTCCATGATGCTCGGGTAATCTGTGTCACATTAGCCAGGAAAATAAAACAATCGAGACTCCAAACCTTGATGTTGTATGTCGCCAATGGGTAGTTCAGAATATAGGCAAAAAGAATCACAACGACGCCTGACATCGCGCTCCATCCCAATATCCTAAGGTATTACTTAGCTTGATATCTCAGAGGAGCTGTGACGTACTTGTAGAGGAAGACTAGCGCTATCACGAGCCGTAGAGGAGACGAGAAGATTGCGGCAAAATCCCAAAATCGTTGAGCGACAGCATACGCATCGCCTCTTTAGGGTGGATTGAGTTATTCACAGGAGACTATAACCCTGAGGAAAACGCACTGCATGAGATTCACAATTTTTCCAAGGTCAGCACTTCCTTCTTCGTCGCTAGAAGTTTTTCCACTGATATCCCTGCGGCGCAGCGCTTTATAGTGCAAAGCACAGAAGAGTTGGCCGCGAGTTCGTTCGTAACATCTGCGAGTATGCCAATTTTTGAAGAGATCGACTTGTGCAAAAGACAAATGTGCTACAAATGTAAGGAAAGCCCAGTATTTGGCATTCGCTACCGACTCGGGAGTAGGATTATCTAACGATGATAGAATCATCCGGAGTGCGTAAGCCGGCACGAACCCTGCGGATAAATATGACATTACTCTACCCAAATCAATCCATATCTGAGCATAATACACGCACCGACAACGGCGCCCCACATTTCCAATGCAAGGTCCAAGATTAGATCGAGGGAGTTAGATACCAGCAAAAAGCGCAGTAGAGAATGCGTCGGATAGCTAGCTGCGTATAAGAGACTGACCTAAATAGAAAACAGTGTTTGCCTACCGTGAACGGTAACGGAGGCATTTGTTGAACAAGTTCTTGTGTCGGAAAAACGGCGACAAGGACCAGACATCGGCATCATTCAATGTTCGCTTCCACGCCAGGTCCAATATGGGTTCTACAAATGATACGGTACACCATGACCAAAGGTTTGCGTCATCTTCGGGAGAGGAAAGATTGGATGACGGAATCTAATCCCCAGGGTCAGTATATGGGTGGGGGACATAGTTGAACGAACAGACGTTGGTTGAGCTGGCAACGTTGAGCGCGGGTCGCACAGCCTGCAGTGGCAAAAGGCCAGCCACGTAGACGAAGGTTGCTGAAGATATTGTCCAAATTAGAATAGCGATCATGGGACCGGCAGCATAATCGGGCAATGAAAAGTAGTAAATGCAGGCAGCAGCTATTTGCGAAACTGCAAGTAGAATAAGCATATACGGAGGGGTAGACGGTGCTCTCAACAGGAGTCTTAGGGTTGCATAAAACTGGCACGACAAATCACAAGGTGAATTTGACGTGTAATAAAATATTGAACAATCCTACCCATGCAATTGATGCCACTAAGGCGTTGGTCCAGGGTTCGTGCAAGACGATGGTATACCCAAAATATGCAAGCCAGCTAAAGGAGGAAAGGAGTGCGACAGAAACAAGCGCTCGAATTATCCAAATCTGTTGAGGAAAGTCATCGTCGAAGGGACCCTCGACATCGTCTAAAGTGATAAAGTTGCGAAAAGGTGCGCTCAGCGCACTCCAAGTAACTTGAATGATTTTTGGAAGCTGCCTGCGCGCTAGGAAGTCGATAACGATTGCTAGGATAGTGATAACAGCGGGACACCAAGTTCCAAACGGAACGTTATGAAGTTGCTCGCTGAACCAGGGTTCCTGTAGAGGGATCAGCACTGTACAGTGGAGGGAGGATGATAAATACCTACCTGAGCAGAGTGCATAATTCTTAACCACGAAGCCAAGGTGAAACGCCTTAAAAGTCGCGGATTCAGAAGAAGTTGCCGCCGATCGTGTAAGGAATTCAAGCTTTAGAAGATGAACAATTACGTTATTTCTCACGGAAGCTGAAACAGACTCCTAGATGCAATTTAGAATATTATAATTTGTTATTGAAAAACTGATTTCTTAGCCACGTGACCGAGGACGCGAACATAGCCTAGTTTACATAAACTTTGTACTGCCAGCTGTCTCTGTCTAGCAGTCTATAATCTCCATGAGGTACCAGCACCCTCTTTTACTTCTAATCCAGATCTCAGGAGCAATCGCGATTGCACTGCCAGAGATAACAACTGCGCATTATGGCTCAAGCGTGCATTCAGGAAGAGACTTACTCGGTATGCTCGCAGGCACTGCTGGCAGTGGCACAGACTCGCCTGCAACATCAGACACGTTCCATCTTAGCTCACCTTCATCTCCTATACATCCTGGTTTGAAAGATCTAGGAGGCTTGTTCACAGATTCGGTACTCCCCACGGCATCCTCATTGGGAAAGCTTGATCTAGTGACTCCCACAACCCTCGGTGTTACGTCGTCCGCAGGCTCTCTAAACCCATCTCCGGAACAGATAACATCTACATCCACCACAAGGCCGGCGAGTTATCCAAATCCCTCATCAGCCGCCATGTCCGAAAACGCGTCCGCCGACAACAAGACCTGGAAAATCATTGGGATCGTCTTCATCGCAATCTTGATAATAGCAATAGCGATTACATCCAGCATATTCTTCGATCGATGGTGGAAGATTGCACAAGAGATCTTGTGCTGCAAGGGTCGAAGGGACAGTGGCATCGAACAGTTCGTCCCTGACTGGGAGAAGCAGACCTGGGAAGTCAAACTAGGATCAGAAGACCGTGATTATAGACAGCGAGCATCGTTTGTGTCTTTTCGGTCTGATACGGACCCACATCATGTGAAGGAGAGAGATATCCATACGATGAGAAACTCCGCGGACCACACTATTCCTACCCTGCCAGTCGCGGTGCCACCTCCGTTACTCAGAGTCGTCTCTCCATCAGACACTCGAGAGCTTCCTTGGGATGCCGATAATCTCCATAAGTGCGCTCTTCACCGCCAGCTTTCCGCACGCAGCGGTCGCCACGGACTCGGAGACACATAGAGCGTGGAATTTGCCTGTAGCTCCCTCATACCACACCCTGCCCTAATACTACCCCATTTTCCAGTTTCTTTCCCAACAAGCAAGTATTTCCAACTCGCGCCACAATCAGCGACTATCACATTCAATATCCACCCAATCGTTTTGTATAACTGTTCATGCTGTACCTGCCGCGTTCCGGGACGGTGGGGACGCGACATGGGTAGGCGGGGTCCTTGGAGACGCCACTGGGTACTTCTTTTCCAAACAGTCGGATACATAAATTCCTACTGCGCCCACCGAGCATACAGCCATGGAGATGTATAGTCGTGTTCGGGCCGGAAGAGCTTGAGAGAGTTGTCTGAGCAGACCTACGTAGAACTAAGGAAATTAGTTTACACACCTTTGTATGATTGCCACAGTGATCTATTAGCAACCACTGGCTCAGTAGATGCCGGTGATTTCTTGGAAGTCATCACAATACGATCGTCTGGAGAGACAGTGATTCTAGACAAAAGCGAAAAAAAAGTTGGCCCTACAAACTTCTGAATACGAGGAATTAGACGAGTTTGGTAATCGTCAGCCTTCTTAGGTCAGAACTTGGTCAGAACTGACTAAACGTTATCACTCAGGCATGTTTACTGGTCTGGTAAGTACTACTTCAATTCTATGCAGCTACTCGTTCCCTGTAACTTGACTTCAGATTGAACACCTTGGAACAGTGTCTGCTATCCACCGGGATGATGGCGGTTGTGCTTTAACCATATCGCAGTCAGCACCTATCTTAGTGGACTGTCATATCGGTGACTCCATAGCCGTCAATGGTGCCTGTTTGACAGTTGTCGAATTCGATGTCGAGCGTGATGGAGGTTATTTCAAAATATGGCTAGCCAACGAGACCCTCAGCAGGACTGATCTGGGTGAGTGACCAGAAGCAAACTAATGCAGTCGCTCATAGGTAATCAAGGCGATCGCAAGGTCGGTGATCAGGTGAACCTTGAGCGCGCTATGGGTGCCCATGTTCGATTCGGTGGTCACTTCGTGCAGGTGCGTTCTTTCTGACGATGTACAGATCGTCATTAATGAATCATTTCTCATATCAGGCTCATGTTGATATAACTGCGACTATTCTCAAGAGAACTCTTGATGGTGATTCGTTGCGTCTTTGGTTCCAATTTCCCGAACCAACCGCAGAAATACCTTCTCTTCTTCCTTATATTATCCCCAAGGGTTATGTCACCATAGACGGTGCTTCCCTAACCGTTACTTCCGTCGATGATGCCGAAAGGGTGTTCGGTGTTATGCTTATCCAACATACGCAGCAGAAGATCACCTTGGCAAAAAAGGCCAATGGCGAGAGAGTAAACATCGAGGTTGACATGGTGGGCAAGTATGTTGAAAAGAGCGTATTGGCTGCTCTGGAGGGTGGTGGTGGAGAAGCCATGCGGACCTTCGTCCAGAGAATTGTGGAGGAAACGCTCGTCAACAAGGGAATTCTACCTTTTGCTCCAGTCTCCAATGACAGTGGTAGTATGTAGTACTTAGACGAGGCCAGTATGTGCGTTATCTTTTGACTTTTAATGACCGCCAGTGTGGAAGCCAATTACCTTTTGATGCTCGGCTATAGCAAATACATCCGACAGTCAATGTCCGATAGACTACTAGTGACTAACTATTTTGTGGATACCGGTCCAAGTGCTACTTAGTGGTTCATTCTTTCAAGCACAGTAACCATCGTCTGCAAACTTTCAGCACGCGCGGTAATCCCTAAAAGGCCTGACAACCTACCAGTTTATTTTCATCGCGCGTTTCATGAAGGAACCACCGTTTAATAGAAAAGTGAGCGTTGCACTCATATGCCGCGACAGTCCATGAAACTTACACAGTGAACAGATCACTGCGAAACTCGACTATAATGGCGGTCATGCACCTCTTCGGTTTAATTCACCATCTAGACCAGCATCACCAACAAAGCAACCGGTGCAGTCATCTCTCTCACCACCAGGCTTCCGTCCGACAGCCAAGGTCAGCTCAAATGCGACCAGTGCCCGGAGACTGTCAAGTTCGGTTTCATTGAACAACATCAACAAAGTAACACACTCTCGACCTGGGTCGCCTTCGAAACCAGTCCGAAGTCCTGGTCCTTCCATAGTCACGAATCCCGTTAAAGCTCGCGTTACGGCGCGGCCTGCATCCAAGTCCACTACCACATCTCCCGTGTCCAGTACATCTCCTCTAGAGTCGCGTCAGCGATCATCCACTACCGTTGCGTCAAAGCTACGACTTCCGCCCCGGCAAGACCGACCACGTAGCGATAGCGTTGCCCTACATCATGCACAGTCTACCTCAGCATTACGGGGAAATTCACCATCGCCCCGAACTCTGCTCTCTTCCGAACCTCCACTCGTACGCGTTGACCCAGACCGTGTATCGCCATCGGCTCCCATCAAGATTAAATCCAAGGTTTCTGGGTTAGCCAAATCTTACCATAGTACCGAAACAGATCCCGCTCGCTCGTTATCCCCACCATGGGTTACCACCAGGCCCACTCATACAAGACCACCCATACCTTCACTTTCTTCAAGCCTCTCATTAAACGCGCCTCCAAGTCCTCCTAATTCGACTACGGTGCCAAATTTCTATCCCATAACGACCGCAGCTCCTGCTGCTAATCCCCATAGATATCCCTCGCCGCGACGCGGCCCCTCACCTACACTCTATCCATATCAAACATTCACTCCACCTGAAAGACCTTCGAAAGCAGCCAGGCAGGTCCTGAAAGCTAAGGTCGACCCTGCTTCCATTCCTCTTCCTCCGCATTCACCACCAATATCCGCATTATCTTTATCTTCAAAGTCGTCTGTATCTAGAAGTTCATTGTCTGCGGGTCCCTCTCATGCAAGCGCGTCAACGCTCAACTCTCACATGAACAAGCGTTCGGATACTGAATCTGTTCGAGCCAATGATGGCCGTTTCATTCAGAGCGACCATGATGACACAATTTCGCCTACAACCAGTGCTCGACAATCTAGCAAAGGTCGGGACAGCGACATTAACTCTGAAAACTCAGAGCACAAGGCGAGGGCTGCAGCCAAGTCTAATCGAAAGGTCATACCCACTCACCATGTCACTAGTACTGAGCTAACTTGTACTTCAGATTGCCGACTTGGAAATAACGAATAAATCTCTGCTTCTTATCAACGCATCACTTGAAACTACGAAGAACCGTCAAGCCAAAGAAATTCGAGACCTCAAGCGGAAACTTCGTGAATCTCGACTTATTCTTCCCCCTAGAGCATTCAGGGCCGTCGAGTCCCTTGCCCACGAAGAAGACGAAGAAGGGGATGATGATGATGATAGTGAGGAGGGCGAGGACGGGCCTGACGAGGCTTACGCAAGGGTGAAGGATATGCTAGAGGGTCTCTTAGAATCAGGCAGGAAAGCCTTGGAAAAGACTCCCGACGATTTCCGGCAGCACCTCTCTGCCAAAGTCCTGAATGCCGATGAAGTCCGCTCATGGAGAGATTCAGGGCAGGAATTTGACACTGTCCTTGATGACCACGGCAGAGGAGACAATGCGGAGATCCAGGTCACAGTCCACCTCTCTCCCTCACACGTTGCTGTGCCTGACAGTGATGCTGATGACCTCTCGGAAGACGAGGTCGAACGGCTAACCTTGGAACCAGATACGCCACCACCCTCCCATTTGCCTCCAATCAGGATTGATCATTTATAAGTTTATGGTGTCACGTTTATAACGCTCTATGTCCTGCTATGCTTCATTATGTAGACCTCGGAAATCATTTCTTGATACCCCACAAGCATTTCACTAACATCTCGCGTCCCCATCGCATTATCCAATATATTTCATCAAATCCTGAATTCCACGTTTCTAATTCCACGTTTCTAGTAAAAAGTCCTTGAAATGGTACTATTGTACGAAGTCAAATAATTCATTAGATCACTCATCGGCTATCTTCTGTGCACGCTTCGCGAGCTGGATGGTTATATACATTAGACGTATTATCCTCAGGGCAGCTAATAGCACTTACCGCAGCAGCCAAGTCCATCTGACCAGCAGGTGCACTAGGTTTAGAGACCTTCGGTGGCGCAACGCCGGCACCTGGTCGCGGGGCTGTGGGTATAGGTGGTTTAGGAGATGGCCTGCTGCCGCTTGGCTTCGATGCGACAGGCGGTGGTACAGGTTTAGGTTTGGGGGCAACTGGAGGGGGTTTTACTCCTAATGAACTCGAAGGGCGGGAGCTTGCAGGTGTACTGCTTGATGACCCATTAGCTGACACAACTGCAGACTTCTTCCAAGGCACTGCAGAGCCATTTGATGGCGCAAGGCCAGGGAAAACAGCTACGGGCTTAGCCGACGCATCCGCTGTCAATGACTTCACAGACACGATCGAGACAGTTGGTTTTGAAGCTGAAGAAGCAGGGATAGGAGCGGCAGCGACTGCTAGCGGAGCGGAAGGTGGTGGTGGTGGTCGAGGTGGAGGGGAACGTGCGGCAGGCGCTGCTTTAGGTTTTGGCGGTATAAGTTCTAGGTAATTGTTTGGGGCCCAGCCCTCTTGCCCGTCCTTCCTTACAAGCCACCACCCATTCTCGTCCTTCTCAACCAGTTCCACGGTATCATCCTTCTTCAAAGATATCTCGCCTTCTTGACCCTCGAAAGCGAACTTTGCCTTATATAACTCTGCCTCGGGCTCTTTGTGCGGTGGCGGTGGCGGCGGCGGAACTGAAATATGAGTAGAAGGCGCGGGGGCTGACTTAGGTGCCACCGGTGTTGGCCTGACGGCAGAAAATTGTGCAGATTTCCCTGGCAGTGGTTGGGCGGCTGGCTTCGGCCTGGAAGCCTTTCCCTTCTGGAATCGATCGTGAGAATACAGAAATCACAATCACAAAACTCACATCTGAGGGGCCGCCAGCGCGAAGGAGCTTTCCTTGAGTGATGGGTCTAACAATACCAGGTTTTCTTCTTGCAGCAGGTCGAGAGGTGCTCGATGAAGGTTCGCCAGACGGGACGTGCACAGCGTGGCTCTTGTATGCATCATCTTTTGCGATCGTCTCGTCTCTGACAAATTGGATTTGTGCCTTCTTGTCCTTCTTTTTCGCATATTCGATCCTTCCTAGCAAGTGAGACAAAAGGTAAAGCAAAATCAACCAAACACGCACGACGGGCCAATCAAGACGCTGATGCTAGCTTGCGTGAGCGTAAGAAGATTCGCAGTCAACTCCGTCTTGAAATAGCAATGAAGAATTGGATCACCCTCTTCAGATGCATTACAATTCAATGCCTGATATGGAGTTAGTGATACGCCAAGGACCGACAGGAGGACCAACCAGCCAATCATCCCTTAGATTAGACATCGATATACTTTTGATAGTTACCAAGGGAATTTTGCGTTCAAGCGAGGTTTGTATCTGACCATCCTTCTGAGAAGTTGCCGCGATGTACACAGCTTTCGCAGTCTACCACGACGCATGTCAGATAAAGCAATGAAAATGAGGTACATTGATGCATACCACTACAAGGAAACGCGGGCCAAGTTTGCTGGACCGACCAAATTTGGACACCAATATTTGCACTTTCGAGCTGAATGTGGCCTGCTCCGCTGTGCGACATGTGAGACGACAAGACTACATAAAAGAACTAGAGGGCTCACCACCAAGACCACAGGCGGAGCGCAGGTCAGATCCAACGATGTTCTGGCCATTGACATCAAGATAGTCGCCCAGAAAACGGCGATAGCTGAGGAGACTGTAACGTCTGCGTTCTTTTCTTCCTGCCAATACCCGATGACCGTAGTCGCGGACTTTGGCATATTCAAGGGCTTCTTTGTTGTTCTTCCAGAACCTCTGAATGCGTCTAGCGCACTCATTCTTATAGCGCCAGTAGTTTCTCCAGCCTCGCTGGATACGTGCTGCCATGTTATGCCAGTAACGATCACGCATAGTCTCTAGGGCAAATAGCTGTATTGACGATGTCAATTGAATTTTTTATGCTGTCGCATGGCGTACTCACTGTTTCGGGATTCTTGATAAAAGCCTTTGTAACCCCCATCTGCCATTCATCCTTGGCTATCCCCGTATCTTTGAGAATTTGTTCACACCCAGATTTCGCGTCTCCCTGCCATGTATATTCACCAGCGTACGACGTTGAAGGCGACAAAAGGTAGAAGCGTTCCACCATTTTTTCGAAGGTATTCCTATACGCAAATCCTGCGCGACGTACACGAATATTTTCCTGTAATCCAAGGTATTTGATTTGATGCAAGATGGCCTTTGTGTCATATTCAACTGGGCTACGGTTCTGGTTTGGTTTGATTGTTCGGATGTAAGAAGGCTGAGCTTTCATCAAATTATCCACCAGAGCACCTGCCGACGCCTTTCCAATATATGAATGATCTATTCCGACAGATAAAATAGTAATGTGAAATACCTTGATCCTATCACCAGCAGTCGGTGGTCTCTTCTTGCTTGAGGGATCGGGTCTGTCGGAGAACAATGTCTGAAGGAACTGGTTGCCGCTGCTACCAACCAAATCGAAAAGATCCTTCACTAGTGCGTCCTTGTTCTTGTCCGTCATGCCCGCGATGTTGTACATGACATCTCCGGCGTAGTGACGAACCAGAAACTGAGATCCCCGGGCTTCGAAGTGGGCATTGGAAGATAGCATGGCCGTCCGCTGGACGAAACTGTTATCTGCCGCAGCTGGATCGGCGTGCGCTGTTGCGCAAGCGTCGTTTAAAGCAGCGAATATTCCAGGGGGTTTGCGCTCTTCAATGAGGTCGCAGACAATCTTGTTGTTGAAGTATTTGATGGGATTCCACTTAATCTGCTCCCTGACATACTCCTCCTGTTCGGTCTTGAGTGTTAATTCGATAAAAATCTGCTGAAGTTTCTCGTTGACATAGTTGATGCATAATTGCTCGAAAGAATTATCCTGCAGAGTTCTGTAAATGAGCCGGTTCGGTGCGTACAATATGATTATACCTCGAAAATTTCAAAACCAAAGATATCCTGTCAATATGTCAATACCTCAATTGTTGGTCAAATCAATAGCAAAAGCGTCACCTACCAGGATACCAATGACTTGCGCCGAGGCACTTCGAGCCTTCATCGACACGTTGATTCTCGAAACAATCCACTCGAAGAGATTATTGTAAATCGCTTTTGCAAGTGCGTCCCTTCCAGCGGTTGCTTGCGCAGGATTCAGGGGAACGTCGTAAACAGAACCTCGTCGTCCCCCTCGCTGAGTTTCAACGACTCTTGACGTCAGAACCTTCTGAACCATCGCCGAATCTACTTCTATGAGATACGCAATAAAATCTGTTATTCCAGTGTCAGAGATGGCCGAATTTCCATCATCCATCTCCTCAAATCTGACGTTCCCCAACCATAAAATGGCTGCGAGCATCCGAAAAATTTCGTTCTGCTCCTGATTACTGAGGCCAATGACCCCCATGGCATTCTGACCATGTTTAAGTAATGGTGTAGAACAACAGACCAATACTCACTAGGGTATCCGCATAGTCGTTTGAATCGTCGATGCCCTGAACCTCTAAGCAATTGCTCCTGCTGATATATTCGTATGCATCTGGACCCTGTAACCCGAATTGCTCTACAAACAGCCATGAGATATCAATATGGACAGACAGGCGAGACGCACCTCGCTGCTCATCTGAAGCAGCCTTTGTGAACTGATAGAAGATGTGGAAATTGCGCTCGTTCTCTAACTGCCCTACCACTCGGCCTTTCTCAAGGAGATAATTCGTTATCTGTGCCCCGATCGGCTCGCCGTGGGTATTGAACATGATCTCCAGATATTTACCCTGTGAGGCCATGAAATCAAGATCAAGGTACACATGTGCAATAATCATTCACTTACATGACGACTTGAATTATTATTGCGAAGAGTCTTTGCACAACCAAAGCTCTCCAATAGAGGATTGGTGGCCAATACCATTTCTTTTATCTCCTGTATACTGCTATCCTCCCCTCCTGATACAGCCGCGATGTATTGCATGATGCGTTTGGCAGCCTCGGTCTTTCCAGCACCAGACTCGCCGGATATAATAACACATTGGTTTTCGTGGTATGCATTCATGTTATAGTATGCGGATTCTGCGATGCTGAATACATGTGGGGGAACTTCGAGTCGATTCTTGCCCTTGTACTTCTGAAGGGTTTCATCTGTATAGATTCCTAGATCTGAAAGGTATTTTACCCCAACGTTAGATAGCACATTTTGAACATATATGGCCTCACCTTTAAAAGGGTTCACGGATATTAATACGCCGCCGATGTAAGTGTAGATCTCTCCGACAGTCCAGCGCTTCTGAAGGTTGGTGTTGATGTTATTCTCGTCGATAGTTGTCAGAAGCGTCATATCGGACACTCCGGCTTGTTTCTTTTTAAATCCCTCTTTCCAATCTGCCTGTTTGTACAAATATCACGGCCATTCATAGGTGTAACGATGTCTGAGAGCGCACCTTGGCAACTTTAGTCACTCCAGCTGACTTCGGGGCAGTCTTCTTGCCCGCCTTCTTAGATATAGCCTACATGCATATACTAATCAATCATTCAACGTTTCAAGGCAACTTGAATCTCACCATGGCCAACCCGCCTTAGCTTGAATGAGAGAACGTAGTTAACTTGCTGGGAGAAGTCCGCAGGCACGGCGGAGAACGGCAATGCCCGTGGCAGTACTATTAACCCGGTGGTCAGCGTGAACTCCCGAATTGAAAAGGATAAGTCTCAAGCTATTCTTACCACGCGTTTGGACAACTGCCAGCACTGCCTCAATAGAATACATTCTACCCTCACTGCTTATCATTTCACATTTATTACAAAGTACAGTACAAAAGTTTATTAGACAGCGTACTAGCTGTTCGCTGGTCTTCTAAGCTCGATCAGGTGCCTCAAAACCTCAGCAGCAGGGGTAGTTACAGCAGTGTCAAATGATCCAAGTTCACCTTTCAGCAATCTAGTCATGACATTCACCAAACCAGCCTTCTCTACTTCCTCTGCGAACGATATACGAGGGAGAGCACACTGGGGATCGAGAATGTGATGAAGGCATACGACTCCACGATGTACAAGCCCTGGATTTCCGGCTACTTCGTCGTCATCAGGGTCGTCGTCCTCCAGAGTTACAGATGAGTCAATAAGACGTGCAATAATTGAGAATGCTCGGTGACGATCCAACTGGAGTTCAAATACTGCCTGACAAGCAGTAGACACGCTGGTCACGGTTGCCAAAGCACCAGACGCAGCGAGTCTCGTTGGAAGATCATCCATGTCCGACATCGCAAGAAGTACTTGTAATTTGGACTTTGTTGCATGGACATCGGGAGAACCACCATACCTCGAAAAGGCCTTCTCCGAACCTCCAATAAGATTACATATCAGCTCGGTGGCTGCCCGACGGATGAGTGTATGGTCCTCTAGCATGAGGAGCTCAACTTTGTTGAGAAGGTGTGGGGTGCTATAGATGCGATCGGCACACCCTGTGCTCTGTGAAGCAAGATTTGTTAAGGCCATTAAGGCTTCAAATTGTTGTAGGAGGTTTGAAGATGGATGGAGCAGCAGTTGTGACAGGGGCCGTATTGCATCAAGCATAGCGCCATCACCGGGCCCGAAGACTTGAAGGGGGGAAGACGTGATGGTCAATTTCGCTAAAGCTTGGATCGCAGGGAGAACAGAGGTATCAATCGGTGTAGATGACGATGTGGAGGACTGTATAACACGAGAAAGACTCCGTGCACCTCCGCTCTGGAGGACCCTGCCTCTGTTATCTCTGTCCTCCACGATGCTCAGGTAGATTTTACCCAATGCAAGTCTGATGCCTTGGCTCTCTACACCAGAAGCCACAGACAAGACATCAAGGGCGCCACTTGCAAGAGCTTGACGGCATCTGGACCTAACTGTAACATCATCTTCCAATGCATTTAGCGGTTCCTCGGACATCGTCCTGTTGGATTCATTTCCAGCTTTAGCCATGCGTTTCAGCTTAGCTACCTGCGCGTCTTCCTGACTGAGGCGAGGACGGTAGGCACAGAGGTTGGATATGATAAGAAGGATGCCAAAGAGCAGGCTAGAATTACTGGTAGATGTTGGCAGTGGCTTACGTCTAGGGACAAGTGTAAAGAGCTGCTGCAAGAACTTAGGATCATTCGCCAGGGCATGTTTGACGTCTGGGTCAACACTGAGGTATGCCAGGCCTTCAACGACGTCGTTGAGGGAGGATAGAGAATCTTTGTCACCGATGACCATTCCTTTCAGCAAATTGGCTAGCTCCATATCCTTGGAGGTAGATTGCGTGGCCTGCGACGCATCTGCGCCTTCTGAGGCATCCGTTGCCGCCCCTCGAGATAATTTTACGAGGGCGATAGCTGCTGCTGCGCGCAAGTTTTTATCGGTAGCCTGACGTGACTTGTTCCCAAGCCAGGTGACGATTTCCTCGGGTATCAGAGCCCGGCATGCCTTGTGTCCACTAGCCTGGCCGATCATACGAGCGACCTCTAGGGCAACGGAAGCTGATGATGGAAATAAATCAAGGGCATCTGTCACGTATTCGACCACGCCATCTTGCGCGAAAATACAGGAAGCGGACTGCCAGTCGACGTGGAATAATGCAGAGAAGAAAGAGAGTCCAATAACTATAGCATCCTGTTCCTGATGATCGGATATACGGGAGATGATGAGATGCTGGAAAACTTTCTCTAGTGTTTCCGTGGCAGTGTTTGTGGATCCAGACTCCTGAGGGTTTTGCGACCGCGTTCCTTGACAGAACGCAGAGAGCACGAGATACGCTTTCGAGCGCGATGATTCTGTCTGAGAAGGCGCGAAAGCTTCTACGAGGTAAGAGAGTTCATCCGGAAGGAAGGCAGCAACATCCTGAGATTTTCTCATTAAGAAATCTAAGCTGAGATCTCCATTCTGAGCGTTCATTGCGGTAAGTGATGAAGTAGTGTAGACTTTGAGCAAAATGAGGTGTTGGAACTTGTCGGAGGACGGTCACGGCAGTCAGTTTCCGAACACAGTGCCACAACGGATCATTTCTTTCGCAACACCACCATCCAAATTCGTCGGTGGACCATTGGGACGGCGAAGTCTTATGGATATCGCTGACCGTGAAGATGCAACAAGCGCCCTGAATTCATTCAAGGCGACCACCATCCAGTCAGGACATACGGTTCTGCTCAGACTACCTAGTGGCGAGACCAAAGGCTTCAAGGTAGAAAAGGATGCGTGAGTGGTTTTTTGTCTTGATTCCTACCATCTCTGAACTGAGTCGAGAAGCACTATCTCTATAGGAAGAGTCGGCTCCTTTCGCGCAAACGAGCTGATCGGCCATCCATACGGATTGACATATGAGATTCGTGGCAAAGAACTCACCGTCCAGCCGCCTCATACTCTACAAGAAGTAGGTAAGGGATTTGATAAACACTCTCAAATTTTCTATTCATGACTAGTGGTAATGAAGAGGAAACGGATGCTACAAATGAGCTCATCAACGATGGTGAATTCGTGCAGCCACTTACCCTCGGCGAGATCGAAGGGTTGAAAAAGTCTGGCGTACATGCTTCTGTGCGTCTTGGGCTTCATTTCATGCAGAATCGTAGTATAATCTATTTTCCACAGGACATCATAAAGGCTCAGATTGAACAACATGCCAATTATTCCCTGAAAACTGAATATAGCAAGGAGAAATATAAGCAACGCAAGGAAGCCAAGTATGTTATCTCTATGTTATCCCAGATTTTTTGACAATTAAATTGATGTGCCGAGCAGATACTCAAAGACCTTCAGTACGGTTGAGCCAACAATTTACAATGTTTGCGACCACTGGTTCAAAAAAGACCAGAACAGGATTCGTGATATCAGACCAGACACCCTGTCTCAAATACTGAATCTGGCGAATGTTCGCCCGGGCGGCAGGTACATTGTTGTTGACGAAGCGTCTGGCCTTCTTGTATCAGCAATCCTCGAGAGATTGGGAGGTGTGTGAGTTGTTGGTTCTGTGTGAGAAAAAGATCTCATTCTTGCAGGGGAGGGACGACTAATTTCTATCTGCGATGTTGATTCGCCACCTGCATATCCTGTCATGACTCTGATGAATTTTCGCAAAGACGTCGTTACAAACATACACTCATCATTAAATTGGGCAACTGCCCAGGAAGACTATACACCAGGTTAGTGAGATTCTCTTGCAGACGCGCCATACTTCCCATTAAGTGGCAGCTGTAGCACAAGAGTCATCGTCGGAAGTAGGAAAATCAGAGCGACATAGGATTCGCCTCGATAAACGGAAGAATGCGGCAGATACTCTTTTAAACGCAAGGGAGGAGTTATTTGCTGGTGAATTTGATGCGTGAGTGCCATTAAATAATGTCATATCTCCTCCGACGTCTGGCAGGCTTTTAATCGCTAGCGATTACGACTCGCTGGAGATTCTACAAAACTTGATTCTATATGTAGCGGGATCAGGATCCATAGTCGTTCAGAGCCCATTTAGCCAGGTATGTTGCGCTTTCCATTTAATGAACCAATTCAGCTGGATAACTGGACATTAGCCTCTCACGGAACTACAATCGAAATTGCGCCTTGATCCAGGCTATCTTGCACCATCAATTACGGAGTCATGGCTGCGACGCTATCAAGTTCTGCCAGGTCGCACACATCCGACGATGAGCACTTCAGGATCGGGAGGTTTCTTATTACACGCAATCAAAGTGTAAGTGTAATAAATAGCAGGTCAACTCGCGAACGAACGCTTACCGATTGCTTGCCAGATATGATGACCCGAATGCTTCCAAAGTGTCATCTCATCGACAATCAAAACGACAGAAGAAGGAAGCTGACGAAGGAAATCCAACAGTGCCTCAAACCCTAGAATCATATCAAACTACAGAGCTCGAGGGAAAAAACGCGACAGTCGCTGACCAAGCTAGCCTAACCAACGAGATGGAACCAATAGGCTAGCCTTTTGGTGTTGGGTTAACTGATAGTACAACAGTGGTACAACAGGTAACAAAGTAGTGTGCCTTCTACAATAACTAACATCAAACAAAACTACTCATTGATTTAACCTCAGATATCAGGGCTCAGGAAACATTGTGGCGACCACCTGAACATGTTAGTGAGCAACGTCCTTTGCAGTTCAATGAAAACGCACCTCGTCGACAATGGTATAGGCAATATGCTGGTTCAAGCGCTTGTTCTGCAGGACAGCAAATATTCGTCTTGCTCCTCGCCGAGCATTTGACCGTCCTATCATGTTCGCAGCAAGATCTGTAGATCGTGGTGTTAACTCCATATTTATAGGGGAGAAAATCCCAGCAAACCTGGCACTAAAGCGGAGAGCTTACGGTTTGCCTCATCGCGACTACGTGTTATCTCCTCAGTTGACCGTGGTTGACCAGGCGGTTTCAGCTTACCACCCGGCCATAGAGAGTCTTTGAAAAAGGCCAAGATAGGCATAATGCGACTTTCTTCAAACATCGACTTGATACTTTGACGGATTTGCCTTTAATCACGTCAGGGGGGCGAAAAGACTATGCAAAGTTTGGTCTCACCGCTCAATGGTACCACCCAGTACTTGCTGGAGAATGATCACGATCGCTTGTCGTCGGAGCCAGTTGTCCTTCTTGTTGAGCTCAAAGATAGCGAGGACAAGGTCACATATAGGAGCAGAGAATGTCGATGTGCTAGTTTCTCCTTCCAAAGGACGCAGGTCACTAGACATGTGCATGAACGTGTCCTCCGACGTGAACTTCCCGAACGCCTTCAGTGCCTGAGCGACGAGGTCCTCATCGTGGACCGCAGATCCGACTATACCAGCAAATTCTGCGGCCTGTCGGGTAAGCCTTTGAATCATAACATCCAACATCGACGGGCCAAAGAACATATCATCAATACTCTCTGCCACTGAGCGATAAACAGATCGGACTAGGTTTTTCCCTGAAAAACTAGCGGTTCCTTTGGGGACATCCTCTTGAACTTCAGATGCAATGAATGGTGAATCACGGGACAGAAATGCGCGAAGGTCATTGCTTTCGCAGACGACAGGTATGGTAATCAAATTCTACAACCGTCAGTATGCGCGAAGAAAGCAGACTCCGGCGAGTTCCTCACCTGCAAATATTTCTCAAGGGCTTGTCTCCTTGTGTCCACGAAACTGCCGGTCAGCGAAGTAACAAGTCTCTTGCCTGGGAAATCGAGACCCTTGACAAGCGCGTACCGATCGCGCAATTTGTTGTGCATCCTAAGGAACTCGTTGTATCTCCTTGCAACAACCCACCCAGAGGCAAATGTTCCATCGGGTGCGAGCTGCTGGACCTCAACGAGGTATCGCACTACGGATTTCCCCTCTTCTTCTCCCACTGTCGAACTAACGATAGAAACCTTCGTTCGATGGGAAATGAGACGGTTTTCGGATTCTTGCTGTTCATATTGTGTCTTCTGGAAACGCAACTCTCGAAGTTCGCGGGTCATGGACGACTTCGATTTTTGAAGTAGACGCAGTTCTTGAGCATCGCCTGTCAGCTCTGCCTTCTTGATAAGCATGTCGAGCATGGCGTCGTGGGCCTCTAGTTTGGTGACCTTGTCGCCAAGGCGTGCAATCTCGTATGAGAGCTGAAGGTCTCCAGGTCCGGCTAGCTGAAATGTTCCCTGCTCCGTATCTACAGAACCTTCAGCTCTGTCGTCATCTTCTTCGTCGATCATATCTTCTTCATCACCGAAAATGCCCTTCTTGTTGTCGAGTGAAGTCGCGCTGAGGTGACGATTTCCGCCTCTATCCTGGCCTCGAGGGAGGAAACTGTGGGGAAGTTTCTGTGTGGCAATGATGTCCGTCAGCGCGGCCTGGATGGCTCTCATTCTTTCTGCTTCATCTGCACCCTGGGCATCTTCTGGATCATCGAAGAGAGGAGCTCTGGATGTATTCGATGATGTATCTGAAACCGGGGACATGAGCACATCAATGTTGGTCCGTGAGGCAGTGGTTGGACTGGCCCGTGGGTCATCTACGCGCTGAACCACAGAGCTCAATGAAGGGGAAGATTCAGAGCGGAAGATATGGACAGATCCAATGCCGATAGGACGTGACGCCGGCAGTGGCGGGGGTGACATCGAACGTCCCGAGATCCGACCTACGGGGGGCTCCAGCAATTTAGCACTAGCCCGATTGAAATCCTCGATTATTCGGAACCACAGTTCAGATCTTTGAAGGTCCTCGAAGTCTTGTTCCATCACCTGTTGAACCTGTCTCTGCGCCAACATGACGCTACGACGGACTTTCTTGTCCTCCAAAGGCCCCGGAAGGATCTCACTTTGTGCATAAGAGCGTATGCTATCGATGTGCTTCTTAGAGATGGATGATAAGGCAGGATGGGATGGTGTGACAGAGAAGTAAAGGTCGTTAATCATTGAAATGTCCTCTTTGAGCGTCGAGGAGGTTGAAGGACCTTGTAAGGGTTCGTCTTCATCCCCAGATGAACTCGAGTCTATTGACTCCAATGGGTTTTTGAAGCTTTCTACTGTTAGCCAAAACTGAACCAGCAGCGAGCGGTGCCGACGATCCATAAACTCCATGAAGTAGGAGAGTGATGTCGGGTTGCTTAAAATGTCGCGTAGAGTGACTTGGGTCCGCGAACCAGACTCTGGCGAGGCAGCAGACTTCTACGGTTGTCTGTATAAGTAGAAGTTATGAATTTCGTAGGGCAGCGCTTACCGAATCTTCGCCACCCAGTACTACTATTCGTTGTTCGACAGTCCGCTTCGCAGTATAAAGCCTGTCAAGGAAAGCTACTACGTCTTCTGTCTTCTCGCCACTTATCCAATCCTCCTTCTCGTGATTAGCTGTGGGAGCGTCAACATAAAATGTAGTAAGCGACTTGAATAAACTAACCGAGAAGTAATCTCGTCCTCCGAATTTCTCCCATGATATCATTCTTCAGGCGACGAGCATCCAGAAGCGACGAACAACGATTGATACTTCTGAGAAACGACTCAAACTGTCGCATATCAGTTCTAACCGTGATAGTGTCTCCAGTTGAAATTGTTGAAGGAAGGCGGTTGTGCCGGCGGGGTGATTGTGCTTCTAAAACATTTCTCACTTGAGATATGAGTTTCCTGTGTATGCATTGTTTAAGGTTCAAAAAAACACTCGAGCACGTTTGCCACATACTGCTGCTGTATTGCGGCGCCTGCCTATCTCGGAGTCAATAAATGCGCTCACACTTGAGTTGAGGATATGACATACCACTTGCTCAATCATTCGATTCCAAAAATCAGGGTCGCTCACCATATCCATAATTGGATACAGCACTGCGCAAACCAAGATTTCTCGGACAACTATTCTCAGAGCTTTACTCTGAGCCTCCTGTTCCGGAAGAATATGCGAGAGCATCCGCTCCGCAATGGTTCTGAGATGTATTTCTTCATTCTGTTTCGTAAACGTAGAAGACAGATTCTCCACTGCAGGATGTAGTTTTCCGCCCTTCCCTGCGTATCTACTTGCCAACAGCGTATCCAACTCTTCGGATTGCGTGAGACGGCGTTCTAGGGCTGCACCGCGAAGTGCGACCTCCGATTGGCGGAATTGCTCGATATGTGTAGTGACTTTGGGCAAAATTCGCTTCACTAGGAGAACAGAAAGGTCGACTGTTGCGGTTGTTTGCAGAAGCCTCTCAAGGGAGTCATGAAGCACCGAAGAAACTGCCGTAGGAAAGGAAGGGGATGAAGATATGTCCTTGTACCAGGTGAGCACGAAGTCGCGTACGACAAAAATCATGATATCGTTAAGGGTAGATGACACAACAGGTAGGTCAGGGTACAAAGGTGATAATGATTGTGGAGTTTTCTGAGACCAGTTCGAACGAGTGAGGACTGCCTGCCATGCTGCGGGAGTTGAGAAGGCAAGAGGTCTAGCTGCATATGTGAGCGCATTCCTATGAACTGGTTTCTTGTCCAAGGCAACTCCAACAAGAATGTTCGCGATGAAACACGAGAATGCCACGAAAAGTATGATGACAGGAGAAAGGAGGATGAGGGCTATCGGAGACGAGAACGCGCGTGCGACGACAGGAAATACAATGGCGAGAAAGGCGACAGCTAAAGCAAACCTGGCACTAATGAATGAGTGCATGTCACGGCGAATTTGGTACATCACTGTTTACTAGAGCACATTATTCGTCAGAGTCATGTTGAGATACGCAGTGAGGTCACCGACCGTTCGAACTTCGCTCAGAGGACTTGAGCAACACTTGCCATATCCAGCATCACTCTTTCAGCTTGAACTCCACGATGGTTCAAAGGCTATAGAGCTCGATATCCCTCAACTTCAGAAGCGTGCCAATAATTAAAACCCTTCAGTACTCAATGAGTGTTGTGTGAGGAAGAATTTGAAGTGTGCGCACTGCGGCATGCCGGGGTTCGGACTGTGATTGGCTCAGCCTACTAGGTGCTACCGTACGCATACACATTTTTGACGTCTACAGTGACAAGTCCGTAATCAAGCTGCACAGTGCACTTGCGCAACGTGCCGTTCTGGCTATTGGCATTGTGGTATGGCATCTTCTACTATACCACCGCCTCTCTCCATGCTTGAAAGTTTTCTTTGCGGTGGACTGGCAGGATGCATAGCTGTCACTGTCAGCAATCCTGCGGAAGTAGCCAAGACGCGTTTGCAACTCCAAGGTACGTTCAATGCGATTGTGTGAGCGATAAAATATGATATATTGACACGCGGGCAGGTGAGCTTGTCAAAGGTGGGGGGAAAAGAGTTTATAAGGATGTTTTGGATGTTTTGGCAAAAACTTGGAGAAACGAGGGCATCCGGGGCTTGCAAAGAGGACTTGGACCAGCGGTGTGTAAATATGCCTGTATTCATTTTTTGCTCTGTCTGATACCCTTTCAGTATGTTTACCAGGTCAGATATCACAAACTTCAGGGATACCTTCTTGACATTGATATTGATACCTTATGTCAGATACTTTTGAATGGATCACGTCTAGGTAAGCGATCAATTCAGCCCTGCTGTCCAGACCTTCTCTTAGTTACTACACAGGGTTCTACGAGCCGTTCCGACGAACAATCAACCGCTCGATAGGCAGATCTATCACCGACCAGATACCATTCACTTCCGTCGTAGCTGGTGCTGCAAGTGGTATAATAGGAGGTATAGTACCATTAAGTCCAACACGATTACGGTCTCTTGATTCGCGTGTATCAGCTTCGTTCGGGAACCCACTCTTCCTGATTAAAGCACGCATGCAAGTACGTGCGACATACCCTTGCATTATTTAATAATATCGATGACAGCGTCAACAGGCATATTCTCCTATATTACCAGTTGGCACGCAACATTACTACAAGAGCTCGTTTGACGCATTGGCCACTATTTTCAGGACAGAAAAGTTTTGGGGTCTACTACGTGGTATGGATGCAGCCATTCTGCGGACAGCTATGGGATCCTCGGTTCAGCTTCCTACGTACAAATGGACTAAAAATCAGCTTGGCTCGCACGGATTACTTCCCTCAAACAGCATATTAACTTACCTTGTTAGTTCGTCCGTGTCTGGAGTTTGCGTGGTGTGTTTTTACTCGTATCAAGCAGCCAAGCATCGTAGTCTGACACCTCGTAGTGCATTGTCATGCAGCCTGCTGACACGGTTAGTTGGCTCCCTGCTTGAAGTGAAAATTTTGGCCTCATCTATATTCACGTCCAGGCCCTAACCCGGGTATACAACCAACCAACAACACGCACGCCTGATGGTCGTTTATCAGGGATACTGTATAGGAATCCCATCGACTGTCTCTGGAAGACTTTCAGGACCGAGGGCGTGTTCGGGTGGTACAAGGGTATGTAGCG
This sequence comes from Suillus plorans, assembly GCF_016647745.1. NCBI lineage: Eukaryota > Fungi > Basidiomycota > Agaricomycetes > Boletales > Suillaceae > Suillus > Suillus plorans. The sequence continues at coordinate 336,177 of NW_024537405.1, forward strand.
GCATGCATACCGCGACAAATCTTATTAAAAATATCCGTCTAGGCTCAACTGCACAGTTTCTTCGTGTTGCGCCTCATACGTGAGTTCTCGGCTTGCAAGTTTCATGCCCTTCTGACTGTCATTCATAGCATTATTACCCTTACTGTGAACGATATCATCTTAGGTTTGTATAAGGACATCCGTAATCGTAGATCGTGACCTCAACCTGATATCTTTCTTCATAACTGAGCGCAAGCCTACAGAGGACTGAATGCGTCGTATGGTAGTCGACGTGAGGACCTGTGGTAGAAGGCAGAATCTATTCGTTTCAAACAAACACCGTGACGAACTCCGGTACAGTGTGGGTCACACAATTCGGAACAGAAAATCAACTTACCTGTTGAACGCCTGTTCCTTGAGAACATCCTACTGCAAAGTGTCCTTGGGTCTGATATATTGATCATTCACTCTCGCCACTCAGGATCATCTTTTCCATCTGAGAGAAGGTACCGCAAGTCGTACGAATCGGCAACTGAAATTATGTGACTATGATTCGACGATCGCAGAGGATGGGATCATGGTGGGAACACAGGGGAGTGCCGGATGTCCGTGATGTACGAGCTAAGTGCTGTAAGTTATTTGTATCCACAGTAAATTCTCCCGGAGCACTGAAGCCGGCTCCCTCATCAGCTTGTGGTACAAGTCCATTGTGGATATCTGTACCACACGATAGGTGTGGATTTAAATTGTGGATGCTTGCAGGCCCACATTCCACTGCATCACGCACCCATAAAAGGCACTCCACTTGTTTTCTATCTTTCTTTTATCCAAGCTCGTCAGTTCGACGACCAGCACTATTTCTCTACCTCTATCTATAGCGCACATCTCAGCACCTGCTCCTTCCCGGGACACTTGACATGGACGAAGCTACACTCCGTAAGCTCACCCGCGTAAAGCTGCAAAAGCTCGCGAAGGTGTGTATCTCATTTTCTTTCCTGAATACCACACTAAATAACCAGAAAACAGGAAAATAAGATCAAGGCTAACATGAAGAGCGAGACAATTATCCAAGAGCTCCTAAAGCTCTACGAAGTTGTTCAACTACAGTAGGTTTTCCTTCATGGTCAGCGTAATGAACTGTTCTGATAGTGGCTCAGTCAGGATGAAGGGAGTGAAGAGCCTCCGAGGAAGAGGTTGAGAACTAGCATGCAAGACCAGCCTCCTTCTGGGTCAAGAAGAGCTAGCGAGGATATCCCTCCAGTCGCTGGTCCATCGACACCAATCATGGACGTACCTGTAGACACAAGTCGTGAGTGTCATGTGCCATGTCGCAGTACAAAAAATCTGACATTTGTCTAGTTGATAATCCTCCGACCCAGAAAGATTCTCAGAAATCTGCGCTCAGTACAGAAAAAAGTGCTCCGATTGCAGTAGCTAGAGATGCTGCCGACGTCGCCGCTGTAAATTCAGCAGCAATACTGCAAGGCCCTTCATCGGTGCTGGAAAGTCACACTGGGCACCCAGCTCCGGACGATGACACCAACGATACTGATTCCTATTTATCCTACCCGAGTCAGCATGACTCCCCCCGTAGCTCGCGTTCAGGGAACCCCCAGCTCGAAACACCACAGATGCTCAACCGGACAGTGAGCATTATGAACCAGGTCACATCCAACGATCAGCGTGTTCTCGCTCAGGCTGCCGCTCTGCGCAGTAGAGCGAAAATGCTGAGGGAACAGGCGAAGAATGTGAGGGATGTGGTGCGCACAGAGCGAGGACGACGTGAAAGATTGGAAGCTTACTTTACGTACTGGAGGGAGATATCGCCTACATGGCCAACGGGATGGATATATGATGACGAAGAGGAGTAGATCAGAGAGTATCCGAGGACCATCATGATGACATATGACACCTTGATTACTGTAACTTATGGAGACCCAAGAAATTTGGTTTGCGCTTTCTGGAAGACGAAAGGCGTGTGATTAGGAATTTGTAAGCCCTCATCGATCATCAATCGAGTGTAAAGAGACTATATGAGGTACCTAAATACATAAGGACTTTGTAAGTACCGTAAGTAAGACATGGTAATTGTCTTGAAGGAAGCGAACGAAAGTGCTGTATTGACGGGTTGGATTCTAACACTTTCAAGGTCATCAATGGGATTGGGCTATAAATTGAACACCATCCTTAAATTCCAAGTCGTTATTCATACAGAGCTGTTTCCTCTGTGGTATGCACAGTCATTGGTTCCATGCCTAAACCCTCTCGTACACCTTGCCTTCGAAAGAGGCTCGTAATAGTACCCCTTGCTTCAGTGAACTTTTCGGCCGGCGAGTTTCCACCTACATCGAAGTGAACTTGCAGAATGATGAGGCAGAATGTGATCCCCTGGATAAAATTGCTATGAATCGCTTGGGTCGCAAGTTCTGTAAACTCACCACGATGGGAGTGATAATGTCCAGCATGGTATATTGACTGTTGGATCCAATGAAGAACGTTAAAAGGAGTACAAGGATACTCGTGGAATAAAAAGCGCCGCTCTCGACGATGACAACAAAAACGGGTAGAAAGGCGGCAAAGCCCTCTGGCATGAAATAGCGAGTGCGATAGATGCGCCAAGCATTCAAACCTGCATTACTATGGTCATCAGGAGCCTGCAGATTAGATCCAATTGACGTACTGGTACTGGTAACACTGAGAACCATGGTTAAGGTATCGAATGTGGCGATGCACCCATACTCAGCGGGGGAGATATTAGACAGCGGACGGGCCCGAGAAAGAGACCCGATACCATAGTATCCAGTGGCTGAAAAATGTTTCGGGAAAAGATAATGGTCGAATAGTACTTTCGAGATACTCACCTATGCTGGCTAAGAGTATGATACAGCCAGGAATGGCAACCAACAGACTTCTGTCGTTGAGCACATAACATCGCCAAACCTACAGCCCTGCTCAGAGGGAGAAGTAAACGTGCCATGTGGAGAAGCTCACAACTATTGCATCGGCGAGAATGGTTTGCGTGATGCAAAGTGCCGTTGATGCAACAAACAGTGGTGAATCAAAGTTGGAATAGTAGTCACTTGCACCAATCGTATCCACCTTGAATATGAATGCCTCTAGCGCTCGAACAAAATCGATGGTTAAATGCTGAAAGTAATCGTGTTGAGCTAATCCCCGAAGAGCTTTGACTACATTCAGCGACTTACGGCCGTTGCAATGCAGAGCAGCAAAGTCGCCACTGGGAGAAGGAGTTGCCGTTTAATGCCGGTCTTCTTGAGCAGGATGAACAACGTGAAACAGTATAAAGTAAAGAACACGCCTGTTGGGGATAACAAAGTTTGGCACTATGACCTTTCCGCTGGTGGCTGGTTACGCACCATATAACAAGGTGTCCAGAAACAAACCCAACAAAGCAGCCATATCCATAGGTATGGCCATGATTATGGTCGTGCCACTGACCAGTTAGGTCAGATTTAAGTAGGAGAGCCACGGTATCTTGGACGAATTCCGTGCACGGAGGCAAAACTCGAGAGTATATATGTTTCCTCATGAGAAGCTGTGTTGGATCCGTATGAGGGAATCAACGCTCATGCCTGGAATTCTGATACCAACTTAACTGAAATTGCTGGCCAGCTCCTGCCACTATCCAACCATTCCCTGGCAGAGTGGGTGAATCGGCTCCTGCCAGCACTGTGTGCCGTTCACAATCATTTGTGAATAACTTGCACTGTCACAGGGCCGCCGCGGACCCGTGGTCGGATACAAGATGCAATGGCACGCTCAAATTCTGTACACCGGCAGAACCTATCAGCGTAGGCACATGATCCGATGGCACTGCTCAACCTGTGTGGATAGAACATACATGATAGATTGCTGGCAGTGGCATGGTCACTGTCACGGTAGAACCAGCCACCAGGCTTAGAGTACATGCCAAATCTGGACACCACGCGTTTTTCACATAAAAAAAGTGAACCCGACCCGGATTGAACGGATGACCTTATGGATGTCCAAACTAGGCTGGAATCATACGCGCTACCACTGCGCCACGGGTTCATGTGAATACTGAACTCATATAATTAATAGTACTAGGACTTTCAGCTGAACAGATTCTGAACAGCATCCTCTCCGAGTGTATTGTACAGACAGTCAGCGTTTCAACGGCAAATCGTGAGTTTTGAAAGGCGCAGTGGTGTCTACCCTCTAGCTAGTAGCTTATTTATATCTGTAGATTCAAGTCCTACTCCGAAATCAATTCATTCCTACTGATCGAAGACACAAAAAAAGTATCTGTAAGTTCCTCGATATTCAATAACACCATCACGAAGGTAAAATGATTCGGATACGGGGAATCGAACCCCGAGCAACCGCGCGCCCCATGAAGAAGGAGAAATGAGAGGCGGATATGTTACCTTTACACCATATCCGAATGACAGAGCTGTTGTGTACCGTATTACAAGCTTCAGTGTCAGCAGCTTGAATGTGCGTCGACGAAATGGAGATTACCTGCAAAGTTGGCTTTGGACATATGATATCATTACACTTCAGCCTACACTACACCTAATAAGAAGCCTCACTCTCGCATGACCTTCAGTAATTGGCCGCTCATGCTAACCTTTTCCACCTAGAATTCTTTGTGGTGGCAAGGTACACTTCAGATCCAGGGCCACGGTCCATCCAGGCAGATATTTGCTTGGGCATCAAATTTGTCACCTGGCGTAATCGTAAGATGAGAATCGTACTGCTTTACAAAAACATTACTCACGAGGAACTTCTGGCCCAATTTAAACTCCCCTGCTGAGGATCCTTCAGCAACCAATAAGTTGAGTACATCCCAGACGGTTAGTTGGGCTTTGCGACCACTATCGCCGCCTCTTGTGGGTGCATATGCATCTTTCACGATGATAACACGGAAACTGCGCACTTCCCGAGCAGGACATTTATCCTGGGGGAGCGCTCGGTGAGAACAACTTCGTGTAAGTGTCAAACTTACCTGCAATTCTCGCTCGATATCTCCCGCGACAGCTTCACGATCCTGGAGAAGCTTCTCTCGAATGTGTGCAGCAAGACTGCCTGCTTCAAGGCGGCTAAGCCGTGAGAGTATCGCCTGGACTTGATGACGGTTGCTCTCCTCCAAGGATTCATATAAATCGTCAAGATTGTCCGGCATTTCTAAAATAGCGCGTGAGCAACACAGCTTTGGTCACGGTCTTCTCACCTTCGCTCTTGACATTAAAGCCCGGACCCACACGTTGTTCAAGCCTATCTGCAAACCCCATCATCAACGCCGCTCGTCTTTCAAGGTCTGACCAAATCTTTGAGGCAGCGAGTTCGCGCTTCCTCTGATATAGAATGTAAGCGCTAGCCTTGGTGCAGAGCTCTTCATCTCACCTTCCATTGTTCACTCAACGCACTTTCATCCTTGGCACTGCGGGGGCCGTCCATCCGCTTTCCGTTTTCGTCTTCAAAGAATTCGATGTATGCGATGGGATGAATCTTTGAACTAGAGTAAGCTACGTCTGGGTGTTACACGCCCATCCTACCTTGATAATTTCGACAGCTGCAACGGCCACGTTTCCACCGTCCGCTGTGAGGCTGTTTAGCGTCGCAATGAATGGACTTCGCTGAAAGCCAAGCTTCGCGTGCCAGGAAGCCATATGGGACGAGTTGCCTGTCAGCACCAGGACACTCGAATCATATGCCTCGAGGACTTCTTGTCCATCTTTGCGCTCTGCAGAGAGCTGCACAAAAAGTCAATTAACATCATGATGTAGGGTAGTTCCAGTCGCTTACCCTGGCTCCAGTGACAGCGATCTTCCTGCCGATCTTGATATGACCCTTACGGATGGCTCTCGCAAGCGGCTTATCGACCCTCGCGCGTAATCTATACCATCCGTCTGTCACCTCTAACTCGGGATGTGAAGGGATGGGAAAACCGTCGTCAGTTTCTCCGGCTGGTGACCAAGTCACATTTGACACGCAAAGCACCATCGGGGATGCAGCAGGCGCATCTCTTGTGGTAATCAGTCGTAGTGGTGGTCGTGTTGACCCGTTCAAGTCTCGTTCGTATCTGCGCCAGCGGTTAGTCAGGGAAGAAACGGTTAGGTAGATAGCACAAACCTGTACAGTAGCTGACGGATCACTTCAGGCCAGCACCATCGTTTGCGATCGGGATCGGACTCTGCTTCTGGCTCGAGTGAGACCATTCCAGCGAGCTTCCAGAGGATAAGTGGCCAATGGTTGTTAATCCATTCCTGTGTGGCCAACGAACACCCTCTTGCGTAGAGTTCTTCTAAAGCAGCAGTAGGTCCGAGAGGTTTCGCATCAGAGGGCTGAACACCTTCATTCGGTGTAGCAGATGGCGTATAAAACGAGTAAAAGAGAGCAGTAGCTGGTGTTATCTGGGATAGTTCTGTGACATTTCTATGTGGAAGCGTGTTAGTAATCAGTGTTGCAGCTGAACTGACTGACTGACATTCCCCGATCCTCAAGCTCTGCGGTTGTGTAGGCCTGAGGTGTAAGACTAGAATTGAAGAGTGTCATCCTTCCTGCAGGAGGTACTGTAACAAGAGTGATAAGTTTACCGGTGGATCATTGCAGTGAAACACTTACCAAGGTTGAATACTTTGCCTGTACCCTTTTCGGGAGCTTTCTTTACTGGCCTAGGAGACTGGGTTGCTGAGGGTGGATACATAGGTCGCTGTAAGCCGGGGCTTGGGGAAACAGACGATGGTGTAGCTGATGCCACATTGTTCAAATCTAGAGGTTTGATACCTGGTTTAAAAGGCGTCACAAACTTGTTCTTGACCGGACCACCACGTAAATTTCGCGGTGTAAGGCCCAGTGGTCGAAATGCGGCCCCAGGATTAACCGATGGTGAGGGACGAATAGGCGTTCCTGGTACAGCAGAACTAGATGGAGTCATATGAGAAGATGCGGACGTGAAGCTTTGACGATGAGGATTAAGGGGTGAGTTGACATATGTAGAGGTAGCTATCCCCGCGATTGGCTGTCGTGATGGTACGGAGGTGATCAAAGGAGATTTAAAAGGTTTCTGCTTTCCCTTGAAGTCGCTAACACGAAGCGTTGGTGCGTCAAGTGTTGATCGTGCTGCAGCTTCGAACGACCTGCGAGTAGCCATCGCAGGAGTCGGCGTATCTGGAACTTGAGGTGACAATGAATTGTGCACTGCTCCCAGAACGGTGCGCTGAGGCGAGGATGGTCGTGCTGAGGAAGAGGGCGCAAACTCTCCAGATCTTTGGGAGGAACTCGGATCGTCAGTCTCTTCCTGCCACAGCTTAATCTTTTCCTCGGCCTTTCGCAATGCGGTTGTTGATGGCATAATTAGATTCCCTTTTCCGACGGATGTAAAACCTATAGGTGTGCTGTGACTGACAGTCGCCTCGGGGACATTCTCTTTGGTTTTGTCAAGGCGGGACGCAGCAGATTGAAAGCCAAGGAAAGTCGCAGGAGGAGCCGAGGTAAACCACGAAGAGTAGTCGATTTCCGGGGGTACCTCGGGTGAAGGTGAGCGGTGTGAGTCATCCGCATTCTGAATGGGCAAAGCCGATGCAGACTTGAAGCATACTGGAGGGAGAACGGCAGATGCTTTGGAAAAAGATGCATATACTACTTGTTTCGTGGCGTTTGAATCAGCGAATGGGTCAGAGGCAAAAGGATTGTTGTCGTCTTGAGAAGCTATGTCCTGAGAGGAGAGCAGTAGGTCCTGATCGGACGAAGTACCACAATCTCCAGCTTCGCCAAGGCTGAGCCTGCGGTGCGAGTTTGTTGGTAGGGCTAATTTGTGAAGTGGAGGAGCTGGCTGAGAGAGGCGTGCCTCTATGGCATCGAAAGCGCTTATATCGTCTTGACTCATGTCATCGACTTGTTCGTCGTAGGTCGGAGAAGACATTCTCATCTTCTTTCTGGGTGGACTAGGAGAAGAATCTACAATTAAAAAGTCATTGTGAAGCCTGAAGAAAAGATACTTGAAGTGTCTCACCTAGATTATACATTTTTTGTTACAAGTTACAGGGTTGTTTGGATGTTTGCCATCTACGCGACGCGTCTTAAAATTTGATCACGTGTGGCATTACATCAGCCTCAGTCGTTCCGCTGTGAACCTGGCCATTGATCTAACGTATTGTCGTCCACGCTATATATGTTTTTATAGAGTCTCCGTAGAATTTTTGAATAATAAAATTGATTTCATTGTGATTGGTTTTGGCTAGCTAGCGGCCTACCGGTACGCGTATATAGTTGAAACCCAGATATTGATTATCCTCTTTAGCTATTAACGCCCGTCGCCAATCCGCGTAGTGCATGACTTTCCGTGTATTCCGTCTTTGAAAATTTGTTGTTAATCACTGGCAATCATTAATCAGGTCTGGCCAAACAAAAAGCATTCAGCTAACCCTCACGCTTTCAAAACATTGCTTTCCTAAAGTTCTTCATACCTTGTATCCCTCGCCGACCGCGCAGGTCCACCAGCACGACGTCTGGGGATCAAATACCTATGAACGGTACAAACACCATTCCCAGTCAGAATGCAATAGGTTCGCGGCCAGCCAAACCTCCTCCAACCGGTCTCGCTCCTTCTGCGCCTTCCGTCGCGCCTCCCCTTCTTCCTAATCATCCGAATCCACCCATTCCAAATCGAACATTACCACCTCATTCCAATAACACCGTCGTTAATGGCACTTATACGCATAATCAGAAAGGGAAGAAAAAGAACGATACACCTGTCGATCCTGCTGCTATGTACGAGTCTCTAAAGAGCAGGATCGCTGCTCTGGAAGAGGAGGAGGTGCTTGAGGAAGAGGAGGAGAAGATATTTGGTCCGTGTGTCTTGCCTCTCAAATACATACACCACTCATCCGTTCATCAGCTGAAGAGGCTGTAAAGTCGGTAAAAGGCATGGAGGAGAATGCAGTTCATGCTAAGTACATCGAACTCGTACGTTATCATTCGCATATCCGATATATGCATCTCTCAATCACGGAACTGCAGTTCGCAGAGCTAAAGCGATTGGAACGCGACCATGCAAAGGAAAAACAGAAATTGGTCAAGGACAAGGATGCTGGTACGTACCACTGACCCACTTCGTTCTAAGATACTCATACTCTACTATATCCATAAAGCAAAGGGTCAACTAACGAAAGCTAACCAGACTAAAGTTAAAATGGAGAATTTGGCACGCGAGCTCCAAAAGGTCAGCAGACTAATGACCTATCTCTATTTTCCTAACCGACTTTTGTGCAGGACAACAAGAGACTACGGGTACGCATAACTGCGCAACGAGGTTCATCCAGTATGCTTACACCGGCCTAGGAGGACAGTAAACGTCTAGCACAATGCATAGAAGAGGCACAGGAAGAGGTGTGTCATTTTTTCAGCTCGTAGCCTCGCCAACACTGCCTTCAGATCATGCAAATGAAATCCGACATGTCAAAACGAGTGGACAAAGCCAAAACGCAAGACGTCAAATATCGCGAAATGCCTGACATTGTCGTGAAAGTAATCTGCCGATATCGAGCTGAACTCTTCTTCAAAATCTCACGCAAGACCAAGTTCTCCCGACTGTTCAATGCATGGACAGATAGAATGGAGGCGACGGGTGGGAAGAAGGATGAGGGGAAAACATCGGTGAGCGGCAAGCAGATGAATGGCACTGCCAAGTCAGAAGCCGCCAGCACGCACACTGTCGGCTCCAATGTGTCATCCTCGATGCAATTTATCTTCTCCCACAATGGTCGGACAATAGATGCAGACCAGACACCAGAAGAGCAAGGAGTAGAAGACGGAGATGAGATTCTTGCTGTGGAGCTCATGGACCTGACCGAAGGGCCCGGCTTGGATGACTTCGTGAGTGATGACACGAGTCGTGTTGGAAACTGAGGGTAAGAGATATACCCATACAGGAAGACCTTCCAGAATCTCGTCGTCAGCGCCTCAGGAAGAACTGGACAGATGATCCACAAGAGTGGGTTCCCTCGCTCTCTTTATTCGCCCAACTAACACTGATTAGCGCCCGGCGGTCATTGGAAGATATCTTTGATGGCGTGTGCGTACCCTATTTTCAAGAATGCTTGCCCACTAAGTTGTGACTATAGCGTACGAGAACGACTGAAGGAAGTTCTCCGACAGTATGAGCTTCGCGAACGACATTTTGAATGCGTCATCCGTTCAAAAGAGCTAGAGGTTCTCCTATCTCGCGCTCGAGCAGCCGAGCAGAAGCAACTGGCTGAGGGGGAGAAGTCCCGTGCCGACAGAATGGACGACGAGGTAATTCAATTTTTATTCATATTTACAGTACATCCCCCTCAGCTTTTCTCAATATCAATCCAGAATCAGAATCTCCGAAAGGAGTTGGAAGATGCGCAGAACGGACAAACAATGTTGATCGATAAGCTCATTACCTGCTGCAAGGAGGTGTGTGCATCTATGCCATGCAGCAGTGCGTCTTCGATTTGACGTACTGATACACAGCCAAATGCCGAGCGGACCCAACGCTTATTCGCTTCTCTTCGAGATGAGTTGGAAAAGCGGGGAGCCAAACTTGCAGATGGCGGCCCTGTAGGAGGTTGAACGTCATTATATTTATTGTTCAGCTTGTTTTTTAGGGGACGCGAATCACTACTGATATCAAATGATCGGGTGTACAAGTGAGACGTATTGACTGAAAAACTGAAAGAGGATGTCCATGTGCCGATGCGAAAGAGTAGTCGTACAAAAAAAGTCCGCAATCCAAACTCGATTAGAGGTCCATGAAGATATGCTACACCGACTAGAAAAGAGCATCGAGCTCCTCGGGGTTTTCAACGTAACCTGACTTGGTAAAGGTCTTGCCCTTCACAAACTCCAGGCCCTCGCCTGCATAGCTGACACATGGCGAGAGCTCAATCTCCACACCATCCTCGACCTGGGCACCAGCCCTCTCCAGGAACCGTTTGTGCTGCGCAAGCAGGTCGCGACGGCTAGTCTCTGGGTTATCTGCACCACTTCCAGGCGCATTTTTGAGCGGACTGAACTCCTCATTACGTGCAACTTCCAAGACCGCAAAGCGCTTCGTAAAGGGGAAGACGTCAAACACAAACAGCTCAAGCTTCATGCCATTAGGTTCGCTCGGCTTGATTGCTTTCCCAGTCTTCAGATCAACTGTGGGAATCTTCTTGCGAGCGATGTGGAATGCAAGGTCATCTTCAAACGATTTGACAGATTTGAGATAGCTCGTCGTGTAGAAGTGGTTGGCGATGTTAGCGGCATTGAAAGCTAGCTCTCCGGTCTTGGCGTTACGAAGTTCCGCTTGTTCCTTCGAGATCTCCGAGTACTCGACAACGCTGAACTTTTCTCCTCTACGAGCGACAACACCGACTGCCTCCGAAGAAGAGGCCTTGGGAACTACCTTGGCAGCACAGTCAGCCTGCTTGGATATGCAGTAGCCGAGGAAAACGGGGTCGGCGACTTTGACAAGGCAATTGTCGACGCAGTATGCATGAACGTAGAGAACTCCACGATCAGTCAAGTCAGAAAGAACTGTTGAATCGCTAGACTCGGATAGAGGTGTGCGTGTAGCGGCATACAACCCGCCGTTGCCGTCAGGAGCGACCGCAATACGCGATGTATTCTCGAGCATGATCTTGCCTTCCGCAGTCAAGCATGGGAGAGTGCCTGAAGACCCCGGTCAACATAAATGAGTTACAAGGAATAAATATTATTACCTTGTTCGAAAAAGACAACGTTCTTTGAACTCAATCCGAAGAAATTGTTCTTCGTGAAGAATGCCTCGGTCTCACGACGCGTCGGACCGCTGGTCATGACATACCACGGCACGACGACTGAACCTGCAGCTTTGTTGCATTCCTTCTCGGCAACAACTTGGAGGCGAGCGATACGCTCAGCCTGGTACTGGAAGAGACTTTTGTGGGAAGGCAAGCCGATGTCATAACAACCCTTGGGCGCTGAACTGCCCAGACGGGTACCTTGACCACCCGCCATAAGAAGGACACCCACCTCCCCACGGGCGATGGCCTGGAGGCCCTGACTACGCCATGTCTTCTCGCTTGGAGAATCATTGACGATAGACTCACACGCTTCAACAGGAAGGGGTTCAATAGGCTCGGGGTCGGCAGCGGCTTCCTTCTCAGAGGCGATGGCCTTCTTGTAAATCCTGTTGACGCGATCGACGTCAAGGTTTTCGAGTTGGCGGGAGAGCGATTTGCGTTCGGATTCTTCAAGGGTCGACCAGAAAGTGAATAGGTGGTCTTGGCCAGCAGCCTGGTATCTGTCGCGGATATTATCAACAGCCATCCTTTGTTGGAATAAGCTAAAGAAATCCTGATATGCCGTTATTTATGCTATAGAGCTGAGTCATCACAGTGGCTGTTGTCGTGGAAGGTGCCGGTTCCTGTGTGAATCGGCACACGTCCCAGATTAGTGTGGGGGCACCGGCACCTCCGAGCGCAGTTTAAACTCCGCGATATTAATCGACGCGCCTTGCCGCCGCCAACTACTTACTTACTTACTTAACATCTCACTGGAATACTTATTTGCTACATGTTCATGCTCCGCCTCATTGGGGGCACAGAGGCTGGATGGTGTCATCCTTGAGGCCTCATGAGGAGGCTAGCATGCAAGAATCTGCCCAGGCCCCAGATCAATAAGTCCTTGGTGCTGTTGTAGACAATGAACAAGCGTGACGAACGCAGAAACATCCATACTTCGCTTGGAGGTCCCAGACCGGCCTCAGCAGTGAGTCAGCACACGTCCAGCGGCAAGCCTTTTCCTCCTGACCTCGATTCCCTTTCATCGCTGCACTACACAATTCGCTCACATTTTTTTATCTATGCCTTACTATTCGATATGACTTGCAGTCGTTTAGGTCTCAAGTACCTTCGCAAGAATCTAATGCTTCGACAGCTCCTTCTCAAAGCTCTACCACTTCGATCAATACCGGCGCACATGTCACCCAGTCCCGATATTCCTCGCAGTTACCTATTTCGCTTCGTTACATTGTCGTTATCGCAGTGCGCACCGTCGCATATGGGTACTACACTGTCGTGAGCTCGGAGACCAGAATTTTTGGTTCCGACTCGAATACAGGTGTGCAAATTTGCAATATGTAACATATACAGCTGCCACAACTTGTCTTGCAAGAGTCTTACATAAACTACCTACACTCCCACAAAGTTGGATTTTTAGATGCGCCGTCATCCCCAAAAACTTGTGTTTCAGTTTTTTGAAACAACAGTACAGTCCGAGATGTGACAAAGACAAGAAGGAGTGCTATGGCGATGTTGTACTTCGACCCAATACGGTAACGTAGGAAACCTTTTGCGATGAAGGATCAGAAAATGAACTAAGAGAAGGACGTGGGGCTAGAGTGGGCTGGTCAGGAAGATTCGCTACTATTTATTACAGATGGGCCCAGTAGCAATTTCGGTAAGCACTAGCCGTTCAATCATTCTTATTTCTGCCTTTCCAATGGGTTGTCCAGCCCAAGGTGAGAACGCCGCAACTTGGCTCATTCGCAGATCGTAGGTCTTCCGTATATATCTGACGTACCACTTGGGATCAAATGTAATTTAGCACGTGTGCGCCCAAGTCTAGACCAACAAAATTAGCTAAACGAAGCGCTGCAAAGAAGGTCGGCAAAACGGTTGACAATGACTTCCATCGTTCACTCAGCACTGGCAGCTGCGTCAACTGTTAATCCAATTCACTGAGGATGCACACAAATGATTGCAGCACGCCAAGATGCGGCCTTTTGATCAATATGTACATCAATTATGACCTGTGGTGGCAATTTACATCATCGACGCCCGAACTTTTTTATGAGGTCACCATGTACTACTAGTAGTGATTCAAGTATGTAATGTGAGTGCTTCTTGCAACCTGATATGAACTTACTCACTTCAGTCTTGAATCGCATTGACAGGCGTCCATCAACATATATGCGAGTCTTATGAGTATATGTCAACACGAACGGCGACCGCGCCAGTGTGCACGCATTAAACTTTCAAGGTCAATCTTTCTGCGGTGTAACCGATCTTCCTCGGATCACAAGCGAACTACCGATGCTGTAATTGAACCAAGCTATTCTTCATATAAAAGACAATAATGTACTCACATTCCTCCCAGCTGCCAGACCAACCATGCCCCCACTGAATAGCTTGCTTAGTCTTGTTGTGCTCGCACTTTCCGCAGTTCCATCCGTGCTATCATTCCAGCCGGGCTTTAACTACGGTTCCGAAAAAGTGCGAGGCGTCAATCTTGGCGGCTGGCTTGTCCTAGAGGTAAGGAACCCATACATAGTGTGATGCCCTCTTTTTAATTCGTATCTAGCCTTGGATCACCCCAAGTATATTCCAGAACACTGGCAACAGTGATATTGTCGATGAGTGGACCTTCGGCGAGTATCAGGACCATGATACTGCCTTAGCAGCCTTACAAAACCATTGGAATTCTTGGATCACGGAAGATGACTTTGAAGCCATCGCAGCAGCAGGGTATTGTTCAATCAATGCTCATTGAATTCCCTCTGAAATATTCTATAGCTTGAACCATGTTCGTCTCCCCATTGGTTACTGGGCATTTGCGGTCGGTCCAGGAGAACCGTACATAACTGGACAGCTAGATTATTTGGACAAGGCCATTACCTGGGCGTCGAACCACAATCTCAAGCTCATCGTCGACCTGCATGGTGCCCCTGGCAGTCAGAACGGGTGATTCTAACAGTAACATCATCCTGGCATCGCCTGTCGTGCTAATATTTTCATCACAGTTTTGATAATTCTGGTCAAAAAATGTCGTATCCAACATGGCAAAGTAACCAGACCAACGTCGATAGGACAAATGATATTATCAAGACCATTGTTTCTATGGTCGATTCGGAGTACGAAACAGTGCCTATCATTGCACCACTGAATGAGTAAGTTCCTTTATAGCCTGCTTCACTCTCAGTTAAATTGATGATTTATAGACCCGCAGGATATGACGGTGATCAAATGCTCTCAGTCGTGAAGCAATATTGGCAAGACTCGTATGAGAGTATTAGGCAAGGACTTGGCCCTCGTCCTAATTTTGGCCAATAATAACGGGACTTATAGATATCCTGGCGGTTCATCCACAGAAAGTAATACTGTTGAGCTCATTCATGACGCGTTCCAAGATCTTAGTTATTGGGATGGCTTTATGGTCGACGGATACGACGGCGTCGCAATGGACACTCACATCTACCAGATGTTTACAGACGAGGTATCCAAACTCCCTTTCCTCTATATGGTACAACAATGTACTAACGACGTGAACAGCAAGTTGCCTACAACTATTCCCAGCACATCAGTGAGGCGTGCAGTCATGGATCTAGCCTCGCCGACTTTGACTTATGGATAATTGTTGGTGAATGGACTCCTGCATCGACAGACTGCGCGACATGGTTGAATGGTCGCGGCACTGGAGCACGCTATGACGGAACCCTATCAGGCACAACCGCGGTCGGCAGCTGTACTGGCAAAACAGGCAATGCGACGACCTTCAGCACAGAATACAAGCAATTCATGCGTCAATACTGGGAAGCTCAGGTCATCTCCTACGAGAAAGGCAGTGGATGGATTCAATGGACCTGGAAGGCTGAGAATGCGGATGATTGGAGTTACCAGGCTGGGTTGGAGTATGGATGGATACCACAAAACCCAACTAACTTGGAATACCCGAACATTTGCGATTGAACAATGGCAGCAATATCGAGCATCTTATTAGCATTACAGCGGACTCATGGTAGCAACCTACATATACCAGCATATACCCGTACTTCCTCCGAATGCATTGACAATCCATGGAAGTGGAGAAAACTTTGCCACAGCGTTACTAATAGTACGGCGTGATGTAATAGGCTCGCCGAACTCGCCATAACAAGTTAGAGTGCAACTCCGCACTCCAAACTTTCATGCAGTGACTGAATGGTCCATCATGCACTCCGTAGAAGACATGGATCGCGCTGAGATGGACTCTAGATCTCTTGTACTCTGTTCACAAATGATCGAGCACACAAACCACGGCCGCCTGGTGAAGGAGTGGCGTGCCTCCGCGGCGTCAGCATCATGATATTTCTCGACTCAGTATTCATATTTAGAGCTGGACTATTACTCAAGCTCAAGCATTTTTGCCAGATTCTCGGGCCAGTGTGCGACAAATTGACGTCTGACAATCGGAGTCCGTATGCTATAAGTATATGTCTCTATCGAGATTCGAGTTGCCCAGGAGGGCAGAAGCCTTTCTGCAACTGTATTATCCTGGGACGATCCAGTCCGTCTGGCATGACGATGGATCCCCACGTGAAGCACAATTTCCGTGCCATTCTATGAACGCATTCTCCATTCGATCATAACACCTTGTTTCTAATATGTCTGATAGATCTAGGCATACGGCATCCTGTACTCTGAACTGGGGATCCAAATATGTATCACCGGAATGGCGGCTGCGGTCATTGGAGCCTCAGCCTGTGCATGAAAAGTCCCTACCGGCATCATGATGGTGCTGAACACGTGCGGAAAAGTGAGAGCCTCACTTTTCGCAGTTTGGTAGCCTTCTCTGCTTCTTGCCAGTTCTATTAAATAATGCCCGAGGTCGATGGATCAGCCATAAAACCCGAATAAAATGCGGCTCGGCGTGGTTCGATAAATTCAATGTCTGCTAATTTTTCAATGTTCTCTGCGTTTTTGGCCCTCATCGGGCTGTCTCTGTTCCACTCAGCATCGTCTCAATTTTCTCCCGGCTTCCCTTATGGTTCTCAGATGGTGCGAGGCGTCAACCTTGGAGGTTGGCTCGTACTCGAGGTATGTACAGTGACGGTGGACGATGGTCAAAGGTCTCAACTGATCCTCATATTTGGACGTAGCCATGGATCACCCCCAGTATATTCGACAACACAGGAAATCCTAAGATTGTCGATGAATGGACATTTGGACAATACTATGACCGTGCCACTGCGACAACCGTACTACAGAACCACTGGGATACCTGGATTACGCAGGATGATTTTGCAAATATCGCTGCTGCCGGGTACGCGCTTGGCCCTGCAGGCATACATACCATAATTGACTCGTCGGCATGCTACAGATTGAACCATGTGAGACTGCCTATTGGGTACTGGGCCTTTGAAGTTGGCTCTGGTGAGCCATACATACAAGGCCAGCTTCCTTACCTTCAGAACGCTGTACAATGGGCTAGCCAATATGGACTCAAGTTGATCGTCGATCTTCACGGGGCTCCCGGAAGCCAAAACGGGCGCGTACTATTTGTGTCCTGGTGTCTCTTCATGGCTCACGCAAAATTGTAGGTACGACAATTCTGGACACAGGATGACATACCCTACATGGCAGTCAAACCAAACGAATATTGCCCGGACAGACGCAATCATCCAACAGATTGCTTCCATGTTTGCCGACCAGGTTGATGTTGTTCCTATCATCGCGCCCCTGAACGAGTGAGTGTACCTGAGGGGGCGTTTTTGAACGAATGTGACGTGCTTTTTTAGACCAGCTGGATACTACGGATCGTCTGTGCTAACACCTTTGAGACAATATTACTACGATTCTTATGGAAATATTAGGTGGAAACAATCACTCGTTGTCTGCTATGGAAGGGTGCTGATGCATTATATAGGTATCCACACGGCACATCGGCGCAGAGTAATACTGTCGTTCTACTACATGATGCTTTCCAGTCTTTGAGCTATTGGAACGGATTCGAGACCACACCCGACTTCCAGGGCGTGGCGATGGATACACACATCTACCAGGTGTTTTCCAATGCGGTATGTCCCCAAGATAGAAAGCCCTTTCCAAAGTCTTAACCTTATGTTTCCGCAGGATGTCCAAATGTCTTGGCAGAGCCATATCGATACTGCGTGTGATACTCAATCTACTCTTTCCGATTTCGACCTTTGGCTTATGGTCGGTGAATGGTCACCCGCCATCACTGACTGCGCCACCTACCTGAATGGCAGGGGCAACGGGGCCCGTTATGACGGTTCCTATCCTGGTTCCACTTACGTTGGAAGTTGCACCGGACTTACCGGGAGCGCATCTACTTTCAGCTCGAGCTATAAGACTTTCCTTCGTCAGTTTTGGGAAGCACAAGTTATTTCCTACGAGAAATCGAATGGGTGGTTGATGTGGACGTGGAAGACAGAGAGTGCAGACGAATGGTCATACCTGGCTGGATTACAAAACGGCTGGATACCTTGGTCTCCTACTGACCTCGAATACCCCACTATTTGCGGGTAGATGCACCTACTCGCTTTGGTAGAATTTTCTCTCGCTCCTTCCTAATCCTATTGTTCTGCATGATTGCCCAACCACCGTATTTATACCTACTTTTTGAAGGATCACGTACTCTGACATAGTAGCCAAGTTTCTCCCATTTGTAGAGAAGAACCGTTTTATTAGTTTCGCAGACATAATTCACTCCCATGTGCGAACTCCACCTGTGCTCCGCCCCAGCGCTCTCAAACCACTCCCCATTGATGCTTGGAAATTCAACGTTCAGCTTCGTGTATGATCATGAAGAAGGCTGAGTTACTTGCAAGGAAAAGTAATGATCATCAAAGACATGGTGCTGCTCGCTGCAGGTTTATGTATTGGACACTACAAAACATTATAACCATAGTACGATGAGACAACGGTGTGATCATAACCAAATTGGCTCCAAAACTTAATGCTGTATTGCGCTACAGCCTACAGCACTTCTTCACGCCCTCTTCTACGCATCATATCGATTGTTCCATGCACTGGCGAACTTGAAAACAAGCATATCAACACAGGCACTGAGTGGTTGAACGAGCCTGAAGGCTCATCAACAGCTGTACTTTCTCCTGGATCAGGAGATAGGCACATCACGTATGATGAAAAACAATTTGTTGCAATGACCGTTAGCTAAAATTAAGTACAGAAAATGAAAATATGCAGTGATCTAAGCGTTCAAACCTTCATGCTCCTGCGACACCATATTTTTTAAGTGTCGCCTTCCAATCTCCTATATCCCCGCGCCCCATGGTCAAAATCGTGGCCTTATTTCCAGATGAAGGTGCGAATAGTCTAGTAGCGACGCGGCGCACGCAGTCAGGAGTCACTTTGTCGATGGCCGCCGTCATATCAGTTACAGGAATCTTCCGACCGTGGACAAGCAACTAGAGTAACACGTGAGTATGCAAGCATGTTTATGATAAAAGTTTATCATACCTGTCGGCCAAGGTCCTCTACCTCCACCGCCCGACTTTCGAGAGCCATCATGAGGCTCGATTTGAGCTGATTCTTGGCACGCTCAAGTTCAACTTTGGGGACAGATTGGTATATGAGCAAGCTAAGCTGATTGGCTAGGTGGGGCAGCATTTGTGCAGGAGTATTGCCTCTCTGGCCGGGAGCATTGGGGACGAATGACGCAAAAACGCCGAAGAGCGAGGAATCTGTGTAAATATGATGGAAGGAAGCACAGTGGTCGATTTGGGTGTAGTGATTCAGGATGTGTGTATAAAGTCGGGAGTACATGCCCTTCCCGGGACCACCTGCAAGAAGTTAAATAAAGCATGTGGCGCAGGAAATAATTACGCACCAGCTGAGAAACTTCCACCTCCTCCCAGGAGGACTTGCATAGTGGCGAGGGCATATATATCCTCGTCATGAATACCTACGCCCTCAAAGGCAAGGTAGAGCTGATCGAACTCTGTCTCGCTCGGGATGTGATGGATACCACCAACGTAATTAGAGTGAGGATTCAGTGGAGGAAGCGGTGGCTCGGTAGAAAGGGACGTAGGGTATAGATAAGTTGATGCAGCACGAGTTAATGACTTGTAGAGTGAGGGTGAGGAAGAGGGCAGTAAGTGGGGGGGAAGATTTTGAGTAGTTGACGGCTGAAGTGACGAAAGTGACGGTGTTGGCGCAGATTTGAGAGATGAGAAGTATTTATCGGCTAGCTCTACTAGCCGTTCGTGATGCATCCCAGCACCAGCAATCACCATCCTTTCCGGGCGGTACCAGTTTGTAATGCAATCCCGAAGTAGGTCTCCGGTAATCGCGTCTATTCGCTCTTCTGGGCATAGGAGGGGATTTCCAAGTGTTTTCCTACCGTATGCAACCTCATGCAAGACCTCTGGTAGAATCATCTCAGGCTTCTGACTAATTTCTCGGATCTCGTAACGAGCGGCATCTCTCTGGGCGTCAAGTTCATCGGGTAGAAAGGTAGAATTCAAGATGGTGTCTGATATAAGCGAAAGCGCGAGGGGAGTGGCTTGGTCGAAGTTGGACGATTGGTACATGATGGATTCGCGTGACGAAGAGCACATGATTTGGCCACCTAGCTTGTCCATTGCGGTCGCCATGTCTTCCGTGGAGCGAGAGCTGGTAGTCTGAGCAATGGAGCTATAAATAATGGCACAGATACTGCCTAAGCTACGCACCTTGAAGGCCATCCTGTCCAGAAAATGGCTAATGCCTGAGGTTGATGAGTCTTCATACCTGGACCCTGCATCTACGTAGAGTCCAACGGATGAAAAATGACCGGGAGTCGACTCTGTAGCAACTCTGATCTTGTTGGGCAGAGTAGTGATCTGCAATGGAGGGTGTACTGTTTGAGAAAATTGCCGCTGGCTGCGACGGACGAGCGACGTTGTTGCCTTCCGCATGGTGAGTAAAGTCCAAGGTCGAAAAACTCCGAACACCGAATATTGTGAACTCCGGGAGTATAATTACGTAAAGTCGGTAAACAAAAAATAGACCCCACCGTGGTTCGAACACGGGACCGCACGATCTGCAATCGTATGCTCTACCACTGAGCTATGGAGTCATGTGATAGAGCCCAAAATATAATTAACCAAGTACACATACGACGTCACTCTCAAGTAGTCTATGTATACGTCTGAGCAAGATAATAATGATACTGGATCTATCCAACGATATCGCCTACACTCCATTTGGCAAACTCCAGGACTTCAATACCTCCTTCTTCATCATCCCGGACAAGACCTTGTTGTTTACTCCAGTTCTCTATGGCCATCCGTACTGGTTTATTTGCACTCTCTCCTCCAAGCATCATGAACGGTTGGTTGTATAGTGCCGTCTCATCGCCGTCCGATGATTTGATCGAGCGAGTGTCAAATCCAGTGATTTGTCGTGCAAGCGCACGTTCAAGTCGCTCTAGATCTTTGACAAAGGTTTCGCTCTCAAGGCGGCGTGCAAGCTCTGGAGATTGAAGAGCGAGCACAGCTAGAGACCCGATGCGACCATGAGGGGCGGAGCCCACAGATCCGTGCAGGTAGGATGCGAGACGGAGACCAAGATTGGGAGACTGTCCCGATAACGGGTTTTGCACGACCGTCACAGCTCTCTTCAGGGAAACCTTCTCGCCTACTTTGGCAATGAGGTCTCTAATAGAGCTTGACACTGTAGAGGGCGAATGAGATGAGGGATTGTTTTGAGATAATAGTGGGGCATCGTTCAGAACGTCCAGTGAACAAGATCTGATGATAGTCGAAGAGTCAGTTGGTTCCGTGATAAATGCGGCGGTATGAGCTATATCCGCCGCTAATTGACCGAATAAGACATTTCTTCCAACAAAATCTGTTTCGCAGTTCAATTCAATCATGGCTGCCCGTATACCGCCGCCCCCCAAGGATGTTTTCCCCCTGCTACCTCCAGAGAGCATGCAGACACTAACAAGCCCTTCCCGAGTCTCCCGAGACTGGACGTTCGCGGCCTTTTTTATGCCCGACGCTGCGAGATCATTTTTCACCCATTCGAGGGCTTGTTGTATGTCGTTATTAGTTTGACTGAGGGCTTCTCGTGCTTTTGAGATTGAGACCTCCGTCAGTTTGCGGAGCTGCGCAACATGCTGCAGAGAGGGCTTGGATGGAGTTGTAGAATAACACGACTGGCCAACACGCGAGAGCCTCGATGCGTGAAACGGTTTCGATGAACGAACAAATTGGGCTATCATCGTGAAGGGATATGGAACGAGAAGGGTTCCATACAAAATTTTGTGCGACGCGCGACTAGGCACGCTCACGTGATGCCCAAATTTCTTGTTTTGGGTCATACCGCTTTGCTATCCATTTTCCTGTCGCCGTCAGTCATGGATTTTCAGTTCAAAGTCCCCGAGTCGGTCCCCCAGGATATACTCCTTATTCAAGAAATTGTCGGAGTCATCCCCCCACCAAAAGCGGATGTTTGGAAGGATGTCCACAAGTCTACAGACTCAAGCGACGATTCAATCGCAAGCTCGTCTAGCGAGATTGACAGTGAGGACGAGGTTGAAGCCGATTTAATGGTTCCAGAGGAGGAATCTGCTAATCCTACACCTGTTTTGTGAGTCTCCAAACGCTATCGGTCAGCTAATATCTTGAGACTGTTGCCAGGCCAGCATCACCGGAGTCAGACTCAAGCTCAGACTCTGAATCCTCGGACTCGGATTCCGAGTCAGACGAGGATGAAACTGCTGATAAAGCAGAAGATAAAAATGCGCTGAACCCTCGAAAACCACAAATTGATGTGGACGATGACGAGGAGTCAGGCGCTACAGCTGTTGCATCATATGTACAGACCAAAAATGAGATTGTCGATACAGACATCGTTGTCCCTTCTATATCAGAAGTCGGACTCGAAGAAGTATTGGAAAAAGTTGGCGAGGTGATGAACATTATTGGGAACGTAGTAATTGTGAAAGGCCTTCCTGCTGACTCCTCCAGAGCTGCGTCTGAAAAGGCACTCGATGTCGAGACATTACTTGTACTCGACGATCGACAAGTTCTCGGCCATGTGCGTATTTTGTATTCTCAGGATACCTCTTCTGACCTTATGCAGGTGTATGAAACGTTCGGGCCCACTTCCCAGCCCTTGTATCAAATAAAATTCAACCAGAGCTACCCGTTGGATACTGAGAAGATTCGCGTCGCTCGCGAAGTTTACCACATACCACACCGAAGTAATTTCGTCTTCATGGCATACCTCAAAAAGCTTCGCGGCAGCGACGCAAGTAACATTCATGATGAGGAGCCCGGTGAAGATGAAATGGAGTTTTCTGATGACGAACAAGAAGCCGCGTTCAAGCAGGCACGGAAGAAAAAGTATGTGTATGCACTCAAAAATATTCTCATTCTCATTCCTTCTTGGCAGACGTGGCATGTCTGTGTCATCGTCTCGACAAACAACTCCTGTGCCATCGCAGTCTCATTACAATGATGATATTGATAAAATTTTCTACGGGGCAAACCCATATGACGCCCATGGCCCATATGACGACGGGTACCGGGTTGCCGGGCCGTCGCGTCCAGCACCCATCCCATACGACGACCCGTATGCTGAAGAGGTCAAAGTGGACACTGTGAAGTATGAAGAACACTTGGACGGTTCTTCCATTGAGGCTCGTCTGTCTGGTAGGGAACCCGAGAGAGACTTTGGAGGCAGCAGAGGACGGGGTCGGGGGCGTGGTAAAGGTCACGATAGAGGTGGTGGGGCTCGTGATGGTGGAAGGGGTCGTGGCCGCGGGCGCCCAGATCGTGGACGACGTTCGTGGGGAGAATCTAGATGGTCTCAACAAAACCCAACGGCTCCTTCAATGGAACCGTACAAAACAAGTCCCTCGATTCCTCTATCGCCCACATCTGACGAGATAGAACGCGGAACAAATCAACCAGTTGGAATCCCCGGCTATTCTTCACAGCCTTTCTCACCTCCACCAACGTGGGGTTATCAGCAAGGCGGTTTTCAAAGTCATCCATTTGGACAGCAGCAGCAACAACAACAATCCGTACAGCCGCACATTAATCCTCGATTCGCGTCCGCATTTGGATTTAATGGCCCTCCTGCATGGTTTGGGAACCAAGAGGCTCGGCTCAACTCTTATCACGCACAACAGCCTGCTCAACCCTGGACGAATCAGTGGTTGGTGCATGGACAGGAATATGAAAATGCGGAGAGCGATGCGTACACCCCGATCTAGTAGGTTCAAGTTCATCCATTCCTGTTCGACAGGTTTCTTCAATCGCATACATTTGACGGTACTCTCACCGAAATCATGCCTGCCCAGAGTTGTCCTAATGTAAAACACCACGATGCCGGCAGCGAATAACGCAAGTCGCCTGCCGAGCTTTTCCATCCTTGGCTTAAGCCATGTGCGTACTTTTTTCGTACTTCCTTCTAGCTCGCAGTGCAACAATGTGATCTTCCAAAATGCGCCACAAGTCGCTATTCTAGCACATGGCACCAATAAACTTACAAACAAATGGGGGAGCGACACGTAAATTGGGATGGGCGTAACGAAGAAGGGATTGAGGCGATTTTCAAATCGAGTCGTTGTGACTGGGGTGAGCTCGCACGTGTGCTTCAACCTCAGAAGAGAAGCACACGTGTGGCGGGCGACTCCTTACAAGGGCCATATTGTTTCCTGCATCAACATTCGCAAGCTCGCGATCCGCTTAAACGGTCAACTTTATAAATTGTAAACACATGACAGGCCTGGCACCGGTCAACGTTACCTTGCTCCCGAATCTTCCCTTCGTGGTATATCAATATACAGGTCTACTGGCACCGGTCAACGTTAAACTTGCTCCCCCTCGTGGCACATGTGCAAATACACAGGCTTGTCACCGGTCAACGTCAACCTTGCTCCCGGACCTTCCCTCCATGGCATATAAATATACAGGCAGCTGCAGTCTTCTACCTCCTTGTCTGAAATGTCCGTCTCATCTCTAGTCATGTCGTCCCTCCTCGGGGTGTCCTACGTTAACCCGATGAACTTTTTTTCCCAGAACCTCGGTAGCTCAGGATGCGGAACTTCTGGTCCCATATCGTGCCAGGATGCGAACACGCCCCCCGCCGCAAATACCTGCTGTTTTGAGACTCCTGGAGTGCGTCCCTGTCCTGGTATCAGTCAGTGATCAATTGCCCTAACTAGCTCCAGGGCCTGATTTTGCAGACGCAAGTTCGTCCAGTTTGCCTTGTTTAACATGTGGAGGCAGAGATAATTTTTTTAGGTTTGGGACACAGATGTTGCTGGTAGTCCTGCGGACAGTTGGACCATTCATGGTGTGTAATTTATGGCGTTTTAAGTTTGTTCTGACGCAAGACATTTACTAGGTCTGTGGCCTGATAAGTAAGTCACAGTAGCTGGACTACTAAGGCAAATCGTTTGAATATATCGTAGCTGCGACGGCACTTACATTGAGAAGTGCGACCCCTCTCGTGATTACACGGATATCGCCGGGGTCAGCCGTTCTCTTCGATATCAAGGCACCCCCAGCTGATTTCCCACAGCTACTCGAATCCCAGGGTGCATCGTCTACATTGGATTTCATGCAACAGTATTGGCTCAACGATGATGGAACTAATGAGAAATTCTGGGAGGTACGTGAAACTCGGAGCTTTCGTTTCGTTCGAAAGCTTATTGTCAAGCATTATAGCACGAGTGGGCTACACACGGCACATGCTATAGGTACAGACTCCGGAATCTTGATGCATATCCATTTTAACCTTGTTTAGCACACTGGATGTTGATTGCCTTCCCAGCAGCAGCCCTACGGGCGCCGAGGTAAGTAAGCGTAATGTATGGAAGTATTTGCCCTGAGCGCTATTATTATACAAGGCTGTGGCATTCTTTGAGACTGTGGTGAGGGTCTTCAAGACCCTCCCCACGTATGACTGGCTTGCTCAGGCAGGCATCACTCCGTCATATGACCAGACTTATTCGCTTTCGTCCTTGTTGTCGGCTCTCCAAGATGCCTCTGGAGTAGGTTTCATAGCTTGCTCAAAAATACATCATCGTAACGTTTATTTTCCAGTACATTCCAGCTTTGAGCTGCTCTCGATCGGGCACACTCAGCTCGATCAGCTGGTACTTTAATCTCAAGGGCTCTGTCATTGATGGCGAGTTCGTCCCGATAGGTGCGTTGCATGTATCAACGGCAGACTGACCGTTAACGTGCGGCTTCTAGACAACCCTAAGGATTCTTCTTGCCCCTCGAGTGGTATCCAGTACCTTCCCAAAGAAGGATAATACCGACGGGCAAAATAGAGAAGTGCGCTGTGATGTACCAAGCAAAATCTATAATTGTACATGGCTTCTCGATCGTTCGGACTTCCATTGTGTCGATAGACTATCTAGTAATAACATGCCTCCACCCTTCAACCACCCGAGTCTGGAACTTGAGCTACTGGCTCAGACTTTCTTCGTTAAGCAGTTCCCAGTAGATGCAGGCGTTCCAGCTGCAATTACGAGCGGGCTGAATGCTGCTCAACACACTCAAGGGGTCTTCTCGATCACCAGAACAGGAGAAGAGATTTCCGTGGTTGGTGAAGCTGTTGACGACGATGGCGAATGGAAAT
Organism: Suillus plorans; assembly: GCF_016647745.1. Taxonomy (NCBI): domain Eukaryota; kingdom Fungi; phylum Basidiomycota; class Agaricomycetes; order Boletales; family Suillaceae; genus Suillus; species Suillus plorans. Next base: position 362,525 of record NW_024537405.1, read on the forward strand.
GCATCAAGATAGCAGGACCCATGAATTTTGGTGTCTTCTCTACATTGTTAGCGACGGAGAGACGATCTAATCTTCGCTTGCTAACAGGGTTGACTGGCGTAATCTGTAATTTCACGACGCCGCTGAGAGATGCTAATGTTCCGGTGTTCGCAGTTTCGACATGGTTAGCGCTCGTAGCAGATATGATCCACCTGTGTGATGCTTATCCCTTCATAGGAATACCGATTATGTTCTGGTACCCAAAGAAAAGGCCGATGCTGCCGTTGCAGCACTAACCGAAGATGGCTGGAGGTTTCGAGAAAATTCTCAAGTTCCACGAGACGCATAGTCTATGGACATTAAGCTGAAGACGATAGTTAACGCGAGATTTGCATAAAAACATAAAGTGTGGATTGTAAAATTGATGGCATGAACTTCGCTTGGTCAACGAAAGAAAGTTTTGTTTCTCAAGTTCTCGGTCCATGTTAGTACATGTCCGTTTCTTCTCGATCGCTTCACGGACTTCTCTCGTAAACTCTGGGAGCTGGAGACCTGCAACATTTGGTACAGGCAGAAGTCTAGAAGTCTGAGACTAGCGATAACCTAGCCTGAGTGCACTGCTGTTGCTACTCTCGAACTGGCGACCAGTACAGCTAGGAGCTAGGACTTCCTATGGCAGATTCATCCGAATATTCAACTCTAAAGTCTCGGCAGAAACGTGTCCTTCCCTCCCGCTCACGTCGTGGTGGTCCTGGAATAGGAAGCTGTGATGTTGACCTCATGATATTGGACGCGCAGAGACGAAGATGTTCGTTGCACTTTTTGTTCTACCCAGTTCATATACACTAACATCCTTTTGGCAGTTGAAAATGAACCGCTCATTCCCGCAAATACGCAGTTCCTGTTGACCACAAATTCTGCCCTCGTACCCCAACCCTCATCCTCGACTGACTTCGGACTCAATAGTCATGCAAATCAACGCTATTTCGACAGACCAGATGTTATTCAAGCTTATCGAGAACAACAGATCATTCAAACACCTGAATTCACTACTTTGACAGAAGATGCTAGCGTTGGGGGTAGATTCAGACCAAGAATTTCCGCGGAGGTGCGTTGAAAACACGAGTCCCAAACTTTGGCATAAGCTCATACCACAAGTTATTTCTATTCAGCTCCCCGAGTCGGCAGATACCTCTGATGCTGTATATGAAAAACGCCATCGGAAGTACGAGACGTTTGAAAAACGTCAGCGTCTCCGTGAAAAGGAGAAGCTGAAGCATGAGCAGTACAAGCTCAAGGAGAGGATAGAACAGCTGAGGGCGATGGACGGAAGTGCATTCCTCGGATTACCTGCGGCATCTTTCCCCCTACCATCTGGTGTAGTTCAGATCGAGGACGGCCAACACTCGAGTTGTTCGGAAATTCACGCTGACGGCACAGCCGTGTGTAACGAGGGGGAGAGGCGACGGCAGGAGATGCTTGAGGTAGCTTCTATCCTGGAGGATCGGTATCGCACCCTGTTACCGTCAGACAAGAAGAACTATTTCGATCAGAAGAAAGCGAGCAGGCAGAGTAGCGTCAATATCCCTCCTTCCTCCGACATCCGCCCGCAAGAGGAGTCGATCGTCAATGGGCGAGCTTCCGCCGCCATTTCACCTGCCAAAGTCAACACTTCACTTGTCTTGAAAATAAAGATGCCAAAACAGTCAAGCTTTTCCCCATCAGTATCCAGCACCCCAGCACCCAAGCCCACAGCTTATTTATTATCTTCTTCACCATCCAAGTCCAAATCGGTATCTAGAATGTCTCCAGCAAAACCAATATCTAGAGCCTCTTCTGATACAGAGTCCGTCGAATCCGAACGCCCGCACAAACGCGCAAGACCGTCACATCTCGATGAGGCATACTCTCCACACTCTACTCCAGAACATCATGCGCCACGCCCTTCGCACCACGCACTGGCGCCAAAGCCAGAACCATGCGTTCTCATGCAGGCTGCTATCCGCGCCTCATCTGCGCCAACAGCTCGTAAAACGCATAGGCATGTAACTGCGTTTGGCGCAAAAGTACCACAAGAGATTGAGGAACTTAGGGACTTCGAACTTCCTGAATGGATAGTCCCTCCCCATCTCCGGTATCATGTGTTCGATTGGGCGGGTCGCACACCAGAACCTGTAATTATTGCGGAGGAGCGGCCGGGGATGAATGGTGTTGTGCCCGTCTGATCCTTAATCATGCCCTCATGCACTTTCATGATATATATATACTTCGACTGTTTCTGGTGTAACTTATGGCTAATTTTGTCCCCGGGCATGTATTTAGTAGCGGTCATATTTTTCTGGCTTCGATGGAACAAATTTCAGTATGAATGAAGCTGATCATGGTTACGATGAAATTGCAGGGACTGCAAAGTTCTTGTTGAGATTTTGCCTTGAACATAGTGAAGTCTCGCATACCTGACGTGGGACTAAGTCCTGCTTGATGCATGAGCTCCACGGCGGCGCGCCTCGGCCTTAATCCAACTTCTCTCCTACGAGCCAAAATCAACTTCGCGTAATCTATTGACCCTGGCGTCTGTGTTGTGGATTTAATGTTTCCCGGAAGATATCGCGAGTAATCGCCGGCACGTTCTTTCAAGAGTTGCACCCGAGAGTCAATGCGTGACTGGGCAATTGATGGCTGAGCGATATAGGGAATGGGGGCCGGTGAACTGAACAGCTCCGACAAGTCAGTGTTGTTGAAACTAACATGCAATGCTGGCGGAGCGGGTGTGTCGGTTTCATTGAGATCCTTGAGAGGTGTAGGCTTAACAACACGGCTTGGCTTGGGAACCCTTGGACTTTCCCTTCGCCGGTCTGTGCGCATTTCTGCTGGTGCTGACCTAGTAGTCTCCGCAGGAAGGGGCCGTCTCGAACGAGGGTGAGCAGGGGCAGTTTGCGGGTTCGAGGGTCCATCATTGGGACGTCTCTCCTCGTCTTTCGGGATTCTTTGAGACCTTCTAGATAGCAGCGAAGTTGGTTTCGGTGTGTTTACAACTTTAGCCTCGACCTTTTTGGGCGCAGCTTCAGTCAACTGCCTCTTCTGCCTCTGAGCAGCCCGTGCAGCAAACAGAGAAGTGGTGGATGATGGAACGATCGAGGCTAAAAACACCGTTCAGCGTCAGGTATTGCGGACTGAGTAAAGGTTACGCACGAATTTCTATGTCTCCCAGTGAACTAAGTCTCGGGGCACTCCGACGCGCTTCTTCTACAGAAGCTGCTACTGACTCTGGAATTTTTACATCTGAAATAAAAGATGCAAATGGACTGTTCGTGGAGTATGAATGAGCTCCCTGCTTGTAGCAGCGTCCTGGATTGCAGAGCCTAGCAAGAGCCCTTGAATGCCGCATGATGAAAGAGCAAAAGCAGTGAATTGTCAGTGAACCTGAGCAGGTAAATTTCCTTTCTCGGAACCTGAAGGCCTGACCCACAGTCACGGTGGAAACTGGAAAGTCCATACTTCGTCTTACCCATCTCGTTCGACCTCACACCAAGATATGCACCCCATATTGGGGCGCATTGCCATCGGCTTCGTGCTGTTTCTTATCCTTTTTCCCGTCTTAACTTGCCAGGTCTACATTATATGGCCATGGTATGGGCGTGAGCTGTCCGTAGAGCTCATAACTCTTCTCTTCCCATTCAAGTGAGCTTCATCAGTCTGGATATACTTTGAAATTTACGCTCCAATAGTGTTCTTGCTATATCACTACTATGGAACTACTACCTATGCATAGTTACTGACCCTGGGGAGGTTCCGGATGGATGGGTACGCCGAAGGCTCAGCCGCAGTCATTCTGATTGATGACACTGTTCTCTAGAAACCGGACACGCAATCAAGCGAAGGGTACGAGGTTAAAAGACTGACAGGCTCCCCTCGTTTTTGCCGTACCTGCCAAAAGTTTAAGCCTCCAAGGTCCCATCATTGCAAACAATGCAGCAGGTAAGTAGGAGCTGTCAGTGAATTATTGCAATGCTGACCGCTAAGTAGATGCGTACTGAGAATGGGTAAGCACTTTCGGGTACCGTTTTCTTCACATTCTGACTACCACAGACCACCATTGTCCTTGGACAAACAACTGCATCGGTTATTTCAATTATGGACACTTTATTCGTTTTCTATTTTACGTGGACGTTACTTGCTCGTATCACCTCGCTATGGTCTCATACCGAGTCATGGCCACATCTGGGAGATGGTACCATGTGAGTTGTTTCTCGAAGTATTGAACCTGTAACTGAACATGGAGCAACTCAGGACCAGCCAACGGGTGCCGAACTCATCTTTATCATATTAAACTACGTTTTCGCCGTCCCCGTGATCCTCGTAGTTGGAGGTTTCAGGTATTGCTTACTACTTTGCATGCAGAATCACAGTTTGCTCACCGTGACTATACAGTCTTTATCATTTCCATAGTCTGATGGGCAATACCACGACTATTGAAGGCTGGGAGAAAGATAAAGCTGCAATGCTACGAAGACATGGTAAAATTGAAGAGGTAAACCTTTCCTCTAAGTAAGCTATAGAAAATTAACTAATTGTATCGCCTACAGGTCAAGTTCCCATATGCAAGTATTTGATTCATGTCGATAAACATATTACTGATGTAACGCAGAACCTCGGCGTGAGGCGTAATATTGCCTCAATTCTCGGAAACAATCCACTTTTGTGGTGTTGTCCAACCGTCCCTCCTGGAACTGGACTGAGATACCAGCTTTCAGTTGCTGATGGTGAGTGGAATGAACAAGCTGCAGCACAGGGGCGCCGAAGGAGAGTGAACGATTTGGAACCATGACTGCTGCATCTGGTAGCTGTCATTGTCCTCTTACGTCCTCGTTCTGTCGTGTCAGTACACTCATTGCAGCTGCGTCATTCTGCTTGATGTAGCGCCTCACTGACTGATCTATTGATATAGAACATCATAACTGGCCTCCTCGAGATCCGGCTTTGGCTAACCAACTACCCTTCAAGCTCCCTGACAGTCCATGGACATACGAGAATGGGGATGTTAATCCCAATCTACGTCCATCAAATAGTCAACTACGTGGTGTCAATGGTAACCGGCATAAATCCACACAAGATCCTGTCTCTGTTTTACCACCTTACCATCTAGATTACGAGGTTCCTGAAGTTGATACCCATCCTGGACGACCGTATTCCCCTGGCAATGATTCAGATTACTCAGAAGAGGGATACTCCGGAGCTATCAGGGTGCGTCGGGGCTCGGAGGGGTACGAGGTGCACCCCGTAAATCGGGAGCAGATGTTACAAGAATACGTGCAGGACCGGATTAATGAGGCTGGCCGATACCAAGTGTATGAACCTGAGCACAGTCTAGAGACTAGTGACGACGATTTTGAGGAGGATGAGTTTGGGGAGAATATCGATGAATCATCTGGGGAGGTCGGGAATGTTAGGACAGTGTCGGACGATGACGTTCCTCTTGCATTACGATGATCAGCGTTAAACTTTTATCGATCACTAGAGACTCTTTGGAAACGGACTGCGTATTGTATTACAAGCACGATTAATAGAGAATACGGGTAGATAAGGGCTGGAATCTAAGAATGGGGGCCGACAAGTACAACCGCTATATGATGGAAACTCTGTCCAAGTACACTTTCCACACGTATCCATTCTTCTCACCAACTTCCAAAACATTTGAACCAACTTGAAGGTCCATATTCCACACGCCATCCTCAAGTTTTTCGTTCATAGCGATACCATTAAGGTTGATCAATATGCTCTCCTGTTGAGGCGTAGACGCGTTCTGAGCTTTCTTCTGTTCGGCTTTCTTCGCTAGTGCAGACGCCTTGGCTTTTGCTTTCGGATTCTTGGGCGGGCGGCCACGACCACGTTTCCTGGGGCTCGGCTCTTCCTCCTCTTCCTCATCGTCTGGCTGTTCATCGTTTCCATCGCCTTCCTCATCCCCGGTTTCATCATCATCTCCAAAGAATCTAATCTCTGCAACAGAGATCGATTTCTCACCCTGGCCAAGTCGTATCGCCCAGGATTTGACTCCATCACGATGATCAAGCCAGAAGGGTCTGCCGCGAGGCTTGGTTATCAAGAAAACGCCCTTGAGCGCTCGATGTCCAATCAACACAGGTGCAGGTGATCTTGAAACCGATTGAGACGTCTGAACCTGAGGCGCTGGCTGTGTTCGTACTGCGGAAGATGGCATTGCGGGTGTCGGAGGAGTCGGAGCCGGGTGAGTGTATTGATGATAGGTGGCATTGGGATAGTATTGGGGCTTAGTTGCCGTTGGCTGATACTGCAATGGCTGTGTGGAGACTTGTGGCGATGGTGCAGCTTTCGTTTGCGCCACTTGCACTGCTGGTGTCGGTAAAGGAGTAGGGACTTGAGCAGGAGGAGCTACAGCGACAGACGGTTGGGGTGCGGGTGCGGGTTTAGGTACAGGTGCAGCGATAGGTTTTGAGCCTTGCACAGGTTTAGTCGTTGGAATAGGTACTCCAGCTCCAGGTGGCAGTTGATTGATCGAGGATTGGGCTGAACTCTTGGCATTTCCGCCACTTGCAGGAAGGCGTAACGTTAATGATCCTCCAGTAGTGCCCTCTTTCTCTTGTGGTTTGGTTGACGAAGAAGCAACAGTCGTAGAGGGTCCGGCAGTCGCAGCCCCCGTGCCCGGAACTTTTAATTTGATCTTTGCTGGAGGCTTCGCGTACTGTGGTAGCGCGTGTGGCTCTGGCATGTCGGACATGAGTTGACGGAAGTAATCCTGTTGGCGTATGAATAAGAATACTACTCGGGGTTTGTGACACTCACTCGAAGAATGATCGCATCTTCCCAGATTTGGCTGTGGTCTTGATTAAACTCGAGAGCGTTAGAGAACACAAGCTCGACATCATTTGCGAAGTCTAGAGAGGTTTGATATTCCTTGCGCTTCAGGTGTTTCTAGTGACGTCGTGAACACGTATTCCAGAGTCAAAGTATGTGCGACTTACAAAAATGGTCTCTATGCACATGGGACGTTTGATTTGTGTGTAATACATTGGATAGTCCTTCTTCGACGGCATCTCCATGAAAACGTTAGAGAGCACACGATGTCTGTCACTTGAATTAAAAGTAAGTTGTAGACGAAGGAAGGTGAACTCACGTTTCTTCGTCAGCTTTATCGACAACCTTCTGCAATCTAGCTTTCAAGAGTCGAGTCAAGTTGGGCTGTTTGTTCTTCTTCTCGCTGTCTCCACCATCAGCAGGCTTGTCCTCGTCATCGTCTCCGTCGCTATTTTTCTTGACTTTCTTTCCTGTCATCTTCGTATACTCCTTATTTACAAATTTCTGCCCAAGGTTGAACGTGGTGTGAACATAGGACAAAGGGCACTCACCAGCATGAATTTGGCGTCGAGCCAGATTGGACTGTTCTTCTGATTGTACTTTTTGGCGTTTGAGAAACAGAGGTCGAAATCTTGTCTGATATCATCGAGAGAGTTGTATAAGCCGTCATCTATTTTCTGCTTGATATCGTCCAAGCAAATTGGTTGTTGAATGTAGACATAATAATCAGGATAATGGCGCTTCGAGGGCAAGCGCATGAACGCTGGAGAGCATATGTAACCTCTGTGTGATACACGGAAGAAATGTTAGCGAGATCAGAAAGGAAAATGGCTTGAGGCGGCTGTGATTTGAGCTCAAGTTGGGTTTGTTACTCACTCTTTATTGACCACGTCTTTCAACATCTGCCACAACTTTGTTCCCTGCTCTTTCAAACCAGCTACACCAGAACTGCTACCTTCTCCAGTGTCCATCTGAATGTCTCCATTTGTCGCGGTTCCTGTGGCGGCTTGGCCAGATGATGCTCCAACTTGCTTTTGTCGCTTTGTTCGAGAGCCGTCCGCGTCATCATAATTCGACAATTGTCCAATATCTCTCTTCATCATCGTCATACAGTCGTGGTCGTCGGTTCTGGCCCAAAAAACCGGAATACCGAAGGAAATAACGGCGAACTTCAGCTTGTATAGTCTCGGACGCTCAACGAAGACGAAAATGGACTTTAGAGTCACGTGATTGTCTGGCGGCATTGCGAACCGAAGGAGTGATCTTACTACGGGACCCTACCAAATATTGTGCACGATCTAGATGTTCAATCATTACACTAATATCTAACGGCGAAGTGGACTTTCGTCGCTAATTCTTGCAACTCGTATCTCGCGCTTCGCCGCATGGTCGTTCAGCCTATCTCCGAAAGCCCAGGCCCACCAAGAATCTCTCTATCTCTCTTTCCCATTGTTGTCTATGCCTATCCTCAAGTGGTCTCCAAGTAAAGTTACTCCCCCTGTCTGGCGAAATTGCTCGAGATGTACAATGTTCATTTACACACCACTACTGCGCCCGTTTATTGAAATCATCAACACGACGTCAATTTCAACGGAGCCCTCACCTTGATTGACCCTTGAAACGCACTGCACCCGAGAGCAGCCAATATGACACGCACATACACATGTGCTCTGAACGCACGGTGTGATCAAAGCCTATGACAGTCAATCGTAACTCTTGGCAAAACCGCGAGTCTTTTCTATGAAGCCAGAGGCACGGAGTTGATTTTACCAAATTCAGCAAGTTGCCAGTAGAGGAATGCCAAGAGCAAGGTCTCTCTGGGAACTGTTGTAGGAGGTCTCAAGTAGACGCATATGACTGCAGCAACGCAAAGAATATGGCATTACTCCACCGTATTTTTACTGTTAGAGCAGGCTGCAGTGACACAGTCATCTTGTCAGAGAAAGTGGATGATGTTCGGGGAGTGAGTTCGAGATCCAAGGACTTTATAATGCTTAGAAATCTAAGAAAAGTTACATCTAAGTATGTCTCGTAGGTTAACTCTGTTTTTACTTCGGAGCAGACTGGCTGCTGCCAGTCAATATACAGTTTCCGTGACGGCTTCCCACACTTTGGTTGCTGCATGCAGTCGCCCATTTCCGCCCAGGGATTGCCCTTTGGGTTTATTCCGTCCAGTCACAGTATCTTGTATGTGTCTGGACTTCAAAGGCCAAGTGTGGGGGAGGAGATAGGGGAAAACTGCAGACGCGCCTTCGCAGATGCGGCCTATTTTCCACCTCCATAGCATGTAAGTCATTTCCCCCGTGATCAGCTCTACTTCGTAGAGTTGGAGATTGTTGTCACAGGACAAATGATGAGCGGGATGTGCTGAAATAGCAAACCCGAAGCCACTATCGATCCCCGTTGCGACAATGATATGTCTTCGTGACGAGTCGCATCACTCATGAGTTCACGACAGAGGATCATGAACGGGATGCATCGCAGTAGCACACCTGAAGCCAGGCGGATCCCGCGGAGAAGCGACTGACTGATCCTGGCTGATCCCTGCATCAGCTCGAATGAGTATGTAGATGAGAAAGTTCAAAATTTCCGTTCAATAAACCTAATTATCATACTTTAAAGGAATCGATGGCATCTTTGACTGCACGGATTGCGCTTGTGTTTGTCCGCCAAACTCCCCATTCACTGGCTCCGCCGACGCCCATGCCCATTCCGTCTCGACGCCAAATCGAGGCTCCATCGGTCCAATGTCCACCACTCATATGCACTTCATGTAGCCCATGGGGCAGCAACGCCTGGCATAAAGCGCCGACGGTGAATGAATTAATGCCAGATCCTGGAAGTATTTCGATGCGTGTATCCTGATATTTTGCAAGGTCGAGTAGATCCTTTAAAACATCGAGAGAATTAGCCGAGGTGGCGGTCGTGCCCTGACCGCTTGGAAGAAGTGTCAGACATCAACTTGAAATCAACTACCGTAACGCTTACCTCGTCAGGATGCGGGTTAGTCCATCGATTTGGGACAACTGGTGCCATGCTACAGTAGACAATCAGTACAAGTTCAACAACTAAAACTATATTTTGGCTTGCCATTCTTCGGGTCACGAGTCATGTCAAATGCTCGGTGAAAACAGACTACATCGATGAGCCCGGGAAAAAAGAATGATAAACAGTTGACATTACCTTGTAGAGGCAAAGCTTCTGAGACAAGACTAGAATGAACGTTGGCGCTCTAGGGCTTTGGGAGCACAATAAGAAGGTCTACCGCTGAGTACGGGCCACGTCCACATCTCCTTCAGGAGTGAGAACGCCGAACACAACGCCTTGAACGTCATTCTCTCTGAAGTAACGTATATCCTCTATCATCACATCGAATTCAGCCTCGGTGTACACAAAGTCACCAGTCCGAGGTCTGATCATAATCTAGTGAGGCAAATTTGTCAGTAGCGAGATAAAACTCAGATAACTGTGATGTCAGCTACCATGATCGGAACTATAGGTGCCACCTTTCGAATAGATTTTAACAGACCAAGGCTGGGAGTAGTTCCTCCGCCAAGACCTAGATTGCTGCAGAGTTCAAGACGATCCGCTCCTGCTTTAACGGCTCTGAAAGTGACCAGCAGTGACCGGCTTCTCTTGCAATCAAAATGCAAGGATTCGCACTCACGCTAAAGCAGACTCAGTCGAGTCAACACAGACTTCGAGAATTAAGGGCATGAACAGGAAATAGTGGACCTGGTCCTACCTGGTCAGTTTGGCGCGTAGTACGGCACTACGGCGGATATATCCGCAGTCCGGCGGCAAAAACACGGCCAGGTGGCGGACTTTGGCTGACTTTGAAATCACCTAGGTACGTGCTACACAGTGACACTGCTAATCTTATCAGCACATACAGTGCACGCCCATCTGGCATGGACCCACCATCCATGGTATCGTCATGTAGATAGTTAGTTGAAAAATGTGGGATAGATTGTTAAGATGTGTCGTCGGAGGGATGTCCGAGTTCCTGCCCAGCGAGTAGTGCACTGGTGAGCAGGAGGTATATCAGTCGTTGGTAGCAGCTGTACTTAGTAGAACGGGCCTCCAAGTGTATTTTAATGTCCGACGTGCCGTCTGTTAGCCACCAGCTTTGCCGCCGTGCTTGCCGTAGTGCGCGCCGGACTTTCTGCGCCGGAGGGGCGGTTTTAGGGATGTTCTCGGTCAGTGGTAGATACTATGTAGAGTCCCGCGCACTTACGTAAGTGTAATCTTAATTGGAAATTTATGTAACCGAAATGTTCGGGTGAACGGTGAACCACGCTTTTCTGTTCACGGTCCATCGCAATTGGCCCACGGCGTACTTAATAGTCTTCCCTAGACGAATCACACAGGAGAAAGACAGTCTAATATCAATAGATTGATGGAGTCAAAGCAGGACGTTGAGGCTGGCTCAAAAGCAAAATACGGCGCATACGACGACGTACTTGTTGAGCCAGAACGCGAATTACTCCTGCCTACAGAATCATACTCACCCACAACTAGTACTATCAGTACGCCACGGTACAGCCTTGTGCACCTTGTGTATGCTTTCGTCGGAGGTGCCGCTTTATGTATCGGTGCACGCCTCCTGCTCGACGTCTCAGGTATTGCTGGACCACCTCCACTGGGAAACGACGTGAGGGTGCAAGCACCCCCGTACGTTGGTTCTTCGGAAGTGCACCAATTCCCGCCTGTAGCCCCTACCAATGCTTTCCCTGACCTCTTCCCCACAAGGTGCGCTTCATTCAAGCTAGTTGAACAAAACTGACTTAACCTGCAGTGTTGGGTATCCAGGTGCTACTCCTACTGGCGCAGAGCCCGGCCTCATCGCAACTGCGCCCTACCTCCCTTTGCATACTGGCGCAGCCCAACTTGTCGCACCTCCAAAGATCTACGAGCACATCCACTCTACGCATGGTGACGATGTGAAAGAAGAAGAGGAAGAATCCCCCGAACACTATATATCCGACCGTCCTTTTAACCTTTTCCGAAGCTGGGGCAACCTTTCTCCGTGGTACAGCGTTCCCCGTGGAGCATTCGGCATTAATGACACAGCAGAGCCCCCTGCTGGATGTGTTGTCACTGGCCTCCATTTACTTCACCGTCACGGTGCCCGTTATCCGACCGCGTGGGGTGCGTGCTCCCTTTCCTTTACAATACTGATAGTAACGTACTACTGTCAACAGCGAATTACGGCGGTCCTGCCAAGTTTGCTGCCCGTCTACACGAGAGTGCATCGCAATGGGAGGCGACTGGGAAACTAGCATTCTTGAACGAATGGTAAGGTGTCCTGCTCTATTCTCTCGACTTGTATCTCATAAAGGCCTGTGCATAGGACTTACAAGCTAGGCGAGGAAGGTATGAGCTTCATAAGTACAGTAATATGCGATGTTCACTCTTCAATCAGTGCTTACTCCCTTTGGCCGACAACAACTATGTGTGTCCATCTTCTCATCTCCTGAAAGGCTCTCATCGTGGACATATAGTTGACCTTGGCGTATCTATGCGTCTCAAGTACGGCTTCTTACTCAAGGTCTGTCTGCTTTCCCCGTGCTACCAAAATCGTATGATAACGAAGAAATGCTAGAACTTTACGGAGACAAATACGATTCCTGTATTCCGGACAGAGTCTCAGTAAGTGATGTAATTTACTTTATCAGGTCATGTACCATGACACTACCTATTTTCTTTACTCGATTCTGTTAATTCTTTCACCCTGCATTTTCCATCTTTCCAATCGTAAGCTAAACGGTTAATCCTGCAGGGACCGTATGCTTGCTTCGGCACTCAATTTTGCCATTGGATTCTTCGGCTACCCCTTTGAGGGGCAGTATCAACAGTCGATTACGATCGAAGCCGACGGAGTGAGTCGATTTCTTGTATCTTGTTCTATTTCTCGTTACCTCGTGCTGTTAACAATTTGAATTTCCTTTGTCCTCTTCCGGTATCCCTTCTTATCTAGTTCTTTCTCTTCCTATTGCACTTCTTCCCATTGCACCTCGTTAACCGACGTAGTACTCATTGTGGTATACTTTGTCAGTTTAACAACACGTTCGCCCCCTACGAGACCTGCCCGAATGCCAGGGCCCCGAGTAAATCGAGCCGCTCACTGCCTTACGTCAAAGAATGGGTTTCCCACTTCTTGGCCGAAGCCCGGGAACGACTGTCAAGGGCGATGATCGGAAAGGATGGTCTGCAGGGTGAGTTCGATTGGACTGGAGAGGAAGTGTACGAAATGATGCAAATGTGTGCCTATGAGGTACGCTCACTTGTGGTGGAACATCCTTTCTGTTGTGGTTGACTGTTTTATTGATAGACTGTTGCCCTCGGTTACTCCAAATTCTGTGATCTCTTCACGGAAGAAGAGTGGGAGGGATTCAATTATTCGTATGTCGTGTTTCCCTTTTTTGTCTGCTGTGGTATCACATACTAACCGTCACCTCTGTGTTATTATAGGCTTGATTTGACATTCTGGTCAGCACATGCGCTTGTGTCTGTAGGTTTTTTGCTAATCGTGTTCTTTCTCCGACTGCTCGGACTGTGATGTGCCCCAACCTCGTAGGTATGACTCTGCTTTCGGTTCACCTGTTGCTCGCGTCCAGGGTGTCGGCTACCTTCAAGAGCTTGTCGCGCGACTTACCCATACCCCAATCGCGACCCACAACAGTAGCACTAACGCCACACTTCACACGCCTGAGACTTTCCCGCTAGATCATGCTCTCTATGTAGATGCTACACATGAAGTTGTTGTCCTCAATGGTATGTGATCTTGTATATCGTACCATGCAGTATTGTACTTGCCCGCATTGATGGCTGATCGATTACCGGCATGCAGTTATAACAGCGCTCAACTTAAGCACGCTCGCAGCAAGCGGTCCTCTCCCTGCTGACCATATCCCTGAAGACCGTTCATTCCGTTCCGCAGATCTCGCACCTTTCGCGACTAATGTGCAGTTCCAGCGTGAGCCACTTGTGATTTCTTTTTTCTTGGAGATTCGCTAAGCTACGTTTTGTTCTCTTCCATGATGCTCCTACGACTCCGTACCTACCTTTCAGTCCTCTCCTGCGCATCTACCCCGGAACCCCAGATCCGAATCATCATCAACGATGGTGTTGTCCCTCTCCATGGGATTCGCACCTGTCCGTATGATGACAACGGAATGTGCCCACTCCCTGCGTTCATTGAAGCTCAGCAGGAGACAATCCAGAAGACAGACTGGGCGTGGGGATGTCATGGAGACTGGGAGGTACCCCCAGGCAGTGCGTGGAATTCAACAACAGGGGACGCACCTCGGGCATAGAGCAGTCACAGTTAGACGGAAGGACGTGTTGAGACAAGAGTTTTGCTGCGCTATGCATACATAATACTGTTAAATTCAACCATGCCTAATACACACTGTCTATGGTAACATGAAGTAAAGAACATAAGATAACAAATCAAGTTCAGTGTCCCAAGCTCTCATAAAACTTCACCATCCTACGCACATCCGGGCATAGCGCAAGGCGTACCCGTTCACAGTCCTGTACAACACCTTGCCCTTTCAGCTCAATCCAAGCAGCCAAGCTTCCGGTCAACGGAAGTGCTGAGTTCCCCGATCCAAGGGCACCACTCAATCCTCGCACCTCGTTGGCCAGTTTGTCTCGCTGAATGGACCACTTGAGCTTTCTGACCACAGGTAACAAAGACCGCGAAATTGAGAGCAATGACGATTCGACGTCAGGTAGAATACCAGAGTGATACAATAACTTGAGGCCAACAGGTGCAGGCGCACGTCTCCGAAGATGAGAAGCAATGATATGAGCAGTACGTTCGCGTTGTAGTCTCAGACCGATGTCGTACTGATCCACAGACTACACGTAGTTATCAGCGTCACCGAGCAGAGTCTAGACGCTTCCTTACGTGTTCTGTGTAGATATACAAGCCCATGCGCAATCTTCTTTCGATGTTGTGTCCGCGGATGACATACCTATGCACGAGGTCCGTCATGGTTGGTCTGAGCAAGGTACCGTGAGGGCTTCGCGCAAATAGGGAGTGGCCGACGCGTGATGGTGCGACTACTCGGAGTCGTATGAGATGCAGCACTGGGTCAGCTGTCAAAAGAGCGAGATATTCATGGAGTTTGGAGAGAGTTGCGAGGTCGGGCAGATCCAGAAATGACACTATGATTGATGTACCGGTTAACTTATCAAGGGAGCTATAGTATTACGGTGACTTACGAATATGAAGGATTATTTCTTGCGGTAGATCAAGCAGATTGAATATGTGAACACTGCTCATCGTTCGCACTGTTGTACAAGTCATACATGAGGGAAAGCAACAACTGCGGATAAGAACTCGCGGAGAACGTGACCTTTCTTAAGAACACTCGGACCATACGACGGAATTGAACCTGTAAAGCGGGTGCAATCTGACTCAGCAATTATAAGGGCACTTAGGTTAACGCCGCCAGGGTGAAGTTGCTTAGGCAATGTTCTATGCCAGTTGGCGCGTATGGGTTGCGTATTGGGTTACAAAAATACATGGTATAGACAGAACGAGTATCAATGGACAGAAAGGCAGAAACGGGTAGAAAACCCGAGGTGTTTTTATGTACTTGAAAACCTTGGGTAGTCCGGGACCGGGGAAAGCTAAAAGTACATGATTAAACGTTGATGTAAGTACGCGCTGCACGAGTTCCGAGAGACAGCATGGCGTAGTCTAGTGAATGCAAGTGCAGAATGCACGAACCGTCCTTTGCGTGGATATCAATGAGAATCTAGAATCAATGCAATGCGATCCGGAGCAGAAATGGGAATTTGAATGGGAGAGCGCAGAGCCGGCTGGTGCTCATTTGGATATATGATCCTCATATTGTGGATGTCGTCTTCTCTACGTCAATCCTGATCCCTGAGACGGCAGACATTCCAGCTGCTCCACTTTCGTCAGTCGCGCTTCCTGGCCGAGCACTAAATCCCATCTCGATCGAGTTATAGGCGGGAGCTGGTGTGGCATTTTCCACCGAACCCAATGAGCGCGTGCTATCTCCACTATAGCCCACCCCGAGCTCAAAGTGCATCTCGTCGAGCTCCACCTCAGCTGCTTCAAGATCGGGCTGAATGCTCCCTATAGTGCTCAACATAATGTTTGAAGCGATGGTTGAGCCTGGGCCGCGGTGGCGTCCGCGGCCAGGCTTTCCACGGTGACCAGAATGGGAGGTAACTACACCGGATTTTGTTGCAAATGCGCTAACGCCCGTTCCTTCTGAATGGGAAACGGTCTCTGCGCCACGTTCACGAAGATCAAGGATCTGAGAAGAACGAATAAGGATACCTTTGAATATACATTTTGGCAATTGAACATACCAAACGACATGCCAACAGTGGCGCCATCATCACGCTGAGTGGGATGTTGAGCGCAGACATCACTTGGCGAGGTCTGTGAATAAACATTAACAAAAATGGAGCGCGCTATCACTAGGCCACACTGACTGAAGGTAGAAGATCCCATTGATCTAGAGTAATGGTTAGTTTACGAGAGCAAGTCTGAAATAAAAATCAGGCATACCAAGTTGGCAATAGAGATCAGAATATAGTAGAAGACACCTGAATTTGAAGTTAGGAGGTTGTATGTGTTAGATACACGAGTCATGACGAACCTTCTCGAAGAAAAGTTTGAATGAGTTTGCTACTTGGTCCGCCACTGCGGCGGCGAATTGCAAATGCTTTCCAGACAGTGATAGCGGTAACAATAGTGTCGAACAGAAGTGGGGCAATCTACAAACGTTATATGTTAATGAAGGTTGACGAGAGCGAGACTCACGAAGAAACCTGGAAGTAAGATGAGTAAAGAAAGATTACGACTTAGCCGCGAATGAAAACTCACCGAGCAAGTGAGCCGAATGGGGCCTAGAAATGGGGAAACATGGTCCCTCCGTCTATACCAGCAGTTTTAGATTTTTCCCTCGAGCTGCGAGAGTGACTTACAAAGGGCGGCGTGACAAACGGAAGAACTGGTAGTTTTTGTCAGAGTGAAATTAAAACCATATCATTGCCGAGAAACATACGCATCATTTCAGAAGTATCGACGAAAAGTTGATACCCGACGACACCAGCTAGCGCACATACAAGTGCTGCCAGGAGGTAGTTGTTACGGTTGAAAAATGCGTAAGTACGAATGAGCAGAACAGCTGGCATATACGGCCCGAAATCAATATGTGGAAATGGGAGAACAGTAAGGATGAAGACGGACATTCGGACCCGACTTGGTTCCACATGGCCAATGCGACAGGAATCTTATGGGGAGGTTTGAGAAATCATCTGCGGGATATATGCACCTTACTGACCTTGTAAATTCTTTGGCACTCTGCTTCGGTGTGGTTGGTGACAAAAGCATATAAAAGATACGGAACGACGGCGATAACCCAGTAGCTAAAGAACGCGGCGGTGAGTTGTATTTAAAAATTGCCTGAACATCGATACTTACCGACAGAAGAGATATGCAGTCTTAACGGGCGTCCAATGAGTCTTCCAGATCTTTGATGAGCTTGTCAGTAGGAATACCCGGAGAGCAATTATGAAAAATTACAAAAGTCCATTCTCTAGGCAAGCTGACGGCCCAGTCCCAGACAATGACAGCATCTGCGAATTGGTGATAAGAATTTGTCGATGAAGAGTGCCAATTTATTCCAATACGTACACATGCCTGGTGGACAGGGGAGAGCGGGGTCAGCAAAAACCGCGTTCCGTACAATGTTCAGAGTCCTTACAGCAAAAGTAGACCTGTGTGCTGCAAAAAATGCGTTAGGAGTAGCTTTGCGGTCAGAAAAATAGCCTACATGTAGATAAAATGTTGAGCTGTTTCCAGTTCCCCCATAGCGCGCTGAAGGAGGTTGAAGATGAAAAAAAAGAGGATGGTAGACGAGAGTAAAGAAAGAAAGTTGGATGAGGACTATGAGGGGCGAATAGTAAGCTAGTAGTAGTTGTATACGTACGGGTGCGACGCCACTGCAACTTAGAAGGAAGCCTGTCCTAATCTGGGATAGCATTTTCCATGTTCAGCATATCCAGTTGGTGAATACAAACCACAGGCAGTCACAAATCCGATCGAAGCGTCACAGAAGCATGCGCGCTGATGGCTGCGAATCAACCCTTCCACGCGTCCTTTGACTCCATCAGGCTTTTACCTTGCCCTATATCGTAGATCTGCAGTACTGAAGAGCGACTACCGCTTAATGGAGGAACAGTGCAATTTCTAATTTCAGAAAACAAAACGAGAGAATCGTCGCGTGCAGGAATTTGGGAATCAAGCACTTGCAAGTCACATGATCAGAAAAGTCAAAGCCCGCGGACCTCATTACGTAAATGTTATGATCACACGCGCACGTGGTAACGCGCTTCTCAACCTCGTCCTGCTTCAGCAAAAAACAGCAAAGTCAGGTCTTCATGGCCTCAAACGTTCAAACTTTGCGCTTGAGACGCAAAGAGGACCCAAAGCCATCTTTGAAACCTGCACGCCATTCTGGTATCCTACAAGATCAGCTTCGCAGGTATGTTGCTTCGTCTTCTTATTTACCACTTCCCATCCATGATTTCCCGGCAGGTCCGCTCGTAAACCATGGAACCCAGACTTTTTGGCAGCAGTCCGCATTCTGTTGCTTATCCGAGTAGCAGCAGCCATGTATACCAATATACAAGATTGTGATGAGGGTAAGTAACACAGAAACTCGTGTTTATTAATTCTCCAAGTTATATCTCACGTCAGTGTTTAATTTTTGGGAGCCATTACACTACGTCGATCATGGTCATGCCTTCCAGACATGGGAAGTCACCCCAATGTATGCCGTTCGAAGTTGGGCATATGTCTTGTTGCACCTTATACCCGCACGCCTCCCCCTAATTCTTAACCTTGGAAAGGTGAGTTTTCGTAATATGATTGCATTTACTATCCCGTTGAACTTACCGATGTAGCGCCCTTCATTCTTCGCAGTCCGCATAACTTTAGCCGTTGTATCTACGCTTTGCGAAGCAAAATTATGCCGCACTGTAGTCGAAAAAGTTAACGAACGAGTCGGTCGTTACTTGTTTTTTATGCTACTCTTCAGCGCAGGCATGTGGAATGCCGCTCCAGGTAGGTTTTTTTCTTCATCTTTTCGTCAAAAATTTCGTTTTGACTGAGTACCCACACAGCCCTCTTACCTTCTTCTTTCGCAATGTACGCAACTACAATCGCATTTACGTATTCACTCGAACCATCAAGCATCCAGAACAAGCGGAGAACCTTATTTGCAACAATGCTTTTCGCCACAGGTGCTATTGTTGGATGGCCTTTTGCACTTGCTCTGTCACTGCCTTTTGTGTTTGAAGAATTACTCATTTTCGGTGGAGATCGAGTTGAACCAAGCTCGCGCAAATCATGGATGATTTCTCGCTGGAAACGCTTCTTCATCGCCGGACTTGTATCCACTCTGATATTTGTAGGCAGTCGCTGTATATCATTCGCTCATATTAAACCGCTTTTGTCCCAGGTTCCCGTCATAGCGATTGATAGTGTTGCGTATGGCGGATGGAATATTGTACCTTGGAACATCATCCGCTACAATGTCTTTGGTGGATCCGAACGTGGTTCTGATCTATACGGCACAGCTCCCTGGTACTTCTACATCCTGAACCTCCTCTTGAACTTTAATGTCCTCGTGCCTCTCGCTTTTATTTCCCTGCCTGGTCTTGCAGTTACCTATAGGATCGATCGCAAGCGGCTCGGGATGTTCAAACCTGGCCCAGATCAGAGTTCTCCGTTCACGCTACTCGCCCTTCGTCTAGCACCACTATATGTCTGGACGGCTATCTTAACCGCGCAAGCGCACAAGGAGGAACGTTTCATGTTCCCTGCATATCCCCTCATTTGTTTTAATGCAGCCGTGGCCTTATATCTCATCCGCGGATGGATGGAAGTCGCATACATCTCCGCCACCAAATCCTCATATAGGGTATATCTATGCTTATTGTCCACACATGCATTTGCTTACGTTTACTTTACCTTACTGTCACGATAGGCTTCAAGATCTATCATATTTGGTGCAACAACGTGCACCGTGATTGCCGTGACAGGGCTTATCTCCCTGTCTCGCGTCCTTGCCTTGTGGCATTACTACCATGCGCCGCTTTCTGTGTTCAGCTACCTCGAGGCCCATGAGCTTCCGCGGCTGCTGAATGTTACTGGGCTTCTCCCACCTCTTCCTCAGGAAACGGAAGAAATTGACAGGCCTTCCATCGACTTGGCACCGATAAGGGCGTTTGATCTCAGACTTTGTCTAGCGAAAGAGTGGTATCGCTTCCCGGGACACTACCTAGTTCCCAACGGCGTGAAAGTCGACTTTGTGAAGAGCGAGTTCGGGGGGCTACTTCCCGCACATTTTGAAGAGAGTCATGCAAAATTGACCTTCAATGGATGGTGGGACAGGCCGGGTTCAAGGATCACCCCAGCGAACTTGAACGACCTTAATAAAGAGGCACCGGAATTTCATGTCAGTAGACGAACAATTCTACCTGAGGCATTTCGTTAACTCTCTTTCAGGTACCCATTGAGTCCTGCGACTACCTTGTAGACCTAGACTTCCCCGAGCACCCAGTTTCATCACTTCTAGAACCGCGATACGCAGTTGACAATGAAACTTGGGAACGAGTATCGTGCCTCCCATTCCTCGACGCCGCACATTCATCACTTTTGACCCGCACGCTCTGGCTCCCTGGTTCATGGTGGCAAGACAAGAACGAGTTCGGAGATTATTGCCTGTTGAAAAATAAGGATATGGTGTACAAGAAAGAGGTCGAGGTTGCGTCGCGTGTGCAGGAGGGAAAGCTGTAAGATACTGTGCGTAGTGACGCCCATGTGGATGTGTGCAATAATAATTGTTGTCAGCCACCGTAAATATCGAATCTGAGAATGCGGCTGACAATCTAGAGATGGATGGTATTGCTACTTGAGTGCTACAGTCATTTTATCTTCCTCCTTGCTGGTCCACTCATTCGCAGAAAGTATGCTGTCCTCAACGCACGTCCGTCTGACCCGCACGTCTTCTGACTTGTGCTTGCTTGCCGCTACACTTTGCCCTCCGTCACCTATTCTCAAATCAAGTGACTTACTATCACCAAGCACGTCTGGCGAAATACCGCTCATTATCGACTTCGTGATTGACAAATTTTCTACGCCCTCGAACTCGCCTCTCAGGTTTGGATATGACGCCGACGTACGCACCCCACCGAAAGCCAGCAGACTTGATATCAACGTAGCAGCTGCACAGGGCAGAGTCTCGAAGTCACCTAGGCCTCACATGACAGCTTCCTCGCTGGCAGCACTGTCCTCTAATCTTGCAAGCCACCGCAGTGTCAGCGAATCACTGCTTGACGAAGTCTTTTTCACTCCGAAGTCATCTCAATCGTCCCAGTCGCTCGTTTCTTCCCCCTCTCCTTCCCCAAGCCCCCTTTCCAAGTCTCTGTTCCAGTTGACACGTATCCGTAGCTTGGCTGTATCGGACTCAGCCAGCTCGTCGCTATCAGAAACCCCCAGCGCCAAGAGTGTTCTCGGAGGCGCGAACCGACAAGCCTGGGTTTTCAACTCGAGAATGACTTCCAATTTAGCTATGGCTCTTCCTGTAGAGGACAAAGAGAACGAGCAAACTATATACCTTGGCACGTCAGCAACATTCTCGACATTGCCGACACCTTCCTTTGCTCCTCCGTCGCCATCGCCTAGTGTAGATGTGATTTCTCCCATATCTTTGACATACTCCAGGAGACATCGCAGACCACTGGAACGCTCAGGAGCCATTCATCACTTGAAAGCCCCTCGCTCAATCCCAAGAACCTCCAGGCTCCATCTCCATGTCCATGAGCCCCAGTCCCCAGTCACCGCACCTGTACCGACAACTCGCTGGCAGCTCACTAACTCCCCTTCAGCAAGCTCCATACATTCGTGTCCTTCTGCAAGTACTTCGGGCGACTCATACATCTCTAAGCATCCCTATCTTCCACGTGATCTGGCTTGGCTCGGAGGGACCGAAGTTGAACTCTGGATCGACCAGGAAGGCTTCCGCGCGATCCGGCCCATGATGCGACTGATGGGGTATTCCCCACGCTCCCGTTCACTCCTCCCATATGGCGAGCGCGGCGTCTCAGCCGACGTGAGCGGAGGCGTTGCGGAGTTCATGCCAGTCAAGCGCGAGAGCTTCGCATTCCACTATGCGATTCTCGATGGTCTGCCGATGCTACGGCGCGTCACTGTGGGCGGGGACGAGTCGCGTGACTATCTCTCCCGGCAAGCGGCGCTGAACATCAAGACGAATGGTGTGTATACCGTTCTCGGGAGCGAGAGCATGGTGCTGGGAAGCTCGCAGGAGCACGTGAAGTTGCAATGGAAGTTCGATTACCTCGTGGAGGACCGTTATACGGATGGTTCGCGGCGAGTGCTCCCCGGCGAGAAAATCATCACGCCATTGACGTTTTCGTGTTCTCCATTCCTGCTGCACTCGATGCAGGGTAAGAAGGTTGGGTTCGTGCATCTCGTGAAGAAGAGCGTCGTACCGAAGTTCTCCGCGGAGAAACTGGAGCCGCCTGAGCGTCCCAAGAATATCGGGCAACTAAACCAAGTGCAACGAACGGCGAGTTGCCGGCGTATGCGCAAGCATGGGCCGTCCAGGTCAGATGCCCATGCGAGCCCGGGAGGCGTTCTTATCTTGGCAAGCGGTGCCCTGGTCGGCAGCTCTCCCTTGGGATCAAATGGTGGCAGAATACTCGAAAGCACCAGACAGATGCAATACACTCGGAGACGGAGGGCCTCGTCAGCTGGAGAACACGGTTACGTCATATCAAGCCTGCATGAGCTTATGTCTGTCCCACCAGTCACTATCGCCGAGGATGCAACGGCCGAGCGACCGAAGATGATCACACTCAGACAAGACCCACCCCGAGCTCGCCTGAACACAACACTGCGGTCTACACCCCATCATGGATATCTGAAAGGATGCCAAGACGATAAACGGCCGGCCCGATGAGAGTGAGATAAGTAGTCGAGGCTCTACTGGTACATATACTACATATACAAAGGAATAAATCATGCACCGAAACCGTATAGAGTGCGCCCTGACCGCTTCAGGGCATAAACGACGTCAAGAGCAGTGACCGTTTTACTACCGTGCGGATGAATGAGTGAAGACTGGAGTGCGTTGTGGGGCTTACCGCTTAGCATGTTCAGTGTAAGTGACAGAGTCGCGGATAACATTCTCCAAGAAAATCTTGAGGACACCACGGGTCTCCTCGTAGATGAGACCCGAGATACGCTTCACACCACCACGACGGGCAAGACGGCGAATAGCCTAGAGGTATTATGAGCGGACGCTTGAATACAGAAGTCTATGGACATACTGGCTTGGTGATACCCTGGATGTTGTCACGAAGAATCTTGCGGTGGCGTTTGGCACCGCCCTTCCCAAGACCCTAAATATTGCACTGTGAGTCGGAGAGGTGACGCCAATCAATATTACACACCTTGCCACCCTTTCCACGTCCAGACATGTTGTAAACGATGAAATATGTGATTCGACTATTGATATGAGAATGCGAATAACACTTGTAGTGCCGACAACGATGGTAGTGAAAGAAGGAAGGCAAGAGTTCAGTCAACGTTCACCGGTCCGTCAATGATACGCGTGTGGTCGTATTTGTGAAATCACGTGACCGGCGTCCGGAACAATTTGAGATTGGCTGGAGTGGCTAACGAACCTTTCTAGGCCCTCTCACAGGCTTCTAGTGCCAGTAGGCACCAGCAACTGATGCTTGCGATATTCTGCTGATCACAGATTCGAAGCCATGCAGCTTTGAACATTTCCTCCGCGGGTTTGGTTTTCTGAACGACGTACTACCATCTCTAGCTGCGTTCATGCTAGCGCTCAGGCTCGGTCCCGCTCCGTATCCCAGTGCGCTGGAACAAGTAGTTCGAAGGAAGACATGTAGTCATTCTCTTCCTCTTTGTATCATCCTTCAATTCTTCACAAGTAGTCAATGGGTGTAACATGCAGCGGCCACATTCTGTATAGACCTTGTGTCTTGTGAGACACACCCATTGTGATCGTGACCGTGGCATTAGATATAAATTCTGGCAGATGAAAGAATGCCTATAGTGTGAGAGTACGACGTGCAAGGGAGATAATACAATCAGGAACACGGAAGCACTAATAGATGTATGAACAAGAAAGAGTCTCAGGTCTACGCAGTCGGTTCCGGCTCTGGCACTTGTGTTGACAGTGAGGAAAGTGCAGAAACGATAGTGTCTGGAACTCACAGGTCCAACCAATACTTTGCATATACTGGTACGCCTCATAGGCCGCCATTTCCTTTGCCAGTTTCTGGTTCCTACCGATACCAAAACCCCGCTCGACGTCGTTCACTACAGAAGTCAACAAATCATTCGAGACTGGAATCAAGTTGTCTTACCTTTACATTTCACCTCCCACCTCGGATCATGCTGCGCACCATTTGCGGAAGCGATCCACTCGACAGAAAACGCTCGTTGATGACAAGTTTGATTGAACAGAGCAAGCGTGCCCTGGGGAACTCCTGAGGGTATTGTGGATGCTTGTGGTGGGGTTGGATAATATGGAGGCGGGGCGGCTTGCGACGTACCCGCCTGAGGGGGTACCGAGACTGACGCACTGGTAGGTGACCCAGGCAGCACCGTTGATAAAGGGCGGTCTCGCGAGTCATCGACCAAAACCGGTGGTTGACCCTCGGGCTTCACAAGTTTGCTGACCCAGTCAGTCGTCGCCTGTAAGCCATCTTGTACACAGACAGCTCCAACGTAGCTGTTGAAAAGGAAACGAGCTTCCTAAATAAAGCCTGAGTGGCGGGCATTTCACATGCATGGACGATCTTCCGTACCTCGGGGTCGTTGAGAATGCCTTTCGCTGCTCCGAGCCTCACACGTTTCTTCAGGTCTGTATCGTACGCGGCAAGCCAAGCAACCATGGCTTCATCGCTTAAAGTTTGCTCCTGTTTGGTCTAGCCGCATCAATGCGATTAAGTACAGGTGGGTAATCAGCAATACGATATCACGAGCACACCTGCAGCTCTTCGCCAGATAACATAGGTCTTTCTGCGAATAATATATACGTCACAATGGTGTTCAATACCGATTTTCCGAGTTGTGCAAGTCTATCGCTATTTCCATGTGGCGTGTGGTCATTGAGGACACCTCCAGTCAAAGCACGATGTGTGAAAACATCAAGCATCAGATCTCCATGCAATGGAGGAAGTGGAGGAACCATTTTGCAAAGTCAAATGATGGGCAAGGGATGTCTCAACCAATTCAAGATCAGTGGCACTATTTATCGATCATGATATAGCGAAGATCAATGGAAGCACAAAGGTGGAGGGCGTAATGACAGCTTCCAAAGAGGGACTTATCTCACCGCATAAATAATGTTATTCAGAACAAAAATGTATTGAACTTATCCGACAGTTGTAGTAGTGACTCTGGTATCCAAACCGATATAAAGATAACTGCCCAACTAGCGGAAACCAGATGGAATGAAGGAGGCTTTGAAAAGAAGAAGAGACAGTTGGTAGAAAATTATACGAATACAGAAGACTCAGATGATATACCGATACATTCCGTTGATATAAGTCCGAATGTTGTCTCTTAGTGGGCTCCTATTGTTAGAGGACTAGAACTAAGGTCAGAAGTTGAGCGCGTTGACAGATTTCTGGCTACTTACGGCCCCAGCCTGTAGCCTGCATGTACTGATACGCCTCTGTCGCTGCTTGCTCCTTTGCCTGCTTCTGGTTTCTACCTGCCCCGGTTCCACGATGTTGTCCACTCACTTCCAAGTTGCTCAGATAACCAAGCACATAGAATAAGGCTAAAAGCTCACCAATACACTTCACTTCCCACCTCGGGTTATGCGGTGGCCCCGTCATCTCCGGTTTCCACTCTACTGTAAGTCCTCTTTGCATACACGTCTGATTAAATATTGCAAGTACACCCTGAGAGGGCGCAGGTGGCGGCATCGATGGCATCGGAGGAGGCGCAGTGCTTGGCGGGGGCGGGGGTAGGGGTAGGGGCTGAGAATAGTACGTTGGAGGAGGTGGAGGCGGCGTTGCAGCGGGCTGGTTGTTGGATGATTCTCCTGGGGCTGTTGGAGGTTCCGAGGAAGGGTTGACAAGGCGTCCGATCCAGTTCATGACTTCTTGCAGTCCCTTCTGGGTGTAAACGGCACCGACGTAAGAATTAAAGACGAAACGAGCTTCTTCAGGCTGGTCAAGTACACTTCTATCTGTACAACGAATTTTAGCCTTTAATCCGTAAAGAGAAAGCCAGTCTCCGATGTTCTTGTCGCTTAGCATGTCAGCTTGGCGCATCTATAGTGTCATCTCAGTAATGCACAAAAAGGATATTTCTTGATGATTACGAACTTTGAGATCATGGGCGGAAAGCATCGGTTTCTCTGAGTACAACGTGTACACGACGAGCATACTGAGCACCGAGCTACCTAGCTCAGCCAATCGCTCGGTATTTCCATGCACTGTATCCTCGTCGATGTTTTTACTCAGCATAGACCGATGCGTATATACATCGAGCATGAGCTCTCCTTGGATGGGGGGGAGCGGTGGTAATGAGAGCTTTAAGTTGTTCATGGCCATCGTGGTATGGATAAGACAAGATAGAACTCCCTTGTTATCGCTTGATAAACTTGCTGACTCGTAGGGCCTTCGGAATCTTTCAATAGGTTGGAGCGCTTAATGTGCCATGTTGTAGTACTCACAAGGACGGAATGCGATTATGAAGAGTCTGGCGGACTGGATCGCGATGAATGATAGTAAGCTAAGAAAACCTGGCCACGTAGTACGGCGTCCGTTTGTTGCTGTTCGAGCGCTTCGTATGAATCAAAATGCTTGCAAGGTAGATCAGGTGAGAGACTTCGGAGCCGGGACACATCACCCGTGGGCCGTCAGATTCAGTTGCCTTTTTTGACCGAACAACGGTGGTCACGTGCATCTGTCCTTCCTTCAGACTGTCAGGTTCGTGCCACCAGTGACTGCAGTTTCTTAGGACTTAGTATTGGAGCTGGTTTATCTGACCACAATACAATAAGCTAGCGTTTTATATGCCTGGCGAATCAACGTCGCCTCCAGGCGAACAGCCACTCATACCAGAGCGGCTCCTCGACGTACCTTCTCAACGTTTATATTACTTGAGTTTGGGCTTGCTGCTGCAGGTAAGTGGCTTTGAAACAGTTTTCAAGTTCTTTCTGCGCGAGATCTTCCTTCATATCTCATGACTTGTGCATACATTACGAGTCTGACTCGTTCATATTCTTGGCAGGCCATCAAGGTGTTCGACGTCCTCCAAAACATCTTTGCGTCTGATGCAACGACGTACTACGGCAGAAAATGGCTTATAGTTGATTTTGCATACATCGCAACACTCTCTCAGCTCCGAATACCACGTTTGAAGTACAGCAGGGCTGTCGTCTTGCTCCAAATTCTGTCCATATGGTTCCTCGATGGCATGTTGTTCGGAGGAATCAGCTTAAATCTTGGGTTAGTGGGATCATCCGAAATAAGTAGTGTACCTTCGGGAATTCCAAGTAAGTTTGCCATGAATTCATGTCTTTGACCCCACTCATGATATTATACAAGATCGACCAGACATTCCTTCTACTCCAGAACCGTTCCGTCTCTCTGATATCTTTGCTCCACTAACATTCGGTCTCTTTTCATTCGACACAAATTCCAAAGATGCTCGCCTGCTTGGCCAACATACGGTCCGCATGTCTCCTATCAGCACTGCTCATTTCAATCCACACTTCCAAACTTTCTGCCTCCCACCTGTTTCGCCTGCACACGTGCTCGTCCCAATCCTTGTGAACAACACGATACCGACTAATGTGCGTTATTCTTTTATCCCACTTGGCTCGGGACGCGTGGAGTACCTTGAATTGGGGACGAAGGAGTTAAAAGCAATCGAGCAAGCTAGAGTAGAGGGACTGCAGGTTGTGCGAAGCAAGGATGTGGGCGAGTATGATGAGTACGATGATGAGGATGATGAAGAAACTGATGCCGGCGCCCGTCTTCAAAAGACACAAAGCTTGGTGCATCTTCGCTTTTCCAAGCCAGGGACCATAAGGCTTGACCGGGTGCTTGACAGTTCAAATGTTGCGGCACGTCTTGTTCACCCGGTCGAAGTGACCGTTGTACCTTGTCCGACTGCCCAGTACACTGATGATATTGTGCAAGATGTTCACTGTGCAGGTGAAACATCTGGTGTGGGCCTTACCATCGATATACGAGGCGTTCCTCCGTTGAGCCTACAGTGGTCAAAGGATGTCAACGGGAAGAAAGAATATTTCCTTGTTGAAGGCATCGAAGACAGCGGTCACTCGCATACTGCACAAGAGGTTGCTCGCGCTCGTATACCTCAAAAACTCAAAGTTCCGTTGTCTTTGTCATTGGATGCTCTCGGCAAGCACACGTATAACCTGGAGAGTGTGATCGATGGTATGGGAAACGTCGTACAACTCAACGATGAGTATCGTGACGCGAAAATAACACGATCCCTCTCTGTTCTGCGCCGTCCGAGCGTGTCGTTCAAAGCATGTGGTCCAGGAAATCCGACTTCACTCCTGATTGGCTCAGAGGCTCCAGTGGCATTAACGGTATCCAACGCAGACCCCGTGGATGGGCCATGGGACATCGATGTGAGGTTCGAGCCCGCCAGTGGGGATGGAAAGCGTGTGAAGCCATGGGACAAGATAATACAGACACAGGAAAACAACAATGACGTCGTGCTAAAGGCAGGCGTCCCAGGGGAGTATGTTGTCACTGGCATCAGAGGCAAGGTAGGTGGTGCACAGCTCCTTTTCATGATGATTCTAACCAAGTAACAGTATTGCGATGGCGATGTGCTTGCTCCTGAAACCTGCAAGGTCGTTGAGAAGGCGATGCCCACTGCAGAAATCGAGTGGAAGAGGATTCATGAATGGTATGTGCCCTCTTTCTGGCAAGCCTTCCTTTCTAAAGTCTACTCAGTTCTGGCGACACAGGTGTTTCTGCGTCCCTTGTCATGCACGGCACACCTCCATTCCAGGTCTACTACCGCACACAGCGTGATGCAGAGCCCCCGCGTGATCTTTTCAAGACATTCACGTCATCGCGTGGCGAGCTCACTTTGCAGCCGGAAAACAGCGGTCACTACTATTACACCTTTGTACAGCTCAGTGACGCCTACTACAAAAAAGTCGCGCTTGATGGCCCGAGCATTGATCAAATCGTACATCCTCTAGCAGCAGCAGACTTTGTTGGCGGTCGTGGAAGAAGGGTCGTAAGCAGTTGTGAGGGTGTGACAGTGGACATTGAGGTCGATTTGAGGGTGAGCAGTCTTGTTGCTTTAAATATGCTGATGCTGATGCGTGTCCATAGGGCACACCTCCTTGGAACTTGGAGTTGCAGGTTGTAGGTCCACGTAGTACGGATGCACTGGAAATAACCGACATCAAAACGTCGCCCACAAGGATATCGGTGCCTATACCCAGTGTTGTTGACAAGGAAGGTGGAACATTCGACGTTGAATTAGGTAGGCTTAAAGGTTGTTGTTCGATGAAGCGAAGTTAATCCGTTCACTCAGTGAGCGTCGTGGATAGCTATGGATGCAGACGATCGATATCAGTCCCTGGCGTCTCTGTGAATGTCAGGAGAGTGAAGGCAAGTAATTATGACTGTGATATATGGGTCAAGTTTTGACTGTGTGTTCAGCCAACCGTCAAGTTCTACGGCAAGCATGGCCAACGGGAGATCACTATTCTAGAAGATGATGGTGCTGATCTGCCGCTTCGGCTGACAGGCGACGGGGTAAGCCAGATCACTGAACTCTACCGAGCAGAACTCACGTCCGCCTACCTTAGCCATGGAAAGTTAAATACCGCCACATGAGCAATCCAGATCGGTTGTTCACCGCTGCGCTCAAGTCGCCTAATGATTATATCCATGTCACACAAAAGGGTGTCTACGAGATTCTCGAGGTAGCAGTCTATCGCATGGTTATGGGACATCTTATTCACATAACATGTTTATTCTAGGTTACAGATTCTCAATGCCCTGGATCCGTGATCGAGAGTGAGAACACTTATACCGTTGACTGGGTGCCACGACCATCTGCTCGACTGGATCCTGCAACCGTTTGCACCTTCGAACCGTATAATAGATCACACATCCTTCCTCCGATTTGCAAAGGCCAGGATGCCCACGTCGACCTCGAGCTCACGGGTGTGTCCTCTCAAATGAAGTTCATTGCATTGGCTAACGTTTGCAAGGTCGACCTCCCTTCCAGATTATGTACAACATTGCGCGCAACGACGAAGCAGGGGGTACAATAGTCCTCGACCAACCAACGTTCAGCAGCATCCAGCCTCACACGCGTTTCCAGCTACACACGTCCATCATCGGGCGCAAGTATTATGAAGTCAAGCAAATCGGGGACAGTGCATATCCTCTTGCAAAGCACAAGAACGCTGTCATCCCTCGTTCAGACCGTCTTCTTTTCGAGCAAGAGGTCATAGCAAGGCCGTCAGCGAAGTTCAAGAACGACAACAGAATTCTTTTCTGCCTGAATGATGCACTTACCTCTCGTGAAGCTATTTCAAATGATGGTGGTGTTATTCAGCTAGACGGGACTCCGCCTTTCCAGCTTGCGCTGTCCATCAGGAACCTTGCCGCGAGCCAAGTGCACAAGGAAACAATTGAAGTGCACGATAGGACCTGGATACTCGATCTTCCCTCTTATCACTTCACATCCATTGGCCCACATCAAATCACGATTGAGTCCGTCCAGGACTCGTCGCACTGCGAACAGAAAGAGCTCCATCCCTTGCATCGTTCTATATGGGTCGACGTTGCAGAATCCGCTGCGATCACCCCCGTCGACAAGAGAGTAGATTTCTGTGTCGGTGATGTGGCTCAGTTCCAGCTCGAAGGCACTCCGCCTTGGTCTATCGGGTGCGTTCGGTGACTAGCCACTTTTTGGTTTGCTGACAGCAACGACGCTATAGTTACCGCATCAACGGCAAGTCTTACACCCAAGAAGCCAAGAAGTCCCCATTTTCCCTCTTGCATCAACAAGCGGGAGAATTTACGGTCACATCCGTGTCGCAGCAGCAGAAGCTATGCAAGGCTACAGTCACTGACTTACAGTTTAGCGTCCATCCTCTTCCAGCTGCCCAGGTCGGTCACGGAAAACGGATATTCCAAGACATTCATGAAGGTAATTGCGGTCTCGATATATGATGATTGCACTGTGCTGACGTATGTGTAGGTGACCAAGCAGAAATAGTCTTCACGCTGATTGGAGACCCACCATTCACGTTCACTTATCAACGAGCCGAACCAATTCCCAAGAAAGGAGGCAAGCCAGGAAAAGTGCTGGAGACCCATACCGTGTCGGGTGTCACCACGCACGAATACTCTATATTCTCCGCACTTGAAGGTCTGTTTTTGCTTGATTACAACGACCCCAGACACAGCTGACTTGCAT
Source organism: Suillus plorans (assembly GCF_016647745.1). Classification (NCBI taxonomy): domain Eukaryota; kingdom Fungi; phylum Basidiomycota; class Agaricomycetes; order Boletales; family Suillaceae; genus Suillus; species Suillus plorans. Next base: position 393,909 of record NW_024537405.1, read on the forward strand.
GTTGTTGCAGGGACATGGACAGTAACATCCATCTCTGATCGATACTGCCGATACCCTACACAGTCAGATGGCGTGGTAGAGAAGACACGACACTAGGCTTTGAGATACGAATGCCATCTGATTTTAGTATATCTCATGCCAGTAGCCACTGTAGCTTTAGACTAATGACATCGCACCACTATTTATCTTGACAGGTCAGGAGCATTCCCTACCTCAATGCTCATATACGCTCATATCCGAGTTGTGACACGATGAGCACGGTATCAGTGAGGTTTGTCCTATGGGTCTGCAACTTGAAGGTGTTGCCAGGTGATCCCACAATATCTGATTCCATCATCGATATCTAGCTGGCTCGCATTGTGTTTCTGCATCTTCTCGCAAAACTGTGACAGCCCTTATGATTATGCTTTCTTGATGTTGAAATTGTGTCGACTGCAGCCTGCAACTGGTACTCTGCTGCTTGTTTTTCCGGACTCACTTTTAGCCCTCCCGCTTGTCACTGCACCATTCTGTGATCTTTGCACTCCTCTCGCGTCCTCATTACTGTTGCTGGACGGTGCGCCTGTTTCATGAACTGTGTTTGCTGCATACCTATTCAAGACACAGACGGTCAATATTGGAGATATAGTCACAACCTCATTAGCTACTGGAATGATGTCGCGGTAATATCGCTGTAATACACGCTGGATGCTGGACTCGTGTTTCGCTCTACATCGGCTACGTATCTGTGAACGTTAGGCAAGAAACTACACTCCACTGATATTTTATATCGTCTCGATTTTCATCAAGTTCTCCATGGCCCACACTTCCTCGTTATACCGCATTTGCTACTGCTTCCGCTCCCATTTGTTTTTTGGCACAAGTCTTATTTTATTGTTTCGTGACATGGAACACGGGTGCACAACTTTAAATGATTGCATTGCAGTGCTAGGAATTCTGCACTCAGTTAGTTCTTGTCAATGCTTGTGACTTTTCCGATCAAACTAGTGCTCTTGCAGTTATCGGAATCATGCATAACATTCCTCTCGCTGGATCCCCCTCGCTCATCATACAACAACTTCAAACGGTCTGAAAAATGATCTGCCCCCTTCGTATGTGGAAATACCCCTGCGCTATCTTAGCGTCCTTGCCTACGAGGAGTGATCCACAGTGTGTGCGCCATACTCATCTCACCGAAGCTGCCCAACGGTTGAGAACTGGCTAATCATCACAGGGGTAATCGCCAACGTATGTGAACATCTTTGATTGACGGTATAGCGCTCGTGCAGAGCATTTGGGAAAGCAAATATATTTGTGAACGGGGCTACAAAGTGCAGAGTGCGGGAGCTAAGAGAATGGGCGAAAGCACGAAGTGCTATCCAGCCCAAAGACAAATAGTAAGTTCCCACGAAAGGCGTCTGGACTGTGGGTGTTCTTAAGCACCAGCTGACATTGAGCGCATCCACGAAATTTGATTGACGTGCCCAAAAAATGAATGCATGAGTAGGTGTCCTGGTGATGTTTTGGACTGTGGAGAAGTGGGTGTTTGTGTACACAAAGAAGGAACCACAGCTCCACGTCGAAGAGCGGAGATGTAGAGGGAGAATCTCTTGCGCGGCACATGGGCTTTGGACATGGATAATTGGATATGCTCCTGAACTTCTTTGCATGGGTCGAACCGGGTCATACCCGGGTGCTACTTGTGGGTAAATTGAGAAATAGAGTTATGACTGTATTTGTCCCGGGGTCAAGTGCAGGTACGCATCGACCCGTGGGTGGTACCTGCGGGTGTGATTTGTGAGATGAAGATATTCTCAAGGACCAGAGCAGCATCCCTACTTGATGGTAGGACATCGAATGAGTCCAGGTGACCGAGGGAAGTTATGGGTAGAGAAACTTGTCAATCCATATTTGAAAAAATGTATAATTTTGTTTGGAAGTTTTGTACTCAGTAGATGATGGGGTGAATGATCATATGGCTTACCTATAGGGCGCATGATGGAGACAGCGAGTTCGAAGTGTTTGATTACATCTCTCCGAGTATGTGAACGCAGATCTGGAAGAACAATGAACAGCTCTTTTGCATAATTGTGCGGAAATGAATTTGTAGTCTTGGAAATATCCGAGCCCCATAAGCACCGCCTGGGCGAGAACACGCCGCGAACCAGGAGTCCTTCGCCTTCCATATCCCCTGAGTTAGAAATACCTCACTTGGTTACTTAGTAGGGGAGCTCAAAGTTGAACGTTCGACGCCCAATTCGTGACCAAAAATGAGTATAATAAATAGAATACAAAGTAAACCTTACCATTACATCATCGTGATGCTGAAGGATGCTTCGTAACATCATGTACAGGATGTAGTTTTGTAGATATTGGTGGTGTAGACTTGTGGCTATAGATCAGACCATGATGCCTATCGATAAGATTTGCTTATATAAGTTCATTTATTTGTAGGGTTTACTTTGTGTTTACTTCTATTTATTCCTAGAAGGTATACTCATTTTGGTCACGAGTTGGGCGTTGGGCGTTGAACGCAACTTCAATGAGCTCCCTGTCAGACAGTCTTTATTGTGAATCTTGTTACATATGCATGTACGAAAAACTTGACAGAAAACAATGGCGAAACCAAAAGTCAAGGAGATGAAGTCTACAAAGGCCATTTTTCACATCCGACTCCGCGACCAGTTACCTTGACTTCCTCGCAACTATGCTTCCGAAGCATTTTATAAGGTTACTGAGAAGAAAAGGAAAAGGCACACCTTCAACTACCTTCTTGGTGCTTCGCGCAGGTATGTCGGTCCTTGGATTATCTGATACCACAGCAACGATGGGATCTCACTTATCTAGGTGATTGAGTTCATAGATGTGGCACATAATTCCTCAGGTTTCATTGGTAGATGGTGGGACAGTGAACCCATCCCTTGCGAAGTGCATGGTGTCCTGAACGCGTGACTGCCTGTCGTAGGTCTCATGACGGAAGCTGGCAGTGGTCTCGGCTTCCATACTCAAGGTCATCCATAATCCTGGTGCTCCCTGTTCTGCTTGCAGTTCGCTTCCTTCCGTGTATTTTAGAACATGTGCCCCATCTTCCATTCTGCCCGTCATGAACTTCTTCGCGAAGATTGAATGAATGGTGATCGTGATCCATGTCAATGGCGCGGGCGTCTTTTGCACCGGTCAGTTAAGTTTCATTCCTCCCGGGTGTTGCTCGGGAATCGGGTACTAGCAGACCGTCCAACAGAAGTTGTGTTCTAGATTTTGTAGATCCTTGCGCACACCCAGGTGGGGTTGATACGGTCCCTATTGATTAATCACGTTCACGATCTACCCATGTTTAGTGAATGCATGATCATCATTGTACTCCTATCCAGCTTCTGTTGCCGTACTGGTGACCTCCAGAAAATTTCCTGGCATACTATTATCTTTGGGACTCAATGTCATCATGGTGCACGTATGACATCTATACTACATTTGGACCCATTGCCTCGCATATATAAGGACCTCTAAGTCGCTCCTGCTACTCCATCTCGAAGTTGCATACTCTCTCGTGAGTCCAAAATCTTCCTATTCGACAACAAGGTTGACAGTAGCCCCCAGTACAATGACTTCTTCTACTGTACTTTGTGGCTATGGCGGGTGGCTTCCAAAGCATCCTGCAATCTACAAGGCCTTCATTGATAATCTCGTTCACCGCGCTCTGCGCTCTGCGCCGTTCCGCTGATTCCACCTCACATGAACCTGCTGTTGCAGCTTTCGGGGAAGCGATCCAAGGGGATCCCGTCATGAAGTCTCTGTTCGACCAAATATTCCTACAGGTTGATAGGCGGAACAAGGTATGAGGTAGTCGCCAGTAAGCCTTGTGACAAAGACTCATTCTCTCGCACAGGTGACGGACTTCGAACACTTGTTGTCCTGGCTCGACTGTATCATCGTGACAGCGCCCAAGTATGAGGTAGCAACAGACGAGAATGGCGATGTGATTGGCGAGCCTATCGGGGTGCCTATTTACCTCATTTTCGATTTGCTTAGCAACACAGCTGCAGCCTATGACCTGTTCCGCATGAAGGAGTTCAACCGTGCGCTCAAAGCCTTGTTGGAGAACTGGGGAAAATTCCTCATGGAACCTGGATCGAATTTAACGCTCAATACGACTGACCAAGGCTGGTTTGGTAAGGCTGGAATTACCAGTCTCGAGACGCATCTGGGGAAATATAGCTTCGAGCAGACGTACAAGTGTCCTGACGCGGCAGCTGATAACCGTGGGTTTACAACCTGGGATGCCTTCTTCACTCGAGCGCTCCATGATGGTGTGCGCCCCATCGTAACCCAAGATAATCATCCCGTTACATTCCCAGGTGGACTCCACACTCGGACTGTTGTAGAGCCGACTCTCATCTATAGCGCCTGCGAGTCCACCGTTCTACGCATTCGCAGGGACGTGAAGCAACATGATCAGTTTTGGCTCAAAGGCCAGCAATACTCCCTTTATAACATGTTGAACCGCAGCGATTACTACGCCAAGTTGTTCGAGGGCGGGACTGTGTATCAAGCATTCCTCAGTCCCCTCGACTACCACCGCTGGCACAGCCCCATCAAGGGCACAATCACGGATATTGTCGTGGTTGACGGAACATATTATGCCGTGCTTCCAGATGCCGGGGCAGACCACGGTGACCCTGATCTCCCAGAGGGTGACCCTCATGGTGCATTGATTCGCTCCCAGCCCTTCCTCACCATCGAGGCCGCTCGTGTGCTGATTTACATCAAGTCAGAAGACATCAACATCGGCACAATGTGCTTCATAGGTGTGGGGATGGCGGAGGTGTCGACTTGTCAGGTGACAGTGAAGAAAGGCCAAGCGGTGGAGCCGGGGACGGAACTTGGAATGTTCCACTTTGGCGGGTCCTCACACGCCCTCGTATTTTCCAAGGGCACCGAATTTCATGAGGGAGATGAGATCAAAGAGGGCAAACACGTCTGGGTCAATTCGGTTCTCGGTGTAGCTACTCACAAGCAAGACTCGGAGTGATGGCATAGGGAGGTTATTCAAAGATCATTTATCGAAGAGTACCTTGATACTATAGGCGTTATGAAAAGATTCATGCATACACTTTTTACGATCTTGTACTATTAGCAGTTTGACTACATCGATGTTATGTTTAGTCTGTTCAACTTTGTTGGTCACAATCATTGCGCCGCTTTGCGATGAAACCTGAAGCTAGCTTGTGTGAAGGCCTTCACGTTGCTGCAACGTTGCTGGTGCAGTCTGCATCAAGCAGGCTGATGCTTGAAGGCGTCGTACGTCCCTGCTTTATTCTTGAAGCTTCTCATCTTGAATGGAGATCCTTTTTGGCAGCTAAAGCCTTCTTCCCCCCTTTCCGGCTCTTCGTAGCTTCTAGAACATGTCAGTGACAGAGCGCTCAGCGCTGAGCAGGGCAAAAGAAATTACATAATATAATATCTCATTAATCGGTTGCTGAACGGGCTGGTACTTCGTGGCTAGTCTCGTCGCCTGCCACCTAAGGTCGGCGAGAGCTGATTTGCCTTGTACAATTTACATGCCACTTGGCAAAGAATTGAAGGATATGTAGTCGTCACAAATCCAAGTACATCGATTATACATTTACTTCTCTGTCCATCCTCTAAACCTGGACGGATGAGATGTAGAACCACTTTGAGACTATGGGACAGAGAAGTTAGACTATGCAGGACGAAGGGGAGGAACAAGTACTTACTGGAAGGATCGATGGGTGCAGGAGGTTGCCTGGAGTCGGAAGGAAGGTTAGCATATACGGGGTCGCTACGGGTAACGAAACCTGGCGAGCTTGAGTTGGTGAGGTTGCGGCTGCAGAATTTGTTATTTTTCAACAACTAGAACAAAACAAGGAAAGTTGACGGACACAGCGATCTCATAGGTAGGCGTTTTAGCGGGGCTGTCGCCGGTAATGAGACGGCGCCATGCCTCGTTACACTCGTGGATGATCTCTGTAGCATATTTCTTGTTCTTGGCCTCACCAGAGAAAGCAAAGGCGTTCTCGCCCTTGCCATCGGGAATCTTGTAGATCCTAATGGACGCTATAGCTCCTTCTTAGGCTGATAAGATGTAGCACATACCTGAACCACTCATTAGTGGCCCTGATCAACCCAGGAAGGTGGCGCTCCACGTCCTCGATGTCGTTAAGCTTCGATGCAAGGGGGTCATGCACATCAACGACGATGACTTTCCAATCGGTTTCGCCCTCATCGAGCAGAGCCATGATACCGAGAACCTTGACCTGCTTAACCTGACCGACGTAGCCGACCTGTTCGCCGATCTCACAGACATCCAATGGATCGTTGTCACCCTTGGCTTTAGTCTCAGGGTGGAGAGCAGCCGGATCCTCCCAAGTCTTACGATAATCGATCGCGATCAGCCAACCGAACAAGAACGAGAAGCGAAATAAAGCTTACCTGAGGGAAAGCACCATAGTTCCAGATGTACCCATGATGGGGGAAGCAGTTACGGACAAAGCGCAAACGACCCTTTTTGATGTCCTGTTTGATGGGGTTGAAGGGCTCCTCCTTGGAGATCTCCATCTTCGCGTTAGTCCAACGAGGAACCTCGACGATCATGTTGAGGATGCCATTGCTCTGGTCGGCAAAGAGAGGAACGTCGTGAAAAGAGGACACGACGGAGCCATTATGTTCGATGAACACTCGGTGTTCTGATGATGTGCGAGCTGATCAGCCGGTACGATAATTGTGGTATGATCGCACTTACCGAGGGTGTTAGGCGCGCCAATGAGGCGAGTACCAAATGCTGAAAGCGTGTTAGTAAAAATTGCAACGTATTTTGACGACGAGACGCACTGGAGACCATTGATGAACGTGATGAAGAAAGTAGTCTAACTTGTTGGGAGAGACGACGCACTGCTATCGATCCTCCGGTCATGTGTCCACTTATTACCTGCTTTATTCAAGTAAAAGTAAAAGTTTGTATTAATTACGAAATAAATCTTTCGTGGGAGTGGTGTCTGACTCGATCCACAGCAGTCAACAGCGCAGGAAGATAGCTTATAGATTATCTGATCAGGCAGGACCAACAATGTTGTCGAGGCTGCCAGCAATACGCCAGCGGAAGTTTGGATGAAATTGGAGACTAGCTAGATATCATGATCTTAGCGCCCACGAATTCGAAGTGCATAATTTTAACAATTACAAATATTAAATACTTATACCACCTTCCCAATATTGGGTTTGTTCGCTGGCACTAGCTCTGGGCTTCGAAAATGCCCCATTGAAGTCCAACCGAAGTAACAGCCTTTCAACATGCCGGCGGACTTCTCCCTCTCCCTCAAAACCCTTGGACCCCTTTCCTCGGATGGACGTGCGTTGGAATGTTGATGCATTTGCCACGCTAGCGTTCATCAAGATAGACTTTGAGGCATCGCCAGTGGCCATGAAGGGTTGCTGAGAAGTCGAGAGTGATAGCTGCTCGTAGAACAAATTAAACAGTTTATGAAGGCTCTGTTGTATGAGACGGTCAGAATTAATAGCCAATGTTGAGAACAGAATGTAGTACCTCATTGATCTCTGACACCACTTGAAACCGTTCCTGTACCATAGCACCCACTTTATCATCCCCACCAGGTGCCAAACTCCCCTCAAACAACAACGCAGGTAGGACGTCTCCGCCCCATCGTTCGACCTGCGCAACAAATCGTTCGCACACCTCAAAAATCGGCCGAAGGATCGCAGTAAGAGCGGGATTAGACAACAAGCACCCCGTCAGCAGCCGCTCGAGATACGTCGTATGGATATTTCGCAGCGTGGTAAAATCAAGGTAAGTTGAGGGATCTGCATTGGCCTGGCCGGCGATGTTCTGTGAACTGAGGTGCTTGCTCACGCTTTCTGCACGTCCCCGACTCGGGTTTCCCAAGAGATCCTTCAGTCTTCTGAACTCGACATCTACGACGTCGACCATGACATAACCGAGAAGGGTGTCAAGGAACCACCCCATATCCCTCACGACACCCCACCCACAGCGTAACAGTTCTCTACGCGCTTCGAGATCTTCAGCAGTACCACCTTCACCAAGGCCTGTCCATCGCCGTCGCGCACGTTGTGCGTTGGAGAGCGAAGTCCAGCAAGTGTGAATTTGGGTGTGAGTTTTGCGCAAAGAAGAGAGGTAGTTGAAAAGAGCTGCGTATATCTGAAGATCCGAAAGGTGCAGAAACAGATCCAGAGGCCAGGCGACATTATACGACAGTATAAGATTTGTGCCTAAAAGGAGATCATCAAAGGATGTGACTTCGGATGAATTACTAGCGACAGATGAAGATAGTGTTTTGGAATTTGCCAATGAGGGCAAGAGGGGTCTGAGGGGTCCTGCAGGAAGCTCAAAATGGAGATGTAGAAGCGAGGGATCATGTTGAGCGGTTGTACCAAGAGACGCTCGGAGGAGCGCCAGATTTAAATCTTGTTCTCGAATCACTGACGCCACTCCTGATCGTGTCGTGAGCCGTGATATCTTCAAGCGCTCGATCTCACGGATAAGCGCTAAGCTGAATTCGCCATTGCGCAGAAGAAAGTAACTTGCCCTACCGGTCAATTGTTAGCCTGCCAGATTTAAATAAAAATTACAAAGTAAAAAGTAAAAAAGGAGGCTCGGAAGGATCACGTACAATGATATAACGGCGTCTTCCACGTCCTTCCGCGTCAGAACGTTAAGCCATAGCCATTCGCTGACATTTATCCTGATCTGTGAGATCACGAGGTCGAATTTGTATTGATCCTCGGGTAAGACGGTCTCCAGCAGATTAGCATATTCAACCGCCTGCTCGCGCGGCAGTTGATTCTCCCACTTCTTAGCTTTTATGGTCGCAATGGCCCGACCAACATAAATGATGGATTCTTTTGTTTGAGGAGAGACGCAAGAGGGCATAGTGCCATCTAAAAGCGTGAAATCTGCCGATGCTAAGGGATCGGAGGAAGCAAGGGACCCGTGAACCAGGAAAGCAGACAACTGGCACCGCCAGACACGTTGGACGGCGACAGAAAGACGTGATATGATATCGGCAATCCGATAAACACCAGTCTTTGAACGTGCGAGTAACATGTCAATCAGGGGACCGGGCTGCCAGTGCTTCTGAGCTTGTAGTTGATTCATCAAGGTCTCTAGCGCTGTGAGGGGAGAGTCCCATTCTGCAAAAGTCGCTCGTAAAGCTGAAAGCGGTACGAAAGACCCGTTGGAAACAAGATCAGGATCGCGTTTCAAGACCTTGGCTTCTGTATCAACCACAAGTTTTTCGTACTCGTCCTTTAGGATCTGGTTTAACGTCGCGCAGAGCGCGCAGACATAACGCGACTTGGACCGGGAGAGGGTCGCACACGCCTTCTTTATATTGCGATATCTGGAAGCTATGTGTCCAAGGGCTTCAAGACATTGTTCTTCGCCTGGATGCAGTAATGGTCTGAAAGCAGGATGTAGATTGTGATCTGTTGGGAACAACGACGAAGAGTGGCCTGCGAGTACTAGTAACACCTCTGCAATCATGTCAAGACAGTCCTACATGTCAGTTTGGCTGAGAGGTGAATACATAAAGAAAGCAAAACTCACTTGAACAAAGACCTAAAATTTGAGACTTCGAACTTGGTTGACCGTTGAGGTGACTGTTATAATATTAATTGGAGGCTATTTCTGGATGAGTAAATCAGACCACAACACTGGAGGCAGGCATCTGTAACTTTTGAAACGTATCCATACCACCATGGCAGACAACGAGCACGAAATCGTAGAACGTCAAGTAGGCAAAGGATTCGAGGCCCGCTTCGACCTCGACGATGCATTCTCAGACGGTGAGGATGCTGATTATAACCTCGAGTTCAGCTCCGCAGCTATCAGGAAACATCTCGCCGAGAACCCGAGTTGGGCCGGAAATCATGACCGAGAACTTGAAGATGACGGGGAGACGGAGTATAACTCTGCGCGCGATCATGACACGTCGATATCAACTTTTTGTCTCGATGGGAGTTCAAACTCATATTCAGAGACTAGATCTCCTTCCTCGTCACCACCACCGCTGAATGCAGAAGAACAACCTGATGAGCAGCAGGTTCCTCAGGACTTCTCTGATATCACACTCTCAGAAGAACCGAATGCAAACGGACATTCGACTAGCCATGAAGATACTCAAGAGGAGGATGCCTCCGCTCCACGGGATACCTCCCCTTCGCGGGATACGTCATATCCCGTCGTTCACATTGACGTCAGTAGATCACCGCCAAGTCGCGTAATGATGAGTACGGGCGCAGAAAGCAATGGCGAGGATCATCAGGAAGACGAAACGGTATATCCGGTCTCGAATGTATCTTCTTCCTACCTCCCTCCGCCTAGTCATGATATTCCACCACTACCTCCATCCCCATCTTCCCCGTTACCAAAAAGCCCAACAACCCCAATCGTCACAAGTCAAAGAAGACAAACGTACTCAGCGGGACCGAGCGCCTTCCAGAAAGTAATGAGCAAGACGCGCCCTCATTTCCTGCCTCCAAAGAACCGTCAAGAAGACCAGAAACATATGGCGGACTGGCAGGCCATGATGAAACAAAGTCGCGCTGCAGGTTATTTTCTAGTCACATAAATCGTGGTTATATGTTGACTTGATAACAGAGGAAAAACGGCGGAAGGCACTACAAGAACGACGTTCAGCTCGCGAGCTCAAGATTGAGCAGTCCATGTACAAATGGGAGAAGGAGATACTTTCTGATTGGCGAGTCATTTATAAGAATCCCAATCTCCGCAGACTTTGGTGGAACGGTATACCCACGAAACTACGCGCTTCTATGTGGCAGCAAGCTGTCGGTAACGCACTCGCTCTGAGCAAAGGTAAGCGTCATATATGTGCACATATTTTCTGTCTACGTGGCCTTCATCGTATTTCAAGATAACTACAGGAACTGTTTCAGTCGAGCTACCCGCGCACTTTCGACCGGCTCATTTCCTGCCGAAACACTACAAACCCTCGAGCAAGACATCTTGTCCACCCTTCCCTCCCTACACATATTCCACCCCGAAACTGGACCCCTCTACCAAGATATTAAGGATATGTTATGCGCATGGGTAGTCTCTCGTGCAGACGAGGGTTTGGGATATGTGCACGGGACCGCTAAGATCGCCGGGATGATATTACTCAACATGAAGCCACAGCAAGGTTTCATCGTGATGAGAAATCTCTTGGAGAGACATTGCATGAGGTCACTATATGGCAGCGTTGCTGCCAAGGATGACGTGAGTGCTACAGATCGGCTTGGATCAGAATCTGACTGAATCGTAGTGCTTTAGGTTGAAGCCTATTATCGGTGAGCACAGGGACATGAGTGAAGGCATCTGTGTTTATCCTGCTTTTCAGGATATTCGACACGCTCTTAGCTGACTGCATGCCAAAAAGTAAGATTGCATATATCATATTCCACCCGTTCGGCTTAGTTCATTTTTCTCTAGTATACTTCAATTTCAAGCAACACCAAATATCGCCTGGTGCTTATCTCCCTGACTGGCTTATCCCGCTATTCTTGGACCACCTGCCCTTCGAAGCATGCGCACGTTTATGGGACGTTCTCCTCCTAGAAGGGGACTCTTTTCTTTTTCGCGCTGCTCTCGCTGTTCTTGCGGTCCTCGAACCTCGATTGTTCTTCCCCGACCGACAGGAGCTTCTAGATCTCCTCCGGTGGGTAACTCTTCAATTCTGTTATTGCACTGCTCAAATTCAACGTTACCAATACAGAGGTGAAAATAAGGCTGCACTAGAAGTAGCCAAAAGGGAAGGACGTTTACTAGATGGTGCAAAATATGACATCTACGGCGTAGACGAAGAAACGCTTTGGGAACGTATCGATAGTATGGAGGACTGGTGGAAGGAGTCTACATGGAGACGTCTAACGCAACGAGAACTGCCAGATTTGTGAATTAAAGATGTAGCACACTCGCAAAAACATCATGCTCGGGTCATTTTGAAGAATGGATCGTCATTGTACTACAAGGTTGTGCGAAGTAGGCAACTCGAATCGCAAACACAGGTAATGCAGATATCAAACAGGCGTTTCCAACCGACTGCAAACTTTATCGAAGATAGTGCATTCGTAACGCAACATCCAAGCGTTACATGTACCGTATGAATCTATCCAGCACTATCCTCATCCTCATCATCTTCCACCGCATTCTTGTAGAACGTGTACATTCTCCGTCGATTTGCATCCCGGGTTTCTGTTTCGCTTGCCACATCGAATATTTTTTGCAATATCGACTTGCGCACAGCATCTGCATCCATTGCTCGATCACTGTTTGAGCTAGAGGTGCAGGCGTTGACCAGTAGTTTCGAGTAATCAGGAGATAGTGTGCGCGCTTTCTTGCGGCTTGGGGGACCCGACGATGACTTCAGCAAATTATGCAATGGCTCAAACAATGACGATTGAATGTGTCGATAAGTCGTGTTTGTGGGCGTTCGTGCGGCGAGGACGATAAATGGCGACAACAGTGTGGACAACGGGACTGGAGTTGGTGATTCCGAGTTTGTGAGCGCTTTTTCAAGTTCCTCGATATATATCTCCGATAAGTGGAATGCAAGACTGGTGGGCACACGTATATCGTTGGGACTGCAGGAATAGATATAGTCTGCTTTCCGATATTTGTAGGAGGACTTCTCACCATAGCGGTCCGTTGGGGCCAGATAATATTGAGTTGTACTCCTCGACGGTGGCACTATCCCATTTTGTCCGCACAAGAAATCTGAAGCTCGCATTCACGAACTTCCTGATGAGCATATAATACTTGTCCATCCTTAATGCCAATATTAGTATCTGAAACATCACGGTATAAAATCACCGCACGCACCGAAGACGATCAATCCCATTCCACTCCCTGACTGTCATTGTCCAAAATCCCCGCAGAAAATTGAGTGACGAGGGTACATCAGTGATCGTAAGTATGAGCTCCGCTAGCTCCCCCGCTAGTGCCTGCTGTACGAGTGGTTTGTCTGACATCCAGAAACCTGGAATATGACATCAGATATGACGTGGACGATCGAGAATGAATGTGAATGTGGAGACACACAGTAGAAGATGCCCTTCCATAGCTTAGCCATTTCAAGATCAGGCAATACATTTTCGGAGTCACTGGACAGGAAAACAGCAAGGTTTTTTACGGCTTTGTCCCGTGTTTTCTTTTCTGCATCCAGTCAGCGAAGAAGAGTCAATACATATAATCTTAGCCTACCTGAGGATGCAAGATATTTTCCCAGAGGCGGAACAGCAGGAGTGGACGCAGCAGACATGAATATTCGATGTCACAAAATCTTGACAAGTCAGATTGCTTGAGGGAGCACGTGATTTCGCGCCAAAAAGGAGTACCCATTCTGAGGCCGACAGGGGATTGAGGAGCAGATCATCGATCTCTCCCAGCGACGGCGGTGACGGGCAGGGGCATTTCTCAGCATTTTGGAGCTCTTTCACGTGGCTTTCAAAGAACATATAAAGGGCCATACAGACGGCAGGATTCCCAGTACCCGTCATTATGTCAAAGGGACCCATCACATGCCATGGTGAGCACTTGTGTCGAAAAGATATTGCTAGTGATCATTGACTCCCTAAAGTCCTTGATGTCTCTCTTGGAAGACCAGCAGAGGGGGTGGAAGTCAACATTCAGATCCATCATAAAGGACAGAGAAATGTCGACATCTTCAGTCCATTTGCACATGGGTAAGTCGACCATCTTGAATACCCACTTACCGGCAGACAATCGTACTTTTGCAGCGTCACAGATGCCGATGGGCGATGCTTGAACTTGTTGCCTCCACGAGGATCCGATGAGGCTAGGTTGCAGAATAAACAAGTGGGTGCTGGGACTTACAAGATCGTCTTCAAGCCGAAGGAATATTTTGAAAAGACAGGCAGAAAATGTTTTTATCCCTGGGTGGAGGTAAGATTTGTTTGCTAGCCAGGCAGTACTTGTTCTATGACATCGTACTCATGTGCACAGATCACTTTCGAGATTGAAAATCCAGAAGAACATTACCACATCCCACTTTTGATTAGCCCGTATTCTTTCACCACTTACAGGGGAAGTTGAGTGCATATGGAACGAAACGCTTGAGGAAATCTGCGATCCAGCCAGACAATGTATTACCTTGTTGTAATAATGATCCCCCGCAATGACCAAATATCTCGACGATCTTCGAATACAAAATAATGCCAGTGGAAAACAAGGAACATGGTGGACAGATGGGAACGTCTACACGCGTCTAATAAACATCATATAAGGACCTTGTTATATGTCACACCCTTGATAACACCACCGCGCATGGATGTCTTAACATTGTACAGGAATTGTTCACGATTCTTTCGTAGTTCTTCTGCTGCCTCTGTCAAACGTAGTCAGACAAGCTCATCCATTTAGAAGCAAATCAAGCGAACCTTTGTTCAATGGATCATCTGCATTAGGCTCCAAGAAAAGGTATTGTAGGCCGACCATGACCGAGTTCAAATTTAAGACAGGTTTCCAGTCTTCTCGGAGAATATTCAAACACACGTTTCCCTCGAGGTCAACGTTTGGATGGTATATCTATATCAAGCAGATTTATATCACGTAGCTTTTGAGGTAAAGGAAACACACTGTTTGCATGCACTTGACTTTGGGTGGTTCGTGTGGATAGTTGGTGTTGATGGTGAATGAGAAAGTGAAAGCACCACCCTTGTACATGCCTGACAAGTTTGGTCAGTAAGGCAGGTGTTTTCAGGATCCAGCAGAAACACCTTCATCAGGGGTGATGGTGAGAGTGAAGTTCAGGAGGTCGGTAGGGTCCGGGAAGTCCGTCTTCATGGTGGGAGGGAGGTCAAGTTCGGTCAGATCTGACATCGCATACGTTAAATTCATGAATTCATGAAACACAACAGGAAAGCCGGTACATACCTTTCTGCACTCGTATCTGTGCAGCACTTGTTTTCGGTCGCTTCTTGGTTGCAGCGTCCTCGTTCTTCTTCATGCTCCATATCTAAGCTCATTAGGACCGTGCACTTAATGCATGAAGTTCTGGTGCGATGTACAGACCTTGATCATGATGACAGTCTAAAGGGAGTGTACAGGTGATAGTTATTGCGAAAGGTGCCTACTTACAATGATGGGAGGTAGATGGGGGAACAGGGTGAACCAGTGCGGAATGTGCCGAAATAGCGGCTGCCTTCAGTGATGCAAGCATGCTTGTAAGTCTCCTCGAGGCCGAATTCGATGTGCATTTTGACGGCTTCCATGTTCGGGCGGTAGAAATGACATCGGAGTATATTGCCTCTCACTGATCAAGGAGAGTTTCACTTCCAAATTCACGTCGCCTTGCTCGGAGCCCACCGGACTATTTACAATAAAAATCGGCTACAGATAGTATACTAGCCTTTAGGGAGCAACGCGCGGGGATGGCCTTGGATGGACGAAGGTATCCTTTGATAGGTCTTACCTTAAAGTTGCTCCTCTCGGGAGCAGCTTAGACTCTAGAGCAAGAGCCCCGGGCCAGCAGTCTACGATTAGAACAGGCCTGTGACTCGCATTTATAACTTAAGAACTAGTCATCATTACGTTCACTGATTTCCACCATGTCTGAGTCAGCGCTATCAGAAACCCTCCCAGTCATTGACCTGGATGTCTTCTTGTCTCAACCCACGCAATCAATCAGAGTGCAAGAGGAATGCAACAAGGTCTGCCTCTTACCACCCGTGATCTACTAGGTCGTTCTAATCACTCAACTCGCAGGCCGCAGATGCATTGATCACATACGGGGCACTCCTTGTACATGATTCTCGCGTATCAGAGGAAGACAATGACGCTTTCCTCGATCTCATCGAGGACTATTTCGCGCAGCCTGTCGAGGACTTAAAGAAGGATGAACGGCCAGAGATTCATTATCAGGTTGGCGTGACCCTGGAGAACACAGAGAAGCCCAAATGTGCCGTGGATGAGCCGTGCTTGGATATTATCGCCAACCTGGACCCAGCCGAACGGCCATTAGATATATCCGGGCACCATCCTGACCCCAAGTGCAGGTTCTTCTGGAAAATGGGAACTCCCCCTCCATATGAGACCGAGTATCCGGCGCTTAATGCTCCAAATGTCGTGCCCCAGGCACCTAGAATCAGTGAGAAGTGGGAATCCACTATGGAGAAATGGGGGCATTCCATGAAGAATGCGTGAGTCCTGAAGACGTATTATTTGTAGGCTGTCACTAACACAAACAATAGTGTCGAGAGTATTGCTGAAATGACAGCGATCGGTCTCGGACTTCCTCGAGAATTTATCAAGGACGCAGGCAAATATGGGTCAGTAGTTCATCTACCATCTTATGGGATATTACATTGATGCGGCGGATAGCCCTCATCTACTTGGCCCAACGGCTTCTGATTTGGTGAAGTATGGGGGAAATGATACCATACTTGCCGGCTTTCATACAGATCTAAACTGCTTAACGATCCACGGTCGTTCAAGGTATCCAGGACTCAACATCTGGGCACGTAATACTGGGAAGCGCATCCCCGTTAGATTCCCACCCTCTGGCCGTTACCTACTCGTGCAAGCAGGGAAACAGATCGAACATTTAACCGGAGGCCTCATCAAAGCTGGGTTCCACGAGGTAGTCGTGAACGAGGCTACGCTGCAGGTCATACACTACCGAATTCTATGGTGTAAGTGATGAGCTGACTGCATTTTTCTAGACTGTTGAGCGGCGCAAAGAGACTCACTCTGACCGGCCTAATATTCGCATATCATCGACATTTTTCTGGCACCTCTCGTCCGATTATGAGCTTGTTCCGATCCATAAGCTATCCGAACGTGCAAATGCATTCAATTTGAGTCAGATAGTGGATCAGCGTACAGTTTATGAACGAATGAAGGTTGGACAGCAGGTTCAGAAGTGAGTGCCAAAAGTTACCACCCTCGAAGCTAAATCGTACTAATATCTGGCAGTGAACTCAAACATATTGCTCTCATGGCCTAAACTAGATATGTTTAGAGTATGTCCGTCAGTGTATGCATAACAAGGTATCTGCAGGACACAGCTCATCCATACCGGCGGACATGCGTGCTCGGTATATATATCCAGCCGTGTATGTATAGTATCTCTGACTTCACCTATCATACTTGGTAGTTCTTCTTCCCTCTGTTACGAGGCACGAGACTACGATATCGTCCATGTAAGGTCGTCCCTCCGAAGTGATGTCCAATGTCTGAAGCTCCCCCTTCTTTTTGGTCGGAATGAAAGTAGCGAGAATTAGAGGATTCTGCAACGTTCCGAACTTAGTACACTGAACGGATATCACCTATACACCAAGAACATCTTTGAGCAAATTGCTCATTTACATAATGGCAGGAAATCGCACTTTGTTTTCCGCACAATTTGTTTGCCACATGAGACGCATGTCCTTATTAAAATGCCACTCAAATTGCATCTGTCGGTTCCAGGGATAACAAGGTACGAAAGTCATATTGATCGGACGAGGCAACGACTTACCTTTCGGCGGTCCCTGGACCGTTGCAAATGTACATCGTCAAGATAAGCTATCTTATGCCTCCTTGGCCCTCTGTATTCACCAGTCCCACGATATCCATCTTCGTCGTGTGATATCGACCGTCTATGGACGATGGACGTCATATGAAGGATTAGTAGAAGATCGTCGAGGGAAATTCGGAAGACCAAACTGAATTTCTGCGATTATCTGACCTTGCTCTGTTCCTCTGCGAATAGTTGTGGTGCATATCTGAGGTCTGAAGCAGTCATTCGAGACAGATATGTGATATAGAGGACGTGAATTTGAAGAGAGCGCATGAGGCAAAAGCAGCATAGCATTTGGACCAAAGGGTGAAAATGTGAATGGACCTCTTGCTTCCACGTCAGATGAAGATGGCCCTCTTGTTTCTACGTTAGCTGAATGGTCTCTGTTGAAATGTAAGACTAAGTTGGTGACGAGTAATACTCAACAAGACCTTGCGGTGGCTCCAACGAGGGTATCAGTCGATGAATTGGCCTGGGGCGCTAACACCACCAGCCTTGGTCCTTCCGGTACAACTCTTGGGAGTTCTTCTTCTTCCTGCATTGAATGTTGAAGTGCAACACTGTAACTAGAAATCAATGGTCAGGATTGTAGCAAGAACCAATTGAATGAAATGATACAAACCTTGGAGGTGCACTGCGTGTGGTTATGATGGAGACAGCGTCCGACATGGTGTCTTATAGCGAAGTTGAAAGCAAAGGCCACAGGACCTGCGTAGTAAGCCCGAGCTATTTATCCGTCCAGTGCCCAGACGGTGGAGTGGGACACCCCCTAGGGAGGGGGTGAGGGAGACCGGGGTTTGCGAGGGTTTACAGAACAAATGATCTGATCGCCCAAAATAAGTCCCCTGCAACTAAAGATGGAGCACCCGCCCATACGCGTGAGCTAACAGGCTCCTTCGGCGACGACCAGAGTTTTAGATTTACGACCAACCCGACTTGATGTCGAAGGAAGATAGAAGACTACGTGCAATGCAAACTCACCCACGAAACCAATTGTGACTGGGATTCTTCAGCTGCTGAAAAAGGTGGTGAAGTTGAATTCAGTTAGTGTATAAGATGATGCAGGCCGAATAAGTAGGTAGCCGTTGAAATAACATAAATCTCCGCTAATGCCCACGAGGAACAGCCGCGCCAAAAACGCGCAGGACCGACTGAAGTTTTGCCAACATCTCATCCCACTCTGCATCAGGATCGGACAGCGCAGTGATGGCTCCTCCAGCGCCAATCACCCATTGCTCTGGCTCGTGAACGCCAGGGTAGAAATCGGGATTATTGAATTCCGTCCACGAATGAGCATCGCATTCGTATCGATCATCGTATTTGAAGCAACTTCGGATGGTAACAGACCAGTCTCCACCACCTCCAGCGCACCAGTAACCAAAGACACCAGAATAAACATTGCGTTCCTCGTCTTCCAGTGTTTGTAGGATCTCAACACTGCGCTTCTTCGGGGCTCCAGTCATGCTACCTGTGAAGTATATTAGCGACAGTTGAATCAAGAACAGCTCTACAAGACATACCCGGGGGTAAGCTGCGTCTGAGAACCTCCCACCCCAGTGCGCCATTAGCATAGTGGCTGGCAGTTTTATCGGCACCTTCTGCTGACTGGCCTTCGATGACGCTAACAAGCTGCCACACCGTCTTGCACTCCTCCACAGTGCAGAATTGTTTGACTTCTACATTCTCCCCAACAGCTCCATGCATATCATGCCGAATAAGATCGACAATCATGAGGTTTTCGGCAACCTCCTTCTGGCTGCCCCTGAGCGCTTGCTCAGCAACAGCACGGGTGATATGAGGGCCCTTGCGTAAGGTGCCCTTGACGGGACATAGTTTATACGTAGTTCCAGGTGGACGAGTATATGAGAGGAACCGTTCTGGTGACGAGGCTAGTAAGGTTGTGGGATGCAATCGAAGGTACGCAGCGTGAGGGGCGGGGTTGAGCTCGCGAAGATGTTTATAACGCTGCCAGGATGGGGAGTATGTCGATGAAGCCTTGGGTGCCAACGGGTCGTTCAAAGTGATGTGAGTATTAGCTGTAAGACACAGCTCATAGGATTCTCCGGCGAAGAGATGCTCTTTCGCAAGATTAATGCGGGATCTATAGAGGTCCCGGTCTGGTAAAATGACAGTAGACGTATTTGGCCGCGCCTTGGTTGAATAAGACGTAGTATTATACGAAGAATATGTTGAATAATTACGGGCGGCAGAGTGAAGCTGTTCGGCCATTTCCGTCAGCCATTCGTTGTCGTCTTCTGTGATAGATTGGACATAAATGTGTCCAGAAGTTGAGTCGAGAATTATGCTGCGCTCTACGAACACGAGGTTGACATCAGGGTGTCGTGTCTGGCTAGATACCCGATCTGCTGATACTCTGAGAGAGTCGGTACCGAGTTCGTAGCTCAGATAGCCAATGAGGCCACCCCAGAATGGTATTTCCGAAGAACCGCCAGAGACCTTCCGCTTGTTCATGAAAGAGGTAAGCCAGGACCACACGTCGTGAGATCCCAGATCTATTTGATCGCACGACTCCCCATTTGCCAAATGAACGAAACTATTTCCAATGGTGTATGTGACTCGGAGGGACGTCGAAGTCAAACAGCCGATGATAGTGAAGCGGCCTGGGTGTGCAGCAGACTCTAGCATAACGAAGGGAGACGAGTCATCGTCGACGCCCAAGACCTCACATATGTCAGGAGCAGACAGACCCGGGATGCTCAATCTTATCGTAGAAGCGGATAGTGGCGTATTGACACGAGGGGCGCTTGGCAATGGGCGGACGTATGGCCACGGAACGCCAAAGATTGCATCTGCTTTCTGATCCCATGGGCGTGTGACTCGCCCACGAGAAAAAGTCCAAGTCCGCGCTAAACGCCAAAAGTTTAACATGACTTCAATACCTCCACCCCGCGTGAGAACTGATTCAGGATGATACTGAACAGCCCAGAAGGGTCGAGTGCGATGTCTAAGGGCCATTACTACCCTCCCATTCCCCTCATCATGTGTGGATGCAAGTTCTTCAATATCCTTCGCACCACTCAGCTCGACGTGGAGGGAGTGGTAACGAACGGCATCCACGGGGCCGACGCCCTTGAATATATCTGTGCCATTATGCTCGACAGCAGACACATGACCATGCTTGACGACAGAGAGCCTGCGTAATTTGGCCCCGTTTTCAAGAGCTAAACTCTGAAGGCCGAGGCAAACGCCGAAAACTGGCAAAAGATGTGCGTCGTCAATCTTCCATAGGTCTTTGACGAGACCAATGTCCTCTGGAATATCTGGAGATCCTGGGCCGGGGCCGACGATGACACCAGAGAAATAGGGCAGATATGATGATAGATCTTTAAGTTCTATGTCATCATTCTTGATGATGTGCACGTAGCAATTTGGGATAGTCTTCCGACACAAGGCTGCTAAGCTATTGAAAATGGTTGAGTGGCATTCCTCAGTAAGAGTAAGAGGACTTACTTGTACGTGAAAGAGTCATATGAGTCGACCAGCAAAATCCTTGGGGGTTCAGGACTCATTGAAAACAGAAGAACAGGAAGGTAGAGAAAATGGAGAGAAGCTGAGCCTAAGTCTTAAGATAAGAAGAGAAAGTCGAAGAGATACTCATGAGTAAATAAGTTGGTATGTGGTAGATACCCATGACTCGGATCATCAAGTGAAACTCTCGGAGTTTCGGAGTCAATAATAATAGATCGCTAGTACAAGCACGGCTGAGACTCAGTGTCACTGTCAGCGAACGCTGATGAAGGCCAATGAACACACAACTCAACGATAGTCTATCACAACAATGGTTCACAAAGGTGCGTGCAACACAGTCTATATCTTTGCCTGACTGGATTGATCATCGATTTAGTTCAAATACATATGCGTACCGCTACTGGAGAAGTCACAGTTATCTGCCGGGACCGTAGCAAATATATTGCCTCTGCTGTCCAATCTTGAAAGCACACTGCTTGATGCGGGTGGAACTGGATTCACCCTATCTCAGTCCTTGGTGTCATACATATTTTTCCCATTATCCACAATCCTCCGCCGGAATGACTTGTCTGTCATCCCGGACCAAATTCTGGAGAAGATATTTGGTGTTCTTGCCATTCTATGTGAAACATGGTGGTGGTACTGCGACATACAGATATGGGACCAGATATTCAAGTTATCCAGCTCGGTCATCGGGGGTGTCGAAGGCAAGGGCAAGGGCAAAGTCAGGGATGATGAAACTAAAGAAGCAGCCGCACGATGTCTGTGGGCTATTCTTCGGGAACGTCGCGCAGACGAAGCGCCACAAGGATCTCCCGAGGAACTATTGCACACACGTGTTTCACAGTTTCAAGTTCATTCCCAGAGCCTGCAATTCATGCCTATCCTCGGACAGACTATCAATACGCTCCTTCTCACCGCAAAGTCTCCTCATCTCAAATTGCAACGCATTTCGCTGAGGATTCTGCGTGCACTCATCAGCGTATATGCTTCAGAGCAATTTTTACCTTCCATCTTACCCGGTGTCGTGAGCAGCATGACCAGAATCGCTCTTGGGATGTCGAGCAAGAAGGGATGGGTCAATGGAGATATCGTTGCTTTGAGTCTCGGGACCCTGGAGCCGGTAATCGTGAAGTCGTTAGGAGACGATGTATCCATCCGAGAGGGTGTCGTTCGGAGTGTCGTGGACCTGGAAGACTTTATCAACCTCACAGACGCCCCTGCGGTGGATCCGAAACCACCTGAGTTACCTCCCTACTTGACTCCACGTACTTCGAGTTGGTTGCGTGCGTCGGCATCCCAACTGCACATCGCGATAAATTCTCTAACACCTCTCGTGAATCATCCGACGCCGCTCGCTTTGGTTGCCTTGTCGTCTTTCTCAAGGACCATCCTTGCCTCCACATATTTGACTCTTTCCCAATCTCGACCTCTTCTATTGTCTTGGCTCTTGTCACTATCAAACTGTGCTTTCCCAGAGGTTTCGCAAGCCGCCCATCACGCCCTATCGGAACTCCTAACAGCCGCTTCAGATGCGAGACTACCGCTACTCCAAGCACTTCTTGAAATATCGAAAGAGAACCTCAGTTCTTTGCCTCGATCCATCGTTTCCCAGGATGACACCAAGGTGGAACATATCGCAGGCCAGATAGAGGCAATCTGCCGGTTGGCTACGTCCAGTAGCATGTCTTCTACAGGCCTCGGTCTGACGTCAATCTCCTTGGGTATTGACACGCTATTGGGGCCAACTGGCGGAATCGAGAAGTGGGGTTTTACTCTACTTTCTGTCTTGGAGTTCACAAGTCCACAAATGAGTGTCAGCCAGGGTTCCGTCGCTCAACTCTTGTTAGAGGACAATGCAGACAACCTGAACACAGTTAATTTCCCTGAGGTGATGTTAAAAAACGCTCTCGGAAGGTCCACACACGATGCTCTGGCTCGCATGCTACGCGCTTTGGGGAGAAGCAGCGGCGAAAATAGCATCTACGCTGTTGAATGGTTCATCAGTATAGGGCGGTATTCACGAACCAACAATGCCATTGCAGCATTATGGTGTGCTGCTCGCATCCTTGAAGGGATCAGCGGCTTTGGTCTGGACGAAGGTGGCATGGCTATTTCGAGTAGGCCCCGCAGCAGGAAACTGGAGCGGTTTGCAAGAGGCTTAGCTCGTGACCTCGCTGAGTCATGGGACGAAGAACCAGATCTCAACAGCCAGACTGATATTCCCCGCACGGATCGTCAGATGGATGACTCGTTGCTGGAGGTGGGATTTACAAGGGGCTTTAAGACTATCCGTGCCACCCTGCAGGTTGCAGAGCCACGAGCTACACTGCCCACTCTGTCCGAAGATCAACCCATGCTGCATCAGATATTTCGCTTGCAGTTGCTTTCAATCAGCGCGGGAATTTTGCAGGCTCGCTATACCCCCGTTCTTATCCAGGTCCTATATCCGGTTTTACATTCGATCGTATCGCCCACACCCCATCTTTCGTTGACCGGGCTCGCGACACTGCATTTTATGTCAGCAGCCATGTCATACGCCTCTCCAGCCAATCTCCTACTGTCGAACTTTGACTACGCATTGGACTCTGTTTCCCGCCGCCTTAGCCGCAGATGGCTTGACATTGATGCGACGAAAGTGATGGCCGTGCTTGTTCGCCTCGTAGGGGCTGATGTGGTGCAGAAGGCTGGTGATGTCGTTGAAGAATGCTTTGATCGTTTGGATGAGTATCATGGGTACGAAGTCATTGTCCAAGGCTTGGTGGGAGTGTTGGGAGAAGTGATCAAGGTCATCGAGGCTGAAGAGCCTCTCACCCAAAAGGAAGATCAGGACGACACGCAGTCGTCGATGATAACCAGTTCATTGGAGCCACTCTTTGAATGGCTTTCTCATCGGAAGGATCTTCCGCCTCATGAAGACGCTGGTGACCACGGTCCTGCCCCTCATAAGGCATGGGGTACTACCAAGGCAGATGAAGAATCTACTGAAAAACAGTCAGATAGTCCTACCACACAACCGAAAGTTGCCGAAGATACCGAGCCTGCGCCCACACCGGGACAAGCTTTAACCAAGCAGATGGTTTCACGATCTATCTATTTTCTTACACACGCTTCACCCGTCATTCGCGCTCGGATCCTGACCTTGTTAAGTTCCGCCACCCCGGTCCTCCCCGAGTCAGCCCTGTTACCATCTATTCATCTCGCATGGCCATTCATCTTGAATCGTCTTAATGACGCTGAGCCATTTGTAGTCAGCGCGGCTGCTGGCCTTGTGGAATCGCTCGTGACCCATGTTGGCAGTTTCATGGGCAGGCGAGTGTGGGACGATGTCTGGCCCCGTTTTGGCAACATTTTGAAAAAGCTAGACGCATCCGACAATCAGAATGCCCTTGCACGCCGTGGCTATGGAGCGGTAGGAACGGAATCAGCATACACTCACTCTCATCGCTTATATCGCTCCATTTTGCGGACGATGACAGCTGCCGTAGCCGGTGTCCACATGCAAGATGCATCCGGTTGGCAGGTCATACTCGCATTCAGGCGCTTCTTGCACAAACAGGCACACGAGGAACTGCAGGCCTGTGCAAGAGAGTTGTACGTCGCGCTCGGCAGGGGTAATGAAGATGCCGTATGGCTGGCGCTTATGGCGACGTGTGGACATTTGACTGGTGAAGTCGCTTACTTGAGAGAATACAGGTGGGATATACAAGACAATGTACGCGTAATCCTCGATGCGTAAAGGACGTTATCGTGATATCGTACCTTACTACATATCAATCTTCCAATCTTATGATTCAGGGGGTGGAACGTGTCGGAAGATGTCTACCCCAGCTTCCTGGAACAATCGTGCAGAAGCGTCATCTCTGTGGTAATTTGAGATAAATACTGCGTAATATGTCGACACACTTACACCTTATAGCTCAAATTGTAGACCACTCTTTTAACACCGCTCTGGATGATCTTGATGGTACATTTCAAACACGGACATCTAGGCCCAGAATGAAATCCAGCAGTAAAGTAGTAATGTTGTACCCACGTATTGCAATACATAGTGGCATTCGCGCCTACCCGATCTCTTCCTGCTTCCAAAAGCGCATTTTCTTCGGCATGTAGGCAAAGACATTCGGTACCATTAGTCGCCGATGTGCGATTGCAATGTCCGCATCCCCCTGCATTTTTATTAGCAAGTGACCGGGGGGAGGGAAAGATAACTACCGTCATTGCAGTTTTTGACACCACGAGGAGTACCGTTATATCTGTGGGCCGAGATAACAGCTTTGATATCCGAAGTACAACTTGGACATACCCTGTGGAAACGATGCGGTTTTCACGGACAAGTATGGCGCCCACGCGGCGTTTCATACAGTTGGAACGTTGCGAAGCAAGATCTGCGAGCGTCTGAAGCCCATCTAATCCATCTGAATCCATCAATGATGTAGAACAACGTTCATACCATGAAATAGGTATCCCATTGAGGTCTAAGTCGATTGGTATTCGTAATATCTAAAGAATCCAGGTGATGATAGAGTTCTGTGATGGAATCGAAGGAATTGACGATTTTGAGTTTGACCTGTGGACTTGCGCGGCGGAGCAGTGAAAACCCTCCGGGAGAGTGTGGCCCTACTCTGTCTCCAAACACTTCGTGGTCGTGTGCCTGCACGAAGTCTTCGAGAGTTGCTATGTTTATTAGACTAAGTTGTGCCTCAGCTAAACGTTCAGCATCAGCTGACGAGATAAATACCGGTGGCAACGGTGATAACGTTGCAAGATGGGTGCATCTATGCTAATTAGCATGAAGAACGGGCGCCTGATGAAGTAGTTCACTAGTCTGTCTGAGTCGAGGTCAGTCGTAACAAAATTTGAGCGCCAATGCTGTGTGACGTGATCCAGCAACAGGGCTGGTGAGGCAAAGGAAAGAGTTTTCACGTTTGAGTTTTGAGAGGAAGATAGTGATGCAGTGGGCGAGTCCAAAAGGCGTTTGTGCTCATCGCCAATGGTATTGGGCCGCAGCGGAAGCAGGGGCAACACCGGCGAGACAACCGGATTTTGAACGCTTGCTGAGATCTGAGGGGACCATTGTTGGTCTTTTGAATTCAGAGAACAGGGTGTTTGGCAGGACCTGCCTCTACATCCTTGTCGTGTAAGTGGACAGACGTAAAGTCTTTGGTGGCTAGGTAATTTTCGACAGTGGACTTGCCCGAAAAACGCAAACCAATTATAGCAATAAACATCGAGGCGTGATACACACGAAAGACAAAGTAGCAGGTCGAGGCGAATGTTGCGAATATCAAGAAGTCACGTGATTTATTATAATACATAAAATAAACAAATGACATCATTGGAGGGCTGCTAATACTTCAAATTTTCGTCGAACGTAACGTTGCCTATCAAGGGTTGGTCATGTGTCTGGTGTCTTTTTAGCCGCCATATTTCAGTGGGTGGTGCGCGGCGAATTGGAATTAAGGATATCGGAATATTCGGCCAGGCTGTCCCGGAGCGTGTACTGATGGGCCAGGCACAAATTGAGTCAATGCGGGACATTCATCTTGATCGATATTCGAGAGTATCATAGCTCACTGGAAGTATAGATCTCGGCGTTTACATGAATACCACAGCCTCTGGTCTGGGGCCAATTTGAAGAATCTTGGCAAGTGTGGGCTCAGCTGAGCCCTTCAAGTTTAGTAAGAAGATTGGTATCAGGCGCTACTGACTCGAAGCTCCTTGAAAGTCGGATCTAGTAGGGTGACGTGCGGCGACAGACGGTGAGGGATAAGGCCAGAAGATTGACATCGGATCGGCACGACAATATTACAAAAACGACAGCTATGGAAGAGTTGTCAACATCAAGAATTACTTGAGACGCAGTGCCGCCATCGGAGAACCTTGGAGTCTCCTTTACGTTGATTAACGCCTTGATCTGACGTGGTACGATGTAGCCGAGGACTCCGATAACACTGGGTTTCAAGTCTCTTGTTGATGGTCATGTGGTTGAGAAGGCAGTACAGGATCATTAAGAATGACCAGTGACGGCAAAGAAGCAGAATCCCGGAATATGCAGAAGTTTCTTGGTCTAGATAAGGGACGCAAGTGGAATATAGCGCCTGCCTTGACATTATCTTCCGCGCTTTGCGAGTGGTCATGCTAGTGTCTAGAAGACATATGTTGCACATTTAGGGCCCAGCTTAAGAAGAGTTGAGTGCGTCAGTTGGGAGCAGATCAGATCAGATCGGATCCGTTCTAATAGAACGGAAAGTATATTTGGACCATGTTTGGTGTTGTTTGCATCGCAGGGCCGGTAAACAAGTTTAACAAGTTTTGCCGTGAATTAAGTATTAGCTTGAAGCTTAGCTTGAAGGTTTACAGTTCACACCGACAGGCTTTGAACACAACCCAGGCTGGCAGATTCGATGATGCATATGGCAGACAAAATCATCTTGTTTTCCTCCCAGGAACCACGCATGTTGAATGAAAAAAAATTACAACATGCTGTACGAGCGCTAGTAGTAATCAGGCAGGCATAGCGACATTTTTCACTCCCCACTGGCTGGCATGCATGTCATCCGGTCGATCGGTCTCCCAATTACAGCTTATCTGCAGTGTACACAGACTCTCATGGGCTTCGCACGCACCGTTCCGCCGCAAGTCAATCAGATGCGTCCCGGCGCATAGCCTCGAGGGATTCGAATTTTATTCATTTTTGGTCTGTGGGATTTCATATTGCTACCTGGTACCAGTAACGTATAAAGAGGTGCGCCATTTTCAGCTGCTAAAATTTTGTCAACGGCGCCTCGACTGCCGTTCCATCTATTTACGATGATCGAAATCCAGGATGTAGCTGCCCGAAAACGAAAAGAGCGCGAGGCAAAGCTATCCGCATATCGCAAAGGGCGCATTTATGTTCCAAGGGATGCCGTCGATCTTTCGCAGTACCCGCTCAGCAAGCTCACAGAGACGGAGCGTATCATCGTCCATTGTGATGCAACAGCGATCGTAGATTTGATCCGAAAACGAGTCTATACTGCGCAGGAAGTTCTGCGGGCCTTCGTTAAAGTAGCGGTGGCTGCCCAAGATGTCACCAACTGTCTTTCAGAAGTTTTGCTTGATGAAGCATTCCACCAAGCCAGCAAGCTTGACCAACATCTAGAAAACACTGGAAATGTCATAGGACCACTGCACGGTTTACCAGTATCCATCAAAGATCACATCAAAATAAAAGGTCTGGACACTTCGTCAGGATATCTTGGTGAGTACTATATGTTCGGCCCAAACCAGTCGTTTATCGCCCTTTTTATATCAAGGCTGGGCATATAAAACTGTTGCGGACAGGGACGCACTGCTGGTAGAAATTCTACGCAACGCCGGTGCGATTCTATACGTCAAAACACAGACTCCACAAACTTTACTTGTCAGTGGTGTTGTGTACGTCTTTGTGCATTCGCTTACCTGGTTTTAGTCACTTGAGACGGACAACAACGTGTTCGGCAAGACTATTAACCCGTTTAATCGCAATCTGACCCCAGGAGGAAGCAGTGGCGGCGAAGGGGCGCTAATAGCATGTCATGGTAGCCCTATGGGCGTTGGAACCGATATCGGCGGGAGCATTCGGATCCCTGCAGCCCATTGTGGTTTGTATGGGCTGAAAGGATCAGTGGCACGTCTGCCACATTCTGGTCTCTTGGGCTCTCATGACGGGATGGATGCAATCGTGGGTTGTGTCGGACCGTTGGCAAGGTCTGCAAGGGACCTCGAGTTATTCTGTCGAGTAATGCTCGATGCAGAGCCGTGGCTCAATGAACCTGCACTCCTGGAAATGCCATGGAAAAGAGGTGTGGCGAACGGGGAAGGTTTACCGGACAAACTTGCGATTGCTATCCTTTTTGATGATGGCGTTGTTACACCGCATCCTCCAATTACGCAGGCCCTGAACAAATACAAACACGCCTTAGCACGTGCTGGTCACGACGTGATCGAATGGCAGGCGGTGGATCATCAGAACGGATGGGACCTCATTGTAAGATACCTTTGATTTCCGGTATTAAATCTAATGGGTTTATTCTTCGCGTAGGCGAAGCTGTATCTACTGGATGGCGGAGCGGAGTACCACGAAACCATTAGAGCAGGTGGAGAGTCCGAGGTACCTCAAACCGAATGGATCCTCAAACACGCACAGGGACGAGATCCGTATACGCCTGCAGATATATTCAAGCTCAACTTGGAACGGGAAACGTTCCGTTCGAAAGCATTGGCACACTGGAATGCTACGCAACGACGTACTGTTAGTGGGCGTCCTGTGGACGCCATTCTCTGTCCGGTTGCGCCTACATTGGCTCCGCCCCATAACACGACCAGTTGGTGGGGTTATACCTCTCATTGGAATCTGTTAGACTTGCCAGGCGTTGCCTTTCCCGTCGATCGGTTCACTGCCACAGCATCTGCCACCTACCCACCTCTTCCACATTCAAGGAATGATCTTGAAAATTTTATTCATAGTCAATGGAACCCAACCACATATGATAATACTCCCATATCTCTACAGCTCGTGGGTCGGAGGCACAACGAGGAAAAGTTGTTGGCTATGCTAAACGTTTTGGAAAAGGTGTTTAAAGAGAATGCCTTGTAAGCCCGAGAGAGGTGTTCAAATATTCATATAAGTAGTATCTAGGTGACTGTTAACACGAGTGTTACATAATATCTTCGTAGAATGCAAATACACTCAATATACGCTATGGACAACGTTCCTTGTAAAATTCATTGCATGGCCTCATGACCATCGTACGACCTCCGACCACGATGTGCATTACGGCATGTCTGACCCTTTTTTTTTTTTTTTGGTCAAGTCACCAGGGACCTTGAAACGTTTTCACAAGCGCTCCTTGGGCGCTCCCACTTATCTTGAACAGTTTTTGAACGTGGAATTACTACCACTGCCTATTCCCCCTTTGTATACAAGGTCGGAGTACGTGGAGAACGTCGCCGATACGTTGCATGTGGTTCACAACGTATCTCCCATGTGACTCCGCGCTGGCCTCCGCAATGCCCCCACAGGATGGCACTTGCAAGCTACTACTGGCAGGCTGAGGCCTGTGCTTGGACCGTTCGTCAGCATATACTGTCTCACGAAAAGACAACAGACTCTTCGATGCTGTACCCTTAAAGTGATCGCCGGAGCGGTGAGTGTCATCAACCGAATACTGTATGATGGAGTCGCCTGCCAGGCGAGTACCTTAATCATCTATGGCCACAGGATGGAGGACTTGGACGGCAAGTCTTCCATTATCTGTGCCACAACGTTCAATTTATTGTATTTTCCTATCCCTGTATAGTTATTCTCCACGTTTTCACGTTCGTAGACGTTGGCCCTCTTATCCAGCCTGTGCTTTCTATGAGTATCGGAACGTTTAGGTTAGATTCTTGAGAAAAGGTAGTGCCGCAGGTGCTGTAGCTGCAGAAATTTACTACTATAAAGCAAAAGCGGGCTCGAGGATCCAGCTACACTCATACCCAGTCTTCTAACCTCCTAGCCTTTTAACCTTCCAGCCTTCTGACCTTCCAATCCTCACATAAAGCATGCCTGGCTTACTACTCTCCTCTATTCAGCGCTTTGACCTCTCCACGGGCATCTCAGAGGCTGGATGGCACGCTCTACTCTCTAATGCTGCTCGTGCCAATCTTGTTCTTCCCCATGCAGAGAAAGTTTTTGGCCGTCAAAAATTCACGCCCAAAATCGATGCTGCTGACCAGCTTTGGTTGGCATATTCGCAGCCTGGAACTTCCGAAATATCCCTCGTGCTTTCCTGCACAGAGGGACCGCTAGACAAATACCCCCTGTTCATCATTCCCACAATCCCCATTGCTGATTTTACCCCCGAGCTCATTGAAAGCTCCACGGAGGCGCTATGCAGCGCACTTCTGGACGAGCCTGGCTTCAGGAAGGAGCGAGTCTTTTCCATTTTCTCCGTTGAGACCATCGCAGAGGCCTTCGCTCTGACATGGGAAAGACTCACAGGGATTGGTCGCATCGAGGAACCGTATTACAGTGCATTTTTCTCGGTGTGTACCGAAAGGACATTGGTCCGCCAACAGCGGCCTCCTCGTCCATCAGAGGATGTAATGCTCGACCCGCGGCTTGCTGTAGAACAGGACACTGAAGATATTGCTGTACTGTGCCACGATTTTGCAGCAACTTCGGTATGTCTATTGCATCCTTTTTCTAAAGGTCAAAACGTTTATAAATGAATCTCTTTAGCCCCCGTTCTGCCTCAGTATGGAGAAAGCCCGCAAAGAAGCTAGGCTTTTGATTGCAAATAAATCAGTTTGGGTCCTCGAGATCAAAAGGGGCAATGAAAAAACCGAAATTGCCACTATTGTTGCCGCGACGCGGAAGTCAGAAGGCATTGCTACCATCTCAAAGGTCTACACCCCAGATAAATGGAGGGGTAAAGGCTGTGCTGAGAAATTAGTTCGACATGCCTGCAGCGAGTACGTACTAGCGGCTATAATATTGCAACATGAACCTAACTTCTTTCTGAACAGGTTGCTGGATAAGTATAAGGAAATCGTCTTATACGTCGGTGTTGATAACTCCGCCCGGATAGTGTATGGCCGCGTGGGTTTCCAGGGTCTTGATGATGAGTCTCCCTTGTCCGAGCGATGGCTCGAGATTGGTTTCGATCAAGATAAAGTCGAACTCGGTCATTGGTAGATTTTGAGCATATTTCTGGGTCGCTTTGGTTTCTCTGCTTTGCGTTGCTCTGCATGGTCGTTCATACGTCCCTCTAACATCCCACTTCTTGTCTGTAGCATTATCATTCTCTATTGCTTGACTGTATCATAGCATGTGTGCTTGTGTATTTCTTCTTGATCCCTTGTATGATTCGACTACACGTTGTACTTGTGTATTTCTTCTTGGTCCTTTAGACTACCCGATACCAATAGATGTATAATCAATCCTCTCCTTGTCTGAGCCACCGATCACCAAAGGCTTCGTCATCAGGATACGCTGCATTCAGTTCTGGGCTCAACAGAAACCTTGCTCTCCCATCAACTTGAGTCAAGTCCTCGAAGTACATCCCTGCTCGTGGTGCGTCTGTAAAAATTCTGTGAACATGAGCTGGTTCTAGACATGTCGCCCTAATATTATCCTCTGCAACATCTGTGGCATCGCAGAAATATCAGCCCTGGCATTGAGATGTAGGGAGTGCACTTACAGCGCAAGGAGCCACTCTGATCTAGAGCGTGATAAAATGGTTGATGACGCCCTCGGGAGAGCAAATCGACACCCATCTCACGGATCCAGTCCTCGTCCGCTGCACAGGAGGGCTAACAAAAAAAAATACAATGAGTGATGAAAATAGCATATCAACTCAACACCCACATCCCAGCCGTATACATATCCTACGTATCCGTGGGCTGCGTGCTTGAAAACCATGCCAACGAAGAATTTCACCTCCCGTGTGAGTGCAGAACGAGGATGAGAGGTAGTAGCCGCTTCCTTCTCGTCCTCCATGATAGCGTTGCAATGCGTCGTAAGCTGCTCTTGGAGGTATGGGTGTAAAAGAGGAGTCAATGAATCGACGAGCACTGGCAGCAGATCAAGGAGGAACCGATTGATATGTTTCATTATATTCAAGAGATACCTGCGGTCGTTCATAAAGATGGCATTGATCGTAAGGCTGGCATATATTGCTGTGTGCAGCTCGACTTCGGGAGCTGCTGCTCCTGCGGGAAAGTTGTTGACGGACGCTAAGACATTCCGGGATGCCCGCAGCAGCATGGAGGTGGAGGAAGCACTGCTAATCCATGGGAGTATTGTATTGGTGTGGATTCCTGCTTGAATAAGGAAGCGCGGAATATCGTCATGGAGCGTCAGAATGGCTTGTGTTCGTGAGCCAAAAACGTCGACAAAAAATTCTAAGACATCTGGGTGGGGAGAAGATACGACAGCCAGAACTCTGCTAGGAAAGTCGGTAGGTGATGCCGTGACGCCCATCTTGCGTGCAATGCACACGAAAATGTATACAAGTGATATGGGTATGGTTGCCTGGTGCGTGGTTAAGAAAAGGTGAGGAAACCGATTTTGCAACATGTGAAACCGCTCTCCTGAATTGTCGTCGTTGAAAAATGTATTGTTATATCTAAGGAGAGCTCACCATCCGCGGCTTCAAAGCCACAGCTCCACAAAAAATCGCAGATTGACGAACAGACGAGTCTGAGCTTCCCAGAATCACTGGTGAATTCAGCAGGATCAAGGGGAATTTGGTGCTCGATGAAGTAGATTTTGCAGAGAGTCGCAAGTTCTTCGAGTTGGGACAAGACCTCGAAGGAGTTCAGCAACCGTTAAGAATGAACAAACTGAAGCTACGAACCTTCATGGGAGGGTAAACGAAAAAGCTGGACATACAAGCGAACGAAAGCTCAAGCGATTGGGGTGTGTCATTAGAGATAAGTTTCCCCCAGGTGTAAACAGCATCACTTCTAGCAATAGCACCAAGAAGCATTTGAGCCCAAAAGCGAAGGGGAACTGCATGAGGTGGAACGGGCCTCCGATCTGGAACTCCTGGCTCGCGGAATGTGACCGGAAGCGGACAATTTGCGGCATTCTCGAGGACATTCCATGCGTCAAACGAGAACATGGTATTGACCTCTCGCGCTCTTTCTAGTCTTCCATCACCCCGTTCCATGACGATCTTGAACAATATCTGCAATGTCTCGAGGTCTATGCGTCGCCTCTCAAAATACATCAGTCGCCAGTCGCCACCTGTAGATCGCTTTCGCGATTGCTCTTTCGTGGGGTCACATATTGTGTATCGGGCACGGTAATGTGGCTCCCATAGTCTCGAAACAGATGCAGCTGCTCGAAGCAAAGTGCTTGTCTTTAAGCAAGATATAAGCACAATAATGCTCTCGTCGGAACCTGTCAATGGTGTTAACTGCTCCAGAAT
Source organism: Suillus plorans (assembly GCF_016647745.1). Classification (NCBI taxonomy): domain Eukaryota; kingdom Fungi; phylum Basidiomycota; class Agaricomycetes; order Boletales; family Suillaceae; genus Suillus; species Suillus plorans. The sequence goes on from NW_024537405.1 coordinate 427,888, forward strand.
CTGTACATAGAGGTCAAAGGGAAGTTCCCGTATCGTCATCGCCGCAGTGGTAGGCTTCTATGATCTTGCACATGGTATGACAAATCATCCATACTAACTAGGTCACGTGAACAATTGATAGGCTGAGAGAGATAGCTTGCGAATGTTGACTTGTATAATTCGAGATACCGAATTCTCGAAAGTCCTGCGTGTAACGTGGTATTTCTGATGGACACAGTTTAGATCGTAATCTATCGATGAAACGCAATTTGCCGGGCACGAGGTCGAGGAAATCGGATGTCCATTTGACGAAGACCTTCGTCTAATAACTACGTGGGAGTAGAAGAAAGACTGTAAGCGAAGATAATGTCCACAACTATAGATAGCGAGAGAAAACGTCTGAGTATACGTAGACTTAACTAGTCCTTGGGGTAAATTCGCACAGTTCGGTTCCCCTTCGCTTCTGCCATGCTACAATTAGTATTGGTATCATTTCAAAGCAATTCGTCCATCGTCTGCAGCATGTTCTCCCAGAACTGCTCCACCATTACCTTATCAAAGCCATTCTTATCATATCCAAGGCTGACCCACAACTTGCCAGCGAACGTGTACCCAAATAGCAGCATGCCTCCGGACCGCTGCCGCGAACCAGTCGTTAGTGTGTGGAGCTTGATAGTAGGGAAGGTTCCATGTTTGTATATGCCATCGAGGTTTCCTAGAAGGGATAAGCCAATTAATGCGGCAGAAGGCGTGCGTGGTGCGGTTTCCACGGCCGGAACAGGAGGAGGAGGAGGGGGGACAAATGTTCCACGTTCCCTTTCATCGTCTTCTTTAGCCCAGATACAAGCCCGTTTTCCCCTCTCTTCAGTCATCAAGAGACTACGTGATACGATCATCTGGTTTTTGGCAGCTTGAATGCTCTGCTCCTTTGCAACCCGGGCCCGATGCCAGAATACCGAGGACAAGTCGATCGACCGAGGTATAAAAGTTGGGAGAATCACGTTGAAATAGCCAATCGCAAGAAACCAATATGAATCATTTGCTGGCTTCACCGTGAAATATGGGCGCAGGTTTAGAGCCGAGTACATCATCCTGCGCAAATGTTGGATATGGAAGGCATAATCGAAATGTCTTGACTTACATTGACAAGTCTTGTTTCTCAGAGCACATCTTTGCCCAAGCAATGTTACATGCAGCAAACGTAGCTGCGGAGACGGAAACACCATGCGTTTTGCATCTTTTCAGAATGCTTTTCGTCCGCTCAGTATCATACGAAACAGTCGGAACAATGGTATGCCTAGGCTGCTTTGTTTGTCGCCGGAACGAATGACCGCCCTACCGAGTTGTGAACAGACCACCCGTCAAGAAAAGGCACAATATTCACCACAAATCTTCTCTGACTTAACTGGAAGTCGACCTTTTCGGCTGCCCTGCGCAGTCTACTAGGACTGACGGTAAAGTTGTCTTCCAAGGCATTCGGTAATACGGCGATCTGGAGTCGGTACTCAGCTAAATTTGAGACCACATAAGAGATGCATACCGTAGAGTCTGCGCCCCATCGGGAGCTGAGCTCCTCCTTCAGCTGAGCCTCAAGTTCAACAATGGTTTTGTCACCACCGAGCAGTCCAAAAAAGTCGTTTGCAAATTGGTGCAACGCCATGCCATCCCCCAAAAAGTGAGCGGCACAAATCATGATGTCATGATTATATGAAGGATATTCGGGTTCGTCAAACGGTGACGTAGAGCGAGGCGTTAGAGGGGGGCTAGGTAAAGATGTGCCTCCTTGAGACACAACAAGATAGGACAAGCGGTCATTCGACAATGTTCGTGCTCCATTTAGATATGAATCGATGAGCTCTAGGACTCACATGAATTTCAAGAAATCGGGACATCAACGTGGACGTACCATCCTTGGTTGAAGATCTGTATTCCAAATTGCCGTCTGCATCAACCAGAGCATCTTCAGGAGATTGCGGGGGGTTGAACCTGGGCATGGTAAAGCCATGTGGTTGCAACATCAAGCTAGAAGCTGAACTTACACAAATCTGACGTCGTCATAATCTTGCATAACGACCTTTGAAGCCAACAGCGGATGGCGAATACGAAGGATTGCCCAGACCATAAGAACACGGGCCCGGCGAACGACATGCGCTGGAGCAACGAAGCCCAAGTGAAGGTACCTACGAGGTGATACAACTTATCATGAGATGCCCGTATATTGAAGAGATGGCTTTGAAAGCTTACATGTCATTAACGCCATCCGCGCGAGAGGGAAGAAAGTAAGATAGTTCATTGTTGCCCAGTGGGCGTTCCACCTTCCATGTATCTTTCAGAGATGAGCAATAGCTTCTATGAGGTTTCACCTCCGAGTCCGAGTCGGAGACGCTGTACGAGGCATCCAACAGCACTGGAGGTGAGGTATCCATATCCTCTTGGTTGCTTAGGGGAGATGAGTGAGGGCATCTTATACCAATACCATTTCATTTTGCTTGCCCTGGTTTAGGACTGAAGCCGATCAAAACGATCTCGACCTGGTTCGTTGAAGTTCGGTTTGCAGTGAGTGGTTCAAACTTTGTTATTATGAGCAGAAGTTCACTGCCAATGTCATCTGTCGTCACGGGACAGCTTGGACGGACGGTCGACAAATGGGGATACGTGGCATTTGATTTATGGAAGGCACTCAGGTGACTGCGCGTGTCATGGTTCACATGCCTGACTGCTGCACTTGTACTAACTTTTATCCACCAGGAACTAATTTCAAGAACTTCTATGTGATGTAATTCCTTGGCCAGGTTATCGATAGCCGACCCGACGGACTAATGCCGTTACTGGTGTATATGATAACGGCTCGACTCGGAAGACCCATCGTGCGAGAGCAATCGCGTAACTACAATCGATGATGGCCCGGGAGTTCGAATGATGATCAAGGCTGTCTCATCCACGACGACCCAGAACGTTACTCGGACTTAAAAGTATCCGACGGATGCAAACTACATTGCGCAATTGATCATGACATCGACTTCGCTTCGTCGTCCCTGTCGGTGTCACCGGCCTGATTGTAGGCACGCCAAACACGACATATGTAGCTAATGACTTGCAGTGCGTAATATGATTGTTCGTAAATGTGCGTTGATGCCAGATGGTAAGTAAGTGTCTGTAAGAGTCGTACTAATAACAATTGTCTCGGGTAGCAATATACCTGTTGTGATGATCACTCACGAGTCACGACATATGTCCGTGCCTATTATAAGGACACGAGTGTCGACGGTTCCTTACGCCTTCTCATCCTCTTCCGATACTCCGAAAACTACCGTAGCTTCGCCATCATCAGAATCTTCTTCGCGTTTCCTATTTCCTATAGCCTCGAGGTCAACATCCTTGCGCGGCGGAGGTGCGGTTTCCAACGATTTGATCCAGGTGTAATAACTAATTACCAGGAACGAATGTGCCATCAGTACTCCTGCAGGATCTAGACTTCAACAATACAGGCACGTACATGGTGCCTATCATGATAACCAGAATAGAACTTGCGCGATTGCTGTGCGAAGATAGAGTTCATCTCGAAGACTTTATGGATCAAAATCGAGTACATACACCGTCATGATGTCCTTGAATATCCAGACACCCAGCAGGGTTTGAATAACAGATCTTAAGGCCTGCGGCAATAAACTCCCATCAATATTCTGTATACAGTGAAGATGACTTACGCTAGAGAACATATGTGTGATAGGACTTGTAACCTTGATGCTGAGCAGGCCGGCGATACAAAGTAAGAACCCGAAAATGCCAGTCACGACACTCCCCCATAGGAATACTTGTCCGTCCCAATTCGAATCGTGAATAAGGTCCTCAAGGATAAAAATTTCTTTGTGAAGCAAGACGAAAGGGAGAAGGAAAATTGCAGAGCCCAAGTTGGTCCAGTATGCAAGTTGAATGGTTGAGTTGTTGCAATAAGGGAGGGAGGACTTGATAAGAACAGCATGGAAAGCGATAAAAAGCGACGAGAGGAGACCATATAACAGGGAAAGACTTGAAGGTGCAACATGGGAGGGAACTGCTGCAGACGGTGCCACGCCGAGCAAGAAACCTATGGTAACTGACCCAGCAGCAATTCCAACTCGAATAGAAGGCACAGTGCGAGTGTGTGCAGAGAATACAACGATGGTCAGAGGTAGGACAAGGCCACGCGCAATCTGTGGAGTTAAACGGCGATCTTTACATTGCTAGGAGACCACACACTTGGAAGAAAGAAGCCTCGACATCACGAAGGCAAAGAGTATTAAAAATGAGTCCAATAATGTTGACAAGGACCACAGGTGTGAGCTTCTTCGCGGTTCCAAGCTCGAGCTTGGGTATCTCGACACGTGTAATGAACATAGCCGCCACGTGGAGAAGTATGACTGCGATGAGTAGTTGCAGGAGGAGGAATAGCAGCGGTAAATCCGGTGAACCATTAAGAACAGCTTTGTTCCTGCACTCAGAGTTTGAGTCAATGTCCACACTCTAGCTAGACCATCTTACACAAAAACCATCTACCAGTGTGTTTGTTAGGGGCTAGAGTCACATTATGCATGGCATAGGCTACTCACCACCAGTGCGGCGGACATGTAAAACCCCACGACCGCCGCTACCTTCGGTGTGTTCGCGTCAAAATACCTGTTATTCATGCTTTCCGGAATGGGGGGACTGGAAGAACACAGGGATCAACTTGTGGTTTTAATGTGGGACAGATTACCGCTAGGACAGCCGGAACGAACTGGTTCAGAACGTTCATCGTTCGGGTGAGCTAAGAAACCGGAATTCTCAAAATGGCAGGTGTAGATCAGGGGTGGAACTATTAGTGGTTCATTCGCGGTGTCATGCGCTTTCCCACGACAACGCGTCACAGCTTCACCGGAACGTGATTATATCGGTACTCCCCCTCCTAGGGCCTAGCTCATACAAATGCTGATGTGAATGATCGATATGAACCTTGCTCCCACCCTCGTCTAGACGTGTCATGGACAGAAGATCAGACGAGTTTCTGCTAGGAGAAAGCCCAACACGAGAGGCGGCATACGACGACCCGGAGAGCCCTTTTATTCCTACATTCCGCGCCAAGCCAATGGCATCCGTTAAGGGCAGAAAGCGACCTCTCAGGACAATCTGCATAGTTCTGGTGGCCGTTTCTTTGCTCAGCTTTGGAGTTGTTCTGCTCAAGCCCTTGAGCTATTTGGACATTGACTTTGAAAAGGCGGCTGTGTATCCCGCTACCTTCAACTCGCAGTCGTACGTCCAAGGCCCACCCACTCAGCGTTTTCGAGGTCAGTCAATTCGTTTGAGACATTCCTCTCGAATTTCACAACACTGGTCCCAGATAACCTTCGTAACGACACAAAATACATTACATCGTGGATTTCTGCAGGCTGGAGTACGTCACCCTCAGCCCGCTATTCGCGCTACTGACCGCAGTTACTTACTAGCGAATGACGTGATGACCTATGTAAGTCATTGATCCGCTTCCATTCTCGCTTGCTCACGGAAACTAGGGAAATTTGATTTACCTCGCACTCATAACAGAGCGTATACCCATAATTGCGAAGTTCATTCCTTCTCATGTTGACAACAGTGCACCCCCATTTGCTTTTGGTGAAGTGTTTGACGTCCCTCGGCTCAGCCAAGCCATAAAGAGTCCCATAATTGAATGGCACGAAGTGAAGGACTCAGAAAGCGAGGTTCTCGACGACCTTGGCTGTTGGAGTCTTTGGGAAAGCGTCCAAAAGACCCAATCCCATCCTCGGGGAAGTTTTTCCCTTAATTGGCTCAAGCTCGGTGAGACAAATTCAGACACCCCTATCTGATGATTAACTAGGCGGTGATCACAGATGTCTCGTGGACACGAACCCCAGATTGGGTCAAGCTGACTGCTCCCGGCGTAACAGACAGCCATGCTTCCTTTTGGTCCCTTGCCACATTGGGATTTCCGGAGGCTCGCGCCAATAATTTGCAATCAACGAATTATCCTTCCCCTCAACATCAGGTTTCCCTTCCCCCGGATGACCAGCTGCTATGCTTCGATTATTTGTACTACATGGGTGCACAGAATGCATGGGAATGGGAATCAGACTATGGTCCTACATGGAGATTTGTGGGCCAACATATGCGCTGGAATGCAAGCCTCGAAAGTCTTGCTAATGAGCATGCTCGGCGCGCTATGAATGTGCCAGTAAATGAGCCAACACCACCCGTGAGTGACAGCTTCAGGTCCAAGGTTGTTCCATGGGTTTAACTGTTCATAGTATATATCTATCCACATACGGCATGGTGACTTCCGCAATTACTGTAATGATGTACCTCTGGACCAGTGCTTTGCCTCGTTGCCTGTCATTGCGCGCAGGGTGGCCGAGGTGCAAGAAGAGCTGCGCACACAAAAAGGTATTGAAGTCACACAAGTTATCATGACGAGCGACGAACGTGACCCAGAATGGTGGTCTGGGGTCAGGGCATTGGGCTGGACGTGGGTTGATTATACAACAGAGCGGACAGAGGAGATCTATGGAAAGTGGTGAGCCGAATAGATGCCGTCTTTTCCTTCTGATGCTAGAAGCTGCGGTTGTCAGGTATCCGGTGTTCATTGACGCTGTCATCCAATCGAATGGAGCTGGCTTCGTTGGCACTCACGGCTCCACGATGACCACCCTAGCTCGTCGGAGAGTGGAATCGTGGCATGATGGACCAACTCGAGTCGTCAAATGGGGCTCCCCGAACGCTGATGATCACTGATATAATTGGATCGATGGAATGGAAGTGAACTTTGCGCCGTAAATATTATTAGTCTAATGGACCAAAGTTGATATCGTTGCATTTTTAGACTTGTATCTAGGTCGTTCACATGGACACGCCTCATGTACCAGTCATTTATAATACACACATCGTACCGAGTCCAGACGTGATTGACATGCCTTGATCAATGAGAATATCTTGATTGTAGGGACTTCTATCCTCGGGTACCACGGTAGGTCGGAGCCGTTAAACTGTCTGGTGATGCAGCGTTTGTACCGACTTGATAGCCTATCAAGGACCCTCGTCCACTGTCGGGTGAGTATATACACAAATGACTCCACCTATTCGTGCGGAAATAAGCAAACATGTAGACGAGAGAATAGAATTAGACCCACTCAAAATACTCGAGTCTAAAACGTCTGATCGATGGGTATCGAGCAACGCATCTTGACCAATTGAACAAGGGCCCTATTGACTGGCATAGGAATATTATATTGTTCCCCTAGCCTGACTAAGTAGCCGTTTAGGAAGTCGATTTCTGTTGGGTTGTTCTTCCTGATGTCGGAGAGCATAGATGACATGTTGCCTCTTGTTACGTGTGTTACGCGCAGGACTTCGCGTTCAAGAGCATCTGCTCCCAGTTCTTTTGGGACACGCCCCACTGGCACCTGGCTCTTATCCACGCTGGGAGGTAGAGAATCGAGCCATGATTGCGTGTCCGCTTCAATCTGTGCACGGAAAGCAGTAGCAGCCTCTTCGCAGACGCTGCGCATCATATTCTGTGACGAGTCGTCCTTGAATAGACCGCCATTCCGGCAGCCTAGAACGGCCGTCAGCGGATTCACGATGGCGTTCACGACGAGTTTCCTGCGCATCGCGAGTTGGATGTCTGCAATAGGACTCCATTTGCACCCAAGAGCATCGAGAGATTGTAATACGGCTACCGTGTGTCGTAGGCTGCGGTACTGGTCGAATGAAGGGTCATCCGGACGTGTGATGTCGTCCAAAATGAGTGATCTCTCATACACCGGCTCGCTTTCATCCGCCATGGCTGCTTCAAAATCACGCTTGCGGCTATCCGGGACGATCCCAAATGTGATGTCCCCAATTCCCGCATGAACTACATGGAAGGCTGACTTGAGCCACGCCCCGTGGGTATTTGATGCCAAGATAAAGTGTGGTCTGCTTTCCGGGTTGCGGAATATTCGCTCGACGAGGTCTTCATATAATCCCATGCCATTTTGTAAGAGCACGATGGTACTACGAGAGGTGAGGCGTGGAGCTAGACGTGACAGTGCAGGCGCAGTGCTATGCGCTTTGGTCGTTATGAATAATGTTTCGATGGGTTCTGTCCGTAAATCTTCATGGCTGGGGGTGAATCCGGCACTCTGCTCCTTTGAAAGCTTGGGGTTGAAGCGCACTCCACCACCTGCTCCGCTATGCTTGTCGAACACCTCAATATCGAAACCGTCTGTGGACTGTCGAATTCCTTGGTTTTCAATTGTTATTTTTGCAGCTGCATTCTGCGGCGTCCACGCCTGCTTGGCAGTTTTTTGGATGAGAGTGACTGGGTGCGTGCGTGGCAGAACTGATCGTAAGTTGTGTGCGAGGAGGCAGCCAATGGGCCCGAGCCCGAGGACGTAGAAACGCATGTTACTGGTACTATTCAAATCCTCAGGTGCCAAGCTGGACATTCACGCTGACGATAAAAGGTTTATGTGATATTCGTAATAAAATAACGAAGATCGGACGCACTCGACGGGAGAAGGAGAAGTTCGTGGTGTGAACAGCTGCTACACGACAAACTATTGCACTCAATGAGTCACACGCATGTGTAGTCGGTTTGAAAAGAACGGTCTTCGTCGTCGTCGTCGTCGTCGTCGTCGTCTGCCACGTTGACAGGATAAATGTCGGGGAAACCCCAGTTTTATTCTCGCGAGTTCACGTGCCGTACTGAAGCCAGTGTGAACTTGGAGAGCATGGCGCAACGAGCCTATGTCACAAGGACACCAATGCGTCTCCAATCTTCTATCACGGAGAATTTTCGGACCGTCAAATCGAAATTTAAAGGTCTTTCGGCGAGCCCATCGATCTACCAATCGATCCCATCGTTACTCTGATACTCCCACTTCATTTTGCGCTCACCAGTCATGGCCTCAATTGTTTTGAAGAGAACCCAACAGAAGGTCAGTGACGCATCATTTGTCTATATCAAATGCTGATCATATATGCTCCATTAAATTCTCATAAAGATGCCCGTGGTTGGGTACGTGCTGATTTTCCATTGCACACAGTATCAGAACCCATTGACCCCAATATACTTACAGCTTCGGGCTCTGGAAGGCAAGTCTATTGATACTAATTTGGACACCTGAGCTGAACTGCTGTCCAGGTAACAAAGTCCACATGCGCTGACGTGAGTTCCAGATCCTTGAAAGTGATCAGGCGTTCTTATCGCGTTTCTAGACTATATACAACGCGATAAAAGCGGGCTACCGCCTTCTTGATGGTGCCGGTGACTACGGAAACGAGAAAGAGGCAGGTGATGGTGTGCGCCGGGCTATTGCGGACGGCCTCGTCAAGCGGGAGGACCTATGTGAGTGTTTCTCGCCCTTGAACCAGCTCATCAGTTAATTTGCTTTTCATAGTCATTACGTCCAAGGCAAGATACTTTCTCACACATATTGCACTACCACAATAGCTCAGTGCATCGTTGTTTCATAGCTATGGAATACTTTCCATGCTCATGATCATGTCAGTTATTTCGAGCAATGTGTGATGCAGCTCATTTCTGACTGATGAATCAGGTTAAACAAATCACCAAGATGCAACTTAAACTCTGGGGAATTGACTACTTCGACTTGTTCCTCGTCCACTTCCCCGTCGCACTGAAATACGTCGATCCCAGCCACCGCTACCCCCCTGAGTGGTTCGGTGACGATGGCAAGGTCTACACTCGTAAGTTATGGGTTACGATCGACGTATCTCAGATTCACATCATACCTCAGAAAACACCCCGATGCACGAGACTTGGGGTGCAATGGAGGAGCTCGTTGATGAGAAGCTGGCGAAAAATATTGGCCTGAGGTGATTGTTGCGAATTAAGTTGTACAGTGCGGTTTGGTGAACACCCTCCAGTAACTGCCAGGGGTCTTTAATCCTTGACGTTCTCCGTTATGCCAAGTACGAGCCCCAGGTATTGCAGGTTGAGCTGCACCCATACCTTACCCAAGAAGCCCTCGTCAAACTTTGCAAGACGTTCAGCATTGCCGTGACTGCCTACTCGTCGTTTGGGCCCCAATCCTACGTCGAACTTGGTGTTGATAAAGGTGCTCCTTCGCTCCTCAAACACGACGTGACCTCCACTGCGGCCAAGACGCACGGAAAAAGTGGGCATGCAATATCATTCATCTGTGACGGGACCTGACGTAAGATGATTCACAGCCGAAGCTCAGGTTTTGCTGCGTTGGGCTACGCAGAGAGGCATTGCTGTCATTCCAAAGTCCAACGATCTTGGCAGATTGTCAGCAAACTTGGACTGCAACTCTTTCGACCTCTCGGAATCCGAGCTTGCAGCCTTGAGTGCACTGAATATTAACCTGAGGGTGCGTGTGTACTCAAGGTGCTTGCATGACAACTGATCTAGATTTGCTCCACAGTTGAATGACCCCGCTGACATCGATGGTCGCTTGGCCATCTTCGCATAGGGGCGTGATGGATAGAAGTGTAGAACAAGTGTAGAATGCTGGAGAACTGAGAAGACGGATCATATTACCTGGATGGTGACATTGTAGTTCACTTGCTGCGGGCGCAAGGGGCCGCAGTGCTGTCGGAGTTTCAAAGCGGCTTTATCTCCTGATAGTTAGTAACATTGCACAATTAGCGCCTTCCTTTCATCCCCCATGGCTACAATTGCACAATTCAAGCTTTCGAAACAAGGCGGGCTCACTCGTCGCCTGACATTCCCTACGCATCCTAGTTGGGCTGTTCTATCCTCAAAGATCAATGAAACGTTCGGTATTGCAACCGATAATATTGGGGTGTCCTACCTTGACCAAGATTCGGACGAAGTAACTTTCAGCTCTGAAGAGGAGTTGCAGGACTACTATAGTACCCTCGGTGACGCCAAATTCAAACTTATCCGACTTTCGGTACAAGACCTCAGCTCCCTTAGGTCCACTGATGTAGCGCCCTCCCGCCACCATACCGCACCCCCACAGCAATCTCACTTCCGGAACACATTCGGAGAACAGGAGTCGCTACCTTTCATTTGGGAGGTCGATGACGAATGGCAGCGTCTCCCTGGTAGCCTTGGTAGTCTTTTCTTGTCTAGTGACTCTCCGGAGAGCCCGCACGCGTTTGTGGAGGTTCTCGAGAGTGACGTCAGTGTCTCCAAGAAGTCTAATCACACAGACGAAGAATCCGCCATTGGAGGTACTACCCGCTCAAACGGGACGTTTACTATGCCCACTTCCCGCGCAGACAAGGGCAAGTCCCGCGTCGCGATGCAGCCTACAGTTGAAGACGATGCTTTGTCCACCGATTCAATTTTCGGCGACGATGCATTACTGCAGCCACAGACCCGTGTTTATGACTCTGATCAAGCTTCCACATTTGGCGGTGATGGCAAGTCTCCTGTCTCGGTCGATGGGACAGCGACTCCCGCCCAGGCTCAGAGTACCCCCGTAATTTCTGGGCAGGTTCTTCCTGAGGCTGTGCTGAAATCCACCGAAGATTCCAACACAGCCATTGTTGACGACCCTGCCCTCCCCACCTTGGACGGCACAGGAGCATCAACTCTCACTCATGACGTAGCTGCCTTCTTGAAGGCAGTTTCCGGTATCATTTCCTCCCACCCAGAATTATCAGAGGGTCTTCGCAACATCGTTTCCAATGCTACAAATGGGACATACTGGACTGCGCATCGTGATGCACTCTCTCACGCTGCCGAGCGTATTCAGCAGGAAACTGGTCGGACCGTGGAAGAGATTCAGAATGCGGAAGAAGAGGCTAGCGCCAGGGTTGCAGATGCCCTTGGTGGAATTTTCCGTGTCATCGGCGAAGCCGTCCAAACTGCTAGGATAACGACTGAGCCATTCCGGCCACCTCCCGCTGAAGATGTACCCACAGCTCCGGAATCTGCTCCTGAGCCCCAGTGCTTCCGTCCTCGCGAATTTACCACATATCCGGGACCTCCTCCTCCAGGTCATTTCCACCCTCATCCTCATCATCACTGGGGCGCTCCCCCGCCGCCGCCGCCTGGTCGCCGTCATGTGTGGCCTCGTCCGCCTCCATCCGCTCGGGGTTCTTTCAACGAGCCCCAGGAGGATAGTTCACATCCTCGTCCGCCTCCAAGCTTTTGGGGTACTTTTAGGGGGCCCCAGGTTGGTCCGCAAGTGGATCATCACAATGCAATTCGTGCAAGGACGAGTGACATCCGCACCACGTTGGCAGAAGCACGCAACCGGCGTTTGGGAAATCTAGGGCTGGCCATACCGGCCATCCCTCCTCCCATTCCTAGCGCACCCCCTGCGCCACCTGCACCCATTGTACCACCCCCTCCTGTACTGGAGGGTGGATTATCTGACTCCAGCATATTCGGAAGCACTCCACCCACTCAAGAGGAGCTCAGGGCTGATGTTGAACGCGCCAAGGCCGATTATAAGATGCGCAAGGAGAGGTATCGTCAAGCCAAGGCCAGCAGGAAATCAGCAGAGCAACGCGAACAAGGACAGGAACCTAGTGGAAGGTATTTCGCTTCTCTTCTTCATAGTTATCAGGAGGATATTAAATCGCATCTGTAGCAATGATATCTCCGGGCTACCTGCCGTTTTCGATATGACGGAGGATCCCAACGTGAGTGGCGCAGATACATCTGTGTCTCAAGGGCCTCCTGTGGCAACCCCAGTCCATGAGCAGATGTCAGGACCTCCATCCACAGCCGTGCCTGCGCCCTCTCAGCCTGTCACACCTGCTGCACCTCAGGTTCATATCGTAAGCAATGCTAGGGGCTTGTACCCCCAACTCGAGATGTTCAGTGTCCCTAGGCGCAGCCACACCATCGGACACACTGCACGCCGCGGCCTCGAGGACCGTTCCAGGCAGCGCATCATGAAGAAATTGTCTGAGGTATTCCTCTTACTATTTTCTGTCTCTTCGATATCTTACGAAGGGTTTTTGTAGATGGGTTTTACTGAAGGCACATATCCGAAACTGAACACCAAGGTGTCGGAGCAGATGGTCGCCCATCCTCCCACTACTAAAGACATCGAAGATGACATTGTGACTAACTTGATTGAGGAGCTTATTCCTTCCTCTTTTGCACCTCGGGCTGGCAGCTCTAGGGAGCCCATCCCTGGTGCTTGGGCCTAGATGTGATGTGATGTTGTACGATGTATGATGCGGACTCTTGACTGTATTCTTGGGTTTTAGTCTGATTTTCTGACTGTTGTATTACGAGTTCTTACATTCTGATTAGTTATGCCAAAGTTATATCGTCGGTACAGTACTTGTAAATTCAATATGTTTGTGCAACGTTTGTGACTCTATTGTCTTTTGATGTCCTCGGAGGCCATAATTATTTATTGACTTCAATCATTGTCTTTTGGTCGGATCTTACAGACACAGAAGAAAATCACAAGACCATTAAACCTAAGGCGCTGCAATCGGGCAATAGCGGGTCGCTGGGTGCTCGTGGACAATGCACACGGGGTGAGGAACACTAGGCTGCACCTCGTGCACCGTGATGAAAGACCGCGATGAGACTAAACAAACCATTGGGCTTGCAAAGAACAATTGTTGGTTAATATTGGGGATGTTAAATACACAAAATTCAATCGTGCGCCATGTCGGGCCCGAGACATAAAACTGGTATTTTCAAAGAAATCCTGTATGAAAATATGTGAATGCAGAAAGCATGGTTTCTGATGAGACATTACCTGATATTGCGGACAGTTTTTTTGGTTTCCTGGAAAGTGACGAGCAAGCACAAAGCAAGAGTCATCAGCAATTTGTTTCCCGCCACGGCAAAAATTGCTTCCGGAGAACAATTCATGTCCGCAATATCAGGTAACTTATGCTTCACTTCAAGGAGGCGACCCATACATGCACTCACGCTGCTTTGTGCTGACCAGCTCGTCCGTGTCCGAAGGAAATGTTTTTGTTTTCGGAATGCGCCATGGTGGAACGTTCCGTGACGAGCATGCGTCTTTTCCCCTTTCTGTGATTACAGGCACCTATAGAAGAGCGGTATCGGCTTTGCCCATAACATTGTGTCAACCTGCTATGTTATGGAGGTGCCCACTGGAAACTTGCGAACGTACGAATAATCCTTTATTATCGTGGTACTTTGAACGAATATAGGTCGCGTCTTCCTGGTATCCGATACGCACTGCGCTCTTTGAAACGCGCTGCATGACCGTCTTTGCCGGGTAAGTGCAGCTCTTTCCAAGCTCTTTTTCTGCGTAATGATCTTCTAGACTGAAAGGCATAATCCGCTGCTTTCCCAGCACAAATAAAGTGAATTTCGGGCGCCCACAAGGACAAACAACACGCTTTGCCTGTGAAACAGGCCACCAACAGGTCACCTATCGATTGCCAATGATACCAGAAAATCGACGTGCCACTGTGGACCGTATAAAGCCACATTGTCTGTGTCTTCTCGTTCTTCAGCCGCTACATTATCAGAAACTAAAATTGTTACTCTGCTCGTTTTCCCTCAATCTTTTATCCATCCCAACTATCTTACAATAATCCGCACTTCATCATGTCATTTTACCCCAAACCAACCGCAAAGACAGTTGACGCCGTTATGTCAGACCTCAACCCGGTTCGACCGGCTCCGTTGGTATGTAACTTCGTCTCGTCTTTCTGTGAATTGCTTACAAAGTGTGCAAACAGCATCCTGTGCTTGATGCCGTCGAAATGCATATGACCGTGCCTCTGAACCGGTGGCCCAAACATGCCATCATGGGTACAGCAGATTACAAGAAACGGCAGGAATTTCTCATGTCAGACCATCTGAAGAAGCTTCCTCCGCCCGGAACAATAGACACCTCTGCCAAGGATATGTTGCTTTCTACAATGTTCATGCACAAGATGGCGCAAATGCAGCGCGTCATACAACGTCAGGGCTCGGCCGCGAGTGATGATCCCCGTTACATTTACCTTTATGACGACATGCGCTTCAAACGTAACATCTTTTACTGGCGCAATTTTCGTATGAATGACTTGCCACCCGAAATCATTACGCACATCTTTCGTATCGCTGTTTGGTCAACCAGTACCCCAGATGAAGGCACGCACATTCGCATATTACTCACTTCGGTATGTGCCAAATGGCGCAGGTTGATGATCGAAGACTGCACCCTTTGGAGTGCTATCTGGTTCCGCGATCCTCCTCCGTATGAACGGTCGATGGAGTGGTTCAGGAGGGCAGGTGGTGCACCGTTGGACATCCGCATCAACGAGCATGATGCCGACTGGAAGTCTAAAGATGATGATTGGAAGTACAAGGAGGACGATCATCGATTTACTACCGAACAGATGAAAGAGCTCATGGACAAACTCCTTGTCAAAGTCTCTCAGATTCGCATGCTTGTGCTTGTTGTTGACAACTGGCCTCCTGCACTCGTAGTTTTGAACAAGTTGCAAGAAGCGGCTTATGCTGGGAAGGCCATCAACATGGAACGTTTAGAAATTCATAGGATGGGACAACCTGTGGTATGGCTCGGGCCAGGACATACACCTTCTGTTCTTTTCGGTGGCAAGACTCGGGCCTTGAAATATCTCTGCCTCCGCGGCATTCATATTGACTGGAACGCGACTCCACTTAGCAACCTATCTACCATCGACCTCAGGAAAATTGCGATGGATGTTGCGCCAACATTGAATCGCTTTCGTGAGGTTCTCCTTGCTTGCCCTCGCTTGCAGAAGTTGTCTTTGGACGGCGCAGGCCCGCAACCCAGCGCTAAAATGCCCGATCACATTCCAATTAACCTTCCCTACCTGAAGGTTCTCATTATAGGCGGCTTCAGCATGGTGTACTCGTGCTACATTTTATCTCAGTTCAAGGCACCCAACGTTCGCGATCTGACGTTAATGAACCTGTCAGGCGAAGATTATACTACAATGATTGCTGCCATAACTGCTCGGTACAGGGAGCTGCGACTCCTGACGCTCTACACAGTCAACATTAGTCCTACAGAGAAGGGGACGAAGGCGATGGTGAGGTTCCTATACGCGATACCTTACCTGAGCTATCTACGGATCGCCTCCATGAACTGGCATGTCATAGAGGCATTTAACGAAGACCCTCGAGAATATGGACTTGGGAAAGACGCAGACACTCAGTCGTTCCCGCAGAACCGTCAAGTTCTGTGTCCGAAACTTCAGACGTTAGAATTCCAGCAATTGTCTGGAACGAAGATAGCGGAGTGGGTGGCTAGGAGGAAGGAGCTGGGCGCCCCACTGAGGAGGGCCTATGTGAATTCTCCGTACGTCGACAACGTAACTGCGGAGGAAGCGGACATGATCCAACAGGTCGTGGGTCTGTTCATCGCGCCTCTGGGATCCACTACCCCTGAGGAGAGGGCGTTGGCAACTTGCGATCGTTATGGAGAGACGATCTAGAGAGGGAATTATTTATTGGAATGATATATTCTGTAGCGACATACATAGGAAAAACATTTGTACACCATAATTTACCATTGCAATCTATCATCTCTTGAAGTTGAAATGTGATGTATCATTGAAGCGACACGTGACCTGAATGTTTAGGTCACGTGGTTACGTGTCTTATTTGAACCATGTCGCGTAACGCGTATTGAACAGATCAAACCTTATGACCCTACATCTGCAAAACGACTGAAATGAACGCTTAACCTACGCGCGTTACGAACACTTACGAACACTTACGACTTCAGTAGCGAACTCAGGCGATTGGTGGAGGACTCGGACGTCGAATTTACGTCGTAAACTTTACGGAATTCGATGTGATTAGATGTGAAAGATTATTATTATCAGCGCGTCGTACTACTGAGCTAATGGTTGGCCACTCGGAGGCCAACCTGTTGCTGTACCCCATCAAACCTCGCACTCAAGACATCCGAAGCACGAATAGTTCGAACGATCGCCATGATATCTTGGTATGCATCGTCGAACGTGGCCGAATTCACTGACACGTCAGTGAATCGGCCTGTGCGATGTGCATATAGCACACAATAGATCGCAGCGCCGCAGGATGCGAACACTCGGTCCATTGGGCCTTCCAAGTTGGCGTCCCAACCTCCGATCAACACGTCGATAACCATGTTGACGAGGACCTCGTTTTCGAGTAGCCGTTCGATATCCACGTCGTCGACAGTCTGCAGGTGTGAGTGAGAAACAGTCCCGCTGATGATAAAAAAACGGGTACCTGCTCATACAAATGTAGGTACCTCCCTCCGTCTAGCAGTGTTTGGATTGTGTCCCGTTTGTGCGCCGCCTCGTCGAGCAGGGAAAATAAAGGTAGGCGGAGGCTGTAGCCTAGCGGAACGGTATTGAGCGCATGTACTTTGAGAGCGCGTCGCATGTCTGCTAATGAAGCCACCATGTAGTTATGTATACCTTTGATGTTCTCGATATCCACTAGTAACTTATCAGTAGTAGATGATTTCGAAACAAATAAAACATACCTTGACCGTAGAGCTCAATTCGTGCGTTTTGCAGCGCGGTTTCGATCATCGTGTTGCGCATTGCGTCATTCGGAGCACCGTCAGTATTAGCAGCCACCGTAACGATCAAGCCCCGAAGTTTCTCTTTAGCGAGCTCCTTATACTGTCGCACCTCTTTTGAATCGAGTGCGATGCGCGTCGAAATAGGTGCTGCAGGCTCCTCGGGCGCATTGGCTACTGGTATCATGGGTGTGGGAGGTAGGTTCGTCTTTTGTCGTCGTCTCCCGCTGTCCGAAACGTGTTTTGTGCGCTGTATAGTCACTAAGTTAGTATTCAAGCTCGGAGGAATGATCACTTACACGAATAACGCCTTGGGTTTGCTCCCCACGGACGTTCTCTCCCACATGGTAGGGTGCAAGGGCAATGAGTCGCGAAACCCCCCATGGGGCCATAGACCCGCTCCCGAGATCTGGTTGTGACGGCAGCCTTGATCCTTCACCCTGGAGAAGTGCGAATGCGCCTGCATACGCCTGCGACTGCGCCGTACCCGTGTTCCATTCGTGGCGTTGATGCTGCTGGGGCTCATACCGCTGGTGAGCTTGATACTGCTGGGGAGGTTGGTACTGGGGCTGCGGCGGCGGCTCATACTGCTGGGGAGGTTGGTACTGGGGCTGCGGCGGTGGCTCATACTGCTGGAGAGGTTGGTACTGGGGCTGCGGCAGCGGCTCATACTGCTGGAGAGGTTGGTACTGGGGCTGCGGCGGCGGCTCATACTGCTGGGGAGGTTGGTACTGGGGCGGCGGCGGAGGCTCATACTGCTGGGGAGGTTGGTGCTGGGGTTGGTGCTGATGGGGTGGGGGCGGCAGATATTGTGGTACCGGTAGTTGATACTGTTGGGGCTGAGGTGCCGTTGACGCTTGATGGGAATGCGTGGGATGCTGCATGGAGGGATTCATCTGAACCTGGTATTGTTCAGGCGTTTGTACGCGATCACCGAGTAGGTTGAGTTGAGTGATGACTGGCTGCCCACTGGGGTTGAGTTCTGAATTGACTCCAGGCCGGAAACCTTTCTACACGGCAGTCAGGAAAGAAGAGCGAACAGAATTTAGATCGTACGTACTCTTGCGGGGTTGGGCTTTCGCCTGCTGGTAGTGGAATTGGCTGGAGGATTGCTCATCGATGCTCGTGGTGTGAATCCACGTTAGTTATCTGATCTTACCCAATGCGAACGTACTCATCGATCGCCAATCAAACGAAAGCTTCTGTTATTCAGAGCGCTAAAATACAACGTATAGAATTGAAAAAGATCATGATCAGGGGTCTCGTGATAGGAACTCAGAACCTGCCAGGAAAGTAGTGAATTGAGTCAAAAAAGGATTGTAATTGACGCCGCCGGCCCATCTGTCCGCACTCCGTCCTCGTGGACAACGTTCAACCTGAAAGGGTAAGTTTGTAAGTTGTTTCATTTTAGGGTAGAGACGTGGCTACCTTCCGCCTCGTCATTGTCCGAGTTGCTACTGTTGTCGCTATGATTATACTTGTCATATTGTTCCTCCTCACCAGGTTCGTACTCCGTATCGCTACTGTTCTGGGGGAACCTGTGGGAGACATATTTGGTAGCAAGCGATGATATGGACGACATTTGGAACAGCTGTTCGTCGGCTGTAGCTAAGTCTTCGAGTTCGCTATCATGTGACTCCGCAAGGCATTCGACATCCTGGTCTAGGGCCGGAATATCCCGGTCCACCAGGAGCTTCTTGAAGAGGTGATAATCCGAGTCTGCCATTTTCAAGCGCTGCTTCTCCTCGTCCTCAAATGCTATGAGGACTAGCTTGTTGAGTTTCGCCTCTTCGATCTCCCAACCGAGTTGCAGGAGTTTTTGACGGCTATTTTCTCGTGCAGCGTGCTTAGCATTTGCTACTAATTTGATTGTATCATCTGAGAAGGATGAGAGACCGCTCAAAAAAAGGTCTCGCCCCTGTAACAGTCAAATACACCATAAATAATCAGTTATTCAGTGGCTTCAATACTTGCTCGCCTTAATGACATCATTAAGAGTGATGTCAGAGTGATGATTTCTTCGGACTGCCTTCATGGCAAAACGCAGCCCGACTTGGGTGGGACGACGTGTGAAAGGGTGGCTTCTGTTTGCAGAACGCACTCCCCGCCGGGAGCTGCGAGAGCTGCCAATAGGGGACTCGTGACCAGAGCGAATTGAGTTTGAGGAGGAGGTCGCTGAGCGCGAGAAGGGGACAGAGTCTGAATGTGGGAGGTCTGTGGTCAAAGCAATGACCTTCTCTTCCGCTGATTTGGAAGGGTTGGAATTACAGAGGGACTCAACACGAGTCCATCCGCTAGATCCTGACATAGTAGATACAGATGACGAAATATGAAGGGATGGGGGAACCATAAGTACAGCTGGATGTGTATCTGCTACTATCTTAGCAAGCAGTGAGGCAACAAACCAAGTGGGTCGGAGTTTGAAGAAAGTTGAACGTTGAATCCTGGCAGGAGCACGATGGAACAGGCTGACTCGGGCTGCACTGCAGCTGGACTAGAAATACTACACGATCACAACGGGTGAGTTAGGCCGCATCAAATAGTAGCAGTGACTGACTGACTTCATCACGCTGACTTCATCACGATCAGTAGTTCCTCTGCAAGATGCCCGAATTGCAGACTAGAATTCGTCTCAAATCTCGCTGTTTTGGATCATCTCAATGATCCGGTGCATTCTTGTTGGAGCAACGAACCCACTTACCGCTTACCAGTTCCTCCAGCTTTCCAACGAGGCGATAGCGGCCAGGAAGAGGTAACTGGCCAGTATCATTCAAAATCAGGGTACCTTTTTGGTCGGGGACACAATATCTTGCAGACAATGGAGGATCATGATCCTGACCAAAAGCGCCGCAGAGCAATAAATCCCTCATACCCATTTGTCGATCAGGCTGAATGGCAGCTAGCAGAATTCATCGTGCAGCGGCTGACCAAAACCGACATTAACAAGTTTCTGAAACTAGACTGGGTGAGTAGCATCCGCCTTTGCAGTTCCACACTGTGGCTAACAGCCTGAACTTCACCTAAGTTTAAAACTAGTAGATCCCGACCATCCTTCAAGAGCGCAGATCAACTATTTGGCTGGATTGATGTATTGCCAAGTGGCCCTCAGTGGCAATCAACGACATTCGAGTTTATCGACTACACAACTGCGAGGCCAATGGAACTCATCTGGCGTGACGGTCTTGAAGTCGTTAAAGATCTCTTTGCAAACCCGATATTTTCCAATCACATGATGTACGATCCCCACCTTGTTATGACTGGCTCAGAGCGTGAATACGGCGAATTCTTCACTAGTGAGAGGGCTTTCACCATTCAAGTATGGATCTTTGAATAAACGAAATTGCTCGCTAATCTTTAACAGAATGACCTTCCAGAAGGCGCCACTATAGTACCAATCATTCTTGCATCTGACAAAACGCCCGTAACCAGGATGACAGGAGGATTAGAAATGCACCCAATATTCCTTACGATTGGCAATATTCAATCCGAAGTTCGAATGAAGGCCACCGCTCATGCATGGCGTTGTATCGCATTTATCCCAATTCCGAAGTTCGATGCTCACGCAGACTATCAAACGCTCCTCCATGCCCGTCTCTTCCACAAATGTATGGACACGATATTCGCCAGATGCAAAGTTGCCACAAAGATTGGTGAATACATGGCAGATCCCATGGGTTATATCCGGCACTGTTTTACTCCGCTTGTCGCCTACACAGCCGACCTTCCTGAAGCACAGCTTGTTGCTTGTGTCTCGAAGAACGCATCACCAGTCACGATGGCCACTCAAAGTGACTTCGGTAGTGCTCATATCTATCCCCCTCGAACAGGCCAACACACGCTCACGCTCATCTACGACCTATCCAAACGCATTGATCCATGGAGTGTACCGCGCTTCCAAGTCGAAGCTAAATCGTTGATGCTTAGTGGCGTCCATCAACCGTTTTGGAGAGATTGGAGGTTTGCGGATCCTGGTTATATGTTGCCTGGCGAACTCCTTCACACCTGTCATAAGTTTTTTGGTGACCATGCTCTAAAATGGTGCAAGGAAGTTGTTGGGGAGGAGGAACTCGATGCGCGTTACAAGGCTCACCATAAACGAGTCGGAACACGTCATTTTGGCTCTGGCGTCTCCCACATCAGCCAGATGACTTGCCGGGAACATCGCGACATTGAACGCACCATGATTGCCACTATCGCTGGCGCGACAAATGCAACCCCCGATTTCGTTCATGCTATACGTGCCCTCACCGAGTTCTTTTATCAGGCACAGAGCCCCGTGCACACCGACTCATCCATCGCTTCTATGGTTCAGTCCCTCGACGAGTTTCATCGCTTAAAACAAGGCATCCTCGATGCCGGTGCTCGGAGAGGCAAGCGTGGAACCATCGACAACTTTCTCATCCCAAAGTTGGAGTTGTTTCACAGCTTTGCTGGATCTATCAGAGCTCTCGGTGGTTTGATACAGTACTCAGCAGACGTCAGCGAACGGCTGTTGATTACTCACTGCAAGTTTCCATTCGAAAGGACCAGCCGGCAAGCCAAGAGTTTTACTTTACAGGTTGTTCAAATTCTCAATCGCGACGAAACCATGCAGCGTTTCAATCTTTACACGCTCCTGCAGACGCATGGCGCACCGCTCGTTAATGCCATTGCTGCTGAAGATGATATCGTCGCAGAGACAGATCCTACCTTGGCATGGATAGCCCGCACGCTCCCAAGTCAGCAGAAGCGCTTCCATGGTCCACGTCCAGTCCGCAACCACTTCATAACAGGACTTCTTTCTGCAGAAGCTACTGCTGCATTCCATGTCACGGTCGCACCTGATCGAAAATCATTTACCGTCCCCGATCTGCAGTACACCTACGCCCTTCCTGACTTTGCTGTGGCGCTCACTGAGTATATTAGTAAGTCATCCCAGGGTGCCCCAACAACATCGTGGACCTGTCGGGGAGGTTCGGTTAGGACGTGGAACAAGTTCCGCATACAACTCCTCTCCAACTTCCAGTCACGAGTTGTCATGCCAAGTCAAATCGTCCAGTCGTATCCGCCCTCAGAGGCATTCCCTTTTGGGAATTGTGACGCAGTTCTCGTACAATTAACTGAGAGTAATGGTAAGATTTTTACTGCGGTGCCATTCAGGTGCTTACTACTACAACCTCTGCAGACGTCTACATCGCACAAGTGCGTTGCGTTTTCCAACCTACCGCCAAGAAAGGCCGTACTTTGCCTCGCTATCTTGAAGCTGCACCTCTCTTATACGTTCAATACTTCCAGATCAAAGCCACGCCTGCTGACGAGCCAAGCGTTGGGATGTACAGGGTGAAACGAATCTTTCATCAGGATGAGACAGGTCGGATCTTCCGACCTGGCAGCATCATTCCACTGACGGCTGTTACTTGTGCCGTCGAGCTCGTCCCTGTGTATGGTTCGAAGATGAATCGCACGATAACTGCTGCAAACTCGTTAGAGGTCTGTGATGATTACTACCTGAATAAATTTTCAGACAAGGAGGTTTTCCATACGATGCACACAGATCTAATGTAGATTTTTTGCGTATTGCCTGTAGTACTAGTTCTGCAATTCATTATCTGCACACCTGATCAAGTTTAGATATGATAATCTTGCACCGCTTGTGTCATTCAGTTGTCATTCAGTTCCCCGTTCGCATTTTGGCCTAGTTAGTTACTTAATGCAACTCGTCCGAGACTAGGCCAAATAGGGATCGTTGAACGATGCTTTCGCGACGGTTTCAGATATCAGATGTACTTCACACTGTCACCACCACCAGCACACAGCAAACGTATGTGCTAAGTACATAATCACACATAGTACATTTCCATCCTTGTATCACCATGCCCCCACTTCAACGGTCTGCCTCTTCCTCAACGATCTCGACTGTAACTCATTCAAATACGTCTATTGCTGATACGTCCATCTCGGAAGCAAAGCCTCCTGTTAGTACACATGTACCCTATGTCAGACGACGCAACACTCCTCAGCAACTCAAGGCTCTCCAGCAACTACTCGAACTGTCTCACCATCCAACTCGGGAGCAGCGCCTCGCTTTGGCTATGGAGTTCGGGATGTACGTTGATACGATACGAGTAGTAATAGACCTTGAACTGACCTGTACTTCAGGGAACTCAAGTCTGTGACCAACTGGTTCCAAAACAAACGCCAGACAGAGAAGAGAAAATCCCTTATCTGGAATGAGAATAATCCTCCAAAAATTCACGCACCTCAATCGCGTCATCTGAAACAGCACCGTTCTAATAAATCCATATCTTCCTTCTCTGTTTCGCTTGATAAAATCGCTCAGTTATCTGAGAGACCCTCATCACCGTCATTACTCCTATCCGCCAATCAAGCACCTCCCACTCCTTTCACTCCACGGACTACTAACGTCCGTGCCCAATCGTCTCCAAGTCCTTCGGAGTTATGGAAACACATCCCATCATCCCCCGTTGTTCCGCAATCATCCCCAGGTGCTGAGGAAGCTAGACTGGCTGGCCTTCCCTCACGATCAAAGACCTGGCGTTCGTTAGAATGGGCCTGTCTCAAAGCGAGGCGAGGCAAGCGGGTTGACGATGGAGAAGAGGAAGACGACCTCCCTTGTCTCCCCTCTTTGAGTCACGGCGGTGGCTCAGATGACGGGTCATATGAAGCCCTCACCCCTGATTCTAGTGTCCGATGCATCAACCTCTCTCCCCAGAGCAATTCTCCCTCGTGCTTTAGTGGAGAGGAGAACAACAAAGGCCTGTTTTCTGACTTGAGGAAGCCTCCCCAATCAGAGGATGTCGAAGCTGCCTTGACGCTCCTTGGTTTTATGGCGCGTCGTTAATATTTTACCATCAGTAATTCTATACCTTTCTCTTCGTGTGCAATACCTACTAAGGAAGCTGTTGTATTTCAGTCATTATTCGGTTTTTATTTGATACCTACGAGATGTTTGCTTTACTGCATCATACTTTGGCATCCATGGCATGTATACAATTATTTATATCTATTGCACCTATTCTTTTCCAGTCAGCATGAGCTATATAGAATGAAACCTTTCTAGTCGGTTGGTTAATTTTGTCCACGTGACCGCGACGCGTTGGACTTGTTAGCCGCTGGGTCGTGTAACAGTGTTGCTATTGCACATTTCTTTGGACCATCATTCTACTCTCACATCTCCCTCACAGCCTATATTACTTCTAATAACGCACATCTCTATGACATCTACTACCCGTGCCACTCGTTCAACGCGACGATCCAAGACCCCGACTCCTAATCAACACAAAGAGAACATGATACCCGTTCCGCAGCCCGACGCCAGTCAGCCATCACCAGAAGCAGAAGCAGAAATACGGATCGATTCTCCGAGGAAGAGGCACCGCATGTCACCCACACAGCTTATGCGTCTGGAATCGCTCTATCAAAAAGACACGCATCCGTCAAGGCACAGGAAGAATCAACTTGCAGGCGAGCTTGGCATGTAGGAGGCTGTCAGCAAACTTTCTCGCCACACAAACCACTTACCTCGGTAAACAGGGACTACAAAACCATCACGATCTGGTTCCAAAACAAGCGGCAAATGGCAAAACGTAGTCAACCGAGCGCGCCCTGCTTACCGCTTCAGATACGGAATGTCGTTTCCCAAACCCTGGATCACCAGCTTCCTGTGCAATCTCTATCAGTGCTCCGGCGTGTCTCCTCGCCATCGGTAAACGATACTCTACAGCCCATGATTCTGCCATCTGTTTGTTCTGAAAACTTGAAGTCGCGCATAACACCATCCCCGCAAGAACAAGAGAGCGATGTCAATCATGATCTACCGAAGAAATCACTGCAGGTCAAACCTCTCCTAAACTCCTTGGGTTCATTGATGTCTTCGAAATCACCCAAGGCTTTGCACGAAAAAGACCAAGCACAACCGACAGCAGGAAGTACAACCGGCGTCCAAGAACTGTGGCAACACCTTCCTTCATCACCAACAGCTCCAAGTTCAGCGTCCGACAGAGGGTATGAAGTTCGTAGCCCTACCCGCGATAAAAAGGACGTACGATATAGCAAGAGAGGCCTGACACTCGAGTGGGCTTGCGACAGACAGACGAAACGCAGACGGGCAGGAAGAGACAACGGTAGCGCCGCCGACGGCTTGAGCAGGCTCTGGCCACCATTTGGGTCCTCAAATCCACGCACCAGTTCAGCACTTTCGTTACTCTCATTTGCCGCGGGAAAGGTCAGCACGTCTTTGTCCATCAGTCCTACCCCTTCACAGGACGTGATCCACGGAGCTTCGCTCCTGTTGAGCTTCAAACATTCCTTGAGAGGACGCGATGCTGGGAAGAAGTAGGTGTAGTACTAGTTGAGAAGACAATAATTCTTACAACACGAGCATGAAATGAAACACAACACAACATTCCTTATATCAACAACAGTATAGAAACTTGGCTACATCGGCAACATGCGAAGCGTGAGGGTAAAATGCAACAACGGCTTAAAAATAAAATGCGATGTGCTGAAACAACAATCTCGATGAGGAGTCCACGCGCCTGGATGACATACACCTTGTGCCCGATAATAGATATTTTATATTCAAACTAGAGAATGTCTACTTCTTTTTTTGCCAGTCTTGGCTGGCACAGACGGCGTGGAAGCTTGCTTTTTGGAGGATACATTAGGGTTCGGCTTTTGGGAGACAACTGTTCGGGGTGCAGGTTTCGCATGATGGGAAGATGGAGTAGTTGGGAGTGTCAATGCGACCGGACGAGTGTCGGAATGGAACGGGTAATCAGGCAGACCTTTGGATAAATCCGTTGAGTAGCCGTTCACAAGAGACGACTGAGTGAGAATAATTTACCTGTGATGTCCTTGAAGAATGGTATAAATGTGTCAAGGATGTCATCCTTCGATACTTTGCCCATCTCTATAAAAGCGGGTTCTTCGATGTCCATAGGTTCAGCAGTCATTTTATCAGCAACACCCTGAATGCCACTCTGATGCTCTTCGTCCACATTTTCCTTTAGCCGCAGCTTGAGGAAGCCGTTGATCAACGGCTCGAACAGACTTTCCATCGGCGGCATGAGGTAAGCAGGGGCATCAAAGACACTTCCCGTCTCACTGCTTTTCCAGGGAAGGGAGGTATCGATTGTCGACGATACAGCATTGTGAGAGACGTCGGTAAGAGCCGGTACACCAAACATCTCCTCAAAGAGAGACCCCTTAGGCACCGCCAGCCCTTTCTGGAGTGCTTTCGTTGACAAACTTGCCTCATCGGTTATGTTGATGTCGTGTCCTAGAAGCACGACACCGAAAGCATGCGTAATTCCCACAAGAGAAAACTTCCGGCTGCGAGCGAAGCGATTTGGAACGGGGTACCAAACTAAATTCCGTATCCCAAACGGTAACGTCTGTGAAAGCAGGGGAGTCGACGACGAGATGGAGTAGACCATGAGCTCATTAGTCGTGTCTGAGGGTGAACGATGAATCGTTACGAAGGTATCTTGATAAGGATGAGGTACAAGAGTGACATAAGGGTGGTTGTGCCGACGATGCCAACGTACTGTAGTATGTTCAATGTTCAATTTGATGCAGATCGTCAATCAAGTGAAGAGACGCACCAGAGCGGTTGATAATGTCACAGACAACAAGATTGGGGCCGCCAAGAACCGCAATATACTGGCCATGATGCCCAATGAAGCGTACGGACGATATTTTTGGGCATTCTGAACACACTATTGTGAAGTGAAGTGCATTCGATATTGAATCATACAATGCCACAAAGCCATCGAGCGCAACAGCCAGAAGAGAGCCATCCGGAGACCAAGCCGAGTCTCTGGGCATCTCAAGACGGAAACCAAAAGACGATCTTGAGGTCCAGGAAACTAAAAGGCTGTCACAAACTACAGATTTGTATGAACATCTGCACATACCTTCCACATTACCCTTCTTATCCTTCGTACTCCGTATTCTCCAAGTTTTGACGTTTCTATCACCAGTGGTCACCAGCCAATTTTCATCGGACGGACTAAAAGACATAGATGTGACCTTGTTCAAGCCGTGTGGCCGGTCTACTCTGGTATTCAATATCCAAAAAGCAGACTTCTTGTCCCACCACCATATCTTGAGGTATATCTCGCCACGGAATGACTCATCTCCTTCCCGCCGGTCGATAGTCGCCATCCACTCTCCTGATGGCGAGATAACCACACGTTCTACTCGTGAGGGCTCTAACATCTTTTCTTCTTGTCTTGACACTCGATTTGAAGGCGATACCTCCAACTCTGCGACGAGCGTGGATGACGAGGGAGAATAGGTTTGTAGTGAAGAAGGATGGGAAGAGGGGAGAACGAGTGTCGATGATAGCGAGTGGACTGCAAGTGGTGTGGCAGAGGACGAAGACGCCCAGGCACTTGACGTAGCAGAGTCTGAGTTTACGATGTAATTGAGCAGTTTCATATGACATATAGAAGGACGCACCTAGTTTTATGCGAGAAAAAACTCGCGATAACTTGAGCGTGGCAGAACTGATGAATGCAAAACTTGCATCCGCCAGCCCGAGAAGGTATTCTTCTTCAGCAGCAGAACTGCGTGAGACCACAACATTTTTGATGGGAGAGCCAACTCGGGGCACGAACTCTTTCTTTCCAGAGTGCAGCTGCCATATGACGAGAGTAGCTTCTTCACCACCAGATAACAAATATGCCCCGTTCGTCGTAAACGCAACAGATGATACCGCATGGGCGTGCCAATGAAGCTCAGACGTTTGCGATCGCTTTTCTACGTTAGCAACTACTGGCCTGGCCTGGTTCAAGCAGTACCATAACCGCACGACACCCTTTGCGTCACCCGTCGCAAAATAGTCCTCTAATGGATGGACCGCCAAACATGTCAATGCATCGGGTGAAACGTATTTTGTAAATCCAGACTTCAGTGCAGACATTTGTGCAACGTAGGCCTTGTGACCAGCGACCGCAATCAACCATTCACCACTTGCAGATACAGCAAGTCCGGCCGTATACCTGGTCTTGCCAACCGGCGTGATCTGAGATGACTTGTGCCATTTCGCGCCTGAAGCAGGATTTTGAGGCTTGAGCGACACACGCAAGATGATACAGCTCTCTTCGGAAGAAGCCTTTGCAGACCGGTTTGATTTTGGTTGTTCTGCACCGCAAATGAAAAACTTATTGTACGTTACAGACCATAGCACTCACCGTTACCATCACTGCTTCCCTTCTTCTTCGCTTTTGCAGTGGCGACAAAAACGTAATCTTTTATCTTTTCATGCCCGCACACGTGATGGATAGGTTGTTCGAGATTAATCGTGTGCAACAATATGCCCTCGAGAAAATCCCAGACTTTGATGGTGCCGTCCAGAGATACGGTGATGAGCTGAAATGCATTGTTTGCACTTAGTATAGCAGATGTGATGATATCCTGGTGACCATCATCTTGCGGTCCTGGTAATGTAGAAATGACCTTGCCAGATGATGTAGAATGTATCTTGATTCTTTCCCTGACAATAGAAAAGAAGTGGCTGATCAAAACAAGCAGATTAATTACATCGGATATGTCGTATGTCCATGAAATCTACGCACCTCCCGTCTTTCGTGAATATTGGTGGATGTGAATTGGAGTTCGAATCAGTCAGGGATGCCCATGTCAGAGGTTTCAGCGGCTCTGGTTGTGGCATCTCGCTTTCGTGTTGTTCATTCGCTTTCCCCCTCTCTTGCTCTCCCTGCCTCTTTATCCCCTGCACGCCTTCCTTAACTTTCTCCTTCTCCTTCGTTTTGCTCTTTCTCGATTTCTTCTTCACCGGGGGTGGTGGACTTGTCGATTCTGCAGGACTTGGTGGGAGTGGGACATCCTTTGGTAGACGGGGAACGAAAGGAGTGTGATTTATGACCTTGACCGCGGCCATGAGCGTTCTGAGATTTCGAGCGATCGCGAAGCATTCGCAGGACTTTTGCAAAAAATGTCACCGCCACTTCGGCGGCGTTTGCCGGTGTATGTCCCAGAAAGGAAATCGATCGGAATTTCACTCTATGCAAAACCACTGTCATTATAGCAGAACACGATGCCGCTACAAACCTCTTGTACATATTGCTACAAGGTCAACTTTTTTTAATATATACAGCGCATCAGCCTCGAAAGAGAGTCTCGACCTCCAAGAGGAATATACATAAACACCAAAGCAAATAACACGAATAAGAATGGAAACATCAGAAAGCAGTGAAATCACTGTATATCCTTGTAGCCCACGAATATCCGCACAGACCGGCAGGGTGTGTACAGGTCTTCCTCAGAGGCAAACCGTCGCGCTTTAAGCATAGCCTGATAGAGTCTCTCCTCTTCCACAAGTTCTGCCTTCGACATTGCCTCCCGCGGAGGAACAGACCACCCCAGTTCAGCAAGTGAACACCACAAGGATATTCGCGCCTGCATATCGCTACGAAACTGGTTCAGAAATTATGAGCATGCATCAGAGAAAGTGTTACTCACCGCTTATAGCGGTCTACCAATATCTCGAACTTCGTCCGACTCTCAAGTTCGGATAGCTCCAGATCGGTATCCCACCCACACTCAGTTAATTGCCCTGTACGATTCCTCGTGCGATCCAAGAGCTCCTCGTACATAGCCTCTTGGCACCCCAGTACACTTTGATACGACAAGTATAGTTGCATAGCGAGTGAACGTTCGCTAAGCTTGTCGATCTCATCGAGAGGAATCAGGGACTGTGAAGCAGCAACGCCCATAGATGTACTCTCAGCCGCCGAACTATCAACGATATAGAGCGGTTTTTTCACGACATGAGCTGTTTCTGTTTCAGAGCTCAAGGTGTTGGTTGTATCGCACGAGAGTGCTGGTAAATGCGGCGAGCAATCTGCGGGACTCGTTGTTGGGCATGAAAGCGTAGAACTCTCCAGATTGCTGAATAACGACGATTCCCCCGATGACGCTGATTTACTTGTAGCAGAGGAATGAGTAGACGAGAATGAGACGGCGAAGGGACGAGGTGTGGCAGGTGTGAGAGGCGCGTGAGGTTGTGAGGTGGTTTCAGATCTGTCCGAGGATAAGGAAGCTTCCATGAGAAGCGCATTTGGTGGTAACGGTTGTGGTAATGCTTGTAAAGGGGGTAATGCAGGCATGCGGAAATGGACAATAGGTGCAGATATTACGCGACGGAAATTCGAGGTGAAATATATTGGGAGAATAGCTGATGCACGTCAGATGCAATTGAGATCACACACATACAGTAAAACATACCTGTTGGACGTAAGTTGATAAATCGGTTCTCAAATACAGCATAATACAAGCTTTCGAGTAGTGCATGGTCATGAGGTAGGGGAGGGATGTCTGGTTGTGACGAAGGTAGTTTGTCAATGCGATTATGCGAGCCGTTGGGATAGTGAACAGAATCTGAACGCTTATTGCGTGCTCGCAAAGGCGCCGTGAACCAGGTAGGCAGTGTAGGGAATAGGATATCTGGGATTAGTCAATAGGGAGATGTGAAAGCAATATAATGATGTACCATGTTCGAGGACTTCAACAACCCCACCCGGTCGTAAGACACGGTTCACTTCCTTGGGAGACAATCAAGATATAGCTGCAAAGGAGGAGAACAATCTCACCTCAAAGAGAACACCCCACTGGAGCCAGCATGTTCAGAATGTGTCCATTAATACAGTATGAGTATATGTCAACATACCTTATTCTCAGGGATACCCTGGCCTAAGCCGTGCATGTGAACATGGTCGAATTCGTCATCGTCGAACGGGAGTTTCGTCGTCAAACTCATCAGGGGATTCCTTAGACCGGTCTACACGTTGGTTCAAATGTATTACTCACAAATTACCGTGGACCCACGAGATGCGATTCGCAACATCTGGTTCGAGTAATGATGTCGGGACTTGTACATCCACGAGGTCAAACCCGACCTTTGTGACGTCTGTAAACTCCATTTTGATATCAAGAATAGAAGTACTCACGAATTCGCAATCTGGCCATTCCTTCGCAGCATCAAGTATCCACGTCCCCCCCTATGAAACACACAAGTATTGTCACGTAACTGAAAGAAGATGTGATGTAAGACATAACTTACCCCACAGCCAAGATCGAGAGAGCGTTTTGGAGAGTCGTGATGTGGAAATTGGACGACCGAAACTGATTTCTTGACGTGCATGACGAAGCTGTGATCCATGTTCTCCCTATAACGGGCTTAGCCGCCGGTCAGGCACACAGTAACGGACAAACTCACAGCTCTAGGACTTGTCTATCGTAACTTAGAGGATATGGAGCTTTCTCTGGGTCATAGGAATGATGACGGTGACCATGTTTATTGAGAAAGTCCCTGTTTCGAGGAACACGCCTGCCGCTGGTAGAATCAAGTGCCATTGTTGTGGCTGTGCTTGGACGTGGTGGGGGCATAATGGAAGGAGCAACAAAGAGAGTTGTACTTGTACTCCTGAAATAAGTCCTAGTCCTCAGGCTGGCGTGAATCGTGTAACGAAAAACGGAACGTGTGTTTTGAGAAGGGCTATGATATTATTGCGAGGGAGTCGGCGTGGGACAGGCTATCATTAAATCTAACGTTAGTAGGCAGAGAACAACAGACTGGCACTGACCTTCCTCTTTATGGTCATCAAAGCTGCTCTCAAGCAGTGTTCGAGCTGGCAAATCATCTGATACACAACTCGTTACAAAATACCTGGACAACTTGATCGGCTATCGAGCCTTCGACGCCGAATTACATCCGCGAACCCTCACACACCTACTTAACAGGCCGTTTTGATATCAACGTTGATGACGGTCCATCATCGTGGGTTCATTAGATCACCCTGCATTTTTTCACAGATGGCCTGGACTCGTAATGACTAGAATGCAATTATAGAAATCATAAGAGGTACGATACACCCGTAAAAGCTAGGTAGAAGGTATACAGCTATCCGAGGTCCAACGAATACTTCCTAACACAATCAGTAACCGAGATCCTTCCTGAAGTGTGGGACCATAAAATGTCTCGACTTGACCAGCCAAGCAAACCAATCACCCAAGGTAAACCCTCCCAAGAACCCGAAGTAGCCCATGCCGCCTTTCTATAACGAATCATGTCAGGGTCAAGCCACAATAACTCCCCTGGCTTCTGACTCACCTTTCCATTCGTGATCACAATAATCTCAGGTGCACCCGCGTATTTCTTTGTCGGCGCGACTCCGTTCAAGAAGCTCACTACGTTCGCCACGATAACAGGAACATGCCACATGAGCTTGGCTATCTGCTTCTGCTCATTCCAGTCGATGATATCCCCCACAGCAAAGATGGACGGGTGATTGAGCAGTTGCATGGTTGGCTTGATCTTAACGAAGCCATGGCCGTTCACAGTGTCTTCACCAAGGGAAGTCACGTACTCAGTGTTGGGGTGGCCCCCACGAGCAGATACCTGTATGTGCTGGTGAGCTGGTTAGATGTGCACATACAACAGTGCACGTACCACTAAGTCGGCGTCCGAAATTTGCTTTCCACTGCGAGTGGTGACACCAACAACACCCGGCTCTGGAATGTCATCGATGTATTCATTGAACATGAATTCAACACCGCGAGCATGAAGGCGTTTCTCAAGTCCCTTTCGGAGGGAGTTGCCATAGGTAGCATTGATAAGTTGATTACCACCGTGGACAATGGTAACTTTCTTTGTCTGTATTGCGTAATTCGTCAGAACTGCCGTGGCCTGACTAAATTTGAAAAAAATATTCACCGGGTAAAGATCCTTGACTTCACCAGCCAACTCTGAGAAGTATTACATTAGTAACGACACGATGATACCTTACGCATACTCACCGATACCAACGGCACCCCCGCCAATGATCACAACGTGGTTTGCTTTGGCGAACTTTTGGCGCCATGCGTTAACAAATGGCAGGACATCATCCTCGTTTTCTGGGATAGCACAGGGACCACTGGATGTCGAGCCAGTGGCCAAAATAAGCACTGCATATGAAATGCGCTCCCCGTTGGCAAGGACAACGGCACCTCCCGGGACGCCAGGCTGTGCCTCAATGCTGGTCACAACACCGACTTTTGTCTCGCCATTGCCATTCGCGTAGATCCTGTCAAGCTTGACGAATGCTGTTTCTTCCAACTTAGACTCTGCGTCGACGACAAAACGGACGGCTGCAGGAAGGGCAACAGCGTAAGAGCGGGAGTTAATAAGAATGAGGTTGTATCTTCTCGGGTCCAATTTTTTGCTGAGCTGTTTAGCAACTTGGAACCCAGCGTATCCACCGCCAACAATGACAACGTTCTGTTCTGCGTTCCCGGCCATTTTCTAATGATGAGTGGGTGGTGGTAGTAGTGAAAGAAGATTAAGGAATTGTAAAATGATGGTATGTGCGGCCGGCATGATTCAACGCGTTCTTTTATACGCCGCTTCGGTGATGTTGTTCGAGATTCAGACGTGCCCGAACCTATCGCAAGAAGCAAGTTCTGCCGAACAAGGCAGCGGGTTTGCGGCTGCGTCAGCACATATTACGCGTATGCTTACATAGCCATAATCCTACCGCGCTTATCCACGTACGTCGTTGCATTGGTGATTGTACAAGCCCGCAGTACTTGCGAGCTGCGGTGATGATAATTTGCGAGAAACTGCAAGTGCCTTGAAAATTATTAATGAGGTACTATCCAGGTACGCTGTACACGCGTGAGACTCCGAGGCCAATTTTGTAAGACAAGTTTTCGGCTTTCCCCAGAAAGCTCAAAACCACCAAGCTAACCGCAATCTGCTCTGACTCGGAACTTTGTGTCAAAATGCGCAGGTCGGGTAAGCAACGCAAGGCCGAGCTGCAGCTGAAGCGTGCCGTCAAACGTGGTGACGTAGCCCCACCTGAAGCACAACCGCGCAGGAAGAATTTCAGGAGACCTCCGAAACTCGGCCATTCACTTGACGCAAGGCTTTTAGCAGATGACGCATCTAGGGCTGCAAGGAAGCTTCAATCACAATTCATCAAGATTGATCCCGCCTTCCTGGAGTCCACGAAGCACTTGGCTGCTACCTTGCCCTTGACGAGGCCTATATCTGCTGATGTATGCCTCCTCGGTGTTAATCATGCACAGTTTGGCACCGATCTCGTAAACGATCAGCTTAATGTCCCGAGGAGACCGAAGTGGAAGTACACCATGTCAAAAGATGACGTAGATGTCAATGAGCAAGGCTGTTTTCGCAGATGGATGACTCAAACCGACGCCATGGTAGAACGTTGGCATAATCAAAACAATCAGCCAGATGCATCGACTGATCTAGCGTCGGCTGACCCAAGTATCCCTGATACTACTGTTCAAGAAAGAATGCCTTGTCCTCCCACCCATTTCGAGCGCAATCTCGAAGTTTGGAGACAACTGTAAATACTAAATTTATCTGCATCTGATTTCTGGTCTCACAAGTTAGTGTGCAGCTGGCGAGTAACAGAAATATCTCAAATCCTTCTTTGTCTTTTGGACTCTAGATGTCCACCGCTCCACTTCCCGCCTTCGCTCGAGTCCTATTTAGCCTCTCGAAAAGCGAAAGTCATTCTCGTTCTCACAAAAGTCGATATCGCAGGTCCAGAAAGAGCTGAGGCATGGACTGCATATCTTCGGAAGCGGCACCCAGGGCTACCCATCGTCCAAGTTGAGGCGTATCAGCAAAAAGTTGGCGAGCAAGGACGTCCAGTCTATGAATCGCACCTCCCCCTTCCCTTCAGAGAACGTTTGGTTAGCGCCATGCGTCAAGTGCACGAAGAAATGTTAATCCCCCCTGAACGGGTGCGCTCGGATGAGGCCAAGCTTAAGCGCTGGAATCCACCAGTCAAGCGCGAGATTGATTGGAATGGCTTGCTGCATGCCCATGGCAAGAAAGTAGGAAGTGTCGTCGGGGGCGCAGCTATGCCAAAGGGAAAGGGCAAAGAGGATACCGCAGATGATGCCCAAGAACTAGAACAGGAAGCTAGTGATAGTGAAGGACAATTAGAATGGCAAGAGCCAGAATTTCTGACTGTCGGTTTGATCGGTACATTTTTCTTGTGCTTTCTCATATTTGAAAATTGACAGCTCATCCCAGGTCAACCGAACGTTGGCAAGTCATCCCTTCTCAATGCACTGTTCGGAATACACAAAGTTCGAGCATCACGGACCCCCGGAAAGGTAAACCAACAGTCTTAATCCATAAGATACAGCGCCTCGTCTTACATACTCGACCAGACAAAGCATTTTCAAACTCTTTTTTGGAGCCCTGATGTCCGTCTCGTTGATTGTCCAGGGCTTGTAATGCCCGCCTTCACACCAATGGACACTCAAGTTCTCTGCGGAATATTACCCATATCCCGTGTCTCCGCCATCCCATTTTGCATCCACCAAATTGGGCAACTTCTCCCGCTCGAGACTATCCTGGGTCTCACACACCCTTCAACGAACAGCGCGCCCGTTGAGGACAAGCGCACCTGGCGCGATGGTAAGCAACCTTCAGCGAAGGACAACAAGATGCACTGGACAGCGACGGAGATCATGACTGAATATGCGAACAAAAAAGGCTGGGTTACCGCAAAGGCAGGCAGGCCAGATATCCACCGTGCAGGCAACGCCAGTGAGTATCTTTTATTTATTTTGGATCTTCGATAATAATCATTAATAGTACTGAGACTCGTCGCGGAGGGCAGGATAGCATGGGCTTTCTGGCCTCCGGGAACCGACTTAGCGACTGTTAGATCCAGTGGGGGCAACGGAATCTGGCTCATTCGCAATGCAGACCAGCACGCCCAAGAATTAGATGAAGATGATGAGGGAGGATCAGGCTATGAAACTGACGAGGTCGAAAGTCCTGATGAAAGCAGTGAAGATAGCGATGAAGATAAACATGCGACCGACGAAGAAGAACACCAGGATGCGGACATCAAGTCTGTTACTGTTGGTCGCTTTGGTGTGCTAGCGATAGATGATTGATTGAAGGTTGGTCATCACACTGCAATCAACTATCCTGCCAGCGCTGCAACAACGTTGCAATTGATGATCAATAGTGGCACCATCACCCTTCAAACTATCAGTGAGGTGATTTGGCTAAATTTAACGACCGGAATCCGATGTGCCATCACAGCGAGCATATGGAGTTCTCGTATCATACTGATATTAGACACCAACACGTTGCAGCACATCAGGCTATGTCAAGCTTCTAGTCTTAGATCAAACAGAACAGCCTCTGACTTCGATTTGAAAGTCCGTAACTTAGTGCATATTCGCACTGGGTCTGTTCTTGGTGTTCGAATATGGTAGCAGTGTTGCACAAGCGTGGATTGAACTCAGGTGTACCCATGTTTTCGCTACTATAATGCAAAGGCCCACTGCATTGGAACTGCGGTACTGCCATACTATATAGAGTTCGACCTTATATATCCGGATCTGGAGCATATTAGTGTTCGAAATTATATTGATCATATCTTAAGTAGTTGTTCGGGATTTTCGGATATTCAGCTTATATATCTTAGAGAGAGTTGACAGGCTATATTCATGGGATATGGGATATATATTTGACACCTGTTATCACTCGTGGTAACACATACACACTCCTGAGTTTTTGACCAGTTATGTAATAACGTGTTAACTTGCACGGAGCCCCTGAGTGCAGCACTCACTGCGGTCACCACTCGAGGCACTATTACTCTTACTAGGCGTCGTCGCCAGCGATGACATTGCTTTCGTTTGTAATTTGAAAGATGAAGGGAACGAGCGCACTTGAAACGGTATTTTGGAAGGACACTGTGAGACTGGTCACAATCGTAGCATACGAATGCGGAAAATGCCGTTGTTTGTAATTGTGGACGATTCACAGAATTAGCGGGTTGGCATATGGCCTTGCACAAGCAAGGTGATTCTCGACGTCAGATGCTACAAACTCAACTGCATTGTCTTGTGCGATGATCCTCGTCGTGTATTTGAGATCAAGATTGCACCGACAGAGAGTGTCAGCGCCCTCCAAAAGGTTATCAAGGACATGAAGAAGCCACATTTCGACCATGTTGACGCTGACGATCTGATCATTTGGAAGGTCAAGGTCAATTTGAACGACCTACACTTACTCGACGCGATCGGAAACCAAGGCGTGAAGTTGAAGCCATTAACCGAACTGTCCGAAGTGTTCACGGGTGGAGTAGAGCACGGATGTATTCATGTCGTCGTACGACATCCTGCCGTTGCACGACACATTAATCCACTTGTTACTCGACGACTCGCTTATCTCAAGAAGGGCGCAGGTACTGCGTCCCTCGAACCCAAATATCCATCTCTAGGATGTCCTTAATACCAACTCAACCGGTCACATTCAGGAATTCTCGTATGATGAGACTCCAACAATCGGGGATCGACTTATCTTCTTCGGGGAAACCGTTGGCAATGCGACTGGGAGCAAGATATGTATCAAGTTCGTCAGGCACTATTACCCTGAGGCCCACGAATTCTGTGCCAGGATGGGGCACGCTCCCAAACTTATCGCCTACAATCATTTACCCGGCGGCTGGAATATGGTGATTATGGATGCCTTTGATATTGATAATGATTGCGTCCCGTAACGGCCTGGCTCATCGACTGCTCAGTGAGA
Organism: Suillus plorans; assembly: GCF_016647745.1. NCBI lineage: Eukaryota > Fungi > Basidiomycota > Agaricomycetes > Boletales > Suillaceae > Suillus > Suillus plorans. Next base: position 465,943 of record NW_024537405.1, read on the forward strand.
TACAGTAGCTGTTTTGGACCGCCAGCCGCTGGAGGAGGTCATCACCTCTCTCATCCGGGAGTTACACGATTACAATGACGGCTACGTTCATGGCGACCTTCGGGATACCAATTTCGTTGTGGGAGACAACAAACACTTCATGTTGCTCGATTTCGACTGGGCTGGACCGATCCATAAGACCCATTATTTTATGCATGTTAATCGGAAGGATATTCGACGTCCTGATGGTGTGTCGGATGGGGAGAAGATTGTGGCCGAGCATGACTTGGATATACTGAATTATCTATTTCATCCTGAGCAAGATGGTCAGGACCGTCGGGAGCCAGCTGCAAAGCGCCGCCGTACATCTGGTGAAGGGTCACCAATGGCCATTTGAATCATTCATAATTCGTTGTATCAGCAAAAGTCCAACATAGATTAGTATCTGTTGTATTTGTAGTTAGCCAAATCGATTATTGCCGATGCGCGTGCCATCGGTGTATCTGAGATTTCCAAGTAAAATTGTACCTATGCACGACCTCTGATCTCAGCAGTCGATCCTCGTATCGCGTGTGTGCTCTTGTTACAGCTGTTTTCATATCGATAGACCAGAATTTCGAAAATTCATTCAGCCGCTTTTGTTTGTTGTTGGAGCCACACCAAACAGAGGCGCTCGCTACTAAGCTACTTTTGTCCAACTAAGTTGCTTGGGAAGTACTAGTACCGGCCATCATCATGAACGGAGACCATCGATATGTACCAGATGCTGCAAAACAGCAGTGGTTTATCATGTCCACACACCGCATGACATCAAAGGCCATAGCACAAGTGATGGGATGCAGCCATCGAACAGTCAATTGATCGCGTTCTTCGGCTCTCGCAACTCACAGGTTCTGTGGTTCGAAACCCTCTGGAAAGTGGTCGTCCTCGTCTACTTACAGCACAGGACGTTGCAGTAAGTGAAAGCACAAAGATAATGTACAATTACAGATACTACTACTTGATGATTATAATACACCACACAGGCCCCACATGTCCGAGCCGGGTTAGAGACTTACAAAAGTAGCTTAGTAGTGAGCGCCTCTGTTTGGTGTGGCTCCCACAACAAACAAAAGCGGCTGAATGAATTTTCGAAATTCTGGTCTATCGATATGAAAACAGCTGTAACTCTCCTTTTGAGTACTTTCTTCGGGTCCACCGCCGCTAGTTAATAACATGCTAATTAGCAAGCGGCTAATAAGCAAGCAGTTTTATCCCGAACCCTATATCCCTGGCCATTACACATGTTGCACTCTTCAGAGCTGAGTTTCAAGAGGCAGAGTTTGGAGAACACCGGTGCGCACTGATTAAGATTGTGCAACACCCTACAACACATAACAGCGTGTTTTTGTCAAACATACTACTTGGTGCCAGTGGCCAAGAGCATGCTCTCCTCATGGCTGAGCAAAAAGTCCAACAACACACAAGCTCTCAGCCAACCAGATCAAATATCTAAAGCCTCCCGCTCGACAGTGGAACTAACAGGACATTCATCACAATCTGCAATTCCCATCACAGACGATGATCACAACGATGTCCACGAACACATCTGGGATCCCAGCACATACTCTACCCAAACTGAACAGGACGTCCTCAGACCAAACCCATCAGCTACTAGTACATCAAGCGACGTGAAGTCGTTGGGACAATCAACCGAGCCAGTAAAGTTTCTGACACCGCATGATGACATTCTCGCCGAACTCCAGGGATACTTGCCCTCGAGCGGTCCTCAGGCTGCAGAGCGGTCATCTCTACGACCGGATGCTCCCCAAGGATCTTCCCTCAATCTTTCCTCAAGCGCTGCCGAGAACTCATTGTTCACATCCGACTCTTCGCCCAATCATGAACCAGCTAGGGAGGTCATGTATGAACCGTTCACCGGTCAGAAATTATCTGACTATGTACCAATGCCGGTGCGGTCGGGTGCTGACGATGAACTATGGTCCCATCTATCGCATATTCTGGAGCTCCAGAGCGAGATTTCAAAGATGCATGTTGATATGGAGAATGTCGGTTTGCGGACTGCGCGGGGTCATAACGTACCTGAGCGCGGTGGAAAGGCTGGCACCACCAGGAAGGAGACCGGGAAGAATAGGAGAAGTGATACACTCGGAGAAGAGGAAGATGACAATGAGAGTGATGAAGCGACCGAAGGAGAAGATTCGGATGACAACGACGAGGTGTTTGGGAAGAGAAAACGGGATGAAGAATTCACAGGACTGGCGGAGCGGTTTGCGGAGAGAAAGGTTTCCATCGACGCTGTCATGAATAAGGTATATGCGTCTTGCAGTTCACCGTCCATGTGTGATCTTACTACTTCCAGTTGGGCGACCTTTCGAGCACGCTCAAGGCCTTTCATGCGTTACCCATTCCAGTACTCGATATTGCATCCACTCGTACCAACACCATGTCTTCCGATGCTTCACTAAGCACCGATCGCGGTACTGGTGTGACCTCTGCGGTTACCTCGACGACATCAGCTCCCCCTCGCATGTCAGTACAAGTAACGACGATCATAGATGACTCGCAACACGTGGATAGCCCAGTGGACGTACATTTCGCACAATCCATTCTCGATCGCAATGTCGGGAAGAAGTAAGCTTTCTGGATGTATCATATAGTTCGGGAACAAGTTTTACGATACAAATAAAGTTGAGATAGTTGATACTGGCTATAGCTAGCTCATTACATTAAAACACAGGTAGATGAAGAAAAAAACATGAGCCTTCCAGGCAGAAAGCCTGCTTCCTCAGGAAAGAGACCAGCTCCCACACTGGATAGCATGACCAATCGACACTAATGCATCATTTCAACCTCCGAGGAGAGCCAGCGCAGCCCTGAGTTCCTTTCTCGCTTGTTCAGCATCCTCGTAATCAAGCGAGGAAATAGCAAAACGACAGTGCTTCTGTGCTTTTGCAATGATAGTAGGCGTAAGTTGAGAATTATTCATCGGTAAAGGGGCAGGAACTGGAGCGGGAGGCGGAGGCACCATGCGAGGAGGTGAAGAAGGTGCAAATATTGTGGGCATTGGTGGAGGAGGAATCATGGGCGGAGGTACTGGACTTGAGGGCACAAATCCAAGCGGAAGTTCTTGAGACGATATTGAAGGACCGCGAACACGCGTTCGCGGTGGCGAGCCTCTCGGTGGAGACATTGAGGGAAGGAAGGTAGGATGCGGAGGAGTGGGGGGAACATGATCTCTGATTGTCGGTGCATATATGACAGGCCGCTCTTTGGGTGGAGATGAGGACTCGAATACGGACGGCCGAGACTCGCTAGCAAATGGTAAGAACGGAACCTGACTAGGCGATGATCCGTTAAGCAACGGATCTCGGACTAGCTCTTCATCGCTAGTCGTGCCCTCCACGTCGGTGCTAATCCAGGCTTTACGAAGTTGACTCCCTCTGCCATTGAGAGGGGGTTCGTGCCAGTTGTTTGCCTGGTCCAAACTGACGCTGCTGTTATCCTGAGCAAGATCGAATCCGGGAGTCGCCGTCGTACTCCAACACCCGGGGCTCAGCGATTCATCATCATGGCGAGGGGAATGCAAGCGATTGGCACGAGTGATATCATCTGGACTCATCTTTGGAGATGGTGTCTGTCGATAATGCGACGTTTGAGGCAACGTGGGGGATTGGCTCGTTGCTGAAGGGGAGGTCTGGGGATCTTCAACTCGTGAAGGTAGCTCCGAAGCTCCAGAAGTAGCAGGGAGGGGTTCTAGGTCAAACTGAGACCCAGCAGGACCTGGTGTGGGCTTCCTACCCTCCCGATATGCCTTTGCAATATCAGCTGCCTTCCATTTAGCATATTTGATCTTGCCATCTATCTGTGAATGTACGTTAGACAAATGTTGTCCGACTGCATGATACCATGACGGCTTACTGTATCGGAGATATCCGTCGTTGGAAATACTTTCAAGACCTCGAAGAAATTTGCTGCGGCAAGAAACTTCTTCGCAGTTGATCTAATTAGGTGTGAGCCAATCTACCGGAAATTAAGACAATGATAGCTGAATACCTTGTTGCATGACCTTCACGGTCTTCATCATCGGCGATGCGGAAGATCTTTAGGGCAAAGTTCTCAACGAACGCTGCGCTAGCAGGCTCGCTATCTATAGTGTCACTGGGACCGATCTCTGTTTTCAAGCGCTCGAGTGCGTTCAGGAGATTTAGAAGCAGTGTGCGTGAAGCAGCATCCTTTGCTTTCAAATTGATACCAAGTTGTGCTGCATAGTACGCGCCTACACACTTCCGTGAGCTATGTGATGGGCTTGAATGTAAAGGTTACCCGTACACCAGTATGCCACAACTGGTTGTTGATTGACCAGTTCCTCAGCACGTTGGAGGTATGGCGCTATAGACTTGAGACCTGTCGATATCGGTGGGAGACCAAGGGACATGATGGCTACTAATCAAGGGGGAGTTTCGTGAGTAAGTACTGCGGTGGATGAATGTATACAAGGGTAAGTTAAAGTCACGAGTGCTGTGGTACCGAAGTGCGGACGATTCGAAAATTAAATTATAGCCTTAAGCCTGGGGGTTTTTATACCGATGGTGGATGGGCAAGCAAGCTGTGGATTGTGGATTTGTGAGAGGCCTCGCGCCTGCAACGAGGACAATACGCAAAGCTGAGCTGTGTACTTGGTTCAAAGTTCAATCATTAACATGTCAGGAAACCGAAGTCATCGGGACTCGGAACATCACAGCTTGACGTCAATTCGTGTCCTTGTTTGGCGGTATGGGCGTCTTTGTCTAGTTCCGACTTCGAGCGACATGTCTACAGCAAAACATGGAGCTTCCTGGCTGCCAACACGTTCCCATCAAACCAAGTACCAATTCATCGTTTACTTGTGCTAGCGTCATGCGGAAGCACGGCATCATTTTAGCCACAGCTTGGCGGAACATCAATTAACCAGAATCATACCCGGAGTAACGGCTGCATGACGTGGGGCTACTTGAAAGGTGCTAACATATTGATGATATTCCTACAAGAGGTTGGGTGCTGGATTTGCGATGGTGCGAACCTAACCTTTTTTCAAGAATCCCGTTGACAACAGAACACCGTAACTTTCAGTGGAGTACTAGTACTCTCCGCAGATAAGGGAGAAGATGTTTATTATAGACCTGAGGCACCGTAGGGACGGACTTGTCACAATGAGAACCTGCAGAGCTCCACATCATTGTGATTGACGGGTATCGGTATACCTACGTATTTCACATATTTCATCATGCGAACACTTATCTGTGAGCAGGCCAGTCACTAAGGTTTTAGATCTAGGTGGAAACTGCGCACTTCGGCGGATTTATCTTTCACCTAAAGGCCTTTTCCGGAGTAGGATACTAACCTATCCGTCTATGGTGCCTTTTTATTATAATATAGGTCTCAATGAAGGAGCTGCGCTCGACGTCAATTTCAAATCAGACTGGCGGTCAGAACTGAAGTAGTTTCAAAGCTGAGTTGTCAGCGTCGTGGTTCATATGGATTTGTGACTGTGTCTCTGCAAGGAACAATCATTCGTGAATGCCAATGACAAGCAAGCACGAACCTCAAGGCGCTGATATCGTCCTTCGGTCACAAACTTCGTCCCTCAAGCTCAAGGCAGCCACCGGTCACTCGACTTTGAAACAGAACCGCGTGCAGCCCTCCAGCGCTGATGCGGATAGCCAGATGGCCGTTCCAGCCTTGCGCTCAATGAGTGCGATGAGAGGCCTCCTCCTAGCAGAAGTCGGGGACTCGATGGTAGAGTTCGACGTGTATGGAAAGCCTGGGGAATCCGGGTACCGCGTTGGCCAACGCATATCAGCGGAGTCTCTCATGCCTCCGGGAAGCTCAAAATTTGCCCCACCACCCCGAAAGGTCCTTTCCGCCCCAGGTCCTGTGGTCGGAAGTATGGCCAGCCTGGCCACCAGCGCGACTCTTTTCGACGTCGATGTCGTCCCTGCCCAGAGCGGCGCAGAAATCAAGCCCCTTCTCGGAAACTCGAATTCCAGATTGGAGCCCGGTGCAATTGTCCACCCTCACCCGGCATTACGCAACGCAGATAGCAGCGGAGATCTCGGCACCGATTTCAAGCTCGTTGTGCGAGAAAAGGCAAGGTGGAGGTCACGTGTAGAAGTGGACATCATACTCGAGAACCACACTTGTGTGCAAGGTAGCTACCTCAAGGGGACAGTCAAGATTCACATCAAAAAAGGCTCTAAGAAGGATACACCATTGCTGCTTTCTCAGGGGAAAGTCAGGGTCGTCGGATTTGAGTGCATACCGCAGAAGGATAGCAAGTGCACATTTTATAAATACTCAGCTCTTCTATCGGAAATTGCTCCATCGTGGAAAGGTCTCTTCAAATCACCACCGGATGAGGATGGCTGGGCCGAAGCGCAAGAGGGCGTCCACGTCTTTCCGTTCGTGATGCTTCTTCCTCCAGATAGTGGCTGCGGCATGGCGAAAGGGGTGTTGAGCATAAGCTCCGGAGTGGCGATTAAATACATTGTTATGGCGTAAGTGTCGGAGCTTCTGTGTTCTATCACCCCGCATCTGCTGATAATCAATCAGAGAGATCAAAGTCAAGGACTCCGCAACATCCAAAGAATCCATCGTTCACTTCTCCCGCGACTGTGAGGTATGGCCACGTCTAGACGTTGTCTCCACGCTTGCCACAAACTCCCGCCCACTGGTCGCAGAGGTTGCCGCTAGAGTGTTCATGGGTGGCCCAGGAAAAATCAAGTTGTCGGCCCGTATCCATCGATACCACTGGGTCGCCGGCCAAAGTTGCACCATTCATTTCCGAGTGGTCAATGACTGCAAGAAATTAGTAAAAGGCGCCGCCATTGCGCTAATACGAACACTGACCGTGTTCAAGCCAAAACCGCACTTGGATGCTGGGGATGCTGATCCGGATGCTTGTCAAACCTCAACCAAGGCAAAGTGCGTGACGGAAAGCGTCCTTGAGTTGGGACAGCGTTGCTCTAAGGGACATGCGAGCGCAAAAGGGTGGTGGACAGGTGTCGCTCCTGGTCAGACGAGCGAGTTCAACCACTCTGTGATATTACCGGTAAGCCGCCACGATCTCTTTCTGGTTGCATTGTGGTAATCGAACTGTGATTATCCTTGTAGCCCGACGTTCACTCTATTGCCCGAACACGACTGCTGGAGGTTGAGTACACGCTTCGCATAAGTGTAGGAATTGGAAGATGTTCCTCGGATGTACACGTCATCTTGCCAATTCGAATCGTCAACTTTCTTTCGCTCGACCCTCCACCTACGGTGCCACTCCACACTCAAAGCAGGCAACGCCCCATGCCCGAGTTTACGAAGCGCGAATCGTGGTACCGAAAGTCGCGTGCTACAAGCAGGGATCTTGTAGAAACCGACGAGACGGTCCCTGGTATGAAATATGCCAGGGACATAACAATTGCCACAGAGCCAGATAATGTTGACGAGATGCCCGTCTTGAGTGAAGAACATCATCAAAACCCGAACACAAGTGTAGATTCGGCGTCTATTTACTCACCTTCTCAGTCTGCGGACACCATCGGACACCGTGAAAACATTCTCCACCCCGTATCCGAGGAAGATGTCGATCAAGATCCGGGGACACCCAGTGGCACTGCAAGCTTCGCCAGACATATAACAGCTTCAAGCAGTGCGGTAGAACCACATATCCTTGCGCGTCCTCGAGGACCCCGTTCGACACCAATTCAGTTCCAACCCCCCCAGACCGAAAACACGCCAAACGCGACGTTCCTTTCTCGTCGCGTTGAGGAGCGAATGCAGAGTCCAGGCGCGAGCTGGGTCATTGTCAGGCCATTTACAGACAATCGAGCAGATGCAATCAAGACGCAGAAGTCACGAATCTCGAACCTTGGGAGCTCATCGATGATCCTTCCCAGACCACCTGCGATATTAGAGGACCCTGCGATACGTCCAACGGCATCAACGTTGCTCCCAGGCACCCGACGTGTGTGATAGAAGGCGATCTGTGGGTAGTTTGGAGTTTTCGTGCGGAAGGGACATAGTGTAACAGAATTCAAACTTGACTCGTCAGATGATGATGTAACCCTCCAACAAGTGATTAATTGGCACAAAGCTGTTAATACATGATATGATTGTAGACGATAGCATCAGGAAGTCGACTCAACAAAAAATAGCCTCGTGTCTACTTCTGCATGACCATTCTCTCGTACTCTTGGGACTCCATGAATTGAACACTAATACATCTCCAAACTCATACCATCATGGATCTCATAATCTGAGAGCGTGATGTGGTCCTTGTAAATCGTATACCTGACAAGGAGAATAGTGTCATGAGTATGTGTTCAAGAAGGCAAGTCATAATTTATTGGCATCCTGTGGCAGGGGGGGGGCATCGTAGCAATCAGCGGATGCTCACCATTTCTTCAGCTGAATCTTCTTGAAGTCTGTACCAGTTTGAGCGGCAATGAGTTTCTTCAGGTCACCCACAGTGTCATCTGGGCTGCACTTGACTCGGACTAGTAGATTGCTCAAGCTAGGATTCGGATCATGGAATTGTGTGCACTCACCTTTTCGGCCCAGCCGATCATTTGCAATTACCTGCGGTTGAGTGAGTGTTTGCTATCCTCTTCTAGAACTGCAGGACAAACCTCGATCAAAGGCATGAGTAGTACTAGGATGAGGAGATGATATTCCGGCAAGCCATGATCACGTATTGAGTGACAGCCGATATTGCATCACGCGTGACCGACGCGTGACTCCGCGTAGCTCCGAACTTAAGTGTCAAAGCTCCTTCCTCCATGGCCATTCCACCTCGGACGACGACGCCTGGCGTCTACAGGCAATATGGCCAGCAGCATCCAGTGCAGCGCGTCGGACCAAATGTTACAGATGACTATGAAAGTGGGTACCTGTTTGCATGTAAATTTCATTGATTTATGTGTCTTCAGGGTGGTATACTGAGGCGACACCCAACAACCGTATGGTCTTATCGATACGTTCCGGCATAAACTCGGAGATTGCATGGGCGCTGGATAGGCTGTATCGATTATGTGCAAATGATCAATTCATCTTGAAAACCATTCCTGGTCTAACAGACGCACTGTTCGAATGGCCGGAGTGGTATGCGACAGAAGGATACCTAATGGCAGAGCAGTATCGACTATTTGCTATGCCAGATGCTGAACACAGAAAGCGACGGCATGCCCTAGAATCCATATTTATCCTCCGCAATTCGGCCACGAATGAACCCAATGCATATGAACTAGCTAATCATTCCCGAACACTCCCATTACTATTTAACGCCCTCACCAACCTCGATCCAGACACGGATATGAATGCTGAATTTGTTCTCAACGCCGTAGAACTTCTGCAGGCCATATCCCTGGGCGTTATCCTGCCAGATCCTGCTTCGAACAAGAAAGACCCCCTCCCTACTCTGCTGCAAATTGCAGGTCACTCGTCGAATCGCTCCCTTATCATCTCAGCTTTGACCCTTTTGGCACAACTTTTGTCTAACATACAAAACACTCGTCGCCTGGACTCAAACTCGCCAGCGCTGGCTGCCGCCGTACGTTACTTGCCTCTATTTGTCGATCGAGCATTGGTAGAAGCTTCATTGAATTACCTATATGCCCATCTTTCGCACCCACCAATGGTAAAGGCTTTTCTGCATCATCCTCTCATGCCAAGCACTCTTCGCGTGCTTGTTAGCTTTCTTCTATCTGAACAAGTAGAAGAGACCGTAAACCTGGATATTAGTGCAGTCTCTCGCGCCATCCCAGCAACAACGGTCGTGATCCCCGTCCATGACCTTACCAAAGAGGAGCTTGAGACCCTAGTTTCCATGCCTGAACCCCAGCGCTGTTACGAGTGGTGAGTACACGTTATGCAGGCTGTATTATGATATGATAAAGTCATTTTTGCAGGATGAAAATCATGTTCATTGCAACACCAGACGGAGAGCTCACCCAAGTCGATTTTTGGACTCTTTACAAAGATGCCTTTACACCCTTCGCGGACCGCCATCCTGTCCTGGTCGCATCAGACGTGATCAAAAATGTTAATGTCGTTTTTCCTCAGGCTCAGGCGATGGTCCTTCCTGGGCCGCCACAGCGCTTTGTCGTGCGTGGTGTGGACAGGCGTAAAAATACGGAAGCTGCTCCTCGTTTCAAGTGCTTGTGGGAGCGCTCCCAGTGTTCAGCTTCGCCATTTGAGGCCCCCGGAGAGCTGTACGACCACCTCCTTCAACATTTGGAGTCGTCCGAGAACCCCGAGCCGCCATGTCTCTGGGCCACATGTCCATTGCCATCGACATCAAAACAACGACTACGACCTCATCTCCTCACCCATCTCTCAAGTTCCCAACCACCCGCAAAACATCCTTCTCAAGATGATACAATTACTGTTACCGCCGACGGAGAATCGTATCCCTTCACAGACCCCACACAGCGACAGCCCCCTCCTCTAAGGCAAACGAACATATCCTACACCCGGCCTGTCGCTGATCCTCCTTCGGCTGCACTTACCGCGTTGCTCATCATCCGTATTCTCTTCCGCTCATCATTCGTCGCTACCTCGGAGACTGCCCCCCGTGTGGATGGCGAACACTTTGGGTTCCCTGGTGTTGTAGAAGACGACGAGGGCGACGATGTGGTAGAAGATATTGGGGGCGAGCTGGAGGGCGAACGGAGGGGTCGACGGGCATTTGTGGGCGTTAGGAGGATGATGGAGGACGTGAGGATGAAAGACGAGGCATTGATGAGTTGGATGGTTGAAATGGTTTATGCGGCGTATGATGGGCTGTTTAGGTCGTAGTGTACGGGGCGCTTACCCTGTGACTTGTTTCGATCCAAAAATAATGAACGTCCATCATTAGCTGCGCATCACCCCCACTGACACCCAGAGTACCACCACTGTATATAATCGACGCGGGAGACCACAGCTGTCTTTTTGCCATTGTACAGGTATTCATGAATGCACCGCGAAGCTCCTGGCCCATCAGCTCGAGATATGTAACTATTATCAATAAACTATTCCAGGCAAGCCTACTACTACGGTACGACCTGAAAGTCCTGACGCGACGCATAGGGTCTCAGTCCAGCACAAATCTCTCCTGGACACGATGAACAGCGCTTCTGGCAAGAGCTGCTGTCCTTGGAGCCCGACCGTACCTTTCTAACGCGTCTTCTATGTACACTTTCCAAGGACGAGTGCCTCATTTCACACAAGGTCTGTTATCCACATTGTCCAACATCCAACACTATGGTACTGACAGACAAATCCCCGCCAGTAGCTCGTGCTCCATGCCCTATTTACTGTCTGCACCGTGTTTGCAGCCGACCGCAAGGGCAAGGAGACCCGCGGCCACGCCATCGACACGCTCTCTATCATGCTGCACACTGTGCTCGCCAAGAACCTAGCAGGTTGGGAGGTGATGGAGATCTTTGCTAATAGTGTGAACGAGGCCGACAGGGTGTTCATGGTACGGTCGATGCGACACCTTCATTTCCACTATATACTCACTGTCGCGTATAGGAGTTTGTTGGGATGATTGCAGATGTACTGGGCGATAATGATGCTCCTGGTACGCTCTGAGAAGGATTGATGTGGACCTATTTGCCTGACCATGTTTTAGAGGCTCTTCGACACCAGGTTCTCCAACTAGCTGTTGTCTTCACGTGTAGCATCAGCCAGTTAAGCCCCGGCGCATACTTCCTGCGCCGAGACCTCTTTCCTTGCATAGCTAAGGTACAGATTACTGTTCCATGGTTTTGTTGTCGGTCCTGAGGGAATGACGTTGCTTGTGATAGGTCATCACATCCCCAGATACTCAACGCTTTACTTTTGAAGCGTCGCTCCTCCTCTCTATTCTGGCGAATTTTCACAAATCTGATGCAGCGAGGCTTAATCCATACCTCCAGCGCATACGTGATACGCAAGATACAGAACTCATGCGCAAGATTTGTTGGGCAGCGGGGTTTGCACTCGATGCTGCTGTCAAGTGCGCCTTTCCGGGCATTCACAGAAGATTGTCAGCTGACTTGGTGGTAGGGCATACCAAGAAATCTCGGACGATTCGATCCCCACATTTTCAAAGAGCGTCGGAGCCCTGTTCACCTCTCTCCTACCCGATCGTGCACTGGCAATGCAGCCACTCGACGTACCTCGAGACTTCCTTAAGACTCAGTACGTGAAACTATCAAGCTTTATGTTGCATTCCTCTTACTGAGAAAACAGACCAATCGAGGCGACTGTTTCACTCCTACCCGTTTTCGAGTTCCTTTTCTTCAATCCCCTTTTTGCGCAGGTGCTAGTGGATATGATACACAAGCCATCTGGTAACAAACAGAGCGCACCGGTACCACCACTAGCATATAACATCCTCTCATTGTCATCCTATGTGTTGACTCATGCCTCGTCTTCGGCGTCACCCCGCACGTTGGCTTATGCAAACCTTGCATTGAACACACTTCTTGTGATGTCTGAGAATGCAGCTATAATGTCGGTCTTTTGTAAGCCTGCCTCCTCAAAGGAGGCAATCAGGCTGTGTCGGCAGGTCATTGCTTGTACACGTCCAATTTCACAACTAATACTGAAATGAATGCAGAGACTTCCACTCCTTCCAGTGCCATCGTCTACGCGTGCACCAATCTGCGCACTCCTGGATTGTTGTGTATTATGGCTACGCCATAATCTACATAAGCGGCTCGAGGTGTACACGTTCACGTGCGTTTCTTTTATTTCCCGACCTTTACCAAGACTGATTGTTCGCGGTGAGATAGTACGTGTATCTGGACGTGCCATCGCGTCATATGGTATCTACAGAAGGAAAGAATACGATTAGGCGAGTTGATTTAACCTAATTGCTTACTCTTGGTGTCTGACGCGGCATTTTTACTCAGAATACGACTGGCTTGAATTATGGAAGGCTGTTGTTGACTTACTTGGGTTTCTTTCCGGCAAGCTAGATAGTTTGGTGACGACTGGAGGCATCGAGCGTCTAGTCCAGGAGGTATGAGAATTTCGATGTGCCTTTGAAGCGAAATTGACCGTATTTGATAGACTATCCGGTTACTTGACCTTGCTTTGCGCAAAGCAGACCTAATTTTACCCACACCCACCGCCGTTCATGAGTTCATCGTAAGTCAACTAAAAATAATTGAATATCCTAAATTCATAGGAGTCTTTCAGTATGAAGTCGTTCGCTCTTCCGCGGTGATTAGAAAGCAAACGCTGCTTTTAGAATCACTAGGACAACCCACGTCCGTAGACCGTGGGGCGTTGCTGCGTTCTGACAGCGCATCCAACACTCTGTCTCGTATTCTTTCCACAGCCGCCTACTACGAGGGAAAACTCACTTTTACTGGTACACGTAGCGCCAAGGACGCATTCCGGACTGTTTCAAAAGACATTGAGCAAAACGGCTTGCACAGTGCGCATAATGCGGACGACACAGACCCACCGTACGCCTGCCCTGCATGTTCTTTCTCAACGAATGCTGACCCTAACAAAAGGAAACATGCGGAGGATGTCGTTAGTTTTATTCGTGTTGCATGCACAGATGGCTTAGCGCTGATGTCGTGAGGAGTCTATTGGAAAATTGGCGGGACTCCGCTTCCGTTGTGACGAGAGACTCTAGACTAACTGCTACTCAGTGACACCATCGGCTATAGATAGTCTATCTGCTTTTGCTTGGCCGAGCGCTTAGATAACCATGTATAATTTGTAAAGGTTAAAAAGTTTTTTCGAGTAGCCATAAATGGGACAGAATGGTCCCCGAGCATCCTCGAAGGGATTCAAATAGAGGGCGGTGATCAATGAATAGCGCAGGTTGTTGACCGTCTACCAACACGACATTTGCCTGCTAGTAGTCAATCGATGGGATGCCTCTCACGAAAACTGCGAGCATCTCGTTTATCGGGCATTTATCAGTTTCCCAGAGGCCTATCGATAAGATTACGCTGCACCATTCAAACGCGTAATGATACTACTCGGTGAATGAAAATCTGGCTCGGTGAACAAGGTCACTGAGTGTCACCCATTCCTTTTCAATTCCGTACTCACCCGTCCACCTCTTCCTCTCATACAGCCATCATCTGGCCTATCATGGTAGCCCTGCGTATCGTGATTGCCTCATCTCGTCTCAGCAGGCAATCTGCAGCTCGTTCTATATATCACTCTCTTTCAGTTCGCGGTCTCGCCACTGCAAAGTCTCCAGCAAATCTCTTCGAGTCGCTGGACACTTTTACTGACAGGCATGTTGGACCAGACGACAATGAGACCGAGTTTATGCTCTCAAAGCTTGGCTTTGACTCCATGGAGTCCTTTCTAGCTGCGACCGTGCCGCAAAACATCCGTATTGCTAGCTCCACCGTCAGCAATGCGTCCATCCCAGCATTGAGCGAGACAGAGCTTCATGCAAATGCAAAAAGGCTAGGTCGGAAGAATGAGCAGTTCAAAAGCTTCATTGGCATGGGGTACCACAACGCCGTCGTGCCCCCTGTGATTTTACGGAATGTGTGTCACTCGCTCTTAGCTACCCCAGCATTGTGTTGATCGTGTCCATAGGTGTTCGAGAACCCTGCGTGGTATACCCCTTACACCCCGTACCAGCCCGAGATTGCCCAGGGTTCGTTGTCATTTTTTCCACTAGTTTTTCGTTTAATGGTGCCACCAGGTCGTCTCGAGTCATTGGTGAACTTCCAAACGATGATCATGTCCCTCACATCGATGCACGTCTCAAACGCATCCCTCCTCGATGAAGCAACTGCTGCCGCAGAAGCCATGGTCATGGCATACGTGCAGTCCAACCAGAAGAAGAAGACATTCTTCGTCGACAAGGCGGTCCTTCCACAGACCATCGCTGTTCTCAAGACACGTGCTAAAGGTTTTGGCATAAATCTTGTCGTCGGTGACGCGGGTGACGTGCTCAAATCCGACGCGTTACGTGCTGATCTTGCCGGTGTCCTTGTTCAATACCCTGACGTGAATGGTTTCGTCACCGACTACAGTGATTTCACGAAGCGGGTGCATGAAGCAGGCGCACTTGTCATTGTCGCGACAGACCTTCTTGCTTTGACACTTCTTCAGCCCCCGGGTGAATGGGGTGCTGATATCGTTCTTGGCAACTCTGCCCGATTTGGAGTTCCTGCCGGTTATGGAGGTCCTCATGGCGCTTTCTTTGCTGTCACAGAGAAGCTCAAGCGGAAAATGCCTGGACGTCTTATTGGTCGGAGCAAAGATACCATGGGTAACCCCGCATATAGGCTGGCATTGCAGAGTAGGTCCTCCCTGCTATCTTCTATTTCGTGTTCTCATCAATCACATGCAGCCCGGGAGCAACATATTCGCCGTGAAAAGGCCACTAGCAACATTTGCACCTCGCAAGCCCTTCTTGCCAACATGGCCGCCATGTACGCAATATACCATGGCCCCATAGGACTCGAGCGCATTGCAAAGAAAGTGCACTTCCTCACACAGACCCTCAAGCTTGCCGTCGAGCGCCTCGGATTCCGCGTGATCAATGCGTCTTCCTACTTCGACACGCTCACCATTGATGTCTCAAAGCACTGCGCAAATGCTGAAGTTATGCATGCCGCTGCTGCGTTGCAGGGCCTCAACCTCCGAAGAGTGGACAAGAATACTGTTGGTGTCACTCTCGACGAGTCAGTAGGCAAAGAGGACCTCCTGTCCCTCATACGCGCCTTCCACATCGCCGCCTCGCAACCAGCGCCCAATCTCGCTGACCTGCCCGCTCCAAAAGAACTTGCATTTCCTCATCAGCTCGTGCGCGAGTCCGAGTTCCTCTCGCACCCCGTTTTCAACAAACATCACAGCGAGACCGAGATGCTCCGGTACATATTCCACCTTGCAAGCAAGGACCTCGGTCTTGTGCATGCAATGATTCCGCTTGGCAGCTGCACGATGAAGCTTAACAGCACGAGCAGCATGATCCCACTTACATGGCCCGAGTTTGGTGGTATCCATCCGTTTGCGCCACACGAGCAGGTTGCAGGATACAGGAAGATCATCAAGGTTTGTGATGTTGAGTTATAGTAGGACAAAGACATTAATTATTATTGGTAGGAACTGGAAGACGACCTTTGCAAGATTACTGGTTTTTCAGCTTGCTCTGTGCAACCAAACTCGGGTGCTGCGGGTGAATATGCTGGGTTAACTGTTCTCAGGGCATACCATGAATCCCGCGGGGAGGGACACCGTGACGTGTGCTTAATACCCCTTAGTGCTCACGGCACGAATCCTGCGGTGTGTCTCGTATTGTCCTCTGTCCTGTAGTGATAAACTGATGGAGGTGATAGTCGGCTGTGATGGCAGGCTTGAAGGTTGTCCCGGTCAAGACACATGCAGATGGGAATCTGGACCTGGAAGACTTGAAGGCAAAGGCCGAGAAACACAAAGACAATCTCGCGGTCTTCATGGTGAGTTTTGTTCACATCAATCGGAATCCGAATTCATTCCAGGGCAGATTACATACCCCTCGACGTTCGGTGTCTTTGAAGATGGCATTACCGAAGTACGTATCCTTATCTTTCATACTGATCTGGAGTACTCAATCATACGTCACAGGCCTGCAAGATCATTCATGACTGTGGTGGACAAGTTTACTTGGACGGTGCAAATCTCAACGCACAGGTTGGACTGACGAACCCTGCGGTCTGCGGAGGCGATGTTTGCCATCTCAACCTGCACAAGACCTTTGCTATGTGAGTGCGCAATGACTCGCATTTATGAATGCTCATACGTCTTTCAGTCCCCATGGAGGTGGAGGACCTGGTGTTGGGCCCATCTGCGTCGCCGAACACCTCGCACCCTTCCTTCCCTCGCATCCCCTGGTCAAGACTGGCGGTGATGCCGCCATCGATGCCATCTCAGCTGCTCCCTTCGGCAGTGCCTCTATACTCCTCATTTCATGGGCTTATATTAAGATGCTCGGCGGCAACGGCCTTTCGGAGTCCACCAACATCGCGCTTCTTAATGCCAACTACATGGCGCATCGACTTGCAGGATACTACAGTCTTCGGTTCAAGAATAAGAACGGCCGAGTTGCTCACGAGCTGCTCATCGACCTTGCTGAGTTCGATAAGTCTGCAGGGTTGAAGGTGACAGATTTCGCAAAACGGTTGCAGGTATGTATTCTTAGAATTGGGTGTTGTTGTTGCTGACCGGCGCATCTAGGATTACGGCTTCCACCCTCCTACGTGCTCATGGCCTATCTCCACCTGTATGCTGATCGAGCCTACCGAGTCCGAAACGCTCGAAGAGATCGATAGATTCTGCGATGCTATGATTCAGATCAGGAAGGAAGCGGAAGATATCATCACTGGCAAACAACCCAAGGATAACAATCTGCTCAAGAACGCGCCGCATCCGCTTTCTCTCGTGGTTGCGTCTGACAAGGAATGGAACCGGTCGGTGGTTTTAAAGGTTGTGTTTCGTAATATGGCTAACGTAGCCCTTCTAGTCCTTATACGCGCGAAGAGGCTGCATATCCCATGCCATGGCTCCGCGAGAAGAAGTTCTGGCCAACTGTTTCTCGTATAGACGATGGTGAGTTGTCTCTCGAGCGGTATCTAGGCATTGGCTTATTTCCATCATCTAGCCTACGGCGACCTTAACCTTATTGTAAGCAAATGATTTTATAACTCTTCCAAGCTTACCGTTCCTGTTTTCAGTGTGACTGCCCGACAGTTGAGGAACTTGCATCCTAGTAACCTAATTTTATCATATTACGACCATCTCTCGACGTGTTTTCCTGCTCGATTGTTTTTCTACTCCTCTAGAACACACACACTTGTCGCGCGTATTGCTCAACCACACGCTTTGTACACCTATACCATTATTATTGTAGTATTTACCATCACGAATAGATTTACGATGATCATTTTGGGTCTACTGCTGTTGCGCGCTCTCTGATGGAATAGCCATCGAGTTCGGTGGGTAACGTATGCCATAGCTGAGGGAGATACCGTTTGATGCGGTCCATCACCTCGTCTTGCTGGTTTGTCCGTGCAGCAAACGAAAGAAGTACCTTGACCGTGTTAACATCAGGCGCAATGTTCGGCTGATCTTTCCCCATCTCTAAACACACAACCTTGAGCGCATCATCAAGCTTCCCAACGCGGCACATGCACTCTATCCACGTATTCCACGTCCGCAAGTTGAACTTGAATCCGAGCTTGGTCATCTTCAGACATACCTGTGCAGCCATGGGCCAGGCATTCGCAAACCCACATGCGTCAATGATAATGGCAACGCTCGCTTGATTGAAGCGCCCGGTGATAAAGAGCGTTTCCCAAACGCGGTATGCCTCCGCGAACAGCCCAACGCGCTGATAAGTGTCCATCAGCTGGTTCCAAAGCACCGTATCAGGCGTGAAGGAAGGGTCGAGCGTCAGGTGATCGTGTGCCCTCCGCACAGCTGCTGCAAGGGCATCACGCTCCTCGGGCGGCAGTTCCCCTGAGAGTAGCGCGAGATGCCGGAAGAGGATAGTATACACAGGAGCTGTGATCTCAACCCCTCTCGTCCGCATGTCCTTCACTACTTCGAAATAGTGCCACACGGACGGTAATCTTTCGTAGTCTCCGAACGAGAGCTGGGTAAGGGTGTGAAGGATTGCTTGGTAGCCTTTGGCATCGAGGGGAGGCGCATTGGGACGTTTACATATTCGTTTATAGGCCTTCAATGCGTCGTCGAAGCTGGAAGCACACCGCATGACAACGATGGCCAGGGAAGAAACAGCCATCGGGCTGTTGAGTTCAATATTTCTAGCCTCCATGTCTTCAAGGAGGGAAAGCGCAATAGGAAAATACTTTTTGACGTTCTTGGAAGCGCCAAATGCGAGGAATAAGATATTGTAGAGGTTGGCATCTGGGCCCGAGGAATGCCGGCGCCCTGGAGGTTGGAGTTCTTGTTTTGAATGAGTGACAGGAGCAGCCTCAGCAAGGTCCTTGTAGAGTCCTAATGCTCGATCAATCGCGGCATCATCAAGAGTGGTGCAGAGGGCATTGACTATTGGGTGTACCAGGGGTGTACCAGGAGTAATCCCAGCAGACTTGGACTCCTCATAGATCGACAGAGCACCTGTCAGGTCGCCGATACGCACGGCATTACTTATCAAGATAGCCCAGTGAATTGTGGATGCCTTCAAGTGCAGTTCGGCTTCCGCGTATCGAAGGTACTCGAGGCGGTGTGTATGTCGGATGAGAAGTGTAAGGGTGTGCGAAGAGAGTTTGAAACCGTCTTTCTGCAATGACTTGCACAAAGTTACGGCTGCGGCGATCCCCTTGTTCTCAGCCTCTTTCTCTATGCTCTCTGTCCACTCAATCATGTTGGGATCTGTCGTCCTCGACCTCTTGCTAAAACGTTTCCAATAATTATCTTTCATCTCCTGAGCTCGATCCGTAAGACCAAGTTTGACAAAACCATCGTAGAGAAGTTTCGCGAAGTTCTCATCATACGTCAATGGGGTATGTTCCATGATATC
Source organism: Suillus plorans (assembly GCF_016647745.1). NCBI lineage: Eukaryota > Fungi > Basidiomycota > Agaricomycetes > Boletales > Suillaceae > Suillus > Suillus plorans. The sequence goes on from NW_024537405.1 coordinate 485,438, forward strand.
TAGAGCTTCGTGAATTTTCTTGATTGAAGCACCAGTGTCGAAGAGAGCGTTGAATAGAATTTCAAAAGTTTTGAAGGTGGGACGACGTCCAGAACGATGCATCTTGGAGACGCTGTGCTGAAGTACCCCCACCTGGCCAGATCCAGCACACCACTCGAAGAACATGTGCCATTGTAAAAGCGTAGGCGTTATATTTTTCGGCTTTTGAGGCATGTTCATAAGCCAGTTGAAAATCGTTTGAGGGTTGCCATTTGCGATCAGGCCACGAAGGATGACATTGTACACTTTCACCCCTACTTCGACACCGCAAAGTATGGGGAGGTCGACGAGAATTTTCATCACCATATCCAAATCATGGTGCCTACCCGACTCAGCTAGTAATGATAGCACATCGTGGATCTCCTTCTCTTTGAGGGGTGGAGCCGTAGGTTTATCCTTCCTTTCCTCGTCCAACACGCGGAATAGGCCGTAAAACTGCTGGTGTAGAGCACCAACATTTGCCGTGGGGATACACCGCCGGATTTTGTCAACAATGGCATCGATATCTGGGACATAGGAAAGGGACGGGTCGTGTTTGACAGTCAAGAATCGTCTCTGGTCTCTCTTGACGCGAAAGACGGGTGCTGCACGACGTAAAGTAGATGGCCTCGAGACGGAACGGGTGAAAGGACCTGCGGGATATGCTAACCGGGCAACAGCGCGGCTAAGGGACATTCATGCGCGCTCAGATACCTGCGCTAATAGTTTTGCCTGTCAGATGAAATACGGACGGTCAGTGTCTGATTCCACATGATTTCAGTCCAGCCGTACCAACTTAGTAGTTGCGGTAAAGTGTCGTGGGAAATATATTGGAAGACGTGGTCAAGCACTTCGAACACATTTCTCACTTACCAACTACCATGTCTGAAAAATTGAAGGAGTTCATTGATATTCCTCAGCAGTTCATTCGCGACGGCAACCAGGTTAGCATCGCTGAACTCTGAATTATGTATGAAGTTGGCTGACTTGTCCTACTTGTCAGTTCCTTACACGTTGCACGAAGCCATCGCAAAAAGGTGCCTTTTGAGTTTCATCTACATCCACCATACGGTACTGAAGTATAATTACAGAGTTCATTCAGATCTGTAGGGCAGTCGCTGTTGGCTTTGCTGTTATGGGTTTCATTGGATACTTCGTAAAACTCATCCACATCCCGATGTGCGTCTTCCACGTCGTTCCTCATGCTTCGCAAACTGATATAGTTTTTCTAGAAATAACATTCTTGTGTATGTGCTACTATCTTTTAGAATGCTCCTTTGTGCTCATGTTTGGACAGCGGAGGGGCATAACTTATTCATCTCGTTAATATGTGTTCCATTTTCGCGTGTCGTATACCTCCGGCTCGGTTGGACAGGCGCTCTGTATCGTATCTCCTTTCCTTCATCCACGCATTCCGTGCAGTCACTTGCTAAATGATAGGCTTTCATTGGACCATATATTTGTCCACAGAATGTTGCGATGCGATCCCCCATGATCCTGTTTGGTAAGTCACTTTGCGTGTAACGCTCTATGACGAGTGTGCGCTTGAGACAAATATACGCGAGTCTCGTCTGCTATGGCTCAACTGAAGTGGTGTGTAGTAATGAATCTGAGGGAGCGGAACGAGCATTCGGTATCTCTGGTGCTGCTCCAGCCAGCTTCTGCGTACGCAGACAAGGGAGCCAAGCGTAGAGCATATCCTGTCGTGTTCGTCAGACCTCGTTCGTGCCAACTCACTCTCGTACCTTTTGTAATCCAAACACAAGTGCTGAGGCCAAAGGGACTGTAGACAACGAAATCATTAATATTCCAAGTCCGCTTTCTCACAAATGAAGTTGGAAACTCCTCACGAGCTGCAGGAACCATATAATAAGTCCCAGCTATAGGCTGTTTGGTCAAAAATACAATGGTTGCCCTAGTTGGCCATGAGTACATCACAAATCTCGCACGTAATCTTCCACGCACATTAGAGCCGCCCACGAATACAAGCAAAACAGGCCAACTCTGAAAATGAGTGCGGTTGAAGGTCGCCTAGGTGCTAGGAGCGGGAACGAATTCTTGATACGTTTCCATCTATGATAATATTGGATGGCAATAGCAGCTATAAGAGAATACACGATCAGTTACTATCACCGCAAGTACTGTAACAACCACGTTACCTTCAAAACATAATACCGATGCCATCATCGCGACACAGAACCCTGGAACTGCCAATGCTCTAAAAAGTTCGGTAAACATCTCTTGAAAAATATGCGTATGTATACTCACAAGGAGTGCACATAAGACGTGCAGAAAAGACCATTAAACGGTTGTGCGGAGGCCTTGTGTAGTTTTGTCAACTGTAAATATTTCGTCAAATCGTAATTTCACGTCGTGAGGCTGGGCTACAGACAATCGATGCACCAATTGAAAACCCTGCGAATACGATATACGGCGGTGATATTATCTGAATCGGCTCAAAGTTAGCGCGATTTGAATTCATACAATCTTGCCGTGTACTCGCTAGGAACCTGCAAAGCCACCGAGGGAACTTCTCAGCAAAGTGGTGTTCAAAGTTTTGAATAGTTGTCCAGGTCTGTTGATTATACGCGTCAGACATTGGGGCAGAGAAAAACTGCCGCAGGAACCTACATGGATAGCGACGCCGACAACTGCAACTGTGGCCCTGGCTGACAGTCAAACGTGCACCAAGCTTGGTAATGAGATGACAACTCACATTGGGGCAGCTCCGTATATCATCGCTGCTTGAACTGTGCACACTGTTTGGTAGCGAGGATGGACGTCTTCTCCTGTGTATAGACTGACATGTGTAATGCTCGAATCATTTGATGGAATTGCGAGGATCACTTACTAGAGACAGTGTATTATCGAGTAGCACACGCATGTCACGCACAGATTTATTAAGGTTGGATGCCAGCACAACTTCCTATGGAGTAGGGCAGTAGTGATGATGACCGGCAATAGAATATGTCCCCCAGTTATCAAGAAGAAGAGGTAGAGAGGGATAAGATGCTTTAGGTTTGATGAAGGGACTTTGCAGAACTCTTAGCAGTGAAGACTCGCCATCAAACTGACCACTTACGAGATGCATATAAATCGACCATAATGTGGCGCGCACGGCCAGTGGATCAACAAGTGAAGGATCCACGTAGTATATAGTGGAGGAACTGCGACTCGGACATCATGCCAGTGCAGCTGCTGATGTCTTGTAGATCTGCCTGCTGTCGGGCCAAATCCGAATCCTGTTATATACTTACGTACGTTCTAACATTGCATCCGGCTGATACAAGAAATTCACAGAACGCGGAAACGGGGTCGATGTTTCCAAACACGAGTAAATGCAGCCAATCGTCGAATGAAATCCTGAGAGCACAATATCAATGTGTTGATCGAAACAGGTTCATATTGTAGAAATAGCTGTGAACACATCTACTCAGCCCCTATCGAGTCTCCACCAGCAATAAAGGAAACCGAGTAGAAACCTTGGCAAGCTCCACAGCCGACAAAAATGTAGTGTCTGCCCCAGGCACGCCATAGGTCAGTAGTGCACTTATCTTATCTGCACTTTCCTTTGCGGGTTGCATGGAAGAAGTAGGCGGAAGAAGTGCTGAGAGTAACATTTGAGTCCTCATCAAGTATTCCTTGGCAGCTTGTTCTGGATTGGGTTGTAGATGACCCCCTGAAGATTGAACCTATAAATCCCATTGTTAAGATGTTGCATCGCAATAGTGACGGATACATACTTCCGACTGCAGCGCAGCGATCAGTCTGTCAAGTGAAGATGTCTCAAGTGCCTCGGAAGGCCAGACCAACGCAAGACATCGCAGGAAGTTTGCATCATTTAACATCTGTACATTCCGACCTGTATCGCCGTTCGGCATATCACGGGTGAATTTATCGATGAATAAGCTAAGGAGTGATGACGCTATGCTGGTGAGTTGTGATGGATGGTGCGTGAGACCCAAGCTGTGCAAGGAAGTCGATAAAGCATGTAAGCTTTCCATCAGGGCTGGTGATGGCCCTGTAACATTGTAACAGGGTATATTGGCTGGTGTCAGAGAAACGTCTTGCAAGGCAAACAAAGAACAGACCAGAAAGTGTTAAATGAAATTTTGCGTCGTCATATACTGAGATGACAGAAGAAATAGTGTGTTCCCTCCACCGGTTGATGATTCGGTCGAATAGCAAACCCGTTTTGTCTCGAAATTCTAGACGACTCAGTTGTTAATAATCAGGTATGTATAGTTGGTGATATGATCAACATACGCAGTGCAACAACCTCGTCACAACCTATATTGTTAAGGAAAGGCGATGTCAATGATATTTCGACCGCCACTCGACTAAGGAAAATCATATTTCTCATCGCTGGAGTGGTGTCTTTTTGTCTGGTGAGTTTGGAAGGCATTCGGGTGTGGTGCCGTCTTACCTGACTGGTTCATCAGCTCGTCAGTAGTCGAAGCAAGAGCGTCGGCGATCATGGAACAAAAGGCCTTCGCCTCCGGGAGATATGCCTCAACTAGATTGCGGGCTAACCTCCTGGATGCCGCAGCTTAATCAAAGATATTCGAATGAAACAAAGATATGAACACACTTGCTGCTCTGATCCAAACTAATACGGGTATAGTCTTTTTGCAATGAAGCTGCAGATTCCTCCAGAATGTTCAAAAAAGTCTGCAGGCGAGGTGTCCGACAACGAAGTTGTGATTGCAACACTGTTTTATACGTTTGGTACGGGTGTTCGTACGCTGCAGGTCCACCTCCTGTCAGGGGTGGAGGCGGAACAGATTGGGGTACATATATGCTGTTTAGAGGAGAAAACTCTGATGGTCGAGCAGTCCTTTTGAATCATGTTTTTACAAAGAGTACCAATATACATACCTTCAGCAACGACACCACTACTTGCAGTAAGTGTAGACAATGCCTTCAAGAACAGCTCTTTCGCCCTGTGGATGGTATCGGTCCATATGGCGCTGACTCGCTTTCTGACAGCTTCCTCAAATAAAGTATCGAGTGCCGTCTGCTCCGTTTTCACCAACCCCGATGTGAGTAGCCACTTTCGTAGGGAGGATCTAACATTCCAAACGCTCTTCACGCTGTCCAACTCCAACAGCCAGCGGTCCAAAGAATCCCGAAGTATAGAGCAAGACTGGTCAAACCAAGTTCGTAATTTATCCTCCAGAAAGTGTCCTGGAACGGAAGACGAAGCGGAAGATAATTCGATATAAGGTTTGTATGACTTGATGTCAGCTGGAAGGAGGGTGAAGTATGACGACGATGGAAGTCCAGAAAGAATCGTTTGGGTACTCAAAGCCAGTTCAAAAGGAAGTGCAGTCTCTGAGTTAGATACGGCGAGCGATTCGGTATGCATCTGCTCCAGCACGCGAATTGCCAGGGCTGGCTGCGTGGGTCTCAGACTTTGGAATACGTTCCGAGCGCAATTCACGGTCCTTGATATTACCTCGACAAGAATTAGCAGTGAGGACTTCACTTCTTGAAGTCTGTCATTGGGAGAAGTGCATTTAGACTGCACCAGCTTGGAAGCCCCAAGAGGATGACCGTTTGTCTGTGACATAGGAACGCTATTGGGGGTTGCAGTTGTCGTGATAATTGAGTTTTTTGAGACCGATGTATGCATAGTCCGCGTTCTCTGGGAGAGATATGTCGTCAGAGTGTCTGTTAAAGGTCTTGATTCGAGGATATGGAGAGTCAGAATAGTTGCACAGGTGTCCTGGATTAAGGACATGAGAAGACAACGCGCACAACATAAAAAAGCGGACCTCGGGTGACTTTTCGTGTATCCTCAGAGACAGAGTGGCTCTATGGACAATCTGAGAGCGAAAATGAGATATGGTCTCCCACTGTCGCTGGATGAGTGGAAATTGCTCCTGAATGCAAAACGTCAGAAGATAAGAAAGGCATTTAGCGAGGAATTTACCATGATGTTAACGCCTTGGTTCAACCAACTATCCTCATCTTGATCATCATCACGAGAAAGTGCCCGGTGCACAACGCGTGCCAGCATGAATAACCAGGTAGCATGAAAATACTTTTCTCTTTCAATAAGCCGCCATAGATGTTCTGGGGCATCAAGAAGCAACTTTATGTGGGCAGAGAGCACTTGCAATGTTTGCAAATGCGAATCTGAAATATGAATATAAAGTAATGCAATGTCATCGAACAGACTAGTACTGACCTTCCTTGCCTACATTCGAAGTACGATTTTCCCTGGATGGCTGTTGCCGAGACGCAATAGCATCTTTGGTTTCTTGGAATGCCTCTTGAACACGCCTTGCAGACTTTGACATGGAAATTATGGACGTTGAGGCTTGTAGGAGATCGCGATACCGTTCCCTGCGCTTTCAAAGTACAGTCAAAGCGCGAAGTGCATTCATGAAAGAGCACGCACCCGACCATAACACGAAGCTCCTCCTGCTTGGCTTCAGCGTCCGATCTGAAATATTGTCTTGAGCCAAGGAAGGCGACTGACACGGGTAGGTTTTGACGCACCTTAGCTGAACTTGTTTCGCCTTGACCTCAGGAATAGTACATTTTGCAAACAATTCATCTGGGTCTATGTCCGCGGTCTCATCCTGTACCCTGGTGGATTGCACGCTCGAAAAATGAGTGGATGGGACCGAACGAGGGAAGTTTGGTGCTGAAGGAGATGGCGCGAATGTTGATGCTGAAGTCAAATGAGACAGTTCTGCAAGGTTCTTGATCGAACCAAACGATGCGACTGACACTGTAGACGGTCGCCGAGCCATACATACGAGATCGTTAATGTCCGACGATATTTGGACTATATGTAATGTTTCACCAGGCTGGTAAACTCAGAAATAGCCGACGTGGTCAACAGACTTGGTATATTACGTAACCATGAAGGCTATTGCTATGTAGTTGGACAAATGAAAGTGAAGACGCGAGATGTGCTCCATGGATATTAGCTGCTGATGATCATTAGGCCGTACACTATCTTCTCCCATCGTCAGAGCCTGATGTGTCTGCCACATCCATCTCCACAGGGCTAGGTTTCCTTTCATTTTGTGCTGGGGCAGGCGCGGCAGGCGAGGGTCTTGAAGACTGAGCCTGAGATATTCCACTCTGGGTTGGTGAACCACCGGAGGAGTTAGCCAGTCGCTGGTCAAGTGCCTTCAGTGCAAGTGCCCTGGAAGTAACAGTTAACAGGGTTGATTGGCTAAGGCAAGCGATTACTGACCGTCGCCTTTCAGCTTCGGCTCGAGCTCCACCTGGCACCTGACTATACCCTCCAGACTCAATGTCGTGAGGCACAGAAGTGGGAAGAAGGTGGAGACGTGTTGCAAGTTTGTATACTGTGTTTCCTAGCAATAATAGCGGTGTGCTGGAAAAAAATGGTATCTGCAGGGGAAAAAATAAATGAAATACTCACTGAAGGAATGGTGGGAACCAGCTTGTCAAAGCAAATGTTTCGCTCCGGTCTCCGTATGACACTACCCCTCCTAGGGAGTCGCCAACATTGCGCTTATAGAAGCGGAGGTATACCCATGACACAAACCAGCCAAATTGAATGAGAATATATGGGCTTTGGAAGCCAAGTAATGTCATTATGGTCGAAAAAGTCAAGTATGCCATAGGAAACCTCTACAAACGCCGTGGGTCAGATCGACAAGTGATGGTCGATTTTTTGTTTACCTTGACGCGGGCCTTGATAAAGCCCAAAATTTGAACTTGGTGCTCAGGGATAACTTGAGTAAATGAAACAAGCAGGCTAATAAATAGCGCCATTTGACCGTGATACTCCATGCCATACCTGCATTGTCCAAGGATGTGAGGAGGCGCTGCCGTCGCAAGATGTGTGAGAAACTTACAAGAACAACTCGGCATTACGCGTCACAGCAAATTCAATCCAGTTGAAGGCGCACCCGATAATATTCGGTCCGGTCACGCATACGATAATAAACTTGAGAGTTTCGACCGTCCCCCACAGGCGCTCAAAATAAGCTAACGAAGCGGGAATGACAAGGAGTGAAATGATGAGCTATCAAAAATTGTTTAGTATCAACACATTTCGTCCTCGATCGTCAGTAAAACAATACTTGCCTCGATAATGCTTATTTCGACCAGGGCTGAGGTTGCAAAGGTCCAAGGAAAGAATAGGCTTGTTCCAGGTACCAATGTCAAGTAGGCAACCGGTGTAGGGCCTGTTGTCCATCTTATCCAAAGATACAATGTGGAAGAAGCTAAAGTAGCCGCAGTAAAAAAACGCGTCACTGGTGGTACAGATTTGATGTATTGCAGCGGTGTCGAAAGGATAGCCATTGCGACACGTCAAAACCAGGGAAAGTCGTTGGATATGGCTAATAGAGGCCCTAGTTAGAACCAAAGCTCACGAGAGTGTAGTGGAGACTGTCGCCTTCGTTGAGAGAATCCTTGAAATTGTTGCACTGAATGTCGCAAGGGCAAACTGTACCACCGGACTCCGTGCCAGTTGGGAGTTTGCCGCTGTTTACTTGAAAGCACAATGACTTCCTTACGTCAGCAAGCCTTCCTTGCTTCACCTCGTCATCTGCTCAGGCAGCCCCCGATGGCGGACTACGATTTTCGCCCAGGAGGCTCACTTAAATTCAAGGGCGGTGTTGCTGAAGGAGGTATCGTGAAGAAGTATGTATCATTAGTTCTTACCATTCAGTGCACCTGACAGATAAGCAGAAAGAAGAAATCTAAACCCAAGCCAAACTCGCAATCTGATAGTGCGAAGGACCGCGAGCGCGAACGAGTGAAGGATTTATTATTCAAAGAGGAGGCAGAACTTGCTAGTGGTTCAGCGTCGGGTAGCAGTTCTCCTGCTCTACCAGGGAGTGATGCCAGAAAAACGGACGCAGAACGACGTTTTGAGGAGGCACAAAGGCGCAGGGTGAGTTTTGTGCTCAAGATGAAAGTCTTCAAATATTGACGCCAAAATCCAGCTCGAAAGTAAGGTAGCTCAATTGGCTCGTAAGACGCACAAGGATCGCGTCAACGAGCTTAATGCTAAACTTGAGTCGCTCAGCGAGCACCACGACATTCCCAAGGTATGTACAATTTTATGGCGGTCCGTGCAAAGTCTCACGGCATTGGTTAGGTTGGTCCAGGATAATATTTACAAAAAATCCCGTTCAACACTGCGTTCGGCTCAAAGACTGGTTTTGTGCGGGCCAGGCGGTGCAGAATTTCAGTGGCGACGACTATCTTCGTATCATCATCATGTCCTTGTAGACTGCTTGAAATTTATGTATTTTACACGCGAAGTGCCTGGGGTTCCACTATTGCCACATATTTGTTAGGTTGGTTTGATATAAGTAGCCACGGATGATGCGGGTCATAAATCCGTGACCACTCTTGACCCTTTCCTTCACGTTCATTCTCTGCATCATGTCTGCTGCACCGCAGACAGAAAAGAAAGGGCACATCTGCCCTCCCTCAAATGCTAAACACCCCTCCGATAGATGGGAGTCACTATTTGTGTACTCTTTCATATGCAAGTTCACGAATCTGAGGTTGAAGTTGGAGGGATTGGAAACACCGATGGAGTGAGCACACACCCGCACTACATGCACCTCACTCGCGTCAACTAAACACGCGATTTCCCCCGATGACAGCTTTGAAAATGCCCTCTTGACGCATGGTCCAGATCCCATACTCCAAAAGATTTTACAGCAATTTATACTGAATCTGCGACCGCAGACGCGTAATTTGAGGTGAACACACAGCTCGTTCACACAAGGGGAATGTTTGACCGTCATTGTGTTTTGTCAGTATTGATCAGATCTCTGCCACTTTGAATGCTGTCCTTGCAGATGCATTCAAGGCATCGGAGCGAACTGTGTTTTGGGACGACGAACTTGGGGCGAATGTGAACCCTTTTGCCGATTTAGAAGGCGGGTTTTTCGCAGCCGATTGGGATCTCAAAGTTTGTCATTGTCTTGCCATGCTGTACGAATTACCCCTGAGCGCGCGTCACGCTACACTCCATACAGCTCCAAGTTCTTCGCCAACTCGTGGAATTGCAACTTACGCATTCCATTGACATAAAAGGCACTGTGGATCGCGCGTGGGGCGTGATGCAGAACAAGCACAAGAAGAAAGACCCTGAAACTGCCCCTCCTGAATTCAATGATTCCAAGAGCCAGCAGAATCTACAACTTGTTCCATTAGGCCAGGATGCACAACGCAAGCGGTATTGGGTCGCAGATGGTTCGTGTGTCTTTCATTTCAAGCTCCTCGCCCTCTTTCCTATTTGTGTGTATTTGGTGCGAGGCCGCATTTTTTTGGCCCCCATGTTATCCGGCGTTAGCCGTCTGTAAGGATTTCCGGCTGACTCCCGTTTCTGATCTATCTTAGATTCCCCACGGGTATACGTTTCAACTAACCCCTGGAAAATCACTGCGACGTTCCAGGCGGTCTCTTCAACGCGTGCAGAGTATATTTCTGTGATTGAGAAGCTGAAAGCATCTTCCCCGCAAGGCGATCGTAAAAACAAACTAGAACAGGCCCATACTGCACTCGTAAAGGCACTAGAAAGCCGGATAGACCTTGTTGATGCGGACTTAGCGGTGAGTATTTGTTTGTCTTGATCAGTCATAAAAAATAGATAGATCCCATTTTCACTTGAAACGCTACTTGAAACGCTTACTCTCCGATTATTCAGCGCGTACAAAGGGCCCGCAAGAAGATAGAGCAGCGTCAGATACTCATGGCACAAGCTGAAATTCGACAGACTCGCACGCGACGACAAACTCGTCGACCCGACTACGTGTATCACGACGCCGATAGTGGGGAGGCAAGCGGTTGGCATCAAGTTTGATTTCGATTGCTAACTTATTTTTATGATCAGGATGACGCCGATGAATATCAATTTGAGGAAGACAATGACTATGATGACGAGCCGTTTGCGGAGGATAACTTTGGTAGTTCCCGATCACACGGCCGTCGACAGCCGGCTGCTACTGCGCAGCGGAGATCCACCCGTGCCACAAAAACCAAGCGACCATCCCCTGATTTGTCTGCCTTTGAATGGAAAGGTGAAAGGAGGTCGGCTCGTCTCGGCCCTTCTGAAGAGACACCTGTGGAGCGTCCATCAAAACGTGCTCGAACGGAAGAAAGCACAATGAGTTCTACATCTGTAGGCTGGCCCCCAGTCTTGCCAGCCGAGAATTCAAACGGCGTCTCGAAGGCGAAAGCGAATGGCGCAGCAGCTGTCAAACCAACTGAGATTGCAGTTGAACAGCTTGGAGGGAAAAAGAAGAGCAAATTTTGGTTCTACGCCGTGGAACCGATCTCTGCGCCTTCTGACGTCCTACCACCTGGTGGCAGTGGTTCAACCTCCCTGAACGGTTATGAATACAGCGGAGATACCGGCCGCTCCGGCACCAGTAGTAACACTTCGCTCCCGACACATGGCAAAGGAGATGCGATGGACATCGACAGCCAGAGAGAGTTCGGCTTGTCACCAGTCCCCCTGGAAGGATTGCGGAGTGTATAATTTTCTATTCCGTTGCTTCATTCGACTCATGGCATTTATTCTTTTTTCCCCATCTTACTCGCACTCCATAATATTCCACATACCAGCAAAGCCTCATCCATTGATCAGCCTAGTCTAATCATTCATCTTATTACTCCCTCTGACCTATGTAGGTCTGATACAGCAATGAACTTTTTATCCTCCACGTTTGTACTATATATCTATTCATTTTTTCAAAAAAAAGAACGCGTCGAGCTTATCACCTCATCTTGTATCCCCATGTGCAATTTATTAGTGATCGTGATACTGTTTTCACAAGTGTAACCAACCTTCCAACTGATAAGGACACTGAGTTTTTTTCGAGGCCGATGCGCCCGAGCGCGTCCCCTGTTGCCAGTTGGTCCACTTGTCCTTTGCTTTTAGGTAATAATTATGCGGGTGCAATTATCGGACTAAGTCCAAAGTCACGCACGGTAAAAGCATCTCGGTGGACTTTGCTTCAACACCAGCGCCGTCGAATGATTGCACGTATCGCGGAGAATGCTTTCAAGAAGATATCGCGATCTGTACCAAAGTTTCGTGGTGACCTTCGTGCTCATGAACTTGGTTTGGTTCGCCGAACAGCATCAACTCTGGTGAGACCTCCGTCCTCGGACGATGCAGAACTGGTCTCTCTCTTCGACCAACCGCAGACAGGGCAGAAAACCTCACCGTTATTTGTCACAGGCATTTTTCAGCATCCTCAACTGACAACGCCAGCTGCGTTCAGTGCGCTCGCTGACTCGACCCTCGTACGCGCGCAACTCTTAACAGAACGAATATTGCGGGCCAGGGAATCTCGATCCGAGCTCTTCAAAGTAATCAAGAATCTGGACAGACTCAGCGATCTCCTGTGTGGTGTTATCGACCTGGCAGAGCTCTTGCGGAATGCGCATCCTGATGCTCAGTGGGTGGATTGTGCTACAGAGAGCTACGAGAAGTTATGCGAGTTCATGAATGTACTGAATACTCATGTCGGGTTATATGAAGTGAGTCATGCACTTTTTCGTATCTCAAGGTGTCACCTCCTTTGGTAGGTGCTGCACACTGTACTACACGACTCAGAAATTGTCAAGTCCCTCAGTCGGGAGGCACTTCAAACGGCGTTGATATTCTGGCACGATTTCGAAAAGTCTGCTATCAAACTTCCCCCGGAACAAAGGGAGAGATTTGTGTCTCTTTCATCTGAGATTCTGTCTTTGGGTCACGAGTTTGTCACGGAAGCTTCTGCTCCGCGGCCGCCGGTGAAGATAAAGCCCTCCGAGCTCGAAGGTTTGAAAGACCAAGGGATGGGTGCTCGTCTTCAAAGACAAGCATTTTTTACGCAAAAGGACTTGCTGGTCTATCCGGGCTCTCACCAAGCCTATATGATCATGCGCGCAGCACCTGATGAAGAACCGCGAAGAAAAGTGTACATGGCAGGTCACACGAGCAGTGCAGAGCAAATTGACCGCCTTGAGCGGCTACTGAATGCGCGTGCTCAACTGAGTCGCCTTGTAGGCTGGAACAGCTACGCTGGCATGACGCTCAGCGACAAAATGGCGAAAACTCCGGGTGAGCGGTTACGTGTGGTAGCATATCAGCCAATCCTGACGTCCCTGTTACGTAGAAAATGTCAATCATTTTTTGGGTACCTTCTTGGATCGGACCACGCTCGTTGCTAGCAAAGCATTGCATACATTGAGTTTGCGGAAGCAAGCGCATCTTAAATCGGCGAACCTTCCTGTTATCCAGGCGTGGGATAGAGATTATTATTGCCCACCCGAACCGCCAGCACCACCGGTTCCTCTCCCTCCTCTTTCACTCGGACGTGTATTTATGGGCCTTTCACGACTATTTAAACACCTCTACGGAATAACGTTGCGACCCGTTGATGTCGCATCTAGCGAAGTATGGCACTCTGACGTACACAAACTAGAAGTGGTTGACGAAGACAGAGGCGTCGTTGGTTGGATATATGCTGATCTCTTCGCTCGTAGCGGGAAGTCACGCGGAGCGGCACATTACACTGTTAGATGCTCTAGACGAACGGATGATGACGATGAATATGGTGACCTACGAATACCCGGAACAGATGAATTCGTTGGTCCCTCTATCGAATTCGAAGCAATTAAGCGGCACAGACTACGCGGTGAGCATGGTGAGTTCCAGCTGCCATTGGTAGTCCTGCTTTGCGATTTTGTACCGCCATCTGCTGCTCGGGGCCCTACCATTCTCGAATGGTATGAAGTTCAGACCTTGTTCCATGAAATGGGCCATGCCATGCATTGTGAGAGTTCATCATTCTCGCTGAGATCATGACTATTGATGAGATAACAAAATTCAAGCTATGATTGGTCGAACAGAGTACCACAATGTTGCAGGGACGCGCTGTGCAACCGACTTTGTCGAGCTACCTTCCATTCTCATGGAGCACTTCCTCAACTCTCCAAAAGTTCTCTCCCTCTTCGACACCGACGGCTCTTCTATCATCAACCAAACAGGAAATCACCATGAAGATCCATGTCGGTACATCGATACCCATAATCACATTTTACTTTCTCTGCTTGATCAGGTATACCATTCCCCCTCTGTTCTTGAGCCGGGCTTCGACTCGACGACCGCTCTCGCAAATCTGTACAATACGCGTGGTCTGATCCCGCATATGCCTGGGACGTCCTTCCAGACACAATTCGGGCACCTCTTTGGCTATGGTGCAACGTATTACTCGTATCACTTCGATCGTGCCATTGCATCACATATATGGCGGAAGATATTTTCTGCTGACCCACTCAACCGTGAGCTGGGAGACAAGTACAAGCAGGAGGTACTGAAGTACGGTGGCGGGAGGGATCCGTGGTTGATGCTCAGTGCATTGCTCGATGCTCCTGAGCTAGAAGTCGGCGACGCAGAAGCGATGCGGGAAGTTGGTAGATGGAGGATAGAAGATGGAGTCGTTCCAGAAAGACATTAGGATCTATATCTATACTATCTACCGCTGCATCTGTCAACTCAGACTAGATCCTAGAGCGCGATTCTCGCAGAAATTACGACAAATCTGTTTTGTTTGATTCCAGTACATACAGAGCGATTGTAAAGCGAAGGAAAACAAAATGTAACATGTGAACAAGGTAAATGCGGGATGAGTGTCATACATGATGCATGATGCAGGGTATATTATGCAATGCGCACAATGAGTTGAGATACGATATGAATAATATTACATATATCTTGATAGGCCGCATAACGTATACGAACAGCATAGCGAAGCGAACATTTTGATGATTATCTACCTCCAGGATCAGCAAACAAAGCCACCAACGAAGAACAAGGACAATTACACAGATACTGCTAGATCCTGCTCCAGTATCCGAGTTTGTTCTCTTAGAAGCTGGAGTTGCTCCAGCTTCGCCAAGCGAGCGCCATCAGCAGGTGAGGGAGGCTGTGGTTGTGGAGCATGGAACAACGGGGGAAGCTGGAGCGCAGAGAGATCGATCGCTGGTAATAGCTGTGAGAAGTCGTCGCAAGACGATGGCAGCGAGAATTGATCGATGTCGGACAAGAAGGGTTGCTCAGAGTTCAAAAGATCCGTCCAGCTGAAAGGATCCGAAGGAACAATGTCAGTGAGATCTACTGACGGCTGGAAAATGGTGTCAATTGCTGTGGAAGCTCTGACGGCCTCGCCAGAATGATTGGGAGCGATTGTGGATATCGCGTTGAAGAAATTGAAATGGTCGAAATCACCAAGATCCGGTGCAGGGACATGAGCGTGGGAAGGAACTTCCAAATCAGTCAATTTTGCCTCGAACGATGCAACTGTCGGAGTGATCATGGTGAGTGAGTATCTTGGGATATGATAGAGTATACGTACGGTCTACTAGAGCGGGCTGGATGCACTTTTGTTGGAAGGGTTGTCCGACGGAATTTATTTGGGTATCAGGGAATGCGTATCCGTTGAATACTTCAATGTCAACGGGGGCAAACTGATCGAAACTGACGTTCTCAACTGGACCAGGAATCTCGAAGAAATTTGTCTGAAACCAGTGATCAATGTTTGACTCGAGAGGAACGGATGCTCTTGGAAGAGGATCAGACACAGCATGAACGCGGGGTCCAACATGGAGGTCTCTCGGACGCTTGGACACAGCGTGAGTAGCAGCGTCTGATAGCCTTCGCTTTCGCGAAGACCCTGAAGATAGCTGAGGTGCAATTATTCGGATCTCCTCAATGTTATCCAGTCCACCGCTGCTTGATGGAGGCGATGGTAAGGCAGAAGTATCTGCAAAGGGGGTCAGGTCTTTCGCGCTGGACCTGGAAAATGGCAATTAGTGGCAATTGGCGCAATGCATGACAATGACTTACCGAAGGCGTTTCGTCGGACGATCTGCACATAAAGATTGATTAAGATCAGTTGATATAGATGATACAGAGGCACGTCGCTTGCGACCAGCTAGAATGGGTGGAATGAAATCTTCTTCGTCTTCACTCTCGTCTGTCCATGAATCCTCAAGAGTGGGAACGGGAGATGGAGACTGCGAGTGCCTGGGAGATGGATACGAAATAAAAGCTGTGTGCGCCTTCCGAGCCTGCCTATCAAGCGCCCTTTGGATTCTCCGCATCTCCTTCTCCTCCTCGCGTTGTTTCTTTTCCTGTTGTGCGCGCTCCTTCTTCTCCCGCTCCAATCGTAATCTGTCGTCCTCTGTCATATCCTTGACCACCACGTCTAGGTCACCTGCAAGCGCACTTTTGGTGAAAGTAGAGGCATAAAGATCTTGTGTAGCAGCCTTCATCTGCTGGAAATCATGGAAAACGGCGGGTGCAAGAACACGGGCAGGGTCTTCTTTGACCAGAGCACGAGAAGCAGCATCAATAGTGTCTGCTCGGCAGTTGTTAAAGTGTTTGCGGCAAATCGTCGTCCAGCCGATGCGACGGCGAGCACTGATGAACCAGGTAGTAACGGGGTTCATGGAACATCCAGAGCTGCTGGCAATATTTGCTTTCGTATCAGAAGACGGGTAAGGGTTATGAATATTAGCGAGCAGCCATTTGTATGCTGGTTCGATAAATGGGGGCAGGGAAGACTCTGATGATCGTTCATCGCGTGTCGTGGGCATTGATGGAGGCGAAATAGTGACACGATTAAGGCGATCTAGAATGCCGCCCATGCCATCAATAAGTTGATCGTGTAATTCTTCATATGTTTTGTGGAAGTCAACAAGGCAGTTGGCTATGGTTTCCACCCTTGAAGTCACTATGTTCGCAAGCAATATAGTGTCATCAGACAGTTCGCCTGCGGATAGACAACGGGAAAAATCTGCGTGCAATGAATTCCAAGATGACTTGAATGACATCAAGGATTCGAGTTTGTCCTCGCGCAATATTGAATCCATTAGGGACTCCTCTGCTTGTAGGAAGCGCTGTTGTATGTCCTTGTCCATCCTGCAGATCTCGGGTTTGAATGGAGTTGAAGAGATGAGATGAGATACCACTCTGGGCTGTTGCAACCTACCAGTATGAAGACACACAATGCGGAACTTCAATTTGTTATTACCAAAATAACGATACACACATCATTTCATTGTCCACAAAATATATACATCAACTAGCTGGTCAAAACTTAAGAGTACACAAATCCAACTTTTCCGATGGCCGAAACGACTTCAGAAATCCTAAAGCGAATCACACAACGTGCCCAAGAAATACAATGCCTCGCTTATCCCTCTGGTACGGCTTCGTCGCGCTCGTTCACACCTCGATCATGTTCTCCACAACACCCTATCGCTGATATTTCCCTTCCTGACCCGCCCCCAATACAGCCGGCTCTTATGGCTGCTGGTGCCCGTCCAGAAATTTCGCTAGCAATAGAACAAGCATATCAGAAACGGGCCGCTGACTTACGAGCTATCTATCGCTCGGCTGTGACGCTTGTATGCTCAAACCAGGTGCAGCATCCGTCCAAGTTCCGCTATGTCACCGAACAAAAAGTCCTGTTTGCATTCACCGAGCTATATCTCAAAGAGCTCGTGGCCTGGAGAGAACAATCTGTTGCCTCATATCTTAAACATTCATCAACAAGCGACAAAATTCACACCTCAAGTTGTACACCAAAGTTTAATCACGTACGTCTGATGTCTTGCCTTTGCCCGTCCAGCCCTCTATAATGCCCTTTTCATCTCACAACAGGAATATGTTCCATTGCTTGAACACTTTTTCGCAGAGAACCCGTTTCCGACTCATGCCGACAAAGCCTTCCTTGCAAAGAAATCTGCAATGACATACCGTCAAATTCATGTTTGGGTACGCATATTTATCGGCATACATTGGTCCTTGATGTTGATAATCCCAAGTTTCAAAACAGGCGCAACAGAATGAAGAAAGAAGGTCAAGTGTTAAGAAAGAAAGCAGTAGCTGAGGGTGCCACTCTTCCTTTGGATAGCCTGTACCAGCGTATGGAGAAGTTCATTGTACTGGAAGAAAGGAAGCCGCCCGCAACGCCTCCCAGTCCTCTGCATTCCCCCACCAAGCAAGGAGACGAGATAGTAAGTGTAGTATCCCCCTTCATCTTCGTTTTATTCACAATGTCTTATATAGATGTCTATTGCAGCCCGATGCAACCCACTCGAGCCTCTGGCACCTTTGCACGCATTTCCATCGCCTTATCCCCCTTCATGCTCGTATGATCCTTTTCCATCGAAGAATGGTGTGACGAATTTCGGTGCGCCACAATGGCTCCGACGCCCAATGACCACAGCTGTTCAACGTCCTACATTGGACATGGATGGATTCGTAGACCACTTCTCGAGAATAAACATTCTAGATGATTCTGGCTCGCGTTCACGCGGCCATGTTGATTCATATGCAGCTGTAGCTGCCATCACGGTTATACCCTTCCCTGCACCTCTGCCTGCCCTCATTCGGGGGACAACTACCCGTATTACGCCCATCCGTGTTCCTATGCTCTCCGTTCCTGCAACCGCATCGCGTCGCCACGTCTTCAACACTCCTAGTCCCCAATCAAGACCTATCACATTAGTGCCAGCCTCCGAGACCCCAAGAGGCCAAAAGGCCCGCCGCCGAAAAATGGCACCATTGCCAAAACGCATCCCTCACGGAAACCCAGTTTCTCACCGGGGCGTCACGCCAGCCCTTTCAGAGGCGTCTGTCGCCTCACCTTCTCCATCATCCCCCTCGCGTTCATCTTCACTCGGGTCTGAGAATTCCTCGCAGAGCCGCCTATTCTCGAGCGCGAACTCCACGTCGAGCAGTTCCTCTGGCGTTATGACGCCGCCTCCATTCCCCTCACCTTCAACACAACTTGCGTCTCCTCCAATGTCCTTGTACAGTTTCTCTTCAAATATGACTGATCTATTCGGTGATGCTTTGGAAAGTGTTCCCTCGCCGGCGGAGGGACTTCAGCTTGACTTTAATTCAACTATATTCGGGCATGAGCACATTCCGAAGTCGGCGGCGTTCGACTTCTCTTTCGGTGCGTCCCCAGCAGCGAATTCTGTTCGCGCACCACCATGAGCCACTTCGTGGTGGGAGTCTACGGAGTTCGATCCAGCATGCTCCAGATAGAGCTTGCTTTCTACCTTTGGCACGTCAGGCCTTACTGCTGCGGAACATCTAGCGGTGACGAAGGGCTACGGCAACGTCCTATTGCATCCCTTCATCTAATACCCTGAAGCGGATCCTATGCACCATGCATGTCCTGTGTCTATGATAACGCATCTTGACTTGTCCTGTATTCTATTGCTGTCTAATCGCTGTTCTTGTTTTTTTTTCCCTTTCGCGCAATATCTTTGCTTTTGCTCATTCGATGTTACCTAGTCATATTGTTGTATTAGTCTTTATACCTGCTGTTTGTATGCTGCAAACAATTGGAACCGAATACTGGAACGTATCCCAGAGGTGGTCTCGCTGAGCAGAACGAAATCGATCACAATCTCGAACGTCAGTAACAGCCTTGTGTTCTTTAAATCGGGGTATTTGTCCAGAATTTACAAAAGTTCATCGATGATCACTAGGTTTTACAAAAGTCCACACGTAGGCGGACATCATACCCAAGATACAAAACTTCTTTCGCCTCAACGCATTTAGAGGAAGTTGCTGGCCTAGAGGACAGAGTCAGATGTCATAAAAGATTAAATCATGAACTAATGCACCATGCCCATCACTCCGCTCAAACCTCCACTGCTAGCGCCACCGATGAAGTTGCTCATCTGCTTCTTCATCAAAAGCTGCATGGCGTAAGTAGCAGCGCTATTCATCGCGCTCTGTTTGGCCTCGCTAGATCCGCCACCGGACTGTTCGAAGAGCGAGGATGCATGCTGCATGGCCATGCCAACCAGCTTGCTCTGCATATCACCTCCGCCGCTGCTTCCGTGACTTCCGCCACTCACCATGTCCGTGAACACCTGAAAAATTATGGGTATTTGCGATCTTGATCTTGATCATGGCTTACTTTGAAGGCTGCAGCTCCGCCCATTGCATCGGGTGCCATGCCTTGTGGGCCTTGTCCCCCAGAGCTGAATGCCTGGTCGTGAGCATTCTTGAGGTTTTGAATGCCATCCTCGTCGATGTCACCTTGTTGCTGGACAGTCTGATTCGCAGTGATTAAGAAGGGTCTAATTACGTTCAACGGGGAACGACAAACCCTGTGCGCATGAGACAAAGCCTGGTCCATGAACCCGTGGTTGCCAGAGTCGACATGCTGTCTCACATCGTCCGAGTTGACTGCCATCTGCTTGTGAGCACGACAGGGGTGATCACCAAGTAGATGACATACACGAAGGTCTGTAAGACTGGGGAGGCCGGTTATCGGGAGAGTTGAACTCTTGGCCTCCAGTCTTGTGTACGTGGGCTGTCCGATCGCTGCGTTTGAATATTCCTGCGATACGAACGGTGGATTGTCTACTTACTCTGGCTTTGAGACTCGGAGTAGGCCTCGTAACCTTGCTTTGCGAGATTCATGAAAGAGTCCTATGTACAGATCGAATCAATTTATGATCAGTTTGTACTGCGCAAAGCAACTTACCATGATGATGGGAGGTTATTGGGAGGTTGATTGTAGGTAGATATATGAGACTCAGAGACACCGCATCAGTCCATCGTTATCACTCCGGGACCGCAGTTAGCCGGTTCTAATCTAATCTCAGCCATTTCGGTTCCTTCCAATCAGAATCGTTCCGATGGACATAGTTCAAACTTCATCGTGACCCTGAGCTTGTCTTGAAGGGGTTGGTACTGTTGCTGGTCTTCAAATGACAACTCGAACGTTCCCTGTCAGTGTCAGCTGCCTACTACTAGTTCAGTGTGGTTCGAGACCGTGACTAAAATTTATTACGTTCAGACCAGGGTGAGTATCATTGCATACTAGCCTGTTTTGCTGTCACCACTTCACACTTGAAGGTTGCTTTCTACAAGCGCGACATCCAAGAACGAGCTAGAGGAAGTCTTCGAGACTATGCAACAATGTCATATCTATGGCTACACAACTCCTCGGTATCATAACATTCTACGCAACAGTTGACTCCAACTCTCTCTCATCTGCACCAGTGGTGGTTATCGTAGATCCGTATTGTGTGCCCGCAACTAAGGGCGTGCCGGTAGTTGCGCACGTGTTTGATGGCGGAGTAACCGCACCAGAAGGCGAGGTACTAGAGTGCATTCCGAGGTAACCTTCCGCTGTCTCGCGTGCTTTTTCGACATGTGGTTGCAGAGTGGATCGTGCAACATCGATGTGCGGTTGAGCGGCGGCTTGTGCGGATGCAAAGTACTTCTGAGCGGTTCCAACAGCAGACGATGCCGATGTCTGCGATGATGATGACATGGCGTCTCCTCCTGGCTTGTTCGAAGCTTCAAGTTGCGGGTCTGTGCTACCGTGAAGATAGTCCTGCGAAACATATAGGTATTCAGGTTCAAAGGTAACGAAAACGTAAACCGTTGTCTCACCTGAGCAGAAGTGGCAATATTCTCCACCGCTGTCTTTGCCTGGTCTAAATAACTTGCGCTGGTGTTCTTGGCCGTATGGAGATCCCTTTGCCCTTCGGAGGCTGCGGCGTTCGTCTTCTGAGACGCTTCGCTTGCGAAGACATCAAAGGCAGTACTAGTATCTCTCTCTCCGGTTAGTTCAGACCCCATTCCCTACAGGTTACAATGCGTAAGTGAATTTTCGCCTGGATGGATGAACGCAGCTTACTTGTGCTGCTTGTGCTGCTTTGGTTGCTGCTTGTTGAATATGCTCCGCGTTTTCTTCCACTTCATGTGCAACATGGGCGTTCGGTGCTTCAGCTTGCGCCTGAGCGGCTGTTGTCTCATGCTGAGCTCTCCTAGGGACCAAAAGTCGACATCGCATGGACTCTATGCCAAAAGATTGCTCACTCGGTGCCCTGAGCCTCCTCGACATTAAAAATGGAACATTTGTTGACTGTGTTCGACATGGTTGTTCGGTGTAATAAGTTGATAGACCGTTGCGTTTGTCTGGTCTTATACAACTACACCTCCATGACGTCATGGCTTGCCTACGGCGGTTGGTCACATGTCAATTGTAAGACTATAATGACGTCGTACTCCGGATACATGTGGATCGCATTTCGCACCCTGTGACTGCTCCCACTTTTCCAGGGGCACTTCCAGATGCGACACTCTTTTCCTTTTGAGCTCGCAGAGTTTCTTTGCTGACAAGACGCGGATGCGTTCCAGAATCCATATACTACAGATTACCACTCTTTGTTTGTCCTTAGTACGTTCTGATCGCTACCATTCAACATTCGTCATTGACGATGGTACCGAATAGGGCTAGGTTCATCGTCATTGTAGCCAATTGGTGTAAAAGGACGGAACGGTATTGTACATTGGCAGTGACTCTCAGTCAGAAATTCCGTCACATCGCCAAGACAAGTTGTCCAGTCATGACTTCGAAAGCTATCTACATATTGCAAGGACGGAGTGTGAGTCTTTGACTCATCCGTTAAACGTGGTCGCGTAAGCAGGTCAGAAGGGAAACTGCGATTTAAGGTCCAACTTGAGTCTTGAGCGTGCTGGATTGAAAGAGAATGCAGGCAAGGTCACTCTCCTGTGAGCAATCTGAACCTTGACGAATCTGCGATGAAGAGTGCTCATGCAGACCGGACTTTCGAGAGCGTGACGTCGCTGAGACACTCGAAGCGCTGTTTGCAATAGAGAATGAAGAGGAAAAGACAGCGGATAACGTAGTGTACAAGCCCATCTCCCACGCTGCTGCATGGTCGAGCTCGGGACCATGTATACCGGTGGTTATTCGTGCTTTAACTTCAAATACCGGTACAATAGCGGCGGCGGCATGCTGATTCATACAGTTCTTCGGTCAGTCATTACTCGTACAATACAGCCAGTGCCAGCGACTTCCGTCAGCTACCATTATGGTCAGAAAGTTTATATATGAAGCGAGCTCCAGGCGCACCTTTTCATGCCACCCCAAGAGCACGCTGCCGCTCACATCACCCCAGCCCGGCATCCCCATACCCTTGTAAAGGTACTTCATCAATGTGTCCTGAGCATCCTGGGAGAGCACTTTCACGACGCTGATTATCTCCGACGATTTCGTGCTATTCAGTATCGAAACAACGGTCTGTAACGTCAGATTCTTACGCAAATGTCAGCGTATTGGTGAGATGTGGGCAACAAAGTCACTTTAGCTTCCTCGACATTTGGCCCGTAAGGTATGCTGTCCAGCGCGATTCCCAGGGCCCCTGGTATGTCTCCCCTGCGCGAATAAGTAGTACTTAGGTTAGATCATGTTGTAAAGTAGTGATAGTATGGGACTGTACTACCTGGCTAATGTGCTCCGGACTGCGGCCTGCTTCTGTTTCGCATCACTCAAGACCTGAGCGGGATCGCGTGGATCTGGCTCACAAAGCTCGCCCTCCAGTAGGACATCCTCGTCATATGCGTCGATGTCGATCTTTCTAAAAGACATGGTCGTTGAAATGGAGTCTCGGAGGAGAATATTAAGTCACAAGTCACATTCAATGGGTCTAATTATGAGTAATCGATCGACAGATTCAGACTACAGTAGTCGAGCATCTTGATTGTTGACTTGAACATGAATTGTTCACAGCAAATGATTATAGTAGTTTTAGTTAATACTGATGGAGATGTCTTTCCGAGAGCTCGTGTCGAAGAATGGATACAACAAACAAATAAAAGTCGAACTTGACCTAGAGGGCCCCGAGCTCGCCTATCCGACAAATTCCCCTTGACACGGTAGACGTAGTGTAAATAGTCACATTAACAATTAATGATTTCGCCAAACGATAACTAAATTACTTGTCGATTCACCGAATGCAGATAATCCAAGACCAGCGCAGAATCGGAGCAACTGCTTCGCAAGCTTTAAGTGGAAGACACGTCCAAGAGGCTATGACGTTTGGTCCTTGCACACTGCTCGCAGAAGGCGATGGTGTCAGATATGCCGATGTCAGAGGATGGGGACTATTAGATCGTGACTGGGGCCTGATAGAGGTGCAGCTAGGTAGCGGGGAGCAGCTGCGTAGTCGGTCGACGTGACGGAAGAGGTGGGGGAGCGCGCTTGATGGCAAAGCTGGTCTCAGAGGTAGGCCGGCTGCTTGAGATGGAAGGTGGAAGCAGTTGTGGAGATGCGTGATGCGGGTTATAGTACACATCTTCTTCATCAATTTTCGCTGTCGCCAACCTTGACTCTTCCTCGTCCTCAGGAACGGTGCTAGTGACATTCTCTGTATCGAAACCATGTCGAAACCTCCCAGATATATGGCTCGTGTCCATAACACGACTTCCAAGAAGGTAACCGATATCGTCTTCGCTACCCTCGCTCGCGGCAGTATAGTGCAAGTCGTCTTCCGATGGCTGCGCCAAGACTCGATAAGATGATGGTGACAATGAAATGGTTTCCGTATACGTAGAGGGGAACAGCCCCTTCCGACTGTTTGACAGAACGCCAAGCCACCACTCATCCGGGACTTCTTGGATAACAATAATTTCGTCACCGACTTTGAAGGTGACCTCATCTGAAGAACCTTCTTTTCTTTGGAGGCTTATGGCTGTATAGTACAACTTTCGCCCCCATCGCCACTCGGATCGGTTATAGAAGGCATGCGGGGCGACTATGGGGCATTGCTGCGATATTACTTGTCTAGCAAGCGCATGTCTTTCGGAGCGTAGGTGTCTAGTAAATTAGTATCATGATGGCTTCACCTTCCGAATCCCCCAACCCAGAAATATCAGTTGGAGACCATCTTTGTTCCAAATCCGTGGTGGTGCAGGGTATAGAGAGTGGATCGAACTTGGCAGGGTGAGGTCGAGGCTTGACGCAGTGAGACAACATTTGACACTGCGTCTGAAAACCAACATAGATGAACGAATTAGAGGTAATGCAACAATATAGGACTGACGCGCAAGATGCATACTAGTATGAACGTAGAGGGCAAGCACTGTAAATTTGGTGAGAGGTGAATACAGCACTATAGAGGCTGTACGCAGGCAGATGGCACTCATATGTTGATCATTAACGATGATTCAAAGTGTTTGGAATGCGATATGAAGTTGTGTAAACATGATCTGTACGTAGGAATTTGTTACAGTGCCGCGTCAATTTCACCTGGCCCTAATCGAAGTAGCAATTTGTAAATCGAGTGTATTCGTTGAGAACCGTGAAAACGGGAACAGTTCACACGCTTAGCGCAATGTCAATCTCGTCCTTTGCAAGACATTGCACGAATGCCTCGCAAATGTCCTTGCAAATTTGCATGACAAGCTGCAATATGCACAACGCAGAGCTGGGAAATCATGCAAAGTCCATTTGCGTCTTTCTCCAGCCCAGCGCCGTGTGTCTCTGAGTCCTCCCAAGCCCTCTTACCACTACTACTATGCCTAGAGCCCCCAAACCAGTACAGGAATCGTACTGCGACTGCCTCCGCTACTGCTGTGGTGTTCTCACCAAATTCAGTAAGAAAACCTACGACAAACATGCACCATTTCGAACACCTCCACAACAACCCCAGTTCAGCCAAAGTTTTCGTGGATTATCTCCAAGGGCATCGCCCTCTGTGGAAAACGTCAGTTCCAAGATGCGATGTAAGCATTTGACCTCGCATTCATGTACGTGGACGCAGACTTGAACAAAACTCGCCTTTTACTCTTGATCAAAGTACGTCAATTGTGTCTTGTGTGCTCGCTACTTACGCGACAACTGTCAGGTCATCGCCCTTTTCAATGCAAACCAACGTGACGAGGCAATTTTGCGCGTCCAAGAGCTAGTTACCACTCGTCTCAGTGTGAATTCTCTTGCGTGTGCTATCGTGGAAGTGAGTGCTTTTGGTACAATCAACTCCTGATCCATACGTCGATGCTGATTTTGCGAACCTCGCGCTTCAGGCTTATCTACACGTCCAGGTGGGAATGAATGCATTACATTAGACGACGCACGCTACAAGTTCGAACGAGTATGATTCTAAGCCTAATGCTTACTTCGGACGCAACTTCAACGTTCAACTTTTGCGTTTCTGCAATCAGCCATGATCTAGATTTGCACGGGAGGGTTTTCCTGATGTCTGCAGCGATGAACAGGATTCAACGCGCGTTGACGTTGTCGTGCTTTCTCAGTTGTCATCACTCATCGCTGTTTATGTAAGACTCCGACTCACCATTCCACAGCTAAACGTGTGAGCAGAACTATTGAAGTTCTTCTCTATTTTGCGTTCAGTACGTGTTCTGATGAAGAGGTTCATCGCTGACATACCTGGCAGACCCGCCGTCACAACAGTACTCAGTCGACGAGGAACCAAACAAGTCGCAAGCTCTGAACCGTATAATATTAGATCCCGGGCACGGGAGCCCCCCACACGGCTCCCAAATGCATCCACGTGCACTGAGAGGACCAAGAGCAGTGAATACCAAAAGAACGATCGCCAAGAAATTCATCTAGACATTCAGTGTCATCAGTGGGATCTACAGGTTAGTGAGGTGAGCCTTACAATCGAAGAGTGCGAGATCTTCAAGCTAAGTGTGGGTTTTTTTGTTGGTTGTTGTGCCCACGCATATTATAGCTGCTGCTAGTTAAAATATTGATCCGCGAGTTCGAAAACAGCAATCATGCCTCGTGGTCTTCCTCAGGCAGATCACATCATGAGCATGCAAGGTCTGAAATACTTATACAAGGACTCGAGAATACACAAGGATTCGGACTTCCACAAGGGTTAAGGCTAAACCAAGAGCCACCGAGTGCCTGTAAGTGCCAGACCTGGCAAAAATAGCGCCCCGACGTAATCTAAGGGTATCGAGGCACACCCGACTTATTTCATTAACGATGATCAGCGGAGCTTATTTGTCGCAATTCTGCCGCAACCGGCAGGACTGGCATCCGGACGATACACTTTTTCGTTTCTGCAATCAGCTATAATGTAAATTTCTCTAGGTTTACACGGGAGAGTTTTCCTGATGTCTGCAGAATTCAACGCACTTGCGTTGACGTTGACGTGCTGTCTCAGTTGTCGTCACTTGTGTTTCGAATCACAGTGCTGTTTAAGACTCGGACTCATCATTCCGGTACAAGCACGGGTGAACGAATATAGATTCAGCAATTGACGACAAAATTTGGGGCATTCGGCCACCAATATTTTGGTACCATAGACGATCTGCAAGACTATCTGGGGTATGCTTTATCACAGCTAAACGTGTGAGCAGAACTATTGAAGTGCTTCCCTATTTTACGCTCAGTACGTGTTTTGATGAAGAGTTTCACCACTGACATACCCAGACCCCTCATTTGCGTCATTAACTGCAACAGTACTGAGTCGCCGGGGAACCGTTCAAGTCGCAAGCTTTGCTCATCACGACATTAGATCCCGGGCACGGGAGCCCCCCACACGACTCCCAAGTGCATCCGCATGCACTAAGAGGACCAAGGGCAGCAAATGCCAAAAGAATGATCGCTAATAAATTCATCTAGACCTTCAGTGTCATCAGTGGGATCTACAAGTCGGTGAGGTGAGCCTTACAGTCGAAGAGTGCGAGATCTTTAAGCTGAGTGTGAGTTTTTCTTTTGTTGGTTGTTGGTTAGTTTAGTTCTGTGCTCATGCATATTATAGCTGCTGCTAATTGAAATATTGATCTGCAAGTCCCGAAAACAGCAATCATGCCTCATGGTCTTCCTCAGTCATGAGCATGCGAGGTCCGAAATACTTACACAAGGGTTGAGGCTAAATCAAGTGCCTGTAAGTGCCAGACATGAGTGTTGCGGGCGGAACTATTTTGAAGTAGTTCTGCCAGCAAAACTGGCTGAGGTTGGCAGATCGCAGGATCGCAGATTTTTTGATGGTACTAGAAGTTTTCCGTGACATCCTGCTGGATGCGGCAGCAGTCAGATCAGTTGACACCTTGCTGCAGTTCCACAAAGTCGAATCGTCTCCCAGCCCTTTCAAGATCTCCGTCTAGTAGTCCGATTGAACTCTGTGTTCATATTGCAAATATATCCCTGTCCAGCAAACCCAGCCTATCGCAAAAGTTAGCGCGGACCTTGCCGCGTATCTCAAATGTGCTGATTAGGAAGCCGGCCTCCAGACTCACCGCTGATAGTACTTGGCCACTGTAGAGAGTCATAACGTGCATCGATTCATGTCGTGATATGTACATACAATAATATGCAGAGACACCCCGACGTAATCTAAGGGTATTGAGGCACACCCAACTGATTTCATTGACGATGATCAGCGCTGCTTATTTGTCGCAGTTCTGCCGCAACCGGCAGAACTGGCATCCGGACGATACTAATGTCCTCCAACAACATCTTACTTTAGGGACATCGCGGTTTCCATGAAGTTATAAGATCTAAATTACATCTCTGCTACCCTAGAGTTCTGCCACCCTTTGCATGAGTTCTGCCGTGGACCAAGCACAACCAGACTGGTGGGCAAAACTCCCGGGTTGGCTCCGGTAACGCGGCCGTCAGGGATCTCCCGCGATTTTGCATGTCTTGGACTTCTGCTACATTTTGGCCAGAGGGTTCTGCCGGCAGTGCCAATTCCACATGGCAGAATGGCAGAGTCCTAACCACAACACTAGTTGCAGATGAACACAACGTGGTATGAATATCCATTATAATGAAAGAGAAATCAAGTTCGTTGCGAGAATGGTTGCGGGTATATACATGCAGATGCACTTCACGTAATCGTACAGGAGAAAAACAAAAAAAAAGAGAGAGATTCTGTAATCAAGAACATGAAAAAAGAAGCTGATAACGGATACGTAACACGTTAAATCCGACGTGTGGGCTCCTCTCGTGAGCTGAACTTCAAGAATCGAGCAAGCACATCTTCTGAGCCACGTTTGAAGAGTTCCACTCCTCGAGCAGGATCCCAGACACGAGATGCTCGAGAGGGAGTACCAGGAGACTTCCCTTCGGCTGGTGATGCTGGACCTAGAGACGATGGAGTTGGTGATTGACTGGAAAATAGTTGAGAAGGGGACGACAGTGGACTCGGAGTCGTACTCCTATCTGCTCTCGGCGTTGTTCCGCCAGACTGTCCCGGTATCTGCGAAGGTAAAAGGGTCTCCCGAGAACTCATCATAACTGGAGAAGCGGAAGATCGCGGTGTTGATACCTGCGAAACAGCAGGGGACAACAAGCCGCTTGGTTCAGCACCCGCGGCAACATTCATCACAGGTGGCAACACCCTGAGACTTGATGAAGGGTGCCAGTGCTTCTTCATAGATCCGCTATGCGTGCGCGCTTTCAGCGGCCGCTTTACAGCGACATCTTCCTCCGAAGAAACCTGCACACTTTGGGTGCACATTTCCTTCGTGTCCGTCTGCACTCCAAATGATCGGTATTTCTTCTTTGTGGTTGCGATGCTAGAACTGCGAGATCGTACCTCTGTCACTGTTCGCTTGCCGTCGTCCTCATCCGAGTCCATCTCATCATCACCATCGTGACTGCTAGCTTCTGACTTCTCCTCCCAGGGTTTCTTTGGGTTTTCGAATGCGGTTGCTAAGGGAGTGTGCCCTGGAGGGCGCGCAAGCTTCGAAGCAAACTTGTGGATACCAGGAACGCCATCCCACATGTTCCCGGATGTCAATGATGGAAAACCTGCTAATGGCGAAGGCATTGGCTGGTGTGCTCCAAACTCCCGGCTCAACTTGCGCTCAGGAGTGGATGGAAACGAGAGGCGAGACGGGGACTGAAAGAACATTGACCCTTGTGGGCGGGGCTCGCCCTCTGGGAACACACGTGTAGGAGTAACACGAGGGCGCTCCTCCCAAGGGAAGACACGCTTAACCTTGGTAAGGTCAGGGGTAGGTGGCGCAGCGCCACCCTCGGTGGCAGGCCCAGTGACATTGCGGTAGTGCCCTAGCTGGAGTAGCATCTGAGGAATCTCAGGTACAGGTGGTGGGCTGAAAAGTGTTTGGGGCGATGGGTCTCCATGGACCGGGCTAACTTCCGTACTCGTTGCATCTGTCTCAGAGGACATGCTCGAGGAAGACCTTGATGATGACCCGGGATCTTTGTTTTTACAGGGAGACTCATCCCAGATATTCGGGAAATAGGTGTCTCTTGGGATTGCGGAAGGCGTGGTTAAGGTCTTTGGTGGCGCTTCGATCGTAGCATCCCACGAGAGAAGGGGAGGAGAAGTAGGATGCGATCGCTCGATCCTTCGTTCTTGCAACGAAAGGGGCGACTTTGGTTGATTTAAGCGCACGGCTGACTTGGAGGACGAGGTGACAAAGTGGAGAGGTGTCGGAGGGAGAGATAACAGGCGCGATTGTGGCGCAGGAGGCACTTCATCGACATTTGGAGTTGGCAACGTAGTCCATCTTACAGGTGAACCCAATGATAGTGAACCTATTTGTTGAACAGGTGTTGTGGGTTCGGCGACTGCCTCGCTGAGATTTGGATCAGGAGGCTCAGGGGCAGTCTGGTGAAGATCATGATCCTCAGGCTTTGCGGGGCGTGGTCTCATAAGATCCAAACGCCCCTCAAGGGGCATGCTCTTGTACTCGCCCTCTCCTTTCAATCGATCACCAGACCGGAAGCCCATTATACCCATGCCCTGAAGGGCCAAACGACGTAAGACGTCGAGACCAAGTGGACCTCCACTTGGTGCTCCCGCAGTCTCTACCACCGCAGGGGAATTCCCCTCATCATCCCATGCAGACACGTATTTGCTGACAGGAACACCGAGATCCGGTGAGATGGGTTTTGATCGAAAGTGCTTGTCATAAACACTATACCACCGATCGACGAGCGAACCATAGTCGTAGGCTTGTTGAGGTTGCTTTACTGGCTCTGACACTGTAGACTGTTGTTCCATCTGAGATGATGGTACTTGGGTGGAGGATCCTGGGGCGCGATAAGGGATGGAGTGCCAGGGCTTATTAGGTCCGATGAAATGCACCACTGATATCTGGGAACCGAACCGTTCATATGCAGGGGCATACCTGATTCGTAATAAATATGTCATTAACCACACAAGGGAAAGGTGATACGATATTACTGACGTATAAGCAGCAGTAGGAGTCGTGTTGTAAGTGAAGCTAAGCCTATTCCAGTTGCCTCCCCTCCATTCATTCAAAATACCTTGATCTCCGCCGTCCCAGCTTCCATTTGTTTTCAGAAGCTCTTGAAGCTCCGTGAACTTATCTTCGCTAGGAGAGAGCACCATCACACCCGAGTTGAATATATCGGGCCATCCTACGTCAGGTGCCGCAGAGAACTCGTGATCAAGGTGGAATAGGTGGGATAGGGGGCGCAATGGGAGAACATCCGCATCAAGGAATATCACCTTGGAGTACTGCGCGAGGCGGAATACGTGTAGTTTTGTCAGGACGGTATCAAGGTCAGGGCGTCCTGCAATTAAATGAACATGATATTAGCCTAGCTATTCCCACTGTATGCGGGTGGCTGATGGAGAAGCTTGGACACGATGCATTCATACCCCACATCTGGGGCACAATGTGCACAATACAGAAACTGGCCTGGGAATCGTTACGGATATTCCGACAGAGAAGTTTTTCGTGCCCTCAGCTGATACCATTCAGACGCGACCCAGTCAACGCAGCAACGACTCACCCAGTAAATTTAGTCCAGTAGGATCGGATTGGCCTATAACCTCAACACCAATGACAATATCATATGTCCTTCTGAGTAGCTTGATTGTAGTGATATCAAGGGTTTCTGGTGTGACCATGCACACTGTGTCGTACTCGACCTCACGAGGTTCAGTTTGGTGCACATCCTTTAAGGCACCCGAAATGGCGAGGGCACCTGGGAGATAGGAATCTGACGTTACGAGAGTCACAAAAGCAAAATGAATGGACATGGTGAGGACAAGAAATGCCTTAAACGCGTCCACAAGGACGCGTCAGACGTATAACTTAGTGGAACTAGGTGAAAGAAATAAAAATACCAACAGAGCTTATCGTAGGAGAGTGAAGCTTTGAAGGTTTGCTCCAAACATGTTGACAAAGTTCACAAGGTAAATTATTTATAAAAATAAATAACACACGTCATATCCTCACTCTCTCCATACAGCACAGGGTTCGCCTAGACTTGAGTTCTAGCCCAACAAAACGAAGAAATGAGGATTCTAAACCGAAAGTACTAGCGCATGCACGATACACCGAATAGTGACAAAAATAAGCTGCGTGAGAGT
The DNA here is from genome assembly GCF_016647745.1 of Suillus plorans. NCBI lineage: Eukaryota > Fungi > Basidiomycota > Agaricomycetes > Boletales > Suillaceae > Suillus > Suillus plorans. The sequence goes on from NW_024537405.1 coordinate 517,619, forward strand.
TTATTCGTCTCGATTCTTGTGCATAAGACCTTGGCGCTCCTCATCTGCGCCATCTTCTTTATCACCAGATGTTCTACGCTCCCCACCACGCCGCTTCTTTGCGGCCGTCTCACCTTCATCGTCGCTTCCTATATCCTCGTCGCCGATCTCAAACACGACGTGATCCTCTGCCAGCGCTTCAGGTTCTCGCCGTGAGTTCACGAGTGTGATCTCATCATCCTCTCGGGCAACCGTACGTTGTTGAAGTGTCTCGAGATCATAATCCTCAGCATCTTCATCTTCCTGTGCGATTTCATCGGACATGGCAAGGCGGCGGTTGTTTTCTGATGGTCGCCAGAGGTACGCAATGCTCCAGAAGGTGAAAAAGTAGAGGAGGGCGAGGTAGCCGTCAAGGAGCCACCAACGGATTTTCCACGATTTCGCTGCGTAATCTACAAATCATATATATTCAGACGGATCAAAAATTGATTCGCGGATAATGACACACCTTCAGCTAGTCTATCAGAGAATGACATCGAAGAGATAACGAAAAAGACGGCGATGATAACTACAGTGCCGAGGAGGATATAATACAGGCGTTTGAACATCCTGAGCTTATATCTTTGCTTTCGCACACTGAGCTGCGTTATTGTACCTAAAACAGCTACATGAGAAAGCATGTAAGGTGAAAAAAATTGGACATACCATTCAACGAGTACAGGATCCACATCAGGAACCCACTCAACGTAAATGCCAGTGGTATGACGAACATCAACAGTATCAATGCTGACGTCGACTCGAGTTCCAGTTCAACTATACCCACGGCGTACAGTACTGATGACGACGGTCATTACACCTCTGATATCATGAAGAACTGAGCTTACCTCCGAAAACAAAGTGCAGCCCTGCAAGGATCTGACATTTGAGCATTGTGCGCCCCAGAGATTCGCGGACGACACTGAGCCCCAGTGATACAACAAGGAGCATAAAGAAGGAAAGGGCGTTGCGCCCCGCGTCCAGAATGGCAACTGCATAGGGTGAGCGACTGATTGACTATTCCATTGATCGTTCGTACCAACAAAAAGGAAGACGACTGACGCCGCGGTCTTCCCATGTGCGTTGAGGTATCGGTAGTATACTAGGCATGGTCAGTACTGAGGTGAGGTCATGAAAAAATGTCCTACCCCAGTTTGCAACCATTTCGATGACAAGTAACGCAACCAAGCTCGAGAGATAGTACTGAGATAAACATTAGAACACCCAAGGTGTATAGAGCATGACGAACCTGAATGGGTAATAGTTCTGTAACATGTTTATAACAGAGCCATGCCCACGCAGAGCCTGCGATGACATATACAAGGAACATGGCGAGGTAAAACTGAGTGTTGTGATGAGAGAGATGGCAGCAGACCACGCGTTCGGCTCACGTTAACTTTGGGATAGTCGGTCGCAGGAAGCTGTCCATCAAAAGTATTGCGGAAAAGAACGACGCCGTTGTATGTAGGATGAGACGGGACATCCGTAGATGCCTGGCGGGCAGTGGGATTCAATACCGTCACGGGCACGATAGCTGCGGCAGAGATAAGTCGGGAGAGACAAGACGATATAACTTGGACTTGCCTGCGCAATAATATCCTGTCTTGCGAACTTGATACTGTATAGGTTGTGAATATGCAACTGTCCCGTACGGGCTCGGGTTTAGGAGGTCACTCGATTGTCGAAGACTGTGGTGTAGGTCTCGTGATCTCCACGGTGAAGTGTAATTATCAGCAGGCGGAGTAGGGTTACCCTCTGAGCTTTCCCACAACCCTGATGAATCTGAGGATGCGCCGCTGGTCTGGTTAAGGGCAACGCTAGCAGTCCAAAAAGTAGTTTGATTTGCGGTGGTCCCGTCATCAGATGAGAATATGAATTTCCCGACATTATCATATGCACAGAGGCCAACTCTGACTGCGTCTGTTGTGCATACGTAGGTCTTCTGCTGGGGTATAATGGCTGAGTTCGGCAACAAATCATGTTGTAAGGGGTTACTCACGGGTAGGGAGTCATCCGTCGTGGAGGTAGTGACACCAAGATACTTGACATCCTTCCATTCATATATAACCATTGCTACCTGTCCTTGTGAAGAACTTTCATCAAACGTGACTACGACACGTCGTGTAAGTATCTGGCGAGCATATGTAGTGCACCTGCTGCGCACCGTTGATGAAAGTCGACTGGCTTGCCCACATTCCCGAACATACTTGGCGAGAATAGTCCGCGTCTGAGAACTCGAGCTCATATCCAGTTGCAAGGGAGCAAGCAAACAGAACACCGAGCGCGATCGCCTGCAGCTTCGAATTTTGGCGCATCCAGAAAGCGTTTGTTGTGGCTTGTTTCTCAAAGGCTTCTCGTCTTAAGTTAGAGTCGACTTTGTCCACAGCAGTTACTGCGCTCAGCTTCAAGTAATTAACCGGGAAGCACTGCTCCACAGCACCAGCGGCGAACCAAAAAGTTGATAGTCGTTCACCGCTGATTCAAGTATGCTCGGCGACGAAGAGGACGTTTTTGACAGTGTCACTTGGGAGTCCCCTTCAGCACCCTATCACGCCGATCACACCGTCCAACCGTCTGGCCCAGGCTTCAAGCAGAGTACGGCAGGGGCAGAGGATGAGCGGGGTCCACACGATCCAAAGTGGGAGGGATATCTCATTGTTACCGTCAAAGATCCTGTAAAGGAGCTTGCAGAAACTAAAGACGCATACGTCTCCTACCTAGTCTCGGCAAAGGTGCGTTGTAATATAACTCGAGCTCTTGTGCATAATTCTGAAAAATCTGCAGACCAATCTTCCAATCTTCTCTACTCCTAATCCTTCCTCTCGTCGACGATTCCAGGACTTTGTATTTCTGCGAGACCACCTTGTAAAGGATTTCCCAGCATGCGTAGTACCTGCTCTTCCCGACAAGCACCGGTTAGGTATATATTACCGTCATAATCTTAATGTTGTCTAACCACGCATAGAGTACCTGACGGGCGATCGCTTTAGCCCAGAGTTTATGGAACGCCGCAGACTAGAGTACGTATGTGTGGCATGCAGACGCGTTCAATTTCTCATCTTTGACAGCCTGCACCGGTTTCTCGAACGGATATCCCGACACCCCACCCTACAACGTAGTACTCTCGTTCGTGCGTTCTTTGAGTCGACAGAATGGGTACGTCGATCAAGCGCAGTCCAAACACTCCACACACCCCTGACACCTTCCAGCACGTTCATATGCATCAACATCTCGCACACCCCCCAGGGCCAGAACCCACACCAGGACTCATCGATAACATCTCAGACACCCTCCTAAACGCGTTTGCACGTGTACGCAAGCCCGATGAACGCTTTCTCGATATGCGCGAATCTGTCGATAAATTTGAGGATGGGCTTGTCGTTTGCGAGCGCCTCTGGAACCGCGTCCGTGGTCGTACAAACGGTGAGCCTACCTTGTAACAGCGTGAGGGAGTATCTGAGGCTGAACGAGGTGGCGGTCTTGCTCCCGGCGAAGATCTGACAGCGGATTATCACGATCTAGCCGTCGCCGTGCAGGGACTTGGTTTTCTGGAGTCGGGGATTACAGACCCATTGAGCCACTTCTCAAATACCCTGCTCGAATTTTCTGCATTGCTCAGACATAAGGCATGATGTTTCGATAGCATTCAAGTTATATACTTACCCCTTCTTTCAGACTCAAACGACTACTGACCCTTTCCTTGTCCATCTTCATTCACTGCTAACCTACTCCCATGCAAACCGTGCAGTCCTGAAACTCCGTGACCAGAAGCAACTTGATTTTGAGGAATTATCGGATTACCTTTCTGGAGTAACACAAGAACGTGATCGACTGTCTGCCGTTATCTCAGGGCATGCAGGAAGTACCGGGCTGGGGCTGAGTGCATACCTAAAGGACAAAGTGGATTCTCTCAGGGGCGCTGACGATGATCGGAGCCGAGTTGAGAAGATGAGAAAGTTGGATGTCAAGATCAAAGAAGTGCGTGCACCTACTGCAATATTTAATTGTCTGTTTTTCCAATCTCAGAGTTAGCTGCAAGACGCTGTAACAACAGCGCACGAGACATCAGATGCATTCAGTGACGAGACACTGCGAGAGCAGACTATATTCCAATATACGAAGGAAGCGGAGATGAAAGAAATGCTGGGGAACCTTGCAGACGGTGAAATTGAATTTTATCAGTCGGTATGTCGTTTTTTCAATCAGTCTAATACCCGAGTTCATAATTTGGTCTAGGCAATGGAGGAGTGGGAGCGGATTATACCTATCATCCAACGTATACGGGTTGACGTTTAGTGTTCACTAACATGATCTAATGCTTTCATATTCCGTTTTGCTGTTATCTCGCACATCATGCAAGGACTTCGTTCGCAATGTATTATTAGTAGTTTAAATTAGGTTATGATCAAGGATGTCAACTAGCTTCGGCGTTTCCTTGTCCTTCGATATCGTGCGCGGAATCATCTGGATCCTTGGTGGGTTGGAGCTTTTCTTCGGATTCTTGAACTGCAAGAGAGATCTGTGATACTGTGAATGACAAGCTTCGATCCTCGTCAATGTAACCTGCGTACATTGATGATACCTGTGTCCACTGCCCGAAGGAGGTGCAACTGGGCTTCTTCAGATGCCCCAGAGGTTGTGTGCTGACGATCTGCGGGCACCCATGGTGGGGGTTCCTTTTGCAAGCTAAACTGTCCGTTATAAACATCGAACTAGGATCCTTACATCGTCCTTGGAAGATGAGGGCACTGTGTTTTCCTTGAGTTCAAGGACTATTGCAAATGAGGCCTCATCTATCTCAGCTCAGGTGAGAAATCTATTGTGAGGGACGAAGAGAGCTTACCACCAGTGGGAAGTTCGAGAAGCCCCAGTTGAGACTCGATCATGTTCAGTTTGATGAGAAAGGAGCGAAAATACTGGCCGAGTTGCGCGGAAGACATCGCATCCTGCACGCTAGGTAGACGTTATTGCTTGCCCACGCAAGTGAATGATGCAGCGCACCTCGTATCTTTGTTATAGGACTCGACCTCGATCATGTTTTGGACTGAAAAGATGAAGCGCTCAAGGGCGACTTGGTGCCTGTCTTTGATGACGACTACCACCTTGTCCACATTACCCTGTTTTATCGCGAACTTCTTTGCAGTGAAGATGTGAAGCTAATGCTAAGAGCTCACAAGTACAAGTTCATCGGAAACAGCCTTGACAGTGCCGGAAATATATTCATTCAACGCGGGATGGCGAGACTGGAAGACGGGCGTGTCGTACTTCTTCCGTCGTACAAATAAATCTGCTGGGTATATTTGTCTGACGTAGAGGATAGTATGGATGGCGACTTCGACTAAATATTGATTAGATGGTGGTGATGGGAGTCGTGTTTGAACCAACTCACTGAATTCAGTTATCCCCTTCACTGCTTCTACACTCTATCTCTTCAGAGATTTCTAAGGAACACAGAGGATATCACTCACGATTCCAGGTCAGAGGTGTCTCCGACATGGCCTATTAGATTTTGGTGATGTGTATCGGAATTCGAAGTGTATAGTGTTTCCTTAGGACGAAAACACTTGACTTCAGTTCGTGCTCGGCTTGAAGTTGTGGAATACAGGGGTCGGTGGCAAGTACCACAGCCTGAGTTATACGTAGGGCCGTACGGTGTAACCAGAATCCAGTGCGTGTGCTAATCACGTGGTTCATGAAATCACGATTCACTCCTCCGAGAGACGCGATGTTAGCTGGAGGATTAATTAAGTTACTAAGGTTCCACATCTTTCGGTACCTAATCGTACCAGCGCCTGATTTAATTATTCCTTGCATGTTCTGTGTCCATCAAAGTAAATGCAAACTTATAGTCTTTTATGTTGGCATGAACTGCTAATCCTGTGTGATTCTGTTCTAATTTGATTTGTAGACTCATCTGTCACAGCAGCTAAGCATCACAGGACAGTAGATTTGAAACCTAGGTTTTTTCTATCAGAACACACCCCCGGCGGGGCCGACAAGTACTATAGATGCTATGTTAACTAGTCTTAGCTAAGTGGGTACAACAATCGATCTTGGACTCTACTAGTCACTGCGCAGGTTTGAAACTTGCTAAAGTTCAGTTTTTTTTTTCTGAATTGCCGAGTTTGACTCCTGCTGTCGTGAATTCTTTTCATACAGATGGGCCTCATCCCACAAAATCCCCTCTAAGTACTCAGTGATGACAGCTAATAATCTGGCACTGCATCCTCTGTCCAAACAACAATCAATGTAAAGACTACATAGTGTCTCTCGTGATACATGAACCAACAACTAATCATGTTGCATCCCTGACACGACCAGTGGAGACAGTATACAGACGAGCTGCGATGTTCATGCTTTGCAGTTCCTGGCGACCGTGAAGTTAGCAGAACTCTACCATCAATTGAGGGTGAATGCGAACCTGGAATAATAGTTTGGCAGCATAAGGAATATACAACTGTGAACACGCCGTCTTGTTTTTGCATGCACGGCACTCGAAGCTTTGCTTTTTCTATTTCACGGATATTAATAGGTGATGTCATCGGTCATGAAATATGAAGGTACTCACGAGGTTGGCGATTGCAGTAAGTCCGCAGCTGAAGATTCAAAGTGAGTCCACGAAACAAGGCCAAATGAACCAAACTTACATGTCGCAAACATGCAGGCGGTAGGCATCACTAGCCTCAAACAGACGCTCCTTCAGGAAACCAGCAACACCATGCGAAATCATACAATCACGTTCCATCTCTCCGAAACGAAGACCACCATCACGACTACGACCCTCCACAGGCTGGCGCGTCAAGATCTGCACGGGACCTCTCGCGCGCGAATGGATCTTGTCGTCCACCATGTGTTTGAGACGTTGGTAGTACGTAGGGCCGAGATAAACCTGTGCTTGGAGCTTCTTGCCTGTGTGACCATGGTACATGACCTCAAGGCCTCGGGACTGGTAGCCCTTCTGACGTAGGAAGGTCGATACGGACTCGACTGTGAGATCGGTGAAGGGAGTTGCGTCACCCTCGTTACCGATCAACGTTGCCACCTTGGAGAGCAGACACTCGACCAAGTGACCAATGGTCATACGTGAGGGGATGGCATGAGGATTGATAACAATGTCAGGGACAATTCCCTCGGCAGTGAAGGGCATGTCTTCCTGTCGGTAAGTGATACCAATAGTTCCCTTCTGACCGTGACGAGACGCAAACTTGTCGCCAATTTGGGGAATACGCGTCGACCGAACACGAACTTTGACGAACTTCTGGCCCTCCGAATTGGTCGTGATCAACACTTGATCAACGATACCATTTTCTGTGCTCTTCAATGGAGTCGAGACATCTCGCCTCGTGTGCGTCCGAGTACGTTGCCCAAGTTCCTCGCTGTCAGGGGGAATGGGTGCAGTTTTCCCAATGATGATATCTTCCCCAGAGACACCAGTACCGGGAGCAATTAGACCATCGTCCTCGATTTTGTCGTATGTGCCGTGCTTCATCCGCAACGTAGTATCACGAGTAGGTTTCTCGAACTCTTCCAGCTGCTGTACACCACTCTTCTTCTCCAGGTCCATATAACTGCGGTAGTATATACTTCGGAAGAGACCTCGGTCGATTGAGCTCTGATTCATGATGACGGAATCTTCTTGGTTGTAGCCACTGTAACAGAGAATCGCCACGATGGCATTTTGTCCAGCAGGAAGCTCTCTGAATTTCAGGTACTCCATGGAGCGCGTAGTGGCGAGAGGTTTCTGTGGGTAGTACAAGATATTGGCCATGGTGTCCATACGAACCAAGAAATTTGTGAGGTAGATGCCCATGGCTTGTTTGCCCATAGCGGATTGATAGGTATTACGAGGAGACTACAAACGGTCAAATTTCATACACAGAAAAATCACACCACTCACCTGGTTATGGTCAGGGAAAGGAATGATACTGGCGCAGACACCCAGAATCATGCTTGGGTGAATCTCACAGTGAGTCCAGGTATGCGCGCTGATCCCTGCCTTCAGCCGAGCAGCTGGGTCATAATCGCCGTCATTCTGGTGTGGATCGATACCCGCTGACTGCAACCTGGAGTTCTCGAGGTCCTCCGGAGTCATACTAATCATGACAGTCTCTTCTTCCTCCGCATCCAACAACTCAATGATTCCGTTCTTTACTAGCTGCTCCCACTTAAATTCCTCTCCGTCATCCTCGCGATAACCTTGGTTCAACCATTTGATATGCTTCTTTTGAAGGGCGAGTTGCTGGTTCTCGACAATAAACAGTGGTCGACAGACACGACCAGCGTCTGTGTATAACCGCAGCTCCCGTTCACGTATGTCGCGAACAACGGAGACTTCAGGACTGATATCGTCCTTCCTACGAAGTTTCTTAATTGTCTTCACGAGATTCGCGGGATCGCGATGTACACCCATCCAGACACCATTGACAAAGACCTTTGTACAAGGCGTCGACGAGTGCGCATTCTCCTCCAGTGATTCAAGACCCCACTCCTCCAGGAACTCAATGACGGGTGCGGAATAAGAACCGACGGAGATACATGCCATGAGGGCGAGGTTCTTGACGAGACCACAAGCCTGCCCTTCTGGCGTTTCGGCAGGACAAACCATACCCCAGTGCGTGTTATGTAATTGACGAGGTTTAGCAATCTTGCCCTCGCGACCGAGAGGGGTGTTGGTCCGACGCAAGTGGGAGAGAGTAGATGCGTAAGTGTACCTGTTCAACACCTGAGACACACCGGCCTTCGAAGACATAGCCTTCTTTTGGTCGCCCCAATTGCCGGTAGCGAGTGAATATTTGAGACCGTTGGTAATTGTTTGATGCTTGACGGCTAGCGAGAGATTGAACTCCTTGTGCGTCTCCACACACTATGAAATAATAAGCATAGAGAAACGTGCAACTAGACAGGTGACGTACCTTCTGGAGATAACGGTAAACATCCCTCGTCAACTTCTTGAACAGCATGCGGAATAGACCAGCAAGTAGAGGACCAGCCAAATCAAGACGTTTCTTCCCGAAATGATCACGGTCATCCAGCTCTCTCCGTTCAAGAGCGGCGAGGAGTAGTCTGTGGATCATGTATCCGAAGAAGTAGGCCTTCTTTGACTCTGAGCCCTCCGACATGGAGACGTGAGGAAGCATCTCCTTCTGCAATATCTCCTGAGCGTAGCGAATACGCCGCTCCCGCGACAAACCAGTCGTGGTTCCACGATTTCCAATAAAATCTAGAGCAACCTCGCGGTCTTGTATGACAAAACCGTCATCAATACATGGCTTGAGCATTTCAAGCATCTGGGCGTCCTGCATGTCATAGCAAATGTGCTCCAGGATGTCTCGATCAGAGATGACGCCGAGAGCACGGAAAACCACCCAAATGGGAATGTCGACACGGATGTAAGGGATGGTTGCTTTCATGACATTACCCAGCTGTGAAAATAAGATGAATGGGGAACCCGAGATAGTATTGAGCTGTGCTTACCGATCGCTCCTGATTTCTGTGAAACATTTTGACCTGGAATTGACTAATAGTCTTACCACCTTTCTCTACAGCACTCCGAATCTCGGCCAAGAAATTTATCGGTGATGGCTGTGCCTTGGCAAAAACATAGACGTGGTTAGTCGCCATACGCTCCTGGGCGATGAGGACCTTCTCTGAGCCATTGATAATGAAGTAACCTCCTGAATCATACGGACACTCGTTCAAGTCGTACAAGTCCTGATCTTGCAAGTCTCGAAGTATGCAGAATGTCGAGCGAAGCATGATAGGGACCTGTACATCAGGCTGAGGTAAGAAAGCACCCTCTCTTCATTGGCTTGTGACACACCTTGCCAATCCAGACCTTCGTGGTATCCTCGGGTGCCTCATGTCGCTCTGCTTCCCATAGAATCTCTCCAGGTGCCCCGTCAGGGTCTTCGCGCCCGAGAAGAACTCTCTTCTTCATCTCAATGTACAATGGGGCCGAATACGTCAAGTTCCGCAAGCGGGCCTCCTGAGGAAACACTGGAACCACGGATCCATCTGCTTCAGTGACAGTTGGTCGCGACAGGTAAATCTGGCCAAATTTGATCTCGTAGCGTCGCGTCATATCTGTGTCATGGCCAGTGTGTTGATCGGCCTGGTCGAGGATAAGATCCGCATTCTCGTCCACGAGTTCTTGCATGGTGTTTTGTACAAACTCATCGAAGGAGTCCAACTGCTGTCTGACAAGACCTTTTTGTTCGAAAAAGCTAGAAATGACAGTCCAGCAATCTTCCTGCGTTATCTCTTCAAACTCTTCTTCATCTTCCTCCATGGCATAGTTTGGGTCGTCATAATTAATCGACGGCTGGGAGGGCTCAATTTCTAGAGAGTGCATATCAGTCAGGACAAGGATGTGAAGGAAAAGTGAAGATTACCTTGGCTCATGATTCCGACAGAGAAGCGAGAATGCAATCAGAGTTGTTGAGTTTAGGACACAAGTCCTAGTAATTGTAGCCAATGCTGAATTGGCTTTTACGGTTTTTAAAAACACAGAGCCAATATAACGAGCAAGAGAGGGAAAACAATGAACTGGACGTCGACGTCGGTGAGCAAGACGCGTTAGTGAGCTTTGTTGACTGGTGTTGTTGACAAATACTCTGTAATTCTGACAAAAAACATGCCAGGACCGTGGATTGAACACGGGACCTCCAGAACTTCAGTCTGTTGCTCTCCCAGCTGAGCTACCCCGGCTTATGACGCCAGTCGTTCATCAAATTAAAGAAGGTAAACAGAACTTCAACAGTGTAATTAACCTTCAAGTCTTTACCTCAAAATTATAAGTAACTAGATATATCACCAAGAACCTCCTCCCCGTTGTCTTCCAGAGCGGGTGTCTGACCCGACTGTTTCTTTTGGATTGCTCCTTCATCCCCCTCAGGTTCAGCAAGTGTAAGCACAGGCGGCGGTCGTATCTCTGGAGTCGGGCCACTAAAGTCCTTTCCCGTCATTCGCGACAAGGTTTGCATATCTGGCCACAGCGTAAGCTCATTTCCTAAGCAGTTAGTCAGTGAGACTTACCATATGGTTGACGGTTGTTCAAACAGTAATTGATTCTTGCCGAGTTCTTCTTATCCTCGGCTTTGAACTTGTTCTTGCATGACTTGCGGTCACGACCAGGTAGCACATAAGATATTAATTCGTAGTTCTCGCCAAATTGCGATAACGCCTGCACGTGTACATAAGTAAATATCCTCTGCATGTACCTTATTACTTACCTCGTAGAATAACTCCGTCTCTTCAGCACTCCAGCGAGAACCCCGGAAACGCCTCCCATACGTCCCAGAATTCACAAATTTGGAGACGTCCGACTCCTCGACATGAGTGTAGTCTGCAGTCTCGTCTCCGACATTTCTGTCAACAAACAGAGATTCTTCATCGATAATGGTTTCTCCATTGGGCCCGATACGGATTTGAACGTTATATCGACTGGTGGCGACATCTTGCGAATAGTCAAATCCGCTACCACTCGTATCTCCGACCGCATGCTGGTTACCGTTTATAGGTACAGCACTGGGTTCTACGGATGTTGCAGCCTCATTTGTGACGGTGCTTTGATCAGGCGCAGAGCTGCTGTGGTCGGGTTGTGCAGTATCATCTTCATTTCGACCATACTTTCTCGCCTCCATAGAAACTCTCATTCGCGCTCTCTTTTCCCGATTGGTTTTTTTCCAGACCAAGTGGTTATCGACAATTTGAGCTGCTTTACTACTGACACGACCCCATCCGGTATCTTCACACAATGTAGCCATAGTCACGACAGTCGGATCTAAATCTTCTCCAGGGTCTACGCTGGCATCGTAGGGCAAAGATGGAGCACGAGTTTTGCGAGATTTCTTCGAACCTTCAGAAGATGCGCGAGATTGGGACCTACGTTTTCGGGAGCTGGATGCTTCTGAGTCTGGTTCCGCGGGAGTGGGGATAACTGAAACAGGATGTTCTTGGATGACAGGGAGTGCCGGCAGAGGCTGAGGAATCTGCACTTGATGATCTCGAGTAGTGGGAAGAGGTATTGGAGTGTTTATAGGCATGACAGGTCTCTGAGGAGCATGCACAGTAGAGATAGGGAGTCTGACAGGAATCACGATCGGCGGCGGCATGGAAGGAGATGCAACGGGGGGAGAAGGGGGCGTCACAGCTATTGCAGTTGGAGCATGTTGTTGTGACGAAGGCTGAATTGGAGGATGAGCTTCAGGGATTGAAGCCAGTGGTTTCGGTGCGTTGGCCTCCGCGGCGCGAGGTCGCGCTTTGGCGACAGGTCTAAAGACCGTACTTCCCTTTTCTATTACAAAACACAATGAACTTTCCGATGAGCATTAAGAAAGAAAGTACTTACGAACTCGCGTGCTCATAAACGTCTAGATCCTATAATAGATGCTATCAGTTGCTTCAAGTTCGCACTGGTTTACTAGGTTTTGCCAAACATACGCAAATAACGCCTCATGAATCGCAGCCAAAACATCCATTTGCCCGTAGCTCAGGAGCCTGACTGGGAGATAAACAACACCGAGCAAGATCCCTCAAAAATCAAAAGCGCAGCAGACAGGTCACTTTCTCCTCCTCTCTCATGTATCATTGTCTAATATTCCTGTAGTTTCGTCATCCTACAGTCCCTCAAGCAATGTATGTATAATAACATTTATGTTCAACCTACAGAAGACTGAATACTATATACAGCAAGAGAAAAATGGCTACGCTCAACATTCCCAAAATTTTCCAGCCGCTCAAGGGGAGGAAAGCCCGCCGATGCTATCCCTCCACCGCATACGATGTATAATCGCGGCAGGTGCACTTTGGAGATTGGTCCGCACATATTCACAGAAACGACCATATTTGAAGTACACTATCACCCCATCCTTGTGCACACAGCACATGGACCTACCTATACGCAGCAACCAGGTGCTACTAGTTCTGTCTCTGCGTCACAAGTATCGTCTTCTACTCCCCTCCTTTCGCCGTTACCAAACTCTTCAAGTATCCCGCCGACACTTATCAACCAAGTGAATGCAGCAGCCCTCTCAAATCCGACACTGGCCAACTTATTACACCTAGCTGCCTCAGGAAACGCATCCATGGACCAACTCAAAAACCTTGGCGTAACGATACAGCAACTCGCATCTTCATCCGGGGTGGACCTGGGTGCTTCTTCAATGCAATCTGCACAGGCGCAGAACACAGCAACAGCTGTGGCAAGTGGTGCAGCGTCGCCTATTCAACCGGTGTATCAAACCAAGGATTTTGATATCGTAATCGAATTCCGTGAGTGTTCCACAGACCGTTGGATTTTCCCTCGTGGTCTTGCTGTAGGCACTTTCACTCCGGTGCCGGGGTCAACGGGATCATATGGCGAAATAACACTGTCTACGCGTGTCCCGTTTGAACAACAAACTAAAGTAGTTTTGGAGTCTCAACCCGATGGACAAGTTCAGCCGAAGACACCAGAACCTCAAGAAGTGGTCACATTTATTTTCACCGGGGCGGGTGCTCCCGTATGGGATTCTGTATTACGTTGGATCGGCTCTGAAGAGAAGTTAGAAGAAAACCGCAAGATTCTCGAATCCATTGTGAGCATTCAGTCCTTGTGAAGTAGAATCCTTTATATATATATGATTCACCAAGAATAAACCTCGACGAGTTTACTTGGCACATAGAATAGCAGAGGGCTCTCTACTAGCCCAAATTCAAAATGTCAGTGCGCTGCAATCATACAGATCTTACTTGATTCTAACGGTTCACAGGCTGCAGTTCCTACATTCTCTACGAAGCTTCTCAGGTCAGCCGCAGAGAGCAGCAATAAACCAAAACGCAAAGCAGCACCTCGTAAACCTCCTCAGGCCCAGGCCCAGGCCCAGCCTCAACCTCAACCTCAACCCCAACCCCGGTCTCAGTCTCAGACACAGTCTCACCCTCCGCCTCCACCTCCACCTCAAAACGCAGGCCCTGTGCAACAAAGCGCAGAGCCAGCTCCACCTCCACCAAAGAAAAGGCGCCAAACACAGCCGAAATCCACGCCTTCGTTGCCCAAGATAGCTTGCTTTGCGTGCGGTCAAACAGATGTCCCTCTAATTATGGGTGGAAGTAGGTTTTTATACTTTTGCCATGGGGTTACTCTCTGACATCGATCACGATGCCTAGGATATTGCCGACCGTGTGTTGAAGCCGGCTGCGCTATCGATGATATACCGCAAGTAGGCAGTAGCCGGTACTCCTACCAATCCTCCGCCCAACACTCGAGGCAAGGCAGCACCCCACACACTCCAGATAATACCCGACATCAGTCCACTATTGTTTCAAAGACTCACGCGGTATTTGTTCCGTATCCTAAAGCATCAGCAACAGAGCAAACAAGTAATATACCGAATCCCGATGCCAAGCCAAGCTAAATATCATTAGCAAGATAACTTACGTGTACATCGAATACGTGTGTGTGATATGTGATTACAGTGATGCAAATGACCAGGGTCCAAGATCCTAGATAAATGATAGACAGAATAAAGGCTCAGGTAAGAAGGCCCACCGACCAACCCAACCACCAAGCAACCACTCTAAACTCCAGAATAATGATTCCAACCTCGAAGAGAACAGCAAACCAATGAATGAGGAAAGCGATCCATATGCACGGCATGATCAACCATCGAAAACCCGAATTGTCGATCCAGGGATGCCTGTACATGAATGTACAAAAAATGGCTGCGCGCATTTGCAGATAGGTGATGGCGAATGTAGACAAAAAGAGGAAAAAGAGTGTGAACCAGTGGCGGATGGAGCGGCGAGGAAACGACAAGATATCATACCGCTTCGGCTCTCCCGTGAACTCGTTCCGATACCAGGGTATAATGAGGAAATCTGTGATATCTTCGCCAATGGTCCTCCCATAATTCCTCCAAACCGGCGCAACGTTGTCGAGGATGAACGTCAAAGCATCCATTCCGAACTCCCAGATATGTTGGTATGGATCCTTGTAGCTTTCTTCTAGTGCGATGATTTGGGAGAGCTAGAAGATGGTCAGCAGGTATAGCAAAACTATTGATGATGTGGCTATACTTCTGGGTAAGCAATGGAGGTGTGCGAGAGGGCATTGTTGTACTCGTTCTTGACTTGGGTATGCAGACTCTTGACTTTGGCCAGAGCGCTAGCAACTTCCAACTGCTTGTGCGCCAGAGTCTCCCTCTTATGACCCAGTTTGCCCAATGTATCCATAAGCGATGATATGGGCTCATCGAGCAAGCTATCTGGCACCACATGTTTCTCGGAAACAGAAAGGTACATCCTGAAAATTTGTTGTTGACGAAGAATGCGAGTGTGTACGTCCTCAACGGCCCTCCATCCTTTCCGTTCCCGGGTCCCGCCAGTGACCGATGAAGGATCCTGATTAAAAGCGTCTAAAAGCTCTACAGGTAGACCTTGATGAGGAATACCGTGCGTATTGGCCATCCTCGCTTGCAAGTTGTCGTATTCCCGGACATCTGCAGCGATCCTTTGTAATTTCTGGCGTACCCGATGGTTCTGCGCCTTAAGTTCATCTAGCGTCCTTATCGGCCCTTTAAGCCATAGACGCCTTCGAAGGGAAAAGAAACGCTTACTGCAACTTCTTCTCATACTCATGCTCTAGTTCTTTCTCCTCGGCTTCCTCGAGCTGCTTTCGTTCTGGCTTCTTGGCTACGTCGGGGACAGGGAGGGACATCCGGTGAATTAGTCTCTGACGTGTAATTACTTGCGGTGGGGTGGCGAAAGCCTCAGATTCAGGCATGTTAGGTGGCAGTTCAATCCCACGTTCCGAAGGCGGCTCAGAGGGCAATGGATCCTCCATAGGTGCAGAAGTTGCCTCGTGTACATCCGACGTCTGGCCGGGAGCATTGGTCTCTGTTCCTGATTCACGGGGTGATAGTAGATATGATGAAGGCGCATGAGGCTGCCCCCGATCGCGCCTCTTGCGACGATGTCCCGTAACGCCAGCGAAAGACCCACTGTAGTCGTCCGATTGCGAGTGAATGATCGAGGAAGATCCTTCATCACTATCCACCTGCCGACGCCGTATCCGTTGAGCAAACGGAAGGTGCCGACTGCTAGCTGGTGAAAGTCCGCCTGGAGAGCTTTCACGACGGTAAGGAGATGTGGTAGATGCGATACTATTGGCAGGATCAGTGAGGGCTGGGATGACATGACGCAATCCTCGACTCTTTTCAGCAGCGCTCCTGTAATCGCCATCTATCGAGCTGCGCGTAGAGTCAATTCTAGGCTCGAATGAAATTTGGCCATCTGAGGAGCGTATTCTTCTGAGTGAATCTCCGAAAGAATGATGTAGCGAGGGGGAGGATCGGATCGGATGAAAAGGATATGACGGAAGGATTAGAGACACATCTGAAGGGAGTGATCCCCTACGAGCAGAGGTAGAATCGTCACGAATGATAGGCAAACTATAATCTATCCTATTGGATTTAACATATTCTTCCACGATCAAAGCCGACAGATGCCATTTCGATCGTTTGCCGCCATTTTTGCTAAATAGGTGTTTGAGCCAAGTGAGTGGCTCAGCGCTATCTAACCAGGTTTGCGCCCCCGGATCAGAATCGGCGTACCACCGCGCGGCTTTCGCGAGGTTGATGGGGTCCTCGTTCGACATGGAGTTATACACAAGGTTATACCTCCGTCCTAATTGGTCGCTAACAATAGCTGCCTTTCGGAATGTGGGCTGTTTCGCTTTCGATCTGATTCTAGAAATCCTATCTGTGCAGCAACGTAAGCATGTGATTCTGTGGCAACCGTCTCCAAGAGCTCACCCGCAAAAAGAGTGTCTTGCTTTTCCAATACGGCTTTGTTTGAAAACGAGGGTCTGTCTTTGCCTTTACGTTTTCCCAATGTCCAACGTTTTTCAAGTCTTTCTTCTTCAGACTGGGACCCAGTCCAATCCAATGTAGCACCTGCATTCGAAGAAAGGGGGACAGGGTGAAGGGGAACTGCCTGGACAGACGGGCTGAAGTCAATGTCCAGAGGAGGACGTGAGGGATGAGTGAAAGTCGGTGGAGAAGCTGGAGGAGAGTGTTGGAAAGATGTGTCCTGCCGCAGCTCGATAAAGGTTTGATCTTCTATAACAGTTGGCTGGGATGGGGTGAATGACTTGCGATCTCGTCTTCGAGATTGCAGTTCTAGGGCTCGCTGAACATCCTGGATAATCTTGGGGTCTGGATAAATATGTTTATGAGTAGTCACAAAACTAACAATCATTGTACTTGCCCTCGTGAGCTACATTACAATGAATGCGGACCGTCAGTGTTAAGATATAAACAGAAGCATGGGACTCACACAAGTCATATTCATCCGAGAAAGCTGAAGGTTCGAACTCAGCGACAAAAGGGTCCTTAAGAGCAGACAAGCCTCTGCTCTGACTCATTCTCTTAGACCTACGTCGTAACTCAACGCTGCGGGATGAAAATCTCTTCGAAGGAGATATCTCAGGGAAGATTCCAGGAGTGACATCTTTGGAAAGAAAACGACCGTTTCCGTCGCCTAGATCTTTCTGGTCTTTCATTGGTGAAATAGGAGGTCCAGGAGACCCTATGGATGAACGTGACGACTCTCCATGAGGTGATGCGGCAAGGAACTGGTCTGGAAAGCGAATACGAGGAAGGGGTGAAGTGTCGTGCTTGGGAGTTGATTGACTGAAGTTTGTCGATAGAGCAGGACCTGGGTCTGGTTCTGCCATTCACTTCAAGCAAGCAGCTGAGGACGGCGCTATGAAAGGATTCAAGTGCAGAAGCGGTTGGATGCCATTACGGCGAATTACTTTATATGGAAATAAGTGATATACACACATGCCAAGACATTTCCGTGTGATTATAGCGAGGGAAGTAGATACACACAGTACAATCTAACAAGATATCTAGGGTATATTTATATGTTCTAATGGATATACCATGTTAAGGAAGAACATTATGAGTCTAAAGCAATGAATATAGGGATGTGCCAGGGATATCATGCTCTGACAGCAGTTTTGCGGCGAATCTTCTGCGAAGTTGCCGAGCACAGCCTGTTGAAGGGATTGAAGCGGGCTAGCCCAGACGGCTTGGACTTTTCAAACGAAGAAACCTCGGGACCGCGGAAAGGAAGGCGACGAACCGCCTCCATTGAGACAGTGCGGATACGTTGTTGTGGAGGTAGATGTATCTGTAGAGCTAGAGCTAGACGTCACAGATGAAAGAGTTAGAATAATCCATGCACCAAGCTATGAGACGCACCAGTTGGAGGCAAAACATAAACGGGATGCTGGCGTCCATCAGAATGATCGTGGCTAGTTGCGTAGTTGAACGAAGATCGACGAGGATGTCGAGATTGGGGGGTAGGAGGCTTGGAGGAGACAGCGCAGACTGATGGACGAGGAAACGCTACAGAATCAGAATTGTGGTGGCGAGATTTTGGACCCGTGGTAGGATGTTCGAAGGGGACGGCGCACACTGGTGAACCAGGAACCGTCGCTGATTCAGATTTGCGATGGCGGAATTGGGGTGTGGTAGGATGCTTCAAGGAGACAGCACACACTGGTGGACGGGGAACCATCACATATTCAGATGTGCAAGGACGGGATTGCGGGCCTGTGGTAGGAGGCCTGAAGGACACAGCACAAACTGGTGGACGAGGAAACGTCCTAGAAACAGATCCATAATGGCCATGACGTCCAATCGACATGTTGCGCTCGCGATCGTGTCTCCTGTCGATAGAAGCACGATGCTGTCGCTCGCGGTCAACAGATCCACGACGCTCTTGTTCGTGATCAATAAATCCAGGGCGTTCTTGCGGTCGATCGAGAGACATACGACCCCTTCGTTCATGATCGACAGATTCATGTCGTGCACGCTTTCTGTCAATGGACGCGCGACCTCTTTGTTCGCGATCAACAAATTCATGCCGTGTATGTTTTCTGTCAATAGATGCGCGGCGCCCTCGTTCAGTGTCTATAGAGACGTGTTTGTGTTTCTTGTTCTTATGAGCGTGTTGCTCATAATTAATGGAACGCTCGACTTGCAGCTGACAAGCGTACTCTGGATTGCGCCATGAGATTGTACCAACACATCATGAGTAAATAAGATATACCTTGCTCTCTGGCTGCATTAGCCCAATCGTTCTGAACCTCGACATCATCCCACATGGATGAATACTCTCGGCTCAGGATAGGTGGCTGGAAGTTGTCTGTCGCGTGCAAGCCTGGCATTCGCTGTGCATTATGATGGCATGGAGTGTTTGCATCCTGTGTCATCGTGGAAGCACGCGGCCGGCGCGGGAGAGGTGGCTCGTAGTGAGCCTTCGCAGCGGTTATAGGAAACAGAAAGATAGATGATGACTTGGGGATGAGATGCTGAATTACAGAGAAACGAGGAAGTTAAATAGGTGAGCAGCACTGGCGAGCGCATACGCGAGTGGCATCCATTCACAGTTCTGAAGAGTGGTAATTCATTATTGGGTGGCGGAAAATACAAGCAATAGTGGCACAATGCATGGAAATTGACACAGACCTGAGAAGATGGTAGCACGCTTGTAAGGTATCCGCAGTGGCACTGGTGTCCACAGTGGGTATCCGTCGTGGTTTCAACAATGCTCACTTCAATGCATAATAAGCAACTCTATTCTGATTATTTCACACTGTACGAG
Source organism: Suillus plorans (assembly GCF_016647745.1). NCBI lineage: Eukaryota > Fungi > Basidiomycota > Agaricomycetes > Boletales > Suillaceae > Suillus > Suillus plorans. The sequence continues at coordinate 537,290 of NW_024537405.1, forward strand.
GTGTGATGAGTCACTGGTGGAGAGACATGGCGAGAGAACGATAAACTATAACTCGCAGGAATCACCCTGCAGTCTTCGTCTGTACAATGTTCATTGCCTTGGTAGTGGGCGGTGGTGATTTTGAGCTCTTCGCTTCAATACAAGTCGCACCAACATAGCTGTAGTGAAGGCAGAGAGGGAAAACCTATTATGGTTCATCAGTATACCGATGGCATACGTGATTTCGAACCGGTACTAACCAGGTAATAACATATGAAAGGTGGGCGTTGCGAACGTCAACAGAAGCTGCGCGTCCAAGTGGTATACCTTTACTCAGGCGCAACGTGGCGTCCTGAGAGGAGCCTTCTGAAATCTAGTATTGGTAGCCGGCACAATGTGGACACTCGAATGCGTACCATAGATTTGTTCTACAAATACTGGCTGTACATTTTTTGCTTCGCCACCAGCGTAGTCTGCCATGGCATCGACGTCAGCCCAGTACCACGTTCCTTCAGTTGGTTTGTTGTCTGGGGTGAAACTGTTTCGGGTATGCGATGTCCTTAACATCCCCAATACTACGATCTCGCCTGTTTCCCCTCGTTCGAAGGTATCGGCATCGGCAAACTCTTTTGCAACGAAACCGCGGTCAACGAGGACGGTTGATCCGTCAGACCTGATCAATGGTGTGACGACATGATATCCATGCGAGCCCTCCCGGACGCGAGGACCGAGAAGCATCGAGTGTTTGTGATCCCATCTACCGCGGAGTAACACTCGACGATATACGAATTCTGGCACTACAGAGAGACTTACTCGACGATCTACTCAGCCTCGACTCAGTAATGATGCCGGAATGTACGCACTTTACTCGCTTGGGAAGAAAGATAGGTTCTCGATGGAGTTTCTCCTGAAGCTCGTCTATCAAGGCCACTTTCCATTGTAAACGTTGCATCTGCCAAGTTCCCAAGGCGAAGGTGAAAACTGGGATAAATCCTAGCACTAAGATCGTTGGGCTAAACCAAGAATTCTTGCGTGCGGTATAAGATTGTGCTGCTTGTGAGTCCCCGCTATGAAGCCATCGACGCGTATTAATAATCGTATCCCGCCATTTTGATCTTGACGCAGCCAACCGCTGCAGCATGTTTGTGAGAGAAGCAGGTTACGGTCTACAACTAGTAGTAGTACTGGTAAGTAGGCTTCAATTCCCACGGCTGCTGACATGGCTGCGGGGCTTTCTCTCGCCAAAGTTCATTCACTCCTTCTCTTCAATCTAATTATTGACATTGGGCATATATGTATGTTGAACCAATCGACGGTTTGAAAATGACTCACAAACTAGATCATGCAGGTCTACCAGGCGACGTCCGAACTTCGATATTGATGGTGACGAGGTTCACTACCCTACCAGGCCGGTCGACAAGGACAAGGCAGAGAACGAGCTTGTGATTAACATCAAGAAAGCAACAAGCCCAGAGGAGTCAGCTCCGAAGCAGAAACATGTCCGAAGTACGTGTCTAATCTTCTATTCTCAATCAGCTGTCTCGTTAATTTCATCAAAGAATGTATCGTCTACACTTGGGATTACCATAGCTCAATATCTTTCTGGAGTGGTCTACGGGTGCAACCTATCTTGTCCGACGAAGTCCAAACTTTCAAGGCTCTCATTACTGTACATAAAGTATTACAAGAAGGCCACCCTGTGGTGTGTGACTTACTCGCCGATGGCCGCCGGCATCTAACTATCGGTTCTCCCTCAGACGATCAAAGAAGCTCACGGCCAAGCGGGATGGTTGGAGACTTGCGCCAGGACTGTTGCCGCAGAGGGTCAACGCGGTAAGGCTTCTGTTTTTGAGTCACGTATGTCATGTGACCCTGTCCATAGGTTATGGACCATTAATCAGAACTTACGTCCAGTTTATTCTGGCCAAATTGCGTTTCCACCGCCTGAGACCAGAATTTAATGGATTGTTCGAATACGAGGAATACATTTCGTTGAAAGGTATCGATGACCCCAATGAGGGGTGAGTATTCACCCATTGCTAGATGTTCATTCATGTCGACAACTTCAATAGTTATGAAACCATCTCAGACCTCATGGGCCTTCAAGACCAAATCGAATCATTCCAGCGGATGGTGTTTTCTCACTTCAGGCATTCTGCCAATAATGAATGTCGTATCTCTGCACTAGTGCCCCTAGTTAAGGAAAGTTGGGGTATTTATCGATTCATTACAAGCATGCTTCGCGCCATGCACCGAAGTAAGGATATCACAGCTACGTGTCGTCAAAGCTCATCGACTTTTCAGGAACGAATGACCACGACGCACTGGAGCCCCTCCGCCAGCGGTTCAACTCGCAACACCATAATTTAAGAAAATTCTACTATGAGTGTTCAAATCTCAAATATTTGACTGGCTTGATCAATGTTCCTAAATTGGGTCAGGTACGCTATGAAGGCTCCTACCACATCCCAAATTGATATCCCGGATAGGAACCTCCGAACCTGTTGGATACCGGAAGTGCTCCCGACCTCCCTGCGAGACCCAAAACTACTACAGCTTCGCCAGCTCCTCCCTTAGCTGCACCTTCACCTGCACCTGATGCAGCTGTTATTAATGAACAAGCCCGTATGCTCAAACAATATGAAGACCAGCAGACTGCTTTACGTGCACAACGTGAAGCTGAGGAGCGTCAGAGGTTAGACCTCGAGGCACAGCAGCAGCGCGAGTTTGAGCAACGGCAACGGGAACAGGCAGAGCGGGAGCGCCTTGCACAGGAGCAACTTATGCAGCAGCAGATGATGCAGTACAATAACCAAGCTGCTCAGCAGGTCAGTGATTATGAGCGCGAGCTGCTGGCTATGAGGGGGCAGTACGAGCGGGACCAACTACTTCTGGAACAGTACGATCGAGTAAGTAATACGTGTGACTTATGTTCCACGTACTCATAAATTCGATAGCGGGTGAAAGCGCTGGAGGGCGAGCTCGGCGGAGTAACGTCCAATATTCATGCACAAATGGCATCGAAGGACGAATTAATCAAGCAACTCCAGGATCAAGTGACCCTTTGGAGGAACAAATACGAAGCATTGGCAAAACTCTACAGCCAGCTACGGACTGAACACCTGGACATGCTTTCGAAGTTCAAGCAACTGCAACTCAAAGCTAATTCAGCGCAGGAGGCTGTGGACCGCATGGAGCGTATGGAACGCGATCTGAAGGCTAAAAACATTGAACTCGCTGATATGATTCGCGAGCGTGATCGGGCACGCTTTGATATCGACCGCCAGAAATCCTCACACAAAGACGAAATTGACCGCCTGCGCCGCGAGATCAATTTTGCTAACGAGCGCGCCGAGGACGCAACACGCTCCAAGAGTTCGGAAGTATCGAGTGTGTTGGGCAAGTATAACCGTCAACTCACAGAGCTTGAGGACTCATTACGGGTATGTTATAATCATCCTCTCTGATTTCTCTAACATTTTTGTTACAGTCTAAGCAAATGCAAATCGATGACCTGCTTGTAAAACTCAACAACGCTAGTGGTGACATGGAGCGTTTGAGAGATGAGAAGGATCAAGAGATTTTGATTCTTCAAGAGGGTATGGATAGCACCATTCAATCGCTTTCTGAAGCACAGCAGGTCTGTTTGAGTCCCTCCATTACATTTACTGATGCTGATGACATCCTTGCAGAACCAAGGTCTCAGCGAAGAAGCAACGAATGCCCAAATCGACACCCTTATTCTTGACAACCGAAAGAAGCTCAACCAGGTCATCGGTTCGTACCATTCAAGCGCTACATGCACCTCATAACAAGCTCACTCGTGTTGCAGATTCAATCTTACAGGCTTGCGTGCAGAAAGTCGATGACGCCATTTACGAGCTTGAATCACCAACTCAAGCTGGCAATATCAATTCCACGCCCGAGTACACGTTGTCAATGATCGAGAAGGCTACAAACAACGCCACGGATTTCGCGATGGTCTTTAATCTCCACCTCAGCGGCGATGTCGGAGGGGATTACGTCGACGTCATTAAAGGCGCCAATGAGTTCGCGCAGGTCCTTTCAGATGTTCTCATCAACTGCAAGGGTGTCACACGACTCGCTAACGACGATGATGCCTCGGACAAGATCGTTGCAATAGCTAAGAGCGCCGGCGATGTTGGCCTGCGCTTTTTCTTGAACTTGCAGTCCTACAAGCTTGATCTTCTGCAACCCGCACAGCGGAAGGAAGTTTCGATGCGCAACAACAGCGAAGCGAGGACTGCCCTTGCCCGTCTTTCAGAAGTCGTTGACACGCTCATACCCAAAGGTACCAAGGGCGGTGCTTTGGCACGGGCCAATGGTGACATCGGTGACATTGTTGAGCACGAAATGCAAAGCGCTGCAGCAGCCATAGAAGCTGCTACTCAGCGTTTGCAGGAGCTCATGTCCCGGCCCCGCGACTCCGCACGGTTCAGCGCAGTTGATTTGCAAGTCCATGATTCCATCCTGTCCGCCGCTATGGCTATCACAAGCGCCATCGCAAGACTCATCAAAGCTGCCACAGAGTCTCAACAAGAAATCGTGGCACAAGGCAAGGGCTCCAGCTCAGTCCAGCAGTTCTACAAACGGAACAACAGATGGACGGAGGGTCTTATCTCAGCTGCTAAAGCTGTGGCATTTGCTACCAACCTTCTCATAGAGAGCGCGGATGGTGTGCTGTCAGGCACACATTCCCTTGAACAACTGATCGTGGCCTCGAATGAGGTAGCGGCAGCTACCGCCCAACTCGTTGCAGCCTCCCGTGTCAAGGCCAACTTGATGTCTAAGACTCAGGAGCGCCTCGAGCTTGCTGCAAAAGCGGTGACAGAAGCATGTAAAGCGCTTGTCAGACAAGTGAAGGCAGTTTCTGCGAAGCAGGTAGTTGAAGAGAAGATGGACTACAAGAACATGGCTGTACTGGAGTTCAAGAGACGCGAGATGGAGCAGCAAGTCGAGATTTTGAAACTGGAGAAGGACCTTGGCGCAGCGAGACATCTTCTAGGCGCGATGAGGCGTGCGGGTTATCATACTGATGAAACGGACTGATGGATGATCGGGATATGATGTACCACTTAGATAGTATTCTTCTAATTTTTTGTTTGTGGAATTGCCAGGAGGATCCGCGACCCAAATATTAAATGCAACCACATAATTCAATGGTTTCGTTTGCCATTGGTCGAACACTCTTACCGCTCTAAAAAGCGAAAACATGTGCCTAGCAAACGACGGTAACACAGACCGTTGATATAAGTGGTTGTTAGGGGTAATGACGAGGGAGCGAAATGTAGTACGACTTAAACTACTAAAACAATGTGTTGAAATGTCAGTATATTAATATTCGAGCAGTAGTGTAAGTAGCGTAAGAATAATGGACTGAATAATTGATCGGTTTAAAAGAACGTGTCTATCGGGAAAAGGGCTGCATCGAATGGGGATACAATCCCCATCTTCGTCAGTCGAAGTCCCGGGAGAGATCAAAAGACTCTTTGCCGCTGTCAAAATCCAGGAAGCTGCCTTCACAACAATTAGCGTCATCTGCAATGTCCAGGAAGGAGGGTTTCCTAATTACGGATCGCTGCGGTACCGTTGTGTCGCCCACGAGCAATGGCATTTGAATTGCAATTGCACACTTTGGGCGCCGCGGCGGGGGCGATAGAGGGATGAATGGGACATTGCTTGATCGTCTGCTAAATAGGTCTTCATGATACATCGTTTCAGCGGTATGTGGACGAGCTCGTGGACGGTGTGGGGGCGATAGACCAGCTTTGGTAGATGATAATCGGGACGTCGACGTTGAAGAAGCCGTTTGTGCAGTGGAGGGACGTGGAACTGATGTAGGTGTGGGGCCTTTGGAAACATTTGATATGCTGCGAGTAGGAGCCAAACGCGGAACAGACGACAGAGCCGTCTTCAGGCCTTCTTTCCTGTACATAGTACCATACATAGGCGTCGATGCAAACGTGGCACGCTGGGGATTTCGTAGAGCCTCTCCGTACTTTGCGTCAAATTCACCCTGCACAATTGCCTCCATCTTCAACATTTCCGCGGGGGACATAATATATTGCGGGGAAAACTCCGCAGCTGGGTAAAATATGTCCGATGCAAGCGGATCTGAAGAAGGCTCATCGAGCAGGGATACAACACCTCTGGGCGATGCTAAGTGGGAGCGTCCTGCTTCTGTTGGAAGACTGAATACCGAGCGTAAATCTTCATCTGTGATTATTGTTGACGGTTTCCTAGAGCCTGAAAACATACGTTTTCGCACGACAGTGTGAGGATGTGGGAGCGGTGGTATACGACTTTCAGCAAATAAAGGATCGTAATCGGATGGTGTGGAAGGGGAGGCTGGCGTAGACGTAGGGGATGTGTGAGCTTGTGAACGATGGAAGGAGTATTGTTTTTTCAACCCCTTGTCTCCTTTAAAGAATTCTTGCGTACCGCCGGAGCCCGATTTAGCCTTTTGCAGGGTTGAATGCGACATAGACTTCTTCAGCTGGTGGAAAGCTAGCGGTGGTGGAGGCGATTCTGTGGTGTTCCTGGCATGAATGCGGCTCGACTCCTTTACCAGTTGATGCTGAGTTCCGAAGTCATGATCAAAGCCTAGGCTAATCACTTTATAACGTTGATTATTAATGTCCTCCATCGCCAGGTCTTGGATTCGCCAGGTGGGTGAAGCACACGATATGCCGGAAGAAGAACTCCCATCCGCCGATAACGGGAATCTATCTTCGGCACCGTCGTCGGCGGGGTCGGATGTGACGTGTGACATTATAGGAGGTGGGGGAAGTTCACGAGCCGGAGCAGGACGAGAGGTGGATTGCTGACGACTGAGGGTACGAGAGCGAACGTATACCTCGGTGGAGGGAGGAGTGGATCCTTTTCGAGGCTGAGACACGGTACTCGCAGCCTGGAACGGGCTGGGCGCTGTATAGCCCCCTCGACACATTGTGGATCGTACAGCCACAGCAGGAAAATCTGGGGAACCTTTGTGACTTTGATCAGTCAAGGTTACCGCAGATGATTGCTTTGACAGCGGAGGTTGAAAGGGTACATCCAAAGGACTGCAATGCACAGGGCCTTCTAGGATTTTTTGACTGTCTATTATCTCGTTTCTCATGAATGTTTCTCTACTGGACGAGTTGAGGACGAAAATTTCTGCAAGAGCAAAAAGTTCCTACCTAGGCGACGTGCCCTGACCGTCTGCTATAGGAGAAGGCCCAGTAGATTCCAGCGATGGTGTCGCATTGCGACTGTCACTGTGAGACTGTGAGGACATCGAGAGATGTGATGGATGTTGCAAAAAATCGACTTCGTCTTTATTTGAAACTACACCATGTGCTGAAGTGTTGGAGTAAACAGACATGTTACCCCGGTCTAAGATGCTTCGGGGCACAGAGATACCGCCTGATGCGAAAGGATCAGGGTCCGATAGTGTCAAAACTGAGCGGGGAAATGAAACACGATCTTTCTGGACATCAGGTGGGGTCCTAGGTTCAAAGGAGTCGTCTCCAGAGCGGATAGTAGATGAAATAGATTTGGCGGGAGGTCTATTAGTGTACTGGTCAGGATTCGAATAGACTGTAGGGGCAGAAACGAGGGGTGGTACTGGAGAATCAGGAATAGCTAAAGTTGGACGCGACTTTTTGGACTTTCTGCCCATTACAGACGCAAAAGGGATGAATTTGAAGCTATCAGAGGGCATTGAATTCTCGACATGCACCGGGAATTTTTCAGTTGGTACTGCTGAGCGGCCAAAGTCATTGGAAGTAGGAGATTTTGGAGTTGTGACACGTTTTGAAAACCAATGTCGAGCGGAAGACATGACGAGGAGTAAAAGAGTGTGAGGGCTTATACCCTGGCAGCGTATAAATTATACAGCGAATCCGTCCTGAGGGGTAATAATCTTGATTGTTAGAATACAAGCAGACTTGAACTGAAAAGGACGGAGGACATTAAATCCCAGTGATACACTGCTGCTTTGAAGTGCTTGCTGGAGCAGATGTGAAGGAAAGGAAAAACCAGCAGGCAAGCAAGCAGGCAATCAAAACGTTTGATTTCCGTAGATACCGTGTAATAATTCGTCGGACAAGCGGATGCAAACGGACGCTTTGACTTGAAAGCAGATACGTAATAAAATCATGTCACACGATCATGTGTTGCTCAGTTTCTTAGTAGGACACCGTGCATATAGTAAACTCTCAGGGAATACGCCAGCACTTCATGGTTCTAGTGCCCCGTAACACACAAGGAAGACTTCGATGTTAGTCACAAGTACGAAGATAATAGGTCTAGCTTAGATTTATTGCACCGATTCAGCGAATGACATGATGTGTAACCTCTTCATGTACTAGTAGTACGAGGGTATAGACCTGTGAGAACGTGGCAACCAAGTTCATGAAGTAATTAGCCCTGGGAAGTGAAATGAAGTCACAGACCTTTCGGCTCCCGTTAGTGCTTTCGAGCGGCTTACCGCGGTCCCGATGGTCATTTAAATTATAATGAGCGTTAGAGTGAAGTTCACATACAAAGCACCAATGAGCAAGCCTAACGCCTATCATGATGAGCGAACCACTCATGATAACTGTATAGAAACACGTCAAGCCTGGGTAGAATTTTGCGACGTCGTCTGATAGCCAATATAAATCGGACCTGAAGTCGCTAAGTAGTACCAACCGGGATGATCCGTGCTGACCTTTGATTTGGCGAGGATAGAATTAATGACAAGCTATAACAAGGTTATCCGAGTAGAGTGTGTCGCAGAGAATCGAATCGAATGTATAACTTAGGCTGTGGATCACCCCTCGCCTCAACCCAATTCCGCCCAGACATCCTCATCATCACGCTCGTGTACAGCCTGCGCAGCCCGTGGCATATCTGACATGCGAGTGGGTTGTTCGTCGTCCTGTGCATCAAATAATACTGCATCTTGTACAAGTGGTCGACCCAGTTCTGGATCATCATCTTGATTGTCATCTTCCAAATCATAGTCGAGACTACTATAGCCTGCTCTCCTGATTGCGGAGATATCGATTGGCTTTGGCCTGGAAAATATGGACTGGCCGGACCTGTCTTTGAGGTTAATGTACGATGCGTAAACTGAGATTTGAAACACACTGTCGCATGACCGCCGCTAGACGGCCGAATTGTAGGACATTACGTGCAATAAGCAATAGAGTGTCCAACAACTCCTCTTCCTTACTCCCTGCCCCACACCCCGCAAATGTTATGACCAGCAAAGTGATCGCGCAGAATAATGTGAGTATCAGATCCAATACATTAAACGGTGATCTCCAGAATTGCTGCTCGTGTCAGGTCACCTCGGCGACCGAAATTCAAACATGAACAAATACGCACCCGACCAAACGCAACGAAACGCACGCCAACCTCCAGGATCATGCTCGTGTTAATTATTATCTCCAAGATATAAAACGACAACCCTGGACATCCGTCCGACAAACTCAGCACGACGGTTGTCACGGACAGAGCCGCCATGGACAAGTAGAGAAATATGTACGTGTGCGAGTGCACAAAGCGATTCGCAATTCCGCGGGTTATTTCTTTGCGGGTTAGCGCATAAATGGATCGTGTGGGACTACAGGTATCAAGCAATACATGAGCAGACTAGAATATGCGTAACTTCAGCATACATACACAGGTTGTGCTGCACCGTTCGAGGTGTCATTCAAAGCATCCGACTCCGCCGACTCGTACACGTCGGGCATGGTTGGCAAAGCAGGCTTTATGGTTGTGGACCTTGTGGTATGAGGCTCATATTGCTACGTACCACAAACAGCAACCGAGAAGAATACGCAGTATACCAAATAACCGCAAATAAAAGTGTTGTAAGCTCAATACTCTTGGAGCGTCGGACTGATCCATTCGGTCCTTTGCTCATCGCCACGGAACACCTTTCATTCAACCTCGTATTAAGAAAAGCTAGCAAAGATGGGTGGTGGGGACTTGAACATGAAGAAGTCTTGGCACCCGCTCCTGCTTAAGAATCAGGAGCGGGTCTGGCTCGAGGAGAAGAAGGCTGTGAGTGCCAAATAGTGCTTGTGGGATCATCTTTGACTGATTCTGTTTCATAGCTCGAGGAAAAGAAGAAACTTGACCAGCTGCGCAAAGAGAAGGAGGAGGAAAGGCAGCTGCAGGAACTGCAACGTTTACAAGAAGAGCAAACAGGAAAGAGAAAAACTGAGAAGCTAGAATGGATGTATGCGACACCTGCGACTGGGATTAATCAGAACGCAAACGATTTAGAGGACTACCTGCTGGGTAAAAAGCGGGTTGACAAGATCTTGACGGCCGATGAGAATGCACAGGTATGTTATGATGTCTCTATGGCTTTCATTTACAGATTAACAAGTGACTTATGTAGCTTGGCGCATCTCACAAGAACTTCATCGCCATTCAGAATGCTAACAATGTTCGAGACATTGCTGCCAAGATTCGTGAAGATCCGTTACTCGCTATCAAGCAGCAAGAACAGGCTGCATACCAGGCACTTATGTCTAACCCCCTCCGTCTTCGTGAAATGCAGGAACGGAATGGTATAAAGCCAAAGAAAGATAAGAAAGAGAAGAAGCGAGAGAAGAAGGAAAAGAAAGAACGGCTGGACCGATCACGGTCAAGAAGTCCTGTAGGGGAATACAAGAGGAATGATCGTCGGTACGATGCTGACGATGACCGCCATTATCGGAGACAAAGCAGAAGTCGTTCCCCTGGCTACCGCAGAGGTCGTGACTCTCTCGACGACGGCGTCCGAACTTGGCCACGCTCGGACGAATCAGACGACAATGGCTATGGGCGTCGCAGAAGCATCGAGCGTAGTGGCAAACGAACAGAAGACGATAGGAAACGGAGATGCAGTCCTAGTCCCCCCCACCGTAACCCATACCCGAAGCGTTCACGCTATAGCCCTCCGAGATCTGATTCCCGCCCCGGACCTTCCGCCAAGAAGCAGCTATCCAATGCCGCGGAAGACCGTGCTGCAAAACTAGCCGCCATGCAGTCGGGTGCCGCAAACATGGAGGTGGAGCGGCAGCAGCGGCTCATGGCACTGCTTGAGAAAGAGAAGGCTGACCTGGAAGCGGAAGAGCGAGCCCGCGCAAAGTCAAAGGGCATGGGTGGTTTCTTAGGTCAAGAACAGAAGAAGGTCTTTGGTGGCATAGGTGGTTTAGAAGACAGGCTTAAGCGGGGAAGAGGCGGCCTGGTTGCCGACGCGGACTGAGATTTCATCGTGGTTGGTGTATGTACTTTTGTGTCTTGTAAATGATCTGCTAAATTATTGTACCCATATTGTTTACTTGTTTTTTCAATAGCTTCGCTACTCCACCAGTTCCCTCCGTCTGACTATATATGCAAAAGTCACCGGTTGAACACTCGTTGGCACTATAGCAACACAATCGTGACCTTCTAGGTTGTCGCCGTGAGGGAATCCGAGGGACAGCTGCGCGCGAGGTTGAAGACACCACATTATGAGATTGCTACAGCTGGTGACAATTGCCCTTGGGCTGGAGAATTTCGTTGCGATTATGTATCTTTCCACCAAGTCATCAACGCTCTTGGACTGGACAGTATGGTCAGTGGTCATTGTCATTCCTACTCTTACACAAGGATGATAATCTATTGTATCAAATATAGCCTCGTGATTGCAGTGCTTCTACCAACCCCCATCGAGACGGTTGCTACTTCCGCCTGATCTTTTCCCTGTAAAGAATGTCAAGTGACATCGACCTCTGGCCCGCGATGATCCTCTCGGAATTTCTCTTGTCGACACATTGCTTGACTTGACTGCATTTTGAGGCCAAGACTTCTACCTTGTCGTATCTTCAGCCCTTTTGGCGCTGCTTAGGACAAGTGGCTCACGAGGAGTGCATGATGTAACGACCACCTCTACACCTTCGGCGAGATCTGGCGAATCACACTCTTGGAGCACCATTATCTGAGCCTGAAAAAAATCCGTTCCGTCGCTCTTACAAGCGCTGGTGGTGCAAGTGACCCGACATAGTCAGCAGCTAGTTTCTTCCGTTGATCCCAAAACCGAATTGCAGACCCTTGGCCGCTCCGAGACGCTCTGGTACCGAGTTGCAGATATATCTGACATCTTTGGAGATTTTGAATGCGAACTGGGCGTCTGGCGTCAACGTGCTACGAGGTGAAGAAGATACGCGCAAGATACAAAATGACTTGTCATATTGACTTTGTCACTTTACTTCGGCAAAGCACCGCTGTGATGCAAATGGGCATGTGTTTACGGCAACTTACATATTGCCCTACTGATAAACGCATACATAGGTCACGCGGTGCATCAGATTTTCGTCAATTTGTTGACATTCTGAATCTCGCCGGACGCCGGGGACTATTTACCTCGAAATCTGGTGTAGTGTCATGTGCAACGTCATGCGTCAGTGAGTGCTATTCTGTCATCCCAATTTCCCGACCTCGTGCTTGCCCAAGACGGAGCGGTTGATTCAGATGCTAGTCATGTTCGGTACCGTGACTTGAGTACGTACTTATGTCGTTTAGCCATAAATAGTGGGCGGCCTTGGTAAGTCAGGGAGTCCCTTTATCATTCCGACCTGAAGGCCTTTATCATAGATCTAGTGGGGTGGTTAGGGCTTGGATCATGGCCCACACTGGACAGACTCATCATATCTCAGTAACCTCTCCTGGGGCTGGGGGTGCTGCAACACATGGACTCGAGGAACAGAAGGTCAACAAGCAAGCTGCAGACAAGCTATATAGCATATACACTCGCCAAGAAAAATGGTTCATTGTAATGATAGCCTCTTTGGCTGCATTGTTTAGGTGCAGTATTTTCATCCGTACGTGGACCAGAGGGACATTCTGACCATCTCTCTAGTCCGCTGACTGCGAATGTGTACTTTCCTGCAATACCGACGATTGCTTCAGCTTTTCACAAATCTATAGAATCAATCAACCTAAGCGTCACCGCCTACATGGTCCTTCAAGGCATCTGTAAGCAGATAACTCAAAAGTTTATGGGAGGAATAATTATTTTCAAACCACATCAGCTCCTATGTTCTGGGGGACCATGGCGGATAGGTTTGGACGACGTCCCATCTTTCTCGCTTGTCTCCTTGTCCTGTGTTTATCTTGCATCGGCCTGGCGTTGGTCCCGACCTCAGCATACTGGTTACTAATGCTCTTGCGATGCGTCCAGGCTGCTGGTTCTGCCAGTACAGTTGCACTAGGTATGTGTGAGCTTCGTTGTTATACCTTTTCATCTTACCGGAGCTATAGGTGCTGGGGTAGTTGGAGATATAGGAACCCCCGCAGAACGCGGGGGATTTTTCGGCCTATTTACCTTGGGACCACAAGTACATAACGTATTACTTTTGCTGCATTATACACTCTAATACCCGCGTAGGTTGGACCTGCTCTGGGACCTGTTATTGGTGGTGTCCTTGCAGATAAGCTCGGATGGAGGTCAGTTCTTATCTGGTACATCGAATGTAGCTGAATGCGTTACAGGTCTATCTTCTGGTTTCTATGCATCATGTCTGCCGCATGTTTTGCTCTTATGCTCATGTGTGCAATTCATTTTATACGGCGTTTCTCTAACCTCATTCATATTATTCTAGTTTCCTACCTGAGACACTGCGTCGATTGGTGGGTGATGGCAGTGTGATACCATCGCCTTTCTATCGTCCCCTCGTGCCAATTGTTGGGAAAGGGCGTATAGATCGTGATGCCCCAAAGCCTCCCAAGCCCGCACTGAACAATCCGCTACGCCTCTTCTTCTATCTGGACGTTCTGAACCTTCTCGTATTCAATGCAGTTATATACGCCGTCTTTTATGCGGTAAATACCACAATATCCACGATATTCGCAAACAAGTACCCGTTCCTGAACGAAATAGATATAGGATTGTGTTTCCTAGCGATTGGTGGGGGGATGACCATTGGCACTGTCCTATCCGGCAAAATGCTAGACGCTGATTTTCAAAGAACCAAGAATAGGCTCGTGAAGAAGGCTGAAGAAGATCCTGAGAAGCACATACGGCCCGAGGACGTGACCAGGGAGGAGAATTTTCCAATAGAAAGAGCTAGGCTAAGGATGATGCCCATATTTACCGCAATTTTTGTCTTGACATGCACTGGTTATGGCTGGTCGCTTCAGCAGGAGACAAATATCGCAGTTCCACTGATCCTGCAAGTTATATGTACGTCTTTGCCTTTCCTTCCCCCCATACCCTTATTTATGTGAATCAACAGTTGGTTATACAGTCGTCGCTACTATGAATGGCGTGCAGACGCTACTCATTGATCTACTACCATCCCAGAGTTCTTCCATTACCGCATGTGTAAGTTTCATTATCGCTCGATTTATCAACAATCTTGATTACTTCGTTTCAGAATAATTTGGTCAGATGTTCCTTGGGTGCTTTGATGGTATCTGTCGTAGACCTGATTGTCAACGCGATAGGTCCTGGTTGGACCTATGTACTGCTTGCAGGGATATGCTTGGCGTGCTCTCCCATGATCTGGCTTGCTATTTGGATTGGTCCACGCTGTCGTGCAAAGCGACGGGCTCGTGATAATGCCGCTTGATCATGGCGTCTACCAATACGCACAGAAAGGAAGTTACGGGAAAGTGCCTGTAGAATATATGCTAAAGTACTTTGGTGCAAGAGAGTGTTATGAATCAACTGAACATGAAATATATGCAGAATGCGTATCCGCCCAGAGCTTCAAGTGAGGGAAGCACACTTTTACAGTAAAAACTGCGCTGCGAATGATTAATGATATCCTATTTCATGCCTAAAATATTCTCTATAGTGCATACATACTCGTATTCGATGTCCCGACAACATGATACCTACCAAAAATATGACACTGATCTTTCATTCATTTATGCAAGTATACATCGTCCGACCAACTGGACCAATTTTCAGCAGTTTCGAGTAAAGATTCCCCCTTCTTTCTCGCAGATTCCAATGCGACCCTGTGCAAAGGGAGGCGTATTGGGGGGTCATCCAAACAGGACAATTTGTAGGCCACTTCTGCAAACTTGGCCGGATCGCCATCAAAATGCGTGTCCTCAATGTCAGGATAGAGAGCTCGGTATTTGCGACTTGGGAGGGTTGGGTTCGATTCATAAGCAGGGTGAACCGGTTCTGTCATACGGCTTTGGATCATCGACGTACGAAAAAGGCCAGGCTCGATGAGGGTGATCTTTTGTCAAGGTAAATTATGTCGAGTCCCAAAGTTGAGCGATACAAGCGACCTACTTTGATTTGCCACTCTGGGTCAAGTTCGGCGATATACCCTTCCGTCAAACATTCCAACGCTAACGACACCCAGTTGACCTTCAGATCTTTAAGATGAAGTGGAGAGCCTACCTACCAGCTTTACTATCATTTGGATGTTAACCTGCGAGAAAAATTGTGCAGAATATATGAACTTACGCCGAAGCATAATGTACAGTGCCAACCTGTGGAATAAAGGCATTCCGGGAAGAAACGTTCAATATCCGCCCTCCTATGGGACGATTCACGTCCCTGAAGCATCGAATGGCTTCACGCATGACATTCTCCGCACCCCAGAACAGCACATCGAACATTTCTCGTGCGGCCTTGTGAGGCATGCCTTCAGTTTCTGATACTATATAGTATCCTGCATTATTCAGCACGACGTCGACACGATTGAAGTGCGAGATGGCCTGATCGAACGCTGTGGTAATCGAGGGCGTATCTGTTACATCGAGCGGGAAAGTGACGAGGCGGGAAGAAGGGTATTTAGCAGTGAGGTCTTCCAACATCGATGGTTTGCGCAGGGTGGCAACTACGTTGTCTCCTTTGCTCAAAGCATATTCGACAACCTTGCGCCCTAGACCAGCCGATGCACCAGTGACTGAATGCGGAGAAGGTTGTCAGCTTCGTTTCCTAGTCAGTAGTAAAAATGAATTAACTGAACCAAACTTTCGGGGAGGCCATTGTTGAATATTGTCTGAGGTAGACTTCACCGTGACTCTGGGTTGGTATCAGTCTGCGGAAGATGGATA
Source organism: Suillus plorans (assembly GCF_016647745.1). Taxonomy (NCBI): domain Eukaryota; kingdom Fungi; phylum Basidiomycota; class Agaricomycetes; order Boletales; family Suillaceae; genus Suillus; species Suillus plorans. The sequence continues at coordinate 553,322 of NW_024537405.1, forward strand.
AGCGGGCAGCCATACATAGTGACCAGACTGAGCTCTATTATAGAGGAATGGACCGGGCCGGCATTGATACTAGTAGGGATTGGCCGCCATGAGAATATCAACCTTGGGGCAGGCTCCTGACTATTTTCCTCGTCAAGATAACTATACATCATCTGACCAACTAACGTAATTTTCGACAGCTCGTAACTTCCAAGGCTGTTCTGTGCACCGGGGGATAAAATGGGGGATCATCTAGTTGCACGAGCATCTACAAAACTTGTAGATGAGTCTCAGTCCGGAAAATGGATAGTATATGCTGCGGTACTGTCTGGAAGATAAATCTACATCAGAGTACACAGGATGGATTGGCACGAAAACATTGGTTCCGGGTGCAGCAGTGCGGAAACGAGCAGGTTGAAGAACCGTAATCTGTGGATAACTTGCTGATCGTGACGAAAACATGCGAAGGGCGCTAGCTGGTGTCGTTACAAAGAATGCTTACTTGAAAGCTATACCGGACGTCCTCCAACAGTGGTGGTAAGTCAGGCGATCATGACGATGCTGGGGGGACTTGGCAGGTCGTACCTTGATCGTAATAGAAGCGTTGGATGAGAGTGGCGATGCCGATACTTGAGTCTATCTCCTTCAAATATTGGCCGAAACAGTGAACGACGATGAAAGCTGAATCGCCAACCTTCCAGGTGGCTTCCGCTCTCTAGTGACATTGCGACCTCTGCTAGAAACTTTTTGCGATGCATTGAACGATGTCAAGCATATCGCACGAAAGTCTTTGGGTAGTCCGACTTCATGTTAGATGTCATTTTACTAACGCAGCACCGCCAATGAAGTGGCGAGCACCCAGCCTGAGAGACTCGGTCGGAGTCGGAGATGAAGACTTTAGGCTTGCGCGGGAATCTGGCGGAGACTTTGAGTGAGTGCAAAGTGAGTGCCAATCAGGCTAGGTTTTGGACGGTTGATGGCAGAATGCATAACGGCTTAGTTCACCCGATGCATGTTGGGCTTAGTCTAACCATTTGTTCTCGATAATCTTTAATCTTGATCATGACTGGTGATATGGCGAGTATTCAAGTTGACCTGAAAGAGTTCGTGTTTGATCGCGTTCTGGATGAAAGTACGTATAGTAATATTGTCATGACGGCCCTAACAACAATTTGATCATATAATGACAACTTACTAGACGCGCTCGCACATACGTTAGCCGTCCTGGGCACACTACCCTCGCCATCGGCACCCTCTGTACCTCTTCGTGCCATCATTCGCTTCGAGCGCACGTCCCTGTCATCTACTGTCGCTTCCCAGCTCTCATCTGGCATTCTTGAGTCTACCAAGAAGATCGGAAGCACTGACATTGTATGTCCCATTATCCTTTTTCTCTCAACCAGATACTGATTTATCTGTCCATTGTAATTCAGTACTCGTGGTTCTTTGCATGGCTTCACAAGCGCGATGACTTCCCTGACGTGAAGATCTATGTCATCTGCCCCGCTACTGACGTCCACGTCCGCAAGGTCCGTCTTATTCATTTCTCCGTTATCATTTAGGTTGATGGATATGCATTAGTATACAAAGCAGGACGTACTCATGGTGCACGAGACCCCTGCCCTCTACCAGTCTATTGTCAAACCATACATTTTCGCCTTCGACCCCGCACGCACACAATGGTATTCCTTGTCTCAGTCGCAGCCCACAAGCTAACCCATCCCCAGGGTCCAGGACATCCTCGTAGGTACCGCCGAAGCATCTAATATCCTAAATGCCTCTTCGGACTTTCTCATCCTTCCCGACATGAAGTGGGACACAACCAATGTCTCCGACCTCTACCTCCTCGCAATTTATACACACTCTGACGTACACTGCATGCGCGATCTCCGCAAAAAGCTGCACTTGGAAATGCTCAAGAACCTCCGGAGAGATGCTTGGAGAGTTGTGCAGAATAAGTGGGGTATCGGCCGTGGTGGCGTCAGGATGTACATCCATTATCAACCGAGTTATTGTGAGTAGTTATTCGACGATCAAGGATCAATTTAATCTATTGCACAGATCACTTTCACGTGCACATTGTCCACACTGGTCATGTCGGGCTGCACGGTATGACGGTGGGGCAAGCTCACTTACTAGATGATATAATTGCGTTGGTGCGTGATATTTCTATACTAGCACAATACATGGTGATGTCTTTTATATATTGCCTTCGCAGCTCGAACTAGACCCTGACGATGGCTCTTCCGTTCTTGGGCGCATGACGTTCACTTACGGACTCGGCACAGAACATGGGTTGTACAAACCCATGGCTGCAGCACTTGCAGAGGTGCATGATACGGATTAGATGGTGATGGTAGAGCACCAACAGGGAACTAAAGATACCGTAAAAAGCCAAAGGTCGGCAGGAAGTACGAACAGTACTAGTGTAATAATATGCATGAAAAAATCCTCAGACTCGAGTTCTGTGTCCGTCAAGTAATAATATCTATAGTGTAGGTAGTGTCTATCGTAGGGCTCGGCGCCAGCGGACAAGAATCAAAGATAAAAAAAATACTGTAAGAATGCACTGAGTGCCATTGCACTGATCGTTCATCAACCCCTCGGGAACGTATTCATCCTACTCCATCTATCCTTGAGATGTTCAAATGGCGGTGGTAAGGGGAAGCCGCATCATCAAACTTGGCAAGAAGTCCACAGGCTAAGGCAATGGGATCGACGACTCGAGACATGTTCACCGAGGTCTGGTGATCTCCTCGTTGGGAGTAGTCGTAGAGAACAACTCACTGTCTATGTCGATTTCATATGCGCAGAACGACATGTCAATAGTGTGTAGGCGGGGGTAATGATGTATAAGATGGGCAAATCCCATTAAGGTAAGAGATGGCAGGACTGGATAACGATCCGCACTTCCAATCCTAAAATCCTCGAGTTGTAAGTGTGTCGAGCGACTAAACGGCAGCAACGGGGCAACTACGTTAAAGCCAGGTGCTCGGACTCTTATGAGACAGCGATTAAGGGCAGAAAGTGATGGTGCAGCGATGTGCACTTCATCAAGTTGGAAATTTCTCATTCGAGTGGGATTGGATTGAGTGTTGTTATCACGGTATGGCTTGAGGAGGGACTTGAACGATGGTAGAGAAGCCAAACGAAGAAGCTCACGGCGAAAAAGTTCCATAAACCTTCGAAAGTGCGTCTGAGCTCCAAGGGAGGCTAACAAGTCACAATTAGCTGACGAGATGGTGCTAGTATATATCCCAGTTCCAAGAATGGAATGGGCAACCCAAGGGGGTTGCACAACAGCGGCAAGAAGTGCTCTCAGTCGTCACACCAAACCAAATGTCATAGGTTTGCCAAGAACGCGTGGGCAATAGCGCAGAGAGGTCTTTGCATCGTCTATTGTAAATTTTGGGCATTCACTATCATGTGGATCTTTTGCAATTGATTGCCTACAGCTCATCAGCAAAGGTTGTCGAGCACGAAAAATGGATGAAACACTGACCTGCACAACTTCGTAACACATAAAATAAAGCGTGAAGTCCCAAGTCACCTGGAGTCGAATGATCAGACACTGCAGACAATGAGGAAAATGACAAAAAATTACAAGGTCGTCCAGCATGGAGTAGAATGCAAATAGGCTGTCCTGACGTTCAAATGTAACACCGATGAATTTTGCTTTCCTCTGGTTCTCGGCGCAGTGCAAGAGATATGGCAGTGACTGGCGATGACCGCTCGTGTGGTTATTATTTGTGTAGCATGAATTCACCGCGCAGGAATCACAATGTGATAGAATATGGACCAAAAGCTTGAGGACGAATGCCTGGAATCATCCCAGAATCAAAAATTAGCGAACGCCGTACAGAGGAAACGGTAACTTGCCCGTTGGCGGTGGGAGGGTAGCAGCACAACATCCGGTTCAGTCAGAGCAACGGTATTTCGGTAGTTCTATAACGAAATCAAGATAGTAATGCTTCGTGATCAAGCCCTGACGCAAGTTGAAATTGCTGGACGCATCGTGAGGAAGGAAGAAGTATGTAGAGGTCCCAGACAAACTTCAGGTGCAACGCTGCGCCATCGTCTTTCCATTGTAGTGAACTGTTCTCAGGCAAAGTCGTCCTCTTGCCAGAACTTTCATGCATGCGTAGGTGGTGTAGTCCCAGACGACAATTCCGTTAAAATAAATCAATACTTAGGTTTCTGAGACCGGTATTGATTAATCGGCTAGGGAGGCTGCAAAAACTTTGGCTGGAATTGGCGAGCGGAGTTGTGTGCACGGTCCACCCAGGGTCCTGAGCCACTTCGATTTCAAGTTTGTGGACCGTAACACCCACGAATTCGGAAGCATTCACGAAACCACTGTCGTGCCGCAACGCAAAATTTGGCTCAGCTTCAACCACTCAGGCAAACGCAAGAGGGTAAACGAATTTCTTGAATTGTTGATCTTGAAGATCGACACGAGCGGCTTCGATACCACTTGACGCACCCATGGACCCTTTGCAAATCAGAAGTCGCCTTGGACGTATCATGCCCCTCATGAGGGCACGCAAGATGCTTGGTCGCACTTCAAGTTAGATCGGTCACAGTTCGACATTGCCAACTGCGTCGATAAAGGCAAGAACTGCACATCGCGACGGTGAAAAATGCCAGTTTTTTTTGTCAGCAACGGCGCTGGGGGTCTTCATGGTTTATGCAGCTTGATGGCATTTTCTTCTCAGGTTGGATCATTCGGTTCGACATTCTTCACGTCTTGATGCGCGGAAATTTGTGGAGAATTTGGGACAGCTTACGGTGCATGTAGGGGGGCATTGAGCCAACTCATAGTCACTGGTGAGTGTCTTGTTCACTCAAACCATGTTTTGTTTCTGGGGCATATCAATGTTGGCATTGGTTACCACTCGTTGATGTTGATGGAGGCGATTGCGTCAGTTGAAACTTGGGGGGGCGATCTTGATGCAGCCATAGCGACTATATCTTGACTCATATTAATGCTTGACACATCTTGGGAGCTTGAGAGCACGCTGTTGAGTCGTGTTCATGTTTCATGATGGTGGTTGGAAACTTGCCTGGCTCGTGCGCAAAGTTGCTTTGATGCCCCTTTTTGGGTCACGCGATGTGTCACACTTTGTGTCACGCTGTCTTCGCTGACGACGAGTAACCCGACATTGGGTGTTTTTTGTCTGGCATGTTGAAGGAATATGATTGCTCAGGATGGTTGATCAGTATATCACAGATATATTTTGTCCCGTACAACAGAGAGCTCCCCATAAGAGAGTCCACGCACTTACGCTTCGTATGTACTGACTCTTCTTTTCCAGCCAGGGATGCTCTGGCTTGTGCATGATGCTCTAGGCAGTGCATGAGACTCGGTTGAACATGTCGAGGTCTGTGGCGTGTATCGTGGAGGTTCTGCAACGGCGGTCCATAGCTTTGATAGAGCAACCTGGTGCTCAATCATGATCATCCTGTCCCTCCTGCGCTATTTCATGCCTCTCGTTTAGATGGTTGTTCTGGGTCAACGAGGTCGCTCACGAAGATGGACTGAGAATTGGTTCCGCGGAAGCAAATGTCGTACCAACATTTGCAAATTTGAAGATCCACAAGTGACACACTGGAACAGGCGCCCACCAAGCAATCGGCACTAAAGCCCTGTCGGGATTGCGAATTCGGAGTTCTAGAACTTAGACTATGGCCGCCCCAATTTATTTTCGTTCGATCGAATCTTCGCTGCTATTTAAACCCCCAAATGTCTTCACGCAAAGTAAACGACATCCCTTTTCCTTCATTTTCACTCGTAATAAACCAGTATTCGATAAGCAACATGAGATTGCCAAGCTACAGGGCGTCTTATTTGCTTCGCTTCCACCCTTACCCGAGAGTCAAACTCAGCCAACGTGAGATTATGGTGAGCGATGCCACGAACATCATTTCAGCGCTATTTTTGACCCTTGTCGCGAAGCACGCTGTTAATGATCATCCCAGCAGCCTGTATGATGATATTGTTGAAAACGATGACAGTGCTGGACCGGTGATCCTCAACTTTGTACGCGTTTTCTTTTTGTCATTTTGTAGTCTTATTCAATTCTCAAATGCAGCCCGACCTCCCTGAAGAACAGCATCCTAATGCTGAGAACCCGCAAGAAGCTATTGAAGTTGCCGAGACTGACGCCCAACCTCACGTCAAGCATCTAAACTTCGCAACTCTAATCATCGTACGTTTTCTATTCTTGCTTACAGCAGCTGCTCGCCCTCACACGTTACGTCGGCAGGACCTTGCCATACTAGTTGCGAGGAAGTTGTCTTGGAAAACCAAGTAGTTTGTCATAGCTGCATAATCTACTAATCTCGCAGCTCGTGCTGTTGGCTCTCGTTCAACCTGTGTCTTGCTTTCGCTATCGTTGTACCATATGGTCGGTCCTTAAACCACAGGAATCTACTTTACATCAATCAGTCCTTCCATTGCTCTCTATGCTATCGTCTAACACACACGAATATCTGTGCTATATCTACCATCAATACATCTAGTGGAAATTTCATTCTAGCTTTACAACTTGTATCAGTGAAATCGAACAAAAGACGTGGGCTTCACAAACCATGACTGCAACACTTCCAAAGATGCACAATGATGCGGGAAAACAGAGGATACCGTGTAAGAAGACCCATACAAAGGCCTCTAATAGTGTAGCGCTGAGATTCGGATTCCCGCGTGCCTGTCAGAGTGACGCTACGTGACTAGCTTGTGGTTGCATCTGTCCATCTCAGCACGGAAGGTTCCGTCTGTCATGCATGGCAAAGCCCGCTACAACTCATGTCAGTGCTCAATAGTTCTTGGTGAATTCGTTCATAGACCTCATTGTCAACGCAGTAGGTCGCTGGCTGGACCTACATACTGCCTGCGAGTATATGTCTGGTGTGCTTTCCCATGATCCGGTCTGCTATTTGGATTGATCCACGCTGTCATGCAGAGCGATGGGTCCGTAACACTGCAGCTTGATTATGGTTTCTTGTGCATACAAAAGGGATGTTACGGGCGAGTGCAAGTAGAATATATGCTATGATATTTCAGTGCAAGAAAGCGACATCGACTAAGCACGAGGCATGCAGAACTCGTGACCTGCTGAGAACATTAGCGCCCAGACCCATTATTAGTGCTTGAGACGGAAACCCACTAATACTATGAGAACTGTGTTGCAATTTGATCCCCTATTTCCTGTAGTTCCTTACTTCCCTCGAAAAACAATCTCGTGCTCTCCATAACCTCTTTCGTAATGAATTCTGCATCCTGATTTGCCATGCTTGTAGCGCTGATGAAATCAGAATGTCGCAGATTGTCAATGGCCTTCCTCGTTCTGTCCCCCCGGATGTAGTCATCCCGTAAGCACTTGATCAAACGAGCTTGTGCTGATGGGGTGTACAAAGTTGAGCTCCGTACGAGGATTTCGAGGCGGCGGCATACAGCCGTCCGAGTATCGAGAGCATCCTGAAATTTCTCAATGAGAAGGATATTAGAGTAGTTGGGAGCGGGAGCAGTCTGAGTGGTTGAAGTAGATGCAGCAGATGAGGACTCAGTAGAAGCAGCTTCTTCGGGGGCAACTTCCACTGATTCCTTCATGAGACGGGCGAAGTGATCCTTTGGGGAGAGACGCCGCTTCTTGTGCTTGCGCGTCGGTTGACCTTTGGGTGTTTTCGTTGATTTGGCCATCCTGGATCGTGCCCGCTCCTGCGGTATACTTAAATAATGCAACGCGTAGAGTGGGGAACCTTAATACTTGGTATAGGAAGCAAGCGAGGTGGTCACTTGAGATACGAAATTAGTAATTCAGGTATTCATTGGGAAAGAACTTCGTAGACTCACAGCCGAATAAATACGAATGAGAAAAGCAAACAGACGGCTAGAGGACCAGAAGCTATGAGCAACCATGAGCGCGTGTCTGGCTATAAGAAATGACCAGGTCGAACAAGACGTACTAGTACAGGTGCACTGGCAGGTTCCTTCCTAATCTCTCGCGAAAATGAACCACTTATAACGTTCAAAATTCCCGCAGATGATTCGAGAGACTTGTTGGTACAATACCGGTGCTGGTAGTGATCTTATAGCATGGGGGAGGTAGTGGTGGCCCGGCAGGGACTAATGATTTCACCGCAAATATTCCCGGTCACGTGAGCGATATCACAAAGAATAATCAATGATTAATCAATTATGATACGCGTGAGTCGCGACCACCAACAATCGAACATCGAAAGCACGACAACAACGATTCGAAAAAAATGTACAAGCGTATAAGATTATTTTATTGCGCGTTTGTTTTTTGTGAACAATCAAGAGTCAAGACGCATTGACCATGTGCACGTGTTATGGAGTAGTTCCCAAATATGGACGCCCCGAAAAGCAAACGCAGGACCCAGGCTGTGACATCAATTATCGCACCAGGCTCCTAGTAGGTCATCACAACTGTACTGGAGTACGTAGCGCTAATATCTGGTTTGTGCGTTTCGACCTTCTAGTCCATGACAGTGAGTTGTTCACTCTAAGATAATTTCGAGTCACTAATTTGCTCTGCAGAGCACTGGCTGGTGTCTTCCCAACTAACGTGTAGAAATACACAAGTACTGTCTCAGTGCTACGAAAGATGCAGTTTCAGCGTATACATGCACTTCCCTCGCAAATGCGGTTGCTGGTGCTATCTCACCGCCTCAGTATCGTCCGTGGGTCTGGGTCGAGCCTCCGTCATACCTTCCAGCGATCACAACATACTGCTCTATCTCATTTGCAGTCATTCAAAAGCCCTAACAAATCACGCACACGACTATGGCGCAATATTGCATGGCTTATTCCCGTGACTGGCGGTGTCGCACTTTACCTCTATCCTAGACAACAGCTCCACCTACCTTCCATCTTTTCCTCGCCGACACTTATTCCGTGTACAGAACACGACTTAAACGTACAAGAAAGAGACACTATAATAGGATCACCGGCGGAACCACACATGTCTATTCCCTCGCGGATATTATCTCTGTTGCAGGAACACTTGTGGGAACCTGTGTTGACGGCACGAAGATTCATTCACCTGTTCTACCTGTTCATACCTGTCATCATTACCATGCCTATGCTGCTTATTGGGAAGCCTGAACGTAGATATAAGGGTGACAAGTGGGGAGCCGTTTGGTGGTACGAATTTCTTGTCAGGAGAATGCAGACCGCCGGGCCAACATTCATCAAGGTATCTATCCCATAGCGTTCTTTCCATCTCACTGTCTGATCATTCAGCTTGGTCAATGGGCAGCATCGCGTGCTGATCTCTTCCCGTCATTACTTTGCGAGAAAATGGGGTCCTTGCACTCTCGCGGCAAGCCTCATTCACTCATGCACACTAAGCAAGTCATCGAAAGGGCCTTTGAACGGCCATTCGACGAGGTTTTCGAAGTTTTCAATGAGAATCCGATAGGAGTCGGCGCCATTGCACAGGTGGGTTTGCTGCTGGCTTCTGTGGGCTACTAATGGACTCATTATCCGTAGGTCTACCGGGCAAATCTCAAGCATGACCTTATACCTCCCTCTTACCTTGGTCCAAAACGGCAAACCAAATCACCCACAGGGTCACTGGCTCCCGTTATCCTGCAAGACCCTCCGCCTTCAGTGCCTACTGCATCTGTCGCCATCAAAGTGTTGCATCCTCGCGTCGCCAAGGATATTGCGCATGACCTATCTATAATGTCGTTCTTTGCGCGGGTCATTAACCTTTTCCCCGGTATGCAATGGTTATCACTCCCAGAGGAGGTCAGCGTCTTTGGTGAAATGATGCGTCGACAACTCGACCTCAGAATCGAAGCAGAGAATCTGCTGACATTCGAAAATAACTTTGCTTCGAGAAATGTGCCAGTATCCTTTCCACGTCCTTTGAAGACGTTTTCGACTGCCGACTTACTTGTCGAGGAATACGAGAACGCCTTGCGCATGGAGTACTTTCTGAAAAACGGAGGTGGACCATTTGATGATCAATTGGCAACCGTCGGATTGGATGCTTTCTTGGTTCGTGAATTATCTCTAGTAGTTTTCTTTTACCCATTTTCCCGCAGAAAATGCTACTACTTGACAACTTCGTGCACTCCGATCTTCATCCGGGCAACATCATGATCAAATTCACAAAGCCCCCGACCACCCGTGACCTCCTCATGAACTTGTACTCCTCATATTTCCCACAAAAGGGCTCTGCCGAAGTTCTTGTCGAGCGCCCGCTGGAATCTGATGAAATAGTAGTCCGACTACGCTCACTCAGACATTCCCGTGAGGAATGGCAAAAAGAACTTAGGGTTTCATCGGAGCAGGGCTACATTCCTGAAATCGTTTTCATCGATGCTGGTCTCGTGACAACGCTTAACGCGGCAAACCGCAAGAACTTCCTCGATCTTTTCAGGGCTATTGCTGAGTTCGATGGCTACCGAGCCGGTCAATTGATGGTCGAACGTTGTCGGACTCCCGAACTTGCGATCGACACCGAAACGTTTGCACTGAAGATGCAACACATTGTTCTGAGCATCAAGCGGAAAACGTTCTCACTTGGGCAAATCAAGATTTCAGATATTTTGACTGATGTTCTAACGGCTGTGCGGCAGCACCATGTCAAGATGGAGGCGGATTTCATCAATACGGTTATCTCCATATTACTTCTTGAAGGCATTGGGAGACATTTGGATCCAAGTCTAGATCTTTTCAAGAGCGCATTGCCGATTCTACGACAGCTTGGACGGCAGATGACGACTCAAGAGTCGATGACACAGTTGCCCTCAGGAAACTTTGGAGCGTTGTTGAAGGTAGATGCTGGGTGTTTTCCCTTCTACCAATACTTATCTTCGAGACAGGTCTGGATGTGGGTAGAAGCTCGTCAAATGGCCTCAACAGCATTCATTGATGTTGACGAGTTAGTTAAATATGATTTGTTGGTGTCCTGACCCTTGGTTGCATGGTTCAAGTGCTGACAACGATTGTAGGCTTGTCCCGACTGTATAACGCGGAGTCCTTATAGATATCTTGACGGCGTCCTTTAGCATTACAGGAGTAATAGGAATATAGACACAACTGACACATGCATACATACACACATAGACTAGGATCATCATCTTACATCACCACTCCAAATATTGCGATCGCCGGTTTCCGTAACCATCCAGTCGGAATCCCTTCTAATCAGATATACTTTTGTAATTTCGTTCTTTACCCCGCAATGGCAGCCCTGCTACAAACGGATTTGCCAGACCTTCAACTTCTTTCCAGAGGAAAGGTCCGCGACGTTTACACAACTTCGTCGCCCGATCATCTATTGTTTGTCGCAACCGACCGGATATCGGTGTACGATGTCATCCTCAACAGCGTCCGTAGATCTCTCTGAACTCTTTTCTGCCTGATTTAATGTGCCCTGCTTTTAGGGTATTCCAGACAAGGGCAAACTCCTCACAAGCATCTCGCTGTTCTGGTTCGAGAAGCTGAAGCACATCATTCCTAACCATCTTGTTACCGTCAATATCGATGAGATGCCAGATGAAGTCCGGCAATACCGTGAGCAACTCGAGGTCCGCACTATGCTTGTAAAAAAGGCCAAAATAGTGCCCATAGAAGCGATCGTCAGAGGGTACATCACTGGTGAGCTGATTTGTTGTCCAGATAATCTCCTGGAGCCGCCGGAATAACTTTGTGAATAGGATCAGCCTGGGCAGAGTACCAAAAGTCACAGACTGTCTGCGGTATCCCAATACCGGAGAGGATGGAAGAATCTCAAAAGTTCCCGACACCGATCTTCACTCCGTCTACCAAGGCTGAGCAAGGCGCCCATGACGAGAACATCTCGCCTGAAAAAGGTGCTATCGTTGGAATAGCTTGTTTCAAGTCGCTCATACCCCCTTTATCAGCCGCTCAACTCGTTGGTCAAGATCTATTCGACCGTATTCAGGCTGCATCTTTGCAACTATATACGGCTGCTGCTGAATATGCAGAATCATGTGGACTTATTCTCGCAGACACGAAGTTTGAATTCGGTCTTGTTCCCTCTGCTTCTGCTGGGCAAGACGAGCTCATCCTTGTGGACGAGGTCCTTACGCCTGATTCGTCGCGATACTGGCCCCGAGACCAGTATGAACCTGGCAAAGGACAACCAAGCTTTGACAAGCAGTATGTCAGAAATGCATTGACTGCCGCTGGGTACAGAAAAGGATTAGAGAGTGGACCAAACGCAAACGGCAAGGGATGGGGAATCGATGATATTGTCATCGAGGGGACTAGAAAACGATATAAAGAAGCTGAACAAATGCTGAAGTCGCTACACTCATAGAAAAATTTGTCTAAATTATTCGTTATTCGTATCTCGGTAATGGAGAACGAGTGTAAAAGGAAAGAAATTCCTGATGATATCTATTTAGATGCTAGCATCTCCTTGGATCAGCAACGTTCAAAAAGCTTGGTCGATGGTTTAACGTTATAACCTTGATACGAAAGTGCATGCCGCCATCAGAGTACAACGAAGATTTATATGAGCTCACGGAGAGGTAACGTGAAGTCTATCTTCCCATCCCTGATGGTTCACGATCAAACCAACGGCTCCAAAAAAGTGTCTTCCTCGATGAATACCTGCACAAATTATTTACCGACGCCAAGGGATGATAAAAATCGACTTTTGTAGTCTGCCATTACGACCGTGTGTTGTTGTCACATCAGAGTCCCTGACACCATTCCTTCTGCGTTACAATGCCGCAGCTGTGGATACAGATAAGACAAGACCCATATTGAAGTCTCTAGTTCTCCGACTAACTCTGCCCAGAAATATGATCATGAGGCCTTGAGGACCCGCCGTGAGCGTGAACCTTGATGAAATCGATCGCGCGCGTTAGATAACCTTCTTGCAATACTCTATTTGATCGTCTTTCCGCAACTTCTGCATGATCGTGAGTCCACGCGAAATAAGAAGAGCAAAATCCACACCTTATTTTGATGGACTATAGCGTTTATGGGAAATTGCGGTCACCTTCATACGCTTACCGCAGGCGACAATGTCACACGTTGAGATAAGGGCATACTCCCTGATGCACAAGATGCCAATCAGCGGTGGTCTGGCCAACTAGAGTTGCTGAAATTAGCGACTGATAACGTCAAAACTGCAAAATCCGAACGAAGCGCGGTTAATTCAGATGTACAACGTCCAACAAGCATCCTGTTCTCGAAGGCCTGAAAAAGTGCAGGCAATTCTTTTGAGCGCACGATGCGTGAAGAGGCTTGGTCAGTTAATCGAGAACTTAAGAACTCTCGGAGATTACAGTGTCTTCGAAAACCTACTCCAGCTCTGGGAATTCCATCACTGAAAATCAAGATACGTTACCAACCATTATATCCGCCTTATAATGGTCATAATGTCCGCAATCAGGTAAAATATGGCAAGCGGTTATATAATGTCATATCTACCTTTAAACACGTAGCCTCCTTGACCAATTTAAATAATAATAATACGTATTTGTGGGACCACCAAGTATGGCATGTAAGTGAAGAAATTATAATTCTTTTTGCGCAATACACTGTCTTAAAACTACACAACTGGGAGTCAGACATTAAGCAACAGGAACTGTATTAGAGACCATATATGACTTTAAACACGTAGCCTTTGTGGCCAATCTACATAATGATTTTGTAGGCAGATATGACCTACATTGTAGGCAGATACTTGCAGGATTGGCACGAGCAGACACACTATATCATTCTAAAGTTCTAATATATTGATGTGACTTGCATTGCGAAATGAGGTGCTTAGAGACAAAATTGTCATTATTGAGCTGGTGGCCCACATGTATCAGCGCAGTATGCGCTACCAGAGCTTGCAAGTCAGGTGGATGTGTCCCTGATCACTCGCAACGCCGTTCTTGACACAAGCACGACCAATGTTCAATACTGCAACACCACGCACAACTCGTTACCTGAAGTCACATAAGTGTCATATTCGTGTTGGCTGCTAGATACTAGATGGGTGAAGAAAGTGAACCACTCGTCTCAACCATATGATGGTGCAGAATGTTTAAACAAATTATCTATCATTCGACATTTACGCAGAAAAGGGTCTTAATGTCATTGCTGAGCGCTGAATCCTGATTGCACTACTCGGATCTCACTCGGCAATGCACGATGTTGCGGCCAAAATTGATCATTATACAACGTAGCTGAAATTGTACAATATAAAGTTTAATACAAGGAACTCCCACTTAAGTACTAGTAGGTTCCAACCCAACTAAGCTACGGGCAACGTCGCTTGGCCAAAGTCATGGCAACTGACATGTGGTTTGCCTGCTGCGGGCGATAGTCAGAAACATGTTTTCGACCAAAAACTTTTCTAAAAAATGGAATCCCAACGTGTCAATGCATCAATGGAAGGCAGTGTAAAGACACCAAGGCTACTCACCTATTCCACCAAAGTAAGAGATCATCCACTTCTTTCGCTGCTTCGGGTGTTGGAGGAAGTTCAAGATAGTCGACTATGTTATCATAAAACTCTTGATTGTTGAATTCGTCATCAACGACGCGCCAAGATCCTGAGCTTGACAACGCAAATCTTAGCTAAGCCCCTTAATCAGTAAAACATGGATACTTTGAATCAAGTAGTCTGAACCTGAACGGATATGTAAGCTATGGCTCAAGGTTGGATAGATCGCATATTGACTAGTGTCGAAACGTCACGCCGAGTGCGACGCTCACCACTGTTCCTGCCGAGTGCGGAACGACCCATCGAGTCAACAGCTTGTTCCTCGTCTGTGGAACTCGGAGAGGTGAATACACGTTTAAATGCCTGCAGACAACATTCAGTATAACTTCTGTCACACATATTAATCTCACCTTTACTAGTAGCTCGCCTTTAAACAGATCCTTTGTAGGGTTCTGGGGGTCGTAACGTCCATCCTTGTACAGGAACGAAGGCCAAGAGCAAGCAGTGATGCGAAAATCGGGATGGTAGTCTCGAATGGATGCTCGAACACTTTGAAGGTATAAGTTAGCTGTGGCGCAGCTCATAAAAGAGCACTTACGTGGGATCGCTCCAGTTATAATCAACTGGGCACAAGAGTTCGCCCGTCATGTCGTGGTAAAATCCTCGACCAGATTTGTTTTGCTTGTGAATGGGGGGATTTGGCGTGGGGGTACGTTCCATTAGCCAATCAGCAACAGCACGCTTGAGACCAGCAGAGTCGTCTCCTCTGGCCCCATCAGAGCTTTCATTCAGCTGGATGCGAGATACAGTGATGATTCGTCGGTGATTTGTTTTGGGGAATCTCACCTTACTATACGCAAAAGCAAGAGTTTCATGCTCGGCAGATGACCGTAGCAACTTACGAACCGAGGGACACCATGTCATAAGTTTCTTGAAGGAGCGATACCGTCTATTCTCTCTGAAACACGACCTGAGAGTTAACCAGTAAGATTCAGGAAAACACTTACTCTGGGTTATCTGAGTCCATTATATCAGCGTCAGATTCATTGGCAGCGCCCAGTCCAATGCGCCTATCGAATTCTACTACTAGATCTTCAACGCGCTCGGTTAGGCACACGAGCCTTCGAATTGCTCGGCCATAATATACATTTGATTCACTGTTTTGATCGCATTATCAATCTGTTGTACCGGATTTTTAAATATTAGACATACTATTTCTTCCCAGGGAGCCGACGGACTCGAAGGTCTGCATTTTCTTCCTCAAGTGCAGCGATTCGTCTTTTAAGAGCGACTAGAGGTTGAATGTCGTTGTTGTCTGATTCAGATTGAGATTGGGATGAGGACGCCATTGCCCACGGATAAGAATGTTGAGTGGGAATTTGGAAGTGGGCATGTAAGTCAATTTAGCTGAGGAAACATAGCGGAAATGAAGCACGGACCTCAAAACAGCTAGTTTCATGACATGTACCAATCACAACGTCATATACTAGCAAAGATCCGACACCTTTTGAGTTTTGGCTCCGTACATTCTTCATATCTCCATGGACAGTGCATTGCGTACGTGTTGAGTGCGTGATTGACTAGTAGAGTTTGCTCCAGGCGATCCTGTTGATCAACACGATTAGATTAAAGATGACTGCAGCCTAATCAAGTTAATGTGCTCACGGTGATTACATAAAACGTCGCGGTCAAGTGGAGTAGTAAGGGTGGAACAAGAAAAAAAAATCTTGAATAAAATGGAAAAGCGGGGACGCTAAACCAATGAGAGGTGGGGACACCAAACCAAACCAGATTATAACTACCTGGACGAAATAGAGACTAAAACAAATGTACGGCCGGATCTTTGTTCACTATTTGCGCTGGCGGGCAAACCGGATTTGAAAGCCTTTACAACAAATGTCAGAACGTCATTGAATCAAATTGAGACCATTTGAAAAAATACCCCTGCTAAAGGCCTCTGTATAGCCCCCCAAAACGCCAACTCCATGTCATCTATACTTGCCAACTTGGAGCTTGAGACCGACCCCCGCGTCTTTTATCCTTCTATCAGTGATTTTCTGGCCAAACTCGATAAGGCAGAGCCACGACGCGGTTGGACTGAAACGTTTCTCCGTCCACTGACATCACTGGGAGTCAGGAAGGTGGACGATATAGAAATCATTTCACCTGAATGCCTTACCGTTTTTCACGGCCTCTGTCCCCTTATGGTCATGGACTTCTTCGTTCACGTCGTCAGTTATCTCGACGAAGCTGGCGATTCGCATCAGAGCACTAGTTCTGGATCGTAACGTGGAAAGCGGCTGGAAACAATACTAGGTGAGAATTTGGCGTTGTTCAATGCCTGTATAGAAGGCAAACCTTTATTTTCAGCAGGCCCGGAGTCATCATCTGCCGCAGTACATCTAGTACATGGTGGAGTAGACGTCTTCGGCGAGAGACAGGAGAACACAAATCATTACGCATACCCAGATCCTTGAGACATTGTGTAGGATGTACTGTTTACTATAAGGTGTAGTTTAGCGTCATGTATAAGTCTCAAGTGTAATGCTACGTACAATTAATGATACCAGACTTGGAGCACAATGAACATGAACTCGAGTGCAGGAGGTGGCATATGGGCGTGTAATGAATGAACTGGAGGTCGCCGTCTCTTGATGCTGCGCGTTCGCTTCTCCTTGCTGTTGGCACTTGCTGATGTGACTTGGGGGTGAAAGCCTGGTGTTGATGGGTCGAGTGGGGGTGTCGTAGAATATAGGTGGTGCGGGCATGGATGCAGGGTGCATTGTGGGGACGGATGACAAAGGGCAGGCAGCTAGTGTGAAGACAACGACAGGACGTGCTGATATGATAGAACTAAGCATGCAATTAATCAACAGTCTCCTAAAAGCACAAGTATACTCACTTTAAATGCCCCAGTAGACACTTGTAGCCCTTCACGACATCAGGACGTACTGTTCGAATGGTACGTAGGGCCTCATTGCAACCTCTTAGCTGATCGCCAAAAGGCCAGCATTGAATTGGATGCATAGTCCTGCAATTGCAACCAGAACCCTTAACGGAAGAAAGTAGAATATGATAAAGGGACATACCAATGATATACAGGAAGTTCGTGATAGAGAGAATTTGACAACCCCTTGAGAGTCGCACATGAATGTACGGTAGATTTCGAGTCGCGACTGCCGTGACTCTTTCAAGGTCATGACCTGGTCTAATCTTCTGGAAAAATTCTGCCGTGACTGGTGCGACTGAACTCTCTGTCACGAACCAAAAAGATGACCCGCCATTGACAAATAAGATTTTTGGTCAGAATATGTACATAGATCCTTGTGGAAAAAAGTAAACGCGTCCCCTACTCTGAGGTAGCACATCAAAGTCCATACATCGCTCTGAAGATGATTATCTATAGAGCCACGAAGTATGTATCACGATACAGAACTGACCGGGAGGTACTCAGCAATGCAAAATGTCGGATGACGGTACACTAAAAGGCCCTCCTATTGAAGGCATTAGCCGGTCATAGTGGATTTTCAGGATAAAAAGACATGCCTTGGGTGCGCCTCAAATCTACTACTTGATCAGCGCCCTTCCAGAGAGACATGTCGCCACCTCCAAATTCACCCCAGGCAGCGGGAACTTGAGATGCCAGCACAATGCGAGAGTCGCTAAGGGAACTAGATTCCAGGAATGTTTCGACTGTATTGATATCTTCTGAGATGCGGAAGACAACTACTTGGAGGTGTGGCAGAGTGAGAAGGGATGCCACCAATTTTGGTTTAGTCCTCCGTGTATGGATATGTAGACACAAGTGTGTCAGTCCATGAAGATACTCCAGATCAAGTGTAGAGTTCCATAGCACCCAGCCGTTGAGAATTTCAAGGTGTGTCACGGTACTGAAGGCTTTGAAAGCGGAAAGGGAGACCAACTGGGTGTAACGGAAAATCAGAGATATACTAAGTGATAACGATATTAGTGGGAGGTCATCCAAGGGCTGTAGCAGAGGATTTGTTGTTTCATTCTTGAAGTCCGATGGCGCGATCCATAATGCAAGATTGGTGGTACCACTGCACAGGGAAATGATCTCTGCAGCTGTACTCAGAAGTACATCGCCCTCGATACACAATGATTTCACTGCCCCTCGAGCGAAGTCACAGTGACAGGACCGAATATAAAGTGATGAAAGAAAGGAGATAGCAATGCTTTCACTTGACAGAACAATTTTTCGGTAAAGTAGTCTTTCGATCCTACAGCAGTATTCAGTATCATTGTGCTCTGCCTCAACCCTTCGGAATTGCTCACCAGTAATGCACCCTCCGTGAAACAAACAAGAACGAGTAAGCTTGCTGCATGCAATCAATAGCAAGAGTGATGATCTCTCTCTCAAGTTCGATGGGAAGCGCTGGCACTGGCATGAAGGGTTTGAACACTCGGCCAGTGTGGCGGTGCAGCGGCTGCAACCCAAGTCGCGCCGAGCCGAAGTTAATTCACTATATTATTGCCTGAGATTACTTAATTTTGTCAAACCAACTTACTATTCTGCTCGCCTGGTCACGAAGCTATGCTCCATTCGTCGATTTCATTCCTGCGTATTGATTGCGCAGTCCTGGACCGCGCAAAGCAGGATATGGAGTGCATAGAGGTAGCCTGTGCTAGGTACAGCAGGGCATTTGGCACTGGACTGGTAATCAATCCGCGCAAATCGTAGCCTGAGAAATTCAATTACGTTTCTTCAACAGTACTAATTCAAGTTAAACTAAACCAACGGTGGCCTAGTGAGTGATGAAAGGAGATCTTGCGTGAAATGCTTTCCATCGAGCTTGAATATACATCGTGATAGTATAGGTTTACAACAGAAGGTATCATAAATGATAAGTTTACTTGGCACTGCCCTCCAGAACGCGATAAATCTTGGACAGCACCTCTGTTTGCCTGTCAATGGCAGCTTCGAGGTGTTTCGCAACATTAAGTACTGAGGTTTCATGAGTCATGCTTCTATTCAATTCGAAGGCCTTTCCCAGCTTCCTACACTTTGGCACTTCAAGTGCTGGTGCTGATTGAGCACGTTGGACATTGCTCAGGTTTCGCCCAAAGCGACGTGGTGTCTACATTCAATATAGCCATTAACAACTGATGTGAAAAACGAAATGATGAGTCCAGCTCACCGTGGGGTCAGACTCAGAGGCTGTCTTTGACCTCTTGCGCTTCAGGGGCCAAATTTCCGAGTCACCGCTACGGCCTCCAACTTGTGTGTTCGAACTATCGACATCCTGGAACAATAACCATTAGAATCGAGTGTATAATATCTTGAGGTGGCCACTGTACCTTTTCAAGTCCCTGGTGTTCGGATACATCTGCAAGTGCATCTGCAAGTGCAAGTGCAGGTTCAACTTTCGTGCGACGGTAGCACCCACAGCTGTATACAGGGGCGCCTTGGCCATGCGCTTGGCCACCGAGGCACGGCTCAAAGTCATGGCTATGTGGAGTGCTGGATGTCGTAGTGTCGCCTTCACACAACTCCTCAAATCTAGCAATTATGAGGAGAGCTTCAGCGTCGGCCAAGCCAGATGGGTGTGAGTCCGAGTCAGTACTGGTATAGGACATGGCGAAATGTGGTTATCCAGGCTCTTGTGATGGAAATGTGAATCAGGTCGATCGTTTCATTTCTCCACTCCCTAGTTTAAACATATTTTGAGAACCGTATTTCATATCAATGATAGATCTAACTAGTAATCTGGTTCCACTCACTAGCGTAAGTAAGATTAGGTGGTACCGGCCGGATCATGTTACAATTGACGAGGAGCTTGGAGCCGTCAAGCACTTTAGACTGTCCTGTAAGGAGTTATAAAAATTTTCAATATTACATAGAAACAACCCTGGAGTGCGGCGGAGCTTCGTGACGTCAAGTTAGAGTTGCATTTTACCCTGAAATATTGTCCCTAGATATCAGCATCAATGAACACGGTGCCGAACATGAGACTTTGAGCCATTGTTGGCTAGCTTCAGATCTGTTTGGCAACGACGGTGGGAGCATCAGATTCCAAGATTTGTTACAATGCGGACCAAAAGGATTTCTGTAACGGGGCATGGGTCTAAGTCCTGAAAACATGACATGATACAAATACCCTTACACTTGACGGAGTAAGCAAGAAACATGTCATCTGACTACAACGCTCATAATAACTCTCACCCTTCTGACTTCAATGATGGGGCTGAGGTGATCTTAACGGACACTAACTTCAGGTTGGAGGACCGCTCAGGGAGGTCTACTCCAGAAAGTCATATCGGATGCCATGGGTGTGGCCATGGCCAAAGTGTCCCTGCGTATTCCTGTAGATGCTATCAGTGGAATTTCGGACAGTTCAAATCCGAACCTTCATCTCCAGACAATGAGGAGGCATTTCAGCTCGCAGATGAGTTTCGAGCGGAACAACCAGAGCTAGTATGTGTCTGTAGATTATAGGCGGCCATTGTAACAGCTCTAATTTCAACAGTTGGAAGCTCAAGGTGGCAATCACAACAATGCTGATGCACCTCGTTCAAAGCGAAAGTGGTCTGAAGATGATGGGGTGAGTACGCCCAGCTCAATTTTTCGACTGACACACTCACTTTGGCCAGGGCGTGACTAACATGGGGGCAACATCAGTACCTATTGTTGAGCTTCCGCCTAAAAAACGTACGAAGGTTGAAAGAAAATTCGAGTCATTTGAAGGGGAATTGCTAGCCAAGATGGCGGCCGTCATGCAGGAAGTCGTGGGAGTGCGTGATGCTGTCAGTAGGATCGGAACAATCGTTGATAGGCAGCACAGAGTTCTTCTTGAAGTCTGTAACGCTATTGAGAACCATGGGATGTAACTTGTTGTATTAACTCTTCATACCAGTGTAATAACAAACAGTATCGTCCTTGATGATTGCTGAGCAGTGCTGCCTACTAGTAAAGGTTCAACATCACAAACATTGAGATCACGTGACAATTTGCTTAGCCAACCTACCTGTGATCTTGCTTCGATTTTTGATTTGCACCGTGACCACGATGCACTCTTAGTGCCGCGTTTCAAGTGAGTACTCATTGTTTGAAACAGACCATTTGTAATGTTCACTACTTTGATTATTCTCATACTGCAACGCACGACAGATTTTATCCAGAAATGCATCGGTCGCACATCAGCTTGTTAATTAACTGGTGCGTGACGTTGCAACACTACTCGATATGCGATCTGTCCAACCTCGAGCCATAGCGTATGTGTCTGCTCAGGTACAGACTATTTAACTCAATATTTGTGTACTTTGCTGATTAGAGGGCCCAGCATTGTCAAACTCAGGATCTTGGCGCATTGTTGATGACGAATTCAACAATCAAGAATTTTATCACAACATCATTGACTATCTGGAGCTTCCTCCAACGCCAGAAGCAGCGAAAGAAAGTCGATGATCTCTTACTTTGGTGGAATCAGTAAGTAGCTTTCGCGTCTTTACACTGCCTTTGATTGAGTCACAGCGGGAATTGATCAAGACATGTCTTGCACCCAAGCACGAATCTGCTGATTGGATGAACAAGTTCTTGGACCGTCTCTGGCTCATTCATGAGCCTGTTCTTTCTGCTACTATCGTCGCCTTTGTTGATCAGATGCTGAGCACCACTATTCCTGCCTTCTCGGACTCCTTGCGCCTCACAACCTTCACCCTTGGGACGAAGACTTCCCGCATAGACAAAGTTAGGACATCTCCAAGGACTGCTAATGATGTCACCATGATGGTTTGGGGAATATCATTCATTCCCAACCATGTATCTGACATAACTCTCTGTAAAGCAGCGCAACCCCAAAATTGTTCAATCTGTTCGCCTGGGCAAAGGTCTTGCAACAGCCTTCATGCCGGTGAGTCGCTTGGACTCGACATAGCCGCATAAGTAACAATATAATGAATTATCATCGACTCGAGCTTACCCTATCATCAGATTCCTGGTTTACAGACTTTCATTCGGGATATAATTCACTACACGCTCAGTCCCGTGAGGTACGAGCAGTCCAAGCTAGGTGCTGCGAATTTCACGAATCAAGTCTGCTGGAAACGGCGTCTGACGTTAGTCTCGAATTCTCCCCCAACACCTCTGATCATTGAATTTCACCCCATTCAAGCGTGTCGTTCACTGATACAATGGAAGATCCGCCAATTCTTCGACTAGTCATACATGTACGGGCAGCCCCAGAAAAGTCCGTGTGGTGTTACATCGTGTATAGTAAGTGTGTCCAATATGTGCAGCCGCTAAACCTCATTCTCAGCCTCTTCATGCGTATGACCGAACATTCGTAAGTCAACGCAGAATTTTATAGTTGCCGGCTCACCTGGAAGCGCTAACGCGCACCTCTAAGTCCCAGCAGATATTCCAACTCTTGCATCTCCAGCTCAAACATCCGGCGTTCCCTAGCGATCCAAAGGACCATCATCGCGCGCGCTTCATCTGTCCAGGCCAGAGGCAGAGGGTAGGGTTGAAACGGTAAGTGGGGGTTGTAGATTTGTTGGTGCACGCGGATTCGCGCAGTGTCCCATCTCACTGTTAAGAACGTGCTCAAGGGTCGGATCCGAAGGGCTTGGCTTCAGCTCGTGCGCTGCGCCCCTTACCCGAGTACGTGCCCCTAACTTCCGAGGGTTGTTGAACGATGTCCGAAGGTTACCGGACGATGTCCGGAGGGCGTCGGGTGATGTCCGGAGTCCGATGTCCGATGCGCGGGAATTCCGGCGGACGTTCGGAAACAAGAGATAAGACTAATCCGGACGAAGTCCGAACTAGAAAGGAAACAGCGGAGGACTACCAGAGGTAGAGGCAGAGGTGTCAAGTCTATAGGAGTCGATCCTAAGACGAGCGGAGGTCGACGAGAGAGAAACTCAAGTCGGACGGAGGAGAGAATGAGCAGAGTCTAATATGATATTCGAACTGAGGAAACTACAGAGATTGTACAGGGGTTTATATACTACTGAGGACATAACGGAGAATAGTAAGTGCAGTGCGAAGCTATGTAAAGCTATGAAGAAAACATATGGTACGACTATCACTAGTCTATCGGAACTTAGTAAAATGAAGACGGAGATGAATGAGGAACGGAAAATAAAGCGTACTAACTGATAAGGGAAATACCAAAGGGATAAGGCGCGGAAGTTAGACGCGGGTCGGATCCGGACGATACATAGAAGTCGGCCGGATCCGGAAATCCGGAAATGATGAGTGTGATAGGTCCGGGTCCGGAACGCGGGATATGACAGTATCCCCCTTTTAGGGCCGAGCCCACGAGGCTTCTGATTCGGAAGTCCGGACCGGATTTTTATGAATGCGAGATGATGGGCGGAGCTCGTAAAAATAGCACTGAGCATATAAGTAGGCCGGGGCGCCCATGAGACGTCTAAAACTTTCCCTTTAACTCCTATTACTGCTTTTAACATGTCTAACTCCACTTCCGGCAACAAGAAGACCGCCCGACAGGTTCTCGAAGAGAGACAGGCGGAAATGGCGGCCGAAATTGCGCGGCTTGAGGCGGACGCTCGGAGAGAGGCGGAGGAAGAGGAACGCAAGCGCAAGGAGGCGGAAGAGGAACAGAAACGGATGGAGGAGCAGAAACGGAAGGATATCGAGGAGACTCGGAAGAGGTTGGCTGAGCGCGAGCAGGAGCGTTTGGCAAAGGCTAGGATGGGTAATGCGTCGGAGGTGAGTCGGATGAGGTTTTTTGCGTTTTTCCGGAGTTTAACAATTTTTAGTCCTCCGGTCCGGCGGATCCGGAGGTTGCGTGTGAGATGTGCGTCCTTAGGCGCAAGATTTGCACCTGGGCAGTAGCGTCTAGGACGCCTAGGGTGAGTTTTTCTGTTTTGTCCGGATCCGGATGACTACTGATGATTTCCGAAAGATCCGGACGTGTGACCAGTGCCGCGCGTCCAAGGAAAAGTGCGTCGGCGGAAATCCGCCTGTCAAGGCGCCGGCCGGCAAAGGCAAAGGCAAGAAACGCGCGCGTCCGGAGGGATCTCCGAGCCCCAAGGGCAAAGGAAAAAGACGTCAGCGCAGTCCGGAGGACATCGACGACGACATAGAAATAGTCTCCAATCCCCGGACGGTTATTGGAGAGGATCAAGACTGGGCGGAGTACGACGACCAGGCCTGGGTCGCAGCCGCCAACAACATAGTTGCGGAACTGGACCGGACGAATGGGCTGATGGAGAGGGGTATTGCAGCGGCGGAGGGAAGTAGAGCTGCGATGGACCGGGTGAGTGAGACCATGCTCCGGTTCATGGAGGAGCAGAGGGAGTTTCAGACTCTCTTCATGGAGAGTCTGAGGGGCGGTTTCCGGATGCATGTAGAAGATGCTCCGGAGGAGGAAAATGAGGAGGAGGCGGAAAAAGAGGCCGGCGGATCCGGCGGAGACATGGAGATGGACTCTTAGGTCGTCGGATCCGAAGTCCGGATGTCGGACGCCTAAATAATGTACATATATGCATGTTTTTCCTTACTCTTTGTTAGAAGTTGGTCCCGGCTTGTCCGGATATGCTGAATGGAAATCCGATAGAAGTTCCGGCGCATTTCCGAGTTCGGTTGCGAGTATCCAGGAAGTTTCTTCGTCCGTCCCTTCATATCCGGCCCAACGTACTAAGTATAGTAGTTGGCAGTGACGTCTCCGGCGGTCGATCTTGGAGTCCAGGATTTCGGAGATTTCGTATTCCGGTTCTCCGTCGACTAATACCGGGGGCGGAGGAGGTTGGATGCGATTAGGAATAGTGTTCGGAGTTGCGGGTTCTAACTGAGAGACATGGAATACGGGGTGCACGGATCGCATAGCGTCCGGAAGATGGATGGTGAAGGAGTGGGTGCCGGGACGAGCGATGATGTCGAATGGTCCGAGATTCTTTTCCGAGAGCTTTTTCGATGGTCGGGTTGAGCGGAAATATTTTGCTTTGACGAAGACCTGATCTCCGACTTTGAAGTCCGGAGCGGGTTTCCGTCTAGCGTCCGCGGGTCCTTGATATCTTGCTTGGGCAAGGGACATTTCTTCTCGGAGGAATTGGTGAAGCTCGTCTAGATCTATGGCATAGTCCCGGGCACGGGCGGATGAGAGATCACGCTCCGGATGTATGGAAATGTTCGGGTGATAACCCTTATTGGCGAAGAATGGCGAAACTCCGGTGGTAGCACTCGGAGCATTGTTGTACGCAAACTCGGCCAAGGGTAACAGTTCCGACCAATTGTCCTGCTGATAGTTGCAGTAGATCCGGAGGTATTGTTCTAGGGTTTGGTTGGCTCGCTCGGTTTGTCCGTCGCCTTCCGGATGATATCCGGAGGTGAAATGGAGGATCATGTCGAGTGCTTTTCCGAGCGACCGGAAGAAGTGGGAAACGAATTCCGTACCGCGATCGGAAGTGACATGGGACGGAACTCCGTGCTTGGAAAACACATGGAGGAGAAATAACCGGGCGAGGTCCGGAGAGGTGATGGTGTCGTAGGTCGGAATGAATATGGATTGCTTGGATAGTCGATCTATGACTACCAGGATGGCTGTGAAGCCGGAGGAATCAGGGAGTTGTTCGATGAAGTCCATGGATATAGAATTCCATGGCTTTTTCGGGAATGGGGAGTTGCTTCAATAATCCGTATGGTTTGTGTCGTGGAACTTTAGCTCGGGCGCAGGTCGTGCAGGACTTAACATAGTCCTTCACATATGCGCGGATTCCGGGCCAGGTATATTCCCGACGGATAACTTCCAGGGTCCGGTTCTGACCGAAATGTCCGGATAGCGGGTGGTCGTGCGTATTCCGGAGCACTCGGAGACGGAGGTCATTGGATTCTGGAACGTATATACGGTTGTCGCAACGGAGGAAACCACTCTCGTCCACTGTCCATCTCGGGTCCGACGGACCCGGAAGGTGATAGGAAGCGATAGGGTCATTAGGGAGGGCGGACAGAATGTCCTTATGAAGCTGCTCGACATCCATCAGTACAGCCTGCCCGGAGCACCGGAATTGCTAGGTGTGATGCCCGGAGGGACGAAGCGAGCTGTTCTGTGGTAAATATCGGCCGGAGGTTGTGTGGATTCACTTGAGCGTAGTCCTTATCCCCCTCTTTGGGGTAGACGTCCCAACGTCTAGTTAGGCAGTCGGGCTTTGCTCCGAGTTTTCCGGGTCGGAACCGGATAACGAGGTTAAACTGATGAAGATATTCCGACCAGCGGGCCTGGCGGCGGGTGAGGAGTTTTGTGGTAGCGAAGTACTCAAGGTTCTTGTGGTCTGTGACGACGTCTATCGGCTCGGCAGAGCCTTCAAGGTAGTGTCGCCAGGACCGGAAAGCTTCATAAATAGCTAGGAGTTCCTTATCATGGGTGTCATAGTTGAGTTCCGGAGCCGAAAGGGTTCGGGAGTAAAAAGCAACCGGGCGGAGCTCCTGGTCCGGACATACTATAGAAAGTATTCCGGCGATAGCATAGTCGGAAGCGTCCGTCTCAACGACGATAGGAACATCCGGCATCCAGTGCGTAAGCACCGGAGCGGTAGTGAAGGCTTTCTTGAGAGTTTCAAAAGATTTCCGGCAATCCTCGGAGAAATTCCAGGGAGCATCCTTGCGAGTGAGCCGCGTAAGCGGAACTACAATATCGGAGTAGTTAAATATGAAGCGACGATAGAAATTGGCGAATCCGAGGAACGATTGAAAATCCTTGACTTTCCGAGGTTCCGGCCAGTCGCAGATAGTCTGGACTTTGTCGGAGGACATTGTAAGTCCGGCCGGAGATAGGAGGTAACCGAGGTATTCTACGGAGTCGGAATGGAATTCGCACTTCTCCGGTTTAGCATATAGCCGATGCTTCCGGAGGCGTCGGAGGACTTCAAGGACATGTTTTTTATGGGATGCAAGGTCTGCGGAATAAATGAGGATGTCGTCGAGGTAAACAATAACACATATGTCAAGCATATCGGCGAAGATGGTGTTGACAAAGCGCTGGAAAGCCGCCGGAGCATTGGTGAGACCCTCCGGCATAACCAACCATTCATACGAGCCGTAGCGCGTCCGGAAAGCAGTTTTCCACTCGTCTCCTTCCGCCATCCGGACTAGATGGTGAGCGGACCAGAGGTCAACAAACAGGACAGGGGCTCCATGCGGAGAGGATGAGGAACGAAGAAGTCCGGTCGCAATATTCTCATCAAGGAATTTGCGAAGAGCTACAAGCTCAACCAGAGAAAGGGAATAGATGGTGCCAAGGGGCAGAGCCGCTCCTTCTTCCAATTTGATCTTCAGATCATAGGGACGATGGGGAGGGAGCTGTCCAGCTTTGCCCTTATCAAAGACATCCGCATACTTGTGATATTCCGAAGGGATTCTGGATAGGTTCGGAGGTTCGGAGGAAAGTGTAGTGGAGCGGAGATTGACACCGGACGGACGAACAAAAATACTGAACTGGACCGATCTCTCTAATTTACAGGCCCGGCAAAAGGCAACTGCATTGATTAGGGAAATATTAGGAACAGGCATTTATCAGCGGAGGGACTCGGCGAGGTTGAGGAAGGGAATTCCTGCCGGAGCCGGCGGAAGTTGGGTCGGAGGGGTTGGAGGCACTCCATGAGGAAGTCAGACGGAAATCGATGCTGCCCTTTACCCAGTCAATCAACGGATTGTGTCGGGTGAGCCAGCTATATCCTAGAACGATGGAACAGGATGAGTCCAGCGGAGTAACATAAAATGTTTCGGAGGTAACCACGCCGGTCGGAAACCGGATCGGTAAATCTACTGCCTCTGTAATAGTGGCATTAGAAGTACCATCAAACAGATGGAGCGGAAGCGGAGGGAATTGCATAGGTTGGAATGTTATTTTCTCGGATTAATCTGGTGTCTATAAAACAATGAGACGATCCACAATCTACAAGAGCCGGAAATGGAGAGATATCGGGAAAAGTAGAAATTGAAACAGGATGGTACTAGAGAGTTCGGATCGGAAAAGGAAATAGCATTGAGACGTAGCTCCATTGCACGGGTTGAGTCAACACAACCCTCATCCCATGCGGAGTCAGGAGGGTCGCGGACTAATTTTTTGTCTCTTCCGAGACCTCCTGGTTTGGCTTCAGGAGTCACCTGTGCTAGCACGACCTTTGGCCGCACGGGAAGTGGACTTTCAGGCAGTCCCTGGCAGTATGACCGGGTCCACCGCAGAAGAGGCAGAGCTTCTTCTCCATACGCCTCTGGCGCTCCTCGGAGGTGAGTTTGCCCTTTTTCCGAGCTTGGACATCAAGTCCGGAAGTTTGGCGGAGGAGGAAGCCGAAGCATTTCTGGATTTTCTGCCGGAATATGCTTTCCGGTCAGGAAGTCGAAGCTGACTGCTTAGCAGGAGGGGCTGGATGCGGAGGGTTTGGTTTCGCGGGAGACTTCTCCCTTGCGTTCCCAGTATCGGGCATTGATAGTCTGGGTGAGAGTTTTGTATTGGGAAAGTGTAGTGGGTTTCCCTTGACGACTGATTTCGTCTTTGATGCAAGCCGGAAGTCCATTGTAGAACTGACGGCACAAAGCTCCGTCACCCCAACCGCGGACTTGGGAAGCTAGCCGCTGGAACTCTACAACATACTTGTTGATGCGCTGTCCATCGCGCATGTAGAGCTGTTCCAGCTGCATTTCTGCATCTCCGACCGGGTCATGAGGTCTGAAGTTAGTTTGGAGTTCTAACATGAACTCGGAGTAGTCATCCATCCAGTTTCAGGTATGATTGCGCGAAGTTGACTTTAGTTCGGCCAGTACGGAACAATTTCGGCTTAGCTTGGAAGTTAAGCTCACATTGGACAAAGAACGCCCGGAGCTTCCGGGGCTCAGTGCCGTCAAAGGTATCCGGTTCTCGGGACTTTGACTTTAGAGTCACCAGATCCGGAGAATTGGCGGTTGTTACGCGCCAGGTTATTGATAGCTTGGGATAACCGAAGGAAGACCAGGTCCTGCGGACCTAGACCTTCGTTTTCATCGTCGGTCGGGTCTTCTGGAGGTTCATCATCCGGATCTCCGCCACCACCTCCCAGCGGGTTGCCACCTAGGATAAGTTCATCGTCGGAATCATTGTGCGGAAGATTTCCGGCGGGTGTGGGGGTGGGGGTAGACAGATGTGGGCGATTCATGAGTTGAGAGATGCTGGAGGCAGTGCCTTGCGCACTAGTGCGGCACTGCGAGAAACTGGTAAAGGCATCGACTATGGGAGTAGAGTCGCGTCGGGCTGTTACTAAACCCGCCGCATTAATAGTGGTCTGCGCCCGTGTAGGTGCCATGAAAACAGATGTAAGTATACTCGGTAAGGTGTGAGTTCAAATATACTGTTAAGAACATGCTCAAAGGTCGGATCCGAAGGGCTTGGCTTCAGCTCGTGCGCTGCGCCCCTTACCCAAGTATGTGCCCCTAACTTCCGAGGGCTGTCGAACGATGTCTGAAGGTTACCGGACAATGTCCGGAGGGTGTTGGGCGATGTCCGGAGTCTGATGTCCAATGCGTGGGAATTCCGGCGGACGTTCGGGAACAAGAGATAAGACTAATCCGGACGAAGTCCGAACTAGAAAGGAAACAGCAGAGGACTACCAGAGGTAGAGGCGGAGGTGACAAGTCTATAGGAATCGATCCTAAGACGAGTGGAGGTCGACGAGAGAGAAACTCAAGTCGGACGGAGGAGGGAATGAGCAGAGTCTAAGATGATATTCGAACTAAGGATGTACATAGATTCTACAGGGTTTATATACTACTTGTCATATCCCGTATTCCGGACCTACATCCGACAATATTCCCACGCCTCATCCGGACTTTCGGACGCCCTATCCATGTCTCCAGTCCTCTACCCATCCGGATCCCTGCACCTCTGCACATCCACATCCGCGCATCCATGTCCAGATCCCTTTACCTCCGTACATCACACCTCCATACCTCCGCAGCTAGCCTGCATCATTCATCCTTTGTCCTATTGCCCTAATATCATATCCCGTATATCCACGCATCTCATCCGGACGTCCGGTCCAATCCAATCCAATCCAATCCAATCCGATATACGATAAGCTTCCTAATTCATTTCCTGTGCATATAACGTTAACACAGCCTATTCCTCTATTCGGTATTCCTTGTCCTCGGTATCTCGGTTATACTTACTACCGGTACACTTACTGATCCGTTAACCTGTGCTTCATTTCCGACTCGCGCTTGATAACTTTGCTTATGCTTCATACATAGCCTCGGACGCTTGCTTACTGATCTTTCCGTTATTTCCTTAGTATATAAACTCTTGTATATGTCCTGTAGTTCCTCAGTCTGAATATCATATTAGTCCTCGCACTAGATCTCACTCTAAGTCCTCATATCAGTTCTAGTCTATCGACTTAGTCAATATCCATCTCGGGCCTAGGGAGAAATTCCCTAGGCCAGAGCTCCGCTTATCCGCTCATCCGATCCTCCGAAGTTTCCGGACGTTCATCCGAAACTTTCCCACGGTCCTCCGGACCTATTCTGCTTCGGACTTTGTCCTTGCAGCCTTTCCTCTGTTTGCTTCTACTTAGGACGTGTCCTAAGTAGCCATTACACGTATCTGTATCAGGACGAAACCTCATCGTAATTTCCGGAAGTTCCTCCGGAACTTTCCCGCACTCGTCCGGAAAGTCCTTCCGAACTTTCCCACGCTTCGGATGTCCTTCGGATGTCCTTGGACTTTCTTCGGACATCATTCTGAAATTAAGGGCACATACTCGGGTAAGGGGCGCAGCGCACAAGCTGAAGCCAAGCCCCTCGGAATCAGTCCTACCCTTTGTGCACGGTCTTAACACTACTGAGGACTTATCGGAGAACAGAGATGCGTAGTCCGAAGCTATACAAAGCTGTGGACGGAGTGTATAGAAAAGTCAAACACTAGTCTATCGGAAAATAGTAAATGAACCTGGAGATTAGAACAGATGAAAATAAAGGCGGAAATGAAATGAGGTACAGAAAATGATATAGTCTAACTGGAGTAGGAACGTACAAAGGGATAAGGTGCGGAAGTTAGACGCGGGTCAGATCCGGACATGGATATACATCGGCCGGATCTGGACTTCTGGAAATGATGTGTGTGATAGGTCCGGGTCCGGAACACAGGATATGACAAGAACGACGAGCAGGAGGCATGAAGATTTCAAGCTCCGCTTACCATGCCGGTCTGACCTTCAACAGCCGAACTCTCTGAAACACTTTCAGCCGAGAGTTCAAAGGGTGTTAAGCGAGTTTTCAAAACCTATTTTGAGTATCACTATAGTACATAAGATCAGTCAGTTCTACATTCTTTGAGTAGTATTTTGACAAAAGTCAAATTACAAAATATGTAACAGTATCATTGAATGTATTTATTTTCTCCCGTCTCCCGTTGTAGATGAGGAATATAAAGGGTAGGTAAATAGGTAGTATGAGATATACTCAGATGGTCCTCTGTGCGCGAGCCAATGTCGGCCCAAGGGGATTGCTACTGAGAAGGTTCCTCTGTATGTATAATTGGAGGGAAACACTGAACCGGGCGCTTAGTCAAGCCTGGTAAGGTGCGCAAACGTGCGGAAGCGCTAACAAGTGCTTATCGAGTGACGAGGTGTGATGGCGTGCGTATGGGTGGAGCGGAGCGACTCTTTTAACGAGCCGGAGGACAAGTAACAGAGGTTCTAGAAGGGCGTGATGACAAGCACTCGAGTATTCCTTTAGATATTCTGATATGTTTTGGGCGGCTATAACAGAGAATTTAGACTTAAAGTCCAATGATGTGCGGGAAGAAAGATGTCATTTCTACAACGAGATGCGGATATATATATTCTAACTATGAAGTGTTTAAGTGCTGTCAATCGCTAAAGCGAACTGAGAAGCGAAGCGAATACGTGATAACATGTAATGAGGGTCTATAACATACAGAATATATGCACAAGCGCCGGAGATATGTCAGAACATGAGAAAACAGATAGGAATACGCACCGACGAACCGATCGGACATGGAATGGATGGACGGAGGATGGGGAATGGAACTGAAGATGCACGCGCCAATGCGCAACCAAAGCGCCCATGTGCGCAAGCGGCTGATGGAGCGCTGAGAGCACACTAGCAATATATGTGTCGCGCTGTATCCGGTAGGTGATTAGAACGTTGGGAATTTAGACCTCTACAAGGCCACAGAGATATTAGTCTCTACACCGTCTCCCGTCTCCCATTTTCCCATTCCCATTCCCATTTTTCTGTCCTCCCATTCTCCAGTTTTTGAGTCTCTAAGTGGTCTTTTTCTCCCTTTTGTTATTTGTTATTTTTTCATAACCTTCTGTCATTCATCTCCCAATCTCATTTATTTCATATTTGTTTTCCCTGTCTGTAATTGTATTATATGTTGTTCCATTATTTGCTGTATGTATACAAATACTATCATAACAATTACAGTAGGAAAAAAACTTAAATCTAATCACATATCTGCCTTGCCCTGCTCAAACACATCTTTTTTTCATTATTTAATGTCATGTACATATACAGTTACCAAGGTTGTGCTAAGTTCCCAAAGGGCGACACTATTTGAGTTGGCACTTGAAAACATGTGACAAAACCACACGAGTTTCCAAATCAAGGTTAAGCAAGCTAAGCGCAAACCACATGGCCTTTAGCGAAATAGGCAAAAGCTACGTGAGCACCTGATCATTCCCAAAACCATTCTACTTTACTTCTTAGATTGCATATTCACTGTCGAGCATTTTTGGTGTCTGCCTATGTGTTGATTATGGCAAGAAGAAGCAGAGCGCACTCAGCCAGCTCCTGCAGGAGATTGTGCCATTGTTAGGTGACATTACTGCCCTGGACTGGGTCGGAAAGTCATCAGAGTTCAATAGCTATCTACCAGCCAACATCACTTTATATGGAGCCCCACCATGCAAACTGCCATCTCTATCTGAAGATGATATTCAATCATTGATCTCCTCACTGCGGAGTATTGTACCTCCACAGTCGGCTTTGAAATTATATCAGACACTTGACTACCAGACTCAGAGCATTCACCATTTTGCGTACCGCAGGTTGCATCTGCCTTGCATTGTAATCCTGGTCACAGAAGCAAGGTGGAGGCCAGAACATGACTGGAATACATATCACATGTATGAACTCAAGTCAGAGGGGCTTTGCAACCTGCAGATCACCACAGAAGACAAGTTCATCTTATTCTTGCCAGCAAGGCTGCTGCCCGCCTGGCGGATGATCTTGCAGCCCATAGCGTTATATTAATACATCTTGAATGGACAAGTCACAACAGCCCATAAATACCGATACATACTTTTCTATAACTATCCAATTGTCCAACAGGATGTATCCTTGAGGAGAATCATTTATAGAAGCTTTGGGCACTTGCCAGCTTACAAATCACTGCCCAACTGGGATTATCAAATATGTGACCACATTTTCAGCCCCACAGCATGGGAATTACCCCATAACACCCAAAACATCAACCATTTTGGGAATCTCCACAATATTAATTATTTTCACACCCTCCCCACCTCACTGCAGCTTCACCACTACACCACAATAGGTCCTCCTTCATATATAAGTAGTAGTTTGGAATATATGTATAATATAATATAATAGACCATATTTTTTGCTCATTTGTGTGCCTGCTCCTCCTCCAGAGACCATTTAACATATAATAGAATACAGAATAGGTTCACATTTTTTCCCATATGGTAGGGAAGTGTCCCAGGTGATTCAGAACATGTTTAGGAGTATACATGAAGAGATTCCCATCTTTATTTTACCTCCTGGAACCTTCTACATCAATAGATATAGCATATATATGGGAAAAGAGAAAATATGTTCTCATTCTATTATTTCCAGGTGGATAGACTTCAACAAATGATCCCCAGCATCCATTCAACAGTAGAAACAATGTATCAGGAGCCCAAAATAGGTGATGTTTTGGGTGTTGTGGGGTAATTTCCACAGTAGGTCAAAAATGCAGAGTGTAGGAATAATGTAGCTGAGTTTTGAAGTTCTAAAGGCTCAATGTGGTGCAGGCACCATTATGCATAAAGCTGTCAAGGTGGTGGGATCAGCAACAACCATGCATAACCAGGGATCTCTTATCAGCCAGGATGATGCATAAATATGATAGAATAGCCTATTCACCAACAGTGCATGAGATTGAAAAGTATTATCCTATTGTAATGTACATGATATAGGGACTTTAATGACACAATAATGTAGTATACAAAACAAAATAGAATAAAAACCAACTGGCGCAGTGGAGCACTGTGACAATGTGACAAAATAGTGTGCTCATCTGAGGGTCCATGTGATTCTGGGCTAGGGGAATATAGCTACAAGCAAAGTAAAGAGAGTGAATTAGTACTAGTAGACTTTAATGTAGATAATTAGTTTTATGATGAGTGATGAATAAAAACAAAACTTACAAATAGCATGTTATACTCACAGATGTTCCTGGAGGGACCCCTTCAAGGCCAATAAGTGGATGAATTTGCAAATTGAGGTCCACAAAGAATCTGATGAATGCAGTGAATATAGGATGTCCGAGAAGTATAACCATATATCGAGATACACCTGCAAGTACACCTGCAGATGCTGACTCATCTGACCATGGGTCTAAAAACTGTAGCTTATATGAGTCCTAAATCCTGGATACAACTTACCAAACCATATAGCCCAAAAGATAGAGAAAATGAAGGAAAGAAATTGGACAGGACCAACTGGTCTTCCTTGCTAGTCCCCAACCTCTGCCCATTGTCTTACTAGGATGTGATTGGCAATAAAATCACTGGTTCTCACTATCCTCTACAGTCAACGGTTCAGACAAATACCAACAGTTGATAATGTGGTCGTTCGTGGGAGGAGGTGTAAATAGCAGGGTCATTCTAAACAAACTTCTAGTGACTTTAGGTGTGTTGAGACAGTGACCATTAACTGGCTTGATGCAGTGCTTAGGACACTAAAGATAAAGGCTTGATGCAGTACTACAATGCTACTAGAAGATAATTGCAAAAGTATGCAATATGAAGATGAAGATATAGTTCACAATGGTACACAATGAATCAGAGTAATATCTCGTAAACACTCCCTATTCTCAAAAATTAGAGGAGATCAAACTAAGCCTCTAACAAAATCAAATTAACCGAAATACATGGCTTCAAAACTAACTTCTCTGCTGCTCAGGCACTCACAATGAGTATGATGCAGAATCAGAACAGAGTACACCCTCTTGATGTAGTCTTAAAGCAGCCAAGCTCTTAATATTATTGAATAAAGTGCTAGTCTTATTTGTTATCATTCTAATTGTTAAAAATATGTAAATTCTCCTCACAGAAAAGGTATCCTGTGTCTTTAAAGAGAATGTGACAAAACTACAACTAGATGACTGATAACCATGTACCAGCTAGTGTGATTCAAGGATTGGCTCAAGGTAGGCCTCAGAAGATCAGTATGTTGTGGGAAAAGATGACAAAAGAATGGAGGGAATAAACTTAATGTTCACTCAGATGTTTACACAGATGTAGGGTGAGAAATTCAGGAAGATACTCAAATTCTCCTCTCTTTCTCTTAAAGGGGGATTGTCTGTCCTCTCAGGAAGATTGTCATTATTCAGAGGGGAAATAGAGCCCCTTATATACTACTCTAAATGTGGCTGTGTAACTATCTAAATAAGGAAATATGGCTCATAATGACTCAAACTGAGTCATTGTAGAGATGTCTTATGATAACTTGTTCACTCCTCAAATATTCTCATCTATCAACTTTCTTCATTCAAATTCCTGACTAATCCATCTCATCTTACTAATCCATTTCATCTGACTAAGCCAATAATCACCTATGAACTGTTGATACATTGAAATGTTATATTGAATATGTTTCAGAACATACAAAAGAAATGTAAAGAATGTGTGAGAAAAATTGCTGAGTAATATATTATGGTATGTTTGGAACTTATCTTTGAATAGCATAAGTATTAATTGAATTATTATGTAGTGTTGTGGGTTTGTTATGTCTGAAAACTACTCAAATCAAATCATAACATGTTATAGAAAATTCTTAGTAACATTGTAGAGTACAGTAGAGGATATCAAAGCTCAAAAGGAGCCATAACCATGCACAAAACAAGGTTGGTGCGTGTCATCGCACATCAATTTTTGATGCCATACTTTCCCAATGCCGGCATGGAGTACCACAAGGTAACTTTGATATTGGTACTACTGTAATGAGACAACAATTGCTGGACACTACACAAAGTAAGTAACCAGCAATATAAAATGTTGTGGTCTTGCGTGGTGTAATGAGACAACAATTGCTGGACACTACACAAAGTAAGTAACTAGCAATATAAAAATGTTGTGGTCTTGCACAGCCTAGTCTGCTATACTTGCGAGACAAGTGCATTCGACCAGAGGGGTTCACTGTAAGGTATTAGAATAATTAGCTATATGAAAAGGAAGATAGTCTGAAGTGCGGGAAACAAAGTCTGAAGGTATAATTACGAGTCCAAAGGTAAAACATCAGGTCCGATGTTTTTTGGTTTTTGGTTAGTGGGTTTCATCGGGTTACATCGGATTAGTGTCAGGAATGTAATGAATGTCGGGGATAGTGAATGGCGGATTACTGTCAGTGTTTTCGGAGTGTTTTCGGGTAATGAAAGGATGATATTGCAGAATTCAACGAAGAACTACAAATATCAGATGACCTCCTCCTACTCAGAGGTAGAAAGGTAGATAAGTAAGTAGGAGGTATGCGAAATATATAGTGTCTATGTAGAATTTCTGAGTGCTATAGGCGAAAGTAGTAGCGGTAGTCCGATGTCCTATGTAATAAGACATGTGGTACTGTGGACATGTAATAACACGGTCTACAGTGTTAGCGATGTGAAAATAGATAACTGCACACCTAGTGGGGATAGATATGACAGGACAGGACATAGGGAGGACAAGTGCACGGGAAAATATCAGGTCCAATGCGTGGGAAACATTGGGTCTGTCGGATAAGTGTCGGACTATGTCGGGTTAGCGTCCGGTTAGCGGATAAATGTCGGATTGAGCGGGTAAGTGTTGGATAACATTGGGAAGTGATTCGGGTGTTTGACATGCATTGGGAATTAGCTGAATACGTGCT
This sequence comes from Suillus plorans, assembly GCF_016647745.1. Lineage (NCBI taxonomy): Eukaryota > Fungi > Basidiomycota > Agaricomycetes > Boletales > Suillaceae > Suillus > Suillus plorans. The sequence continues at coordinate 590,864 of NW_024537405.1, forward strand.
CAGCGCGAGCCTGAGTGCTACACCGGTCCCCGACACTTTGTGGTCAAACCTGATATTTCATAGTTCTTAGCTGACATTGCAAATATTACCGCTCTTTCTATCTGAAATACCTGTTGTAGAGACTTGTTGAAGGTACAACAATTCAGATGGTGAGTCTGAACAATGTTGGGTCTTGCAGAACCTAGCTGCTATTCGACCCTAAAGGGTTTCTGGACCAGGCTCAAGGCTCAGAGGAGAGGAAATATCATGAAAAACTGCTTAGTACTCTGACTCCTACTGGTAACTGGTGAAAAGATAACTTGCTTATGTAAGCTACAAAAGTGCCAACATAAGGTAAGGTAAAAACAGTCTCTACAAGCCCAGCCAGAAATGAATCCCTACATCTCATGGGAACTTTGAATCATGACTGTCCCCAGTCATCTACCTATGCAAACCAAAGCTAAGCTAAACTAAGAAAACTACTAACCTGGGGGTCCTCAAACACCTTTTGTTTCCTTGACGCGTATGCCAGGTAAACTGCGCCGGTGGGTGAGGGTCAGGGCAATCCAATAAAACGATGACCCCAGCACCTGTTTTCCCTGACATCTCTTGTGCCAGGTGAACCGCTGTAGAAACAACAATACCGAGAGGAACAAATGATGCTCCAGACTGTATCTGTAAATGTTGTAAGGTCGCGCATTGCCTAGTCTGCTTTACCTGAGACGACAAGTGCATTCGACCCTAAAGGGGAAGCGAGTGCAGCAAGGATCTGGTAGTAGGCGCTGAAGGCGCTACTGGTCGGCAAATGCGAAGCGTGAGAAAGCGCGCAGGTGCGCACACGTGAGTGGAAACAAGTGAAAGTAAGTGTGAGTTTGCTTAAGTGGTGATATGATGCAAGACAAGAGATGTGAATGCGAGGTGCCAAGGAATAGATTGCAACTATACTCTGCTAGGTAGTAAGTGGGTAAGTGGGAGGTAAAGTAATTATCTCCTGGTAGGTAATGCTGGCGCTTATATGGCGCCTAAGCGCTGTCATGCAGAGCCGAATCGCTACCGAGTAAGGTATGTAAAGATATATGTATGTAAGTAAGGGTCCATGATATAAATAAAGGTGGAATGATATGTAAATAAGAGAAATGGAAATACACGCACTAGAGAGCTTGGTGGACAGTGGATGGATGCTTCCAGAAGGCTGGCGCTATAGGGTGATCAAGCGCGGGAAAGCGCGCGCGCGTATACATCGTAAAGCGCGGGAATGGTGCGTGCATGGCGTGCGTTGCGCGGGAAAGCTGCGCCTCATATAGGGATAGCTGCAGATAGCACACAGAATGGTGCTGCAAGTTCGTGCAATGAACTCCCTAGTGAAAAGTGCCATATCACACCATGAGAGGCATGAGTCTCTACATCGTGCCTCTCATTGGGTGATATGGCAGTTTTCACTAGGGAGTACATGGCACGAACTTGTAGCATCACTCTGCATGCTATCCGCAGCTATTCCTATATGAGGCGCAGCTTTCCCGCGCAACATGCGCGCACACTTCCCGTGCTTCACAATGTATATGCGCGTGCGCTTTCCCACGCTTGAGCACCCTATAGTGCCAGCCATCCAGACACATCCATCCACTGTCCACCAAGCTCTCTAGTGCGTGTATTTCCATTTCTCTCATTTGCATATCATTCCACCTTTATTTTTATCATGGACCCTTACTTACATATATCTTTACATACCTTACTCGGTAGCGCTTCGGCTCCGCATGACAGCGCTTAGGCGCCATACATAAGCGCCAGTAGTACATACCAGAGAGGGTGGAGAAACCCCCATGTTCACACTACACAACTGAGCTTAGTTGGAATCACTCCCTAGAAAGTAGCACTATCATCTCATATCTCTAATATACGTGCGCGCACGTTCCCATGCCTTCGCGCCTTGCGCGCGCCTGCGCTTTCCCACGCTTCGCATCAGCCAACCAGTAGCGCCTACTTCTAGATCCTTGCTGCACTCACTTCCCCTTTAGGGTCGAATGCACTTGTCATCTCAAGTATAGCAGACTAGGCAACGTGCGACCTCACAACATTTATAGATACAGTCAGGAGCCTCATTTGTTCCTCTCAGTATCATTGAACCTTCACCATCATTATCTATATTTCCCATACTGCTCACTTTCCTGACACTCGCTATTGCTATTCTCCATAATCTGCTGAACCCGTCCGCTAACACGAAAACATTGGACCCGACACTTTGGCATCGGACTCGTGATTACACCTTCAGACCTTGTTTCCCACACTCGGACTTTTGATCACTTATCATTTCACTACTTTCGAGCTAATACCAGATGGCTAACCCCTCAGGTCAAATGCACTTGTCTACAAGTATAGCAGACTAGGCCGCACAAGACCACAACATTTTATATTGCTGGTTACTTACTTTGTGTAGTGTCCAGCAATTGTTGTCTCATTACAGTAGTACCAATATCAAAGTTACCTTGTGGTACTCCATGCCGGCATTGGGAAAGTATGGCATCAAAAATTGATGTGCGATGACACGCACCAACCTTGTTTTGTGCATGGTTATGGCTCCTTTTGAGCTTTGATATCCTCTACTGTACTCTACAATGTTACTAAGAATTTTCTATAACATGTTATGATTTGATTTGAGTAGTTTTCAGACATAACAAACCCACAACACTACATAATAATTCAATTAATACTTATGCTATTCAAAGATAAGTTCCAAACATACCATAATATATTACTCAGCAATTTTTCTCACACATTCTTTACATTTCTTTTGTATGTTCTGAAACATATTCAATATAACATTTCAATGTATCAACAGTTCATAGGTGATTATTGGCTTAGTCAGATGAAATGGATTAGTAAGATGAGATGGATTAGTCAGGAATTTGAATGAAGAAAGTTGATAGATGAGAATATTTGAGGAGTGAACAAGTTATCATAAGACATCTCTACAATGACTCAGTTTGAGTCATTATGAGCCATATTTCCTTATTTAGATAGTTACACAGCCACATTTAGAGTAGTATATAAGGGGCTCTATTTCCCCTCTGAATAATGACAATCTTCCTGAGAGGACAGACAATCCCCCTTTAAGAGAAAGAGAGGAGAATTTGAGTATCTTCCTGAATTTCTCACCCTACATCTGTGTAAACATCTGAGTGAACATTAAGTTTATTCCCTCCATTCTTTTGTCATCTTTTCCCACAACATACTGATCTTCTGAGGCCTACCTTGAGCCAATCCTTGAATCACACTAGCTGGTACATGGTTATCAGTCATCTAGTTGTAGTTTTGTCACATTCTCTTTAAAGACACAGGATACCTTTTCTGTGAGGAGAATTTACATATTTTTAACAATTAGAATGATAACAAATAAGACTAGCACTTTATTCAATAATATTAAGAGCTTGGCTGCTTTAAGACTACATCAAGAGGGTGTACTCTGTTCTGATTCTGCATCATACTCATTGTGAGTGCCTGAGCAGCAGAGAAGTTAGTTTTGAAGCCATGTATTTCGGTTAATTTGATTTTGTTAGAGGCTTAGTTTGATCTCCTCTAATTTTTGAGAATAGGGAGTGTTTACGAGATATTACTCTGATTCATTGTGTACCATTGTGAACTATATCTTCATCTTCATATTGCATACTTTTGCAATTATCTTCTAGTAGCATTGTAGTACTGCATCAAGCCTTTATCTTTAGTGTCCTAAGCACTGCATCAAGCCAGTTAATGGTCACTGTCTCAACACACCTAAAGTCACTAGAAGTTTGTTTAGAATGACCCTGCTATTTACACCTCCTCCCACGAACGACCACATTATCAACTGTTGGTATTTGTCTGAACCGTTGACTGTAGAGGATAGTGAGAACCAGTGATTTTATTGCCAATCACATCCTAGTAAGACAATGGGCAGAGGTTGGGGACTAGCAAGGAAGACCAGTTGGTCCTGTCCAATTTCTTTCCTTCATTTTCTCTATCTTTTGGGCTATATGGTTTGGTAAGTTGTATCCAGGATTTAGGACTCATATAAGCTACAGTTTTTAGACCCATGGTCAGATGAGTCAGCATCTGCAGGTGTACTTGCAGGTGTATCTCGATATATGGTTATACTTCTCGGACATCCTATATTCACTGCATTCATCAGATTCTTTGTGGACCTCAATTTGCAAATTCATCCACTTATTGGCCTTGAAGGGGTCCCTCCAGGAACATCTGTGAGTATAACATGCTATTTGTAAGTTTTGTTTTTATTCATCACTCATCATAAAACTAATTATCTACATTAAAGTCTACTAGTACTAATTCACTCTCTTTACTTTGCTTGTAGCTATATTCCCCTAGCCCAGAATCACATGGACCCTCAGATGAGCACACTATTTTGTCACATTGTCACAGTGCTCCACTGCGCCAGTTGGTTTTTATTCTATTTTGTTTTGTATACTACATTATTGTGTCATTAAAGTCCCTATATCATGTACATTACAATAGGATAATACTTTTCAATCTCATGCACTGTTGGTGAATAGGCTATTCTATCATATTTATGCATCATCCTGGCTGATAAGAGATCCCTGGTTATGCATGGTTGTTGCTGATCCCACCACCTTGACAGCTTTATGCATAATGGTGCCTGCACCACATTGAGCCTTTAGAACTTCAAAACTCAGCTACATTATTCCTACACTCTGCATTTTTGACCTACTGTGGAAATTACCCCACAACACCCAAAACATCACCTATTTTGGGCTCTACATCCTAGTAAGGCAGTGAGTTCAAATGAGGTACCGATGGTATCATAGTCCACCAGGGTGAGATAAATGAAGAGGAGAGTGTCAGAAGAGAGTTGTGATGTCATGTTGATCTCGAGGGCAGCACAGATGGGGAGGAATGAATCCAGTACTGGCTTGTTGTTCCTATAGAAACCCTTTTGTTTAATAGTGTATCAATATATAAATCACAAAAGACTTGAACACTCACAAAGTATGGCGCCAAGGTATTGGCTCCTTGGCGCTGTCCTGTAATGTGACAGCAGATACAGCAAAAGGTCACATGTGGTGCATGGACAGCCTGTGCAAAAGCAAGGGGAATCATAATGCAGTGGGTGCAGACGACGCATGGACATTTGTTGCACAACAGGAGAAAGTTGTTATCCACAGAACCATCTCCGCAAATTATACAGAACTAATGAGATATGTCAACTGTTCAATAAATAAAAAATTAAGACTCACATCATTGTGGCAAAATCCTTCGCAAACTTCAATGTCATCCTGTCGCCCAACAGCCGAACTATTTCCTGTAGCTGTCATATCCCGTATTCCGGACTTACATCCAACAATATTCCCACGCCTCATCCGGACCTTCGGACACCCTATCCATGTCTCCAGTCCTCTATCCATCCGGATCCCTACACTCTGCACATCCACATCCACATCCCTTTACCTCCATACCTCAGCTAGCCTGCATCAGTCATCCTCTGTCCCATCACCCTAATGTCATATCCCATATATCCACGCATCTCATCTGGACGTCTGGTCTGATCCGATCTGATCCGATCCGATATACGATAAGCTTCCTAATTCAATTCCTGTGCATATAACGTTAACACAGCCTATTCCTCTATTCGGTATTCCTTGTCCTCGGTATCTCGGTTATACTTACTACCGGTACGCTTACTGATCTGTTAACCTATGCTTCATTTCCAACTCGCGCTTGATAACTTTGCTTATGCTTCATACATAGCCTCGGACGCTTGCTTACTGATCTTTCCGTTATTTCCTTAGTATATAAACTCTTGTATATGTCCTGTAGTTTCTCAGTCTGAATATCATATTAGTCCTCGCACTAGATCTCACTCTAAGTCCTCACATCAGTTCTAGTCTATCGACTTAGTCAATATCCATCTCGGGCCTAGGGAGAAATTCCCTAGGCCAGAGCTCCGCTTATCCGCTCATCCGATCCTCCGAAGTTTCCGGACGTTCGTCCGAAACTTTCCCGCGGTCCTCCGGACCTATTCTGCTTCGGACTTTGTCCTTGCAGCCTTTCCTCTGTTTGCTTCTACTTAGGACTTGTCCTAAGTAGCCATTACACGTATCCGTATCAGGACGAAACCTCATCGTAATTTCCGGAAGTTCCTCCAGAACTTTCCCGCACTCGTCCGGAAGTTACTTGCACTCATCCGGAAAGTCCTTCCAAACTTTCCCGCGCTTCGGATGTCCTTCGGACGTCCTTGGACTTTCTTCGGACATCATTCTGAAATTAAGGGCACATACTCGGGTAAGGGGCGCAGCGCACGAGCTGAAGCCAAGCCCCTCAGAATCAGTCCTACCCTTTGTGCACGGTCTTAACAGTAGCACCGCCTATCAGTAACTTCACACAACCTGCTGATCCGCCAGTGGCCTCACAGGCTGTTTGTTTCATTCTGGCCATGGACACGTCGAATGTGGTTAAGAGGCGTCTGGAAAAAGCCGAATGGTAATGGTGAAGCTGGATTTGAAAGAGAAGACAAAAGATGGCAGTGATTGTGGTAGTAGATTTAGGATGTTGACATGTTCTGAACAATGGACCAAATAATAATAAATATTCTGAATTTGGATTGTGTGGAATGCTAAATCTGAATTTTGTTGTAGAACAAACAGTTATAAAGTGATATGTTTATCACACTCAAGTTCAATTTTCCATGGTTCAACTTTCTGTCCTCCTTCCTTCACCACAATGTCTATCATCCATCATGTCATTATTCTTGCCATCACTATCTATTGATATGACTTGAAGGCTATCTTTGGATCCTTGCAGGGGCTGCAGCTCTGCAAGGACCCAAAGGTTCTCCCTCAAAGTCGCCTCTGAGTACAGTAAGTGGCTTTCCTTTGTGCTTTCACTTACTAACCTTGCCTTTTTCAGTACCTCAACATATGTAGCGCAGGTAAGTCAATCCTTTTATGGTCCCCATATACTAACCTAGCTGTTTTTAGATCTGAGTTGTCCTTAATGGCATCTCTTTTGCTGTTATGCCAACATCCCTTTGATTGTGTCATCTTTTTGTTGGCAAGTCCTTGATATTCATCCAATGGTACTGACACTTTGTTCCCAGATTTGTATCTCTTATTGTTAGGTTTTCTCTTATTCTGACCGGTGTCTCTCTTCTGATACCATCTATGATGGTGAGTGGTTGATCTTTGTCTCATAATACTGATAATGTTTTTCCAGACATAATTCTATTGGTTCTGGGGGATCTATTTCACGCAGTGCATGCTACTTAGTGTAGCTCCTGTGCTTTGAGCTGTGTGACGCATTGCTCCCTTTTGTGTAGATTGTGCTTTTGGTGCCCAGTGTAAGTGAGTCCTTCTCCTTCCTGCAGTTTTCTTACTGATTCTCCCTGCAGATTAGCGATTCTATTACATTTTAAAGTTAAGTGTTCTACTTTATGTGACATTCACTATCTAAAATATTTCAAATGCAGGATTTTTGTAGTTTACCTTTAGTATTATTTTTATTATCTACTTTTCTATTGGAACCAAGACTTGGGTGAGGAGGGCCCCCTCACTCAAGTATTGCATCTCCCCTTTGATCTCTTATAAATTTTGTAGTAGTTGACATAAATTGTCTTATTACTTTGTTGTATGGTGCAAATGGACATGCTTTGACTAATTTTTTGCTGGCTGGAAAAGTCACATGACCGTGTGAATTGAACTTCTCAATGAACACTGAATCCATGAAATTGCATCAATGACTCACTTCTAAGATAGATGCAATTATGAACTCAGATCCCTCTGCACCACCAGTCTTCAAAGATGGTGTACTTTAGTCTCATCTCTTACAGAAGACTAGGTATGTACTTTCCATTATTTCAACACTCTTACTTAGTAGTTCAGGCTGAGGTTCCACTTGCGCCTGAAATCCTGCAGGTCAAGTGAGCCAAAGACTGATTATGACCAACTAACATCCTCAATTTCAGACTATGAAATTGAACGGGCAGCCCTCACTATTGTCCATGCTATCTTAAACCCTTGTATGTATAATCACTCAAGTAAAATCAAAAATAGACTAAGTGTGTGAAAACAGACTATGTTCTGTGGGATGTTGATCAGTATGCTGATATGGTCAAATGTTTCCCAGTTCAGACAAATGGAGCAACAGAGCAACATGCTAAGCTTCAAAAATATTTCGCCAGAACTGCGATAGGAACAATTGCAGAGCCAGCTACAATTGTGGACTGTCATGGAAAAAATTTGGTCTGGTTCCTCCCTGACATTTTGTCTCCTTGCCATATTGTAAGGTTCTAGCCCCAAGATATAGGTCATGGGAGCTAATTAATTAATTTATCAGAATTTCATTAATAATGCTACCTTAGGCCTTCGAGATATTCTCCTTGGAACAATTCCCAGCGGATCAGATACTGACTGAAAACCATCCTGGCGTTCACATAGCTTCCTTGTACCAGAGGGAGGAGGGATATTTGGGGCAGAATGAGTCACTATGTCTCCTGCTTATTTCATGCAACAACGTGAGATAAAACTTAATTTACATTTGAGGGTTTATTGAGAATCTGATGGTAATTAATGAATCAGAGGCTTATAGATCCATTGGTGGCATCAGTGTCATACTCCTCTGACTCAGTCCAAAATTGGCTAGCTGTCATGTTAACCTCGAAATATTTCTGGAATGCCATAACCACAACCATAGCACCCAAGCTATTTCAGGTAGGCTGTGACTCAATCTCAAAGGTGTTAAGTCAAACTTGGTAGTCTCAAAAGTCAGTTTCAGTTTCTCAGTAGCCGTCCATTTTTTCTATATTGGAAGTCATTTCAAACTGGGTGACTTTGAGTCATTAGGACCCTAGTGAGGCTCCATCCTACTATGACATGCTGGTTAGTTTGGGTATTGAACATGATGCCATATTATCTATCGAAGACCTGGAAGCCAAATTGGTTTATTCCCCTAGAACAATGTCATATATTGCTAGGAGGGTGAGAGTTTATTATTTCTTCACTTACAATGGTAGCTTATCTTGATATGAAGGTTCTGCAGCACTCAGTCTGTCACTGGAACAAAGGTGAACATTATTCATTGCACATTTCATGAAGAATAAGGTACAAGATAGGGTAGGGGTTCCCGGGCCTGCATTTCCGCTTCAGACAGAATTTTTGCACTTATTGTGAACCAATCAGAGGGTCAAGCAAGCAAAAAAAAGATTGAGGCACAAAGTTGTGAGAGAGAATAATTTGAAAGGAATAGGCCAGCGGATCAAGGGGGGAAATAAAAGATTAAGGTCAAATTAGTCACAATTTTAGTGGTCCCTTTGGCCAGTTAGGCTAGTGATATATTGATTATCTACTTAGTGAACTTTGACAATTTTTCACAATTTTTCTGCCGCTCATGTCATCTCAGAAGTCTAGGTCTTTCTCCTACAAAGAAAGAGGTCGACTATCCCAAAGAAAGGACCTGGATGTTGTATATGTCACTCACAAAAAAAAGAAGGAAAAAAGAGGAAGCCCATCTGGCTTAAGGCCTGTGCTGATAGCTCTTATGAGATTTCACAATAAGAGACATCAGCATCCTGTAGTCCATATAAAAGAACAAGATTTGATCTTCAAGAACTGGAAGGGATTCCAGAAGACTTGGACAGAGAGCTTGAGGGAGATTTTAGTTCATAAATTGTGAGACGACAAACAAAGGTAGGTTCATCCAACACGAGAGAAACAACACTACTCACTAGGTCGAAACAAAGACTCAGAATAACTTCATTGAAAATTATCTTATCTTCCACCAACTATACTTGGACATCATCCTAGAGTCCAAAAATATCATCAATGAAGGAACCTGCGAGTCTTGCCAAAGCACAGAAGGATTCTTCCATTGCTTGACTTGCAGTGGTGAACATGGATGGTGCCACACATGTGTTCTCAAAGCTCACCAATCATTACCATTTCATAAGCTACAGCAATGGAATGGAATGGAAAGTGCTTCCAGGACACATCACTCTCAGAGCTTGGGTATATCTGGTATATGGGTCATGGAGGTCAGTCATGTCTATGGTCTCAAGAAACCATGCAGGATTGGGAAGATGTCGATGAGGATAGACTAGAATGAGAATAATGCTGGAGTTAAGACATTCACTCAACCAACTTCAACAACCACTGCCTTGACCATTATACATTCCACAGGAGTATTTATCCACAATGTACAGTGGTGTCGTTGCCCAAATGTTGTAAGGTCGTGTGTTGCCTAGTCTGCTATACTTGACACGACAAGTGCGTTCGACCCTAAAGGGGAAGCAAGTGCAGCAAGGATCTAGAAGTAGGCGCTGAAGGTGCTACTGGTTGGCTGATGCGAAGCACGGGAAAGCGCAGGCGCGCGCGAGGCACGAAGGCGCGGGAAAGTACGTGCGCGTATATAGAGATATGGAATGTGAGTGCTTCTTTCTAGGGAGTGATTCCAACTAAGCTCAGTTGTGTGGTATGAACATGGGGGTTGCTAAACTACCTTCTGGTATGTACTACTGGCACTTATGTATGGCGCCTAAGTGCTGTCATGCGGAGCTGAAGTGCTAGCGAGTAAGGCATGTAAAGATATATGTAAGTAAGGGTCCATGATAAAAATAAAGGTGGAATGATATGCAAATAAGAGAAATGGAAATATATGCACTAGAGAGCTTGGTAGACAGTGGATGGATGCTTCCGGATGGCTGGTGCTATAGGGCGCTCAAGCACAGGAAAGCGCGTGCGCATATACATCATGAAGCGTGGGAAGTGTGCGCGCATGTTGCATGTTGCGCGGGAAAGCTGCGCCTCATATAGGAATAGCTGCGGATAGCATGCAGAGTGATGTTACAAGTTCGTGCCATGTACTCCCTAGTGAAAACTGCCATATCACCCAATGAGAGGCACGAGTCTCTACACCGGCTGGTCAATCATATCTCAATATTTATGCAGTATCATTGACATTTTTTTAAACAGCTGGCTAGTTATGCAGAGATATGTAGTGGATGGCAACTTCACTGCTCAACACATGAAATATGAAACAACCACACCTTGATGTCACTCTATCGGATGGCCTAGGGTATATGGTAACAGATGCTGATTACCAGGCTCATTTATCATCAGCCAAGGAGACCAAGGAGTTATGTTCAAGTTGGGGTTTAAATTTGTCTGCACCTTTTGACTAGATAAATATACCAGCGGTCCTCTTGCAGCAATCATTGTGCTGTTAATGCAGCTAACACAAATTGAAGTAATCTTCGAGCAACTGGAGTGGCTGCAACTGCTTGTGCATGTCATGGATGCTTTGTTCCTTACACTGTGGTGGATTTTCAGAAGGGTGAATGGTAAATTCTATCTTTTGTTTAACAAGTATATTCCTAAGTTCATGCACATTGCTAGTCATATGAATGTTGACTACTCAATCTGCAATGCTATAAATTATTATTCCAACAATATCAAAACCTCCTTGATCATCTATGATATATGGTGTCAGTAGTGTATAAATTTCGCACACCATATCAACAACTCCCTAGGATTATCACTCCCTGAAAAAAGGCAGGTTCTGACAGGTGTTGGTAAATTTCATCTCAGCACACACAAACTTCTCTGCTTTGCAAGATTTAGTCTTAACTTCATTGAAGGAGCAGGACAAGTGGATGGAGAAATTATGGAGACTCTTTGGGCACCTTTCAACAAAATATCACCTACTGCGTGGTCAATGAGTCAATATCATCGACAAGAAATATTAGATGATCACATGAGGGACTTAAACTGGAAAAAAATGATTGGAATTAGTGAGCAACCCTTTTGATATCATGGATACATAATTAAATATTTCTGTCAGTTAAGACTCTCTTAAAAAGCATAAACATGCTGTCAAGGGTATTAGTAATACCAAGCTCTCTTTTGATAAGCTTACACATTCTTTGGACCCTGAAAAAATTGCTATATGGGAAAAGAATGAGAAGATGGCAATGGAAGTTCAGGGAGAACATCTTAACATTTATCAATTAAAGATTGACAAAGGTAAATCCCCTTGTTTTTTTATCAAAACATATGACTAATCCAAATCTGTGTAATTCTTAAGCCCCTACAATAGCTGAGATTCAATTAACATTAACAGAATCAGAGACTTCGGATATAGAAAGGCCTGGATCTGTTCCTTGGATCCTTCAAGGTATTAATCTAGAAGACTCCCAGTACATTGTTTTTATATTTGGTAAACCAAATTTAAATGATCACAACTCATATCAGAGATGGATTACAGTCAGATGTTCATTGGCTCCCATATGATGCCACTGCTACTCAGAAGGCTGCTCTTCAAGAGAAATGGCTGAAACTAGCTGCTTGAATTACCAAATTTCATGAGATCACAGATCAAATGATAGAGGGAATAGAATTGGATTGGGGTACAGTCTATGTTGATGACTCTCGATTTTGCATGGCAGAAGCTGATGAACAAGCTTGGGAGGTTTCAGATGAAGACAATTCAGAATTGATTGATGAAGAAATTCCAGCAGAAGATATGGTCATCTGGATGCCTTCATCAGTGACTCATGACCATGCTAATATACTTGGTCTAGCCAAACTGCAAGAAGAAGAATTAGCCTTGAGAAAAGGTCAAGCTAACAATTGCTTGAAAAAGATTCAATTGGCTCTTGGCCAGAAGGCTGTCATCTATCATCAATACTTTCGAAGTGCTGATTCTGTTTGGACTGGTACAAGGTCAAAGCAGGATACTCAAAGGTGCAGCCTCAAAATCGAGAAGTTAGTCAGAAGCTATCAAAGGGCAAGATCTGCTATGGAAATGCTTGGCATGGATCAATAAGATCTGGAAAATATTTATCAAGAAATATTGCCAGAACAACTTACTGTCAATATGGATGTTACTGAAGAGAATAGATTTAGACAAGAGTCTGACAAGCTGGCATGGTTTTGAAGGATTGATGGTGCTCATAAGAGTCAACAACATGCTTGGATGGATGAATGTACAGTGACTCAAAAAGGTAATGCACAAAACATGAATTACTACCTTTCGTCCTCGTACTTCAGCAACATTACATTAATCACTGTTCTAAGTATTTCAATATAATGATTCATGTCTTGGCTATTGGCGAGATGTCATTTTTTAAGATAATATGAATATTTGAATTGACTACACGGACTTTTGTAGGGACAATGCTGTGCATTTTATATTTTGACACGGCATGCATTACGAAAGAGTGCCCCCACTGCAGTTTTCTTGACCACAAACACCTCCGCAACACTCATATATCTATTGAAAGACCTCCTGCATACTATACATCCATGCCAGGATATTCCACTCCTACAACAAAGGCTCGAATTTGTCGTGACAAAGCAGCAGGTCTACATGAGGCAGAAATTGCCGAAAAGTTTGGCCTACATCGCACTACTGTGCTCCATATTGTCAAGCAGTATGCTCAAACTGAAGACTACTATGATATCAAGGCAAAACCAGGCCGACCTTGCAAGTTCACACCCCATGACGTTCGTGTGGCAGTCCGTGCATTGGCACGCACTGAGGCACATGATGTTGCTGATTTACAAAAGGAATATTTCCCCGAGATCAATCCCCAAACAATCCGGACAAGACTCAAAACATGTGGCTTAAATGCTTACATTCGCCGTACGAAACCCCTTTTGACAGAAGCTCACAAGACGAGGCGGTTAGAGTGGGCCAAAGCCCATGCTGATTGGTCAGCAGATAACTGGAAGGCTGTTATCTTCTCGGACGAGTCTAAATTTAATCTTTTTGGATCGGATGGTCGTTCATGGTGTTGGAGGAGGCCAGAGGATGAATTTGATCAACGGTTTACAAAAAAGGTGGTGAAACACGGTGGTGGACGAGTCATGGTTTGGGGGTGCATCACTGCTGAAGGTTTAGGCCGAATTTCCCGCATTGATGGCAACATGGATGCTGCCTTATATGTCGAGATTCTTACGGACAAATTCCTTGGGACCCTTAGTGACCTCGAAATCAACAAAACGAACATTTATTTTCAGCAAGACAACGATCCGAAGCACACTTCGAAACTGGCACAGGAATGGTTCCGGAAAAAGAAGGTTGATACACTGGACTGGCCCCCAAATAGTCCGGATATGAGCATTATTGAGCACGTTTGGGACTATTTGGATCGTCGTGTCCGCACTCGCACGCCGCTGCCACGGAACTGCACTGAGTTATGGGAGGCTTTGGTGGAGGAATGGGGTCGTGTTGAGGAGAAGTACATCACAAAGTTATATGAGAGTATGCCAGAGCGTATTAAGGCTCTTCTTGATGCTAAAGGGGGACATACTAAGTATTAGAAAGTTTTGTGGCATTAACTTTCGATTTGCGCTCACTACATTCATTCTTTTCCTAGACCTACTACACCCAAAAAAGAATTGCACGGTACTCTTCATTTTAATCACTCATTTACATTTTATATTTTGCAGTACATACAATTTTCTTCATACAACTAGTAACTACATACCTAGGGCTCTCTGTAGAGCATACTTTCTCAACGCTATCTCTGCAGGAGGACGAGAGCGGTGAAGATTACATAATTTGCATGTGCTGTGCATTACCTTTTTGAGTCACTGTAAGTACTACTGTCTATTCAAAAAATGAAACCAATAGTATGGTGCCAGTCTATAGGGTTAACTAGCTAAAAGCAAAGGCAAGGTGGAGGAGGTGGGAAGAAGAGCTGACATTAACAAGACATAAAATGCGGTGGACCATAAGTTGGTTTCATTGTCAAAAGGACCAATGAATTCAACGGTCCATGGAGGCTATGAAGTCTGGTCATCAAGCCTATGGCCACATACAGGTGCTGTTGTGGCAAATGTTTGCAGAGGATGCAGAGGACAAGTTCAAGGATCATATGTTGTAGTATAATCAATTTTACATTCTGCTAGCTTATGCTAGCCAGGGAAGTAATGCTGGCCAATATTGCTCTATAGGATGTAGGCTCCACTCAGCCAGTCAGAATCTAAAGCTTGATAGGCCAGCCGACATTGCTCTATAGAATGTAGACTTCACCTGGCTGGTCAGAGTCCAAAGCTTAGCAGGCTGATCCATATTTTGCATTATCACACTACTCACCAATGGCCAGCTAGTCATGATCCTACATCTGGTAGGTGTTAGCAGGTCAGTATGCAATTCAGAAAATCATGTCTGGCCAGCCACAAATCTACATATATAATATGTAGGCATATAAGGCTAGCTACTACTACTTTAATTATAATAATCCTAATGTTTATATATATGCACAGGCCAGCCATGTACTTGAATGGTATAGATACTAGATGGCCGATGTAGGTGAGGAATTGGTAGTGGGGTTATATAGTGATATGAGAGAAACTCAAGTAGTCCTTGATGAGCGAGATATGTGTCGACCCAAGGGGATTGCTACTGAGAAGGTTCCTCTAAGTGTATATGTGGAGGGAACCACTGGACCGGGCACTTGGTCAAGCCTGATAAGGCGCGCGACGAGGAGCGACAGTGGGCAACAATGAGCGACGACGCGCGACTTATAACGGAAGCGCGCGCTGAGCGGAAGCGGTGCACGCATGCGGGTGGTGGAGCATGGCGACTTTTTAATGAGTCAGAAAACTAATAGGCAGAGTTTCTAGTAATGTGCGGCGGCGGCGCTCGTATTTGTTACTTAGATACTTAAGAGATATGAGGGAGAACTTAGACTTAGAGTCCAACGATGTGCGGGCAGAAAGATGCTCATAATACAGTTTAGGCGCGAGTATATATACTAAGTAATGTTAAGCGCTGTCAAGCACTAAAGCGAACCGAGAAGTGAAGCGGATACGAGATAATATGTAATGTAAGGGTCCATGACGGAAAACATACGAAATATGGCCATAAGCGCCGGAGTTATGTCAGAATAAATGGAAATAAGATGGGAATACGCACCAATGAACCGAATGGACATGGAATGGATGGACAGAGGACAAGCGACAGAACCAAGGGTGCGCGTGAGTGGCCAACAAAGCGCTCAAGTGCACAAGGTGAGATATGAGTCGTGCTGTATTAGGAAGTGATTTGGACGATGGAAATTTAGATACCTGCAAGCCCACAGAGATATCAGTCTCTACATCTCATAGGAACTTAGCTTCTGACTGTCCCCAGTCAGCGTATATAGGGGTGTATGGACTTATCGAGATTTCGACGGAGGAAGTCATGTGATCGTGGGTGAAACACACCAAATTGGATGTGGAGCGGTCCACTGTGGATATGTGAGCTGTGGGGAGCGGCGCCATTGTGCTGACATAATGTGGTTCATCTCGGCTTTAAAAGCCGGCCTCATGTCGCGCTTCTCTTCTTCAATTCAATATACCATCGCCACTCGTGATAATCTTCTTGCATCTATACCACAATGTCTTCTGTCATCTTTAACCCTACCATGTGTTACGACACTAGGTCGTGTTCGTACTTGGATGGGCTAAACAGCAAAGGCCGAGAAGACGGCTTTCAGGATGCTGAGTTCTGTCGGCTTCCACAGAAGAGCAGAAGTTGCGTACGCCTTGTGGGGCGATGATAGCGGTTACAGATGGAAGGTTCGATGTCGAGGACAAGCTCCCAAAGGTACGGTCGATGTCAAGCAAGGTAGCTTTATGCAGGACAAGGAAGTTCAAGAGAAAACCAAGTAAGATTAAAGTAAGGAACATCTACTTTAATCGTCGACCTTATATAAGGCTACTCTATCGTGTCTAAGCTCAGCTTGAAGCTGGGTTCTAATCTGCTTATCTATCGAGTCAGAGATAGCGTCCATGAGGCAGGCTTCTATCAGTACACGAGGCAACACGAGGCTTGCCTTCTATCTAGATAACATGAATAGGTCTTCTAGACCTATGTCGTCATAGCGGTCCAGACCGCTTATCTAATCCGGCATCTTCCGGAGTTCTCTTCTATATCGGTCCGGTGTTCTATCCTGTGTTCTATCCCAAGGGCAGAAGAGGCCCGGGTATCGTCTGTAGCCGTGCAGGTGGCAGAGGGCAGGGTGGCAAGGGGACTCATGTATCGTTGTTGTAACACCATGCTTACTGCGTCTCCCTCTCCCTCTCCCAAACCTGAGGAGCACCTGCAAGACGGTGGCGACGTGTCTGTTGATGGCGCCACTCTCGACGACACGGCTCCGAAGGAGCCACAGGAATCTGACGCGGACCACGTTGAGCGAGCATGGGGTACAGTTTTGAATACGATGCATGTGTGCGTCAAGACGTCGCCTCCCCCCAAGCCTGAGCTCTTGGAGGAGCAAGAGTCGTGGCTCTGTGACTGGAATGTCGCAATGGTAAGTCGACTTGCTTTTCTGTCGCGCTTACTGTTTACTAATCGTTTATTGCAGGCAGATATGACCGCCATATATGAGCGGGCGCGTGCCATCGCGCTGCATGTGTCCTTAAATGATTTGGATGCGGTAACATTGGCCAAAGGTAAGACTACCGCAAGGATGCTTACTAAGGCTGTGCGATCCTGGAAGGAAAAGGCAGAGAAGACTGCCGTGACTGCGTGTCCTGCGCGCGCTGAGAAGGGGAAGGCGAAGGAAGTCGCTGTGACTGTAGAGGCGAAGGAAAAAGTGACGGAGAAGGCGGAGGCGGCTGTAGTGACTGATATGGGGCGACCAGTAAGTCCTTACTTTTTCCCCTTGCCTGTTTTTGTGCTAACACGTCTCCTAGCGTCTTGGTGGTCGCATGACCATTGACTCGGCTTTAAAGCTGGCTGAAGAGTGCGTGCATTGTGCCACGTCCAGCGCCAAATGTGTCGTTATGGATTCTAATGCAAGGTGCAACCCTTGCATGAAGACCAGGAAAGGTTGCTCATTTGGTAGGTACTCCTTTCTTTTCTTTTGCGGTTCGGATTTCTAACCTATGTTTGATTAGTCACCTCAAAGACCAAGGAACGCGCGCTGGCTGCGCCTAAGCTCAAGATTCCGCCTGTTGCGTGACCAACTGTGCTGGTCACGACTATTGATACTGCGCCAGATGTGGGTGAGTACGAAGTAGAGGTCGTGGATGAAGTTACTGCTGATGAAGACGTCGTTGGCGGCTCCAGGATGGTCTTCGTTAAGCGACCGAAGCGGCGAGCCCCTTCAGTGACAAATTCCGTATTATACGGGCCAGCGGATTATGGGCCCATGTTGTGTATATTCTCGATGATGACGGATGGGCCGGGACACATATTATTTCCGATGGAGATGGGTGGGCCCATGTATGCCAATGATATATATATCCTTGATGTTGACGGATGGGCCGGGGGAATATGATCATTCATGGAGATGGGTGGGCCCATCAGGGTAATATGTAGAGTAGGATATTATAGACAGCTGGGCTGAAGAGAGATGTAAGGCAAATATTGTTATATAGACGGGTGGGCCGACGGGGGTGTATTACATATATGGGTGGGCCGAGGTAGGGGAATATTACATAGATGGGTGGGCTGACGTGGGGTGTATTACATATACAGGTGGGCCGACATAAAAAGTATTACATATACGGGTGGGCCGACGAAAGGGATATCAAATAGACGGGTGGGCCGAGGGTGTGATAAAATATTTATTACATAGACAGGTGGGCCAAGGTGGGGTATAATTATATAGACGGGTGGGCCGACGTAGTATGTATTATATAGACGGGTGGGCCGACGTAGTATGTATTATATAGACGGGTGGGCCAACATAGGATGTATTACATAGACGGGTGGGCCGAGGGTGTGATAAAATATTTATTACATAGACAGGTGGGCCGAGGTGGGGTATAATTATATAGACGGGTGGGCCGACGTAGTATGTATTATATAGACGGGTGGGCCAACATAGGATGTATTACATAGACGGGTGGGCCGACGTGGGGGATAATACATAGATGGGTGGGCTGACGTGGGGGAATTGTACATAGATGGGTACATATATGGGTGAGCCTGGATACGTATAAATGTCAACTTTTCAGTGCAAAACCCCAAACCGAGATTTACCAACCCCCGAAACCCGAAATTGTGGACTGCCGGGTGTCGGGTTTCAGGGTTCGGGGGTCCCGGAACTCAGAACTCGGAACTCGGTATGTGAGACAAAAATATATTTCATACACGGGTAAGTCAATGTGTCCGTCAATCAACTCGATTGTAAAGTATATTTTATTGATCTCCCCAAATTTCCCAAGTTCCGAGTTCCGAGTTCCGGGACCCCCGAACCCCGAAACCCGAAACCCGGCAGTCCACAATTTCGAGGTTCGGGAGTTGGGTCCCGGAACTAGGAACTCGGTATGTGAGACAAGCAAAATATATTTCAAACACGGGTAAGTCAATGTGTCCGTCAATCACCCGAACCCCGAAATTGTGGACTGCCGGGTTTTGGGTTTTGGGGTTCGGGGGTCCCGGAACTCGGAACTCGGAACTTGGGAAATTTGGGGAGATCAATAAAATATACTTTACAATCGAGTTGATTGACGGACACATTGACTTACCCGTGTTTGAAATATATTTTGCTTGTCTCACATACCGAGTTCCTAGTTCCGGGACCCAACTCCCGAACCCCGAAATTGTGGACTGCCGGGTTTCGGGTTTCGGGGTTCAGGGGTCCCGGAACTCGGAACTCGGTATGAGACAACAAAAATATATTTCGGGGGTTGGAGGTTAGTAAAATGTTTATAGATATACGGAGGTTGATAGAAACATGTTTGAAAAATGTCGTTCATCTCAAATGTCAAATCCTGAGTTCCGGGCTTTGGGACTCGGCACCCGGCACCCGGCACTCGGTGTTCGGCACTGAAAATTTGACATTCGGGTGTTAGGGTGTAGGGTGATATCTACCTCAATCTACAGTTTCGAGTTCTGGATATCGGGACTGATTATTGAATCATTCAATTGTGGCATAGGTAACATGCATTGAAAAAGATTTATGTACATCTATCACTGAGCAATTATGTAGCCATTGCAACCTCCTCACCAGGAAGATCAACCTTCCCCTCAACATCCATATCCTCATCAGAGGAATCATATTCTGGCAGGAGGTTACCTTGTTCATTAGGGACCACAATATCGCCGGAGGATTCTGGCAAGAGGTTGCCTGGTTCATCCGGGAGCACAATTTCGCCGGAGGATTGTGGACCCTCAGGCTGAACTTGGGTGGGCTCAACATTGAGACCTACCATAGCAGATCCATCCTCAACCATCAAGGGTGTGGGTTCCATGACTGACATGTCCAAATCAATGAGGTTGGAAAGTGTGGAGGGGAGGGGTGAAATGGACGGGGGGGGACCAGATTGATCAAGCAAGATTGTTGCATCGGCCGGTGTGTCCGGAAGTGAAAATGAAGGGTGCGGGTCGACCATCGTGCGCCGGAGGCTCTCATGGAGGCGTTGGAGGGTATCAATCTTAGCATCCTGCTCCTGCACCCGAGCCTCAAGAATAGCGATGCGAGCTGCACCATCCCGAATAGCGATTGCCATGGAATGGAGATCCGGCATGGGAACATCTAGTGCTGCACGAGGCACTGCGGAACTCGAAGACCGAACAGCTAAGTGAAAAATAAGGTCAGCCGGTCATCAAAAGTGTGGGTGACTTACGAGTTGGCGCAGGTGCAGGTGCAGGTGCAGGTGCAGGTGCAGGTGCAGGTGCAGGTGCAGGTGCAGGTGCAGGTGCAGGTGAGGGTGCAGGTGTCTTCTTGGTAGTGATGGTCTTGCTGCGACCACGTGACTGCACCTGGGGTGTACTTGCAGCAGGGATGGCCGGAGTTCGGGACGGGCCACGAGATTGACTACGAGTCCGGGCCCTTGACCTGGAGGGAGACGGAGCAGTGGATGGAGCAGGGGCAGGTGTCTTGGAACACGTCCGTCCCGTGGTAGACTTCCCTCGGGTCCGTTTGGGCGGGGATCCCAGAGATGCCAGGTTGCATTTGATCTTCTTGGTGGAGCAGCGGATGCAAGACAGGCAGGGGAGGCTGGACCTCTTGTCCAAACGAGTCGCACAGGGCCAATTCTCCTTGACGCAATAATGGCAGGGGTTGTTCTGTGGTATCCGTTAGTAGATGTACTAGGGGAATTAATTGAGCACTCACTGGGCCGGGAATGGTGATATCAAATGTGGTAGTGGCCGGAGGGTCACCGTCCGAAGCGCTGGAAGTATCACCAGTGGACTCCTCAACTTCCGGACGACTGCCGGAGGTTGCCTGATAAATTGTAAGTACACATGTGAGTTCCGGGCGAGCTTGTAAGACTTACCCGAGCCTCCGGACGACTGATGGGAGATTCCTAATGCGATGGGCATGAGTAAGAATGATACATGCGAGTTCCGGACCTGTCCGGAAGACTCACCATGACCTCCGGACGCTTGCCGGCAGTCAGCTGTGGACACATGAGCATATATATGAGTTCCGGACGACTAAATCAGACTTACCGAAGCAGGCCCAAATGATTGCTTCTTGGGGGAACCAGGTGAACGAGGCGACTGGGGTTTCCTTACAACAATGGTGGAGAGCTGGGAAAGGACGACCTCTGGCACTCCACGCGAAATCGGCTACAACAAATTGAGAGCATGTCACAAATGAGCCAGAACACATACCTGAACAATTAGGTCTTCATCATCTTCCGACTCCACAAACGGCTTTGACTTGGGGAGTCCAGTTGACTTGACACGCTTGTGACCCTTCATCGCCGACTTCGGAGGTTGGGAGGAGTGTCCAGAAATCATGGGGGACTTCCTCTTGTTGCTCCCTCCGACTTCCGGCTCCAAGTCAACAGAAATGGCCTTACCTTTCCCTTTGTCCCGGAACTCGGAGGTCGTCTTGCCGGAAGGTCCGGCGACATTGCCGGCGACGACGGGAGGGGAGTGAATGACAGTGGCGGGGGAAGGGACAGGTGCGGGGGAAGGGACAGGTGGAGACGGAAGATTGACAGTCAGTGGGCCAGTGGAAGGATTAGAAACAACAGGGAGATCACAGGAATTGTCACCCAACGCCTCCCAGGCACGGACCTGCTTGCGCCAGGCGTGTCTAGCCACCCGGGGATCATCATGGCCAATGCTGTGCCAGTTGGGCAACACCTGGGGAGTCATGGAACGCACCCTCATCAGCTCCTTAGAACAGGAAGCCACAATGCCAGGGATGTAATCCCCTTTCTCATGCACCCGGATGATGTCAGCCTACCCGGATATTAGAAACATAAATGGTAAACTAATTTAATAAGTGCAACTTACCAACCGATTGGTGACCTGCCTTGCCAGAGCAATGTGGACGTGCACTGAGCCGGCCGGGACGTGCCGGGCGCCGGCAATGACGCCCACAAGTTGAGCAGTGGATGCCTTGAGGTCGGCCAATGAAGATTGAACTGGAGTAGACATTTGGATTGAGTTGACAGATGTGAGAATGTTGAAAGCAGGGTGAAATCTGTTATCACTAGAATGAAGTTTCAAAGAAACAATACAATTGAAGGACAATGTTGAAAATCGTTGATTGTTTGTCTTTGTTTGGTCATGGTTCAACTTTCGGCAATCGCCGGCCATGTGTTGAACTTCGACGTTATCTGTTATCAATCAGTTCATCAGTTCATCAGCTCATCAGATATCATGAGCTCTCAACCTGGGGTCAGATTTCATGACCCTCCGGTCACTGAATACACCTCAATGGATGTGGATGAGACCTCCCAGTCCCGGATGTCCCTTGGTATGTTTTGCTTTTGCTGATTTCAGTGAATTGATCTTACATGGTTTAGATCCATTAGATGATATATACCTTGGGCCGGATGATGAGTTAGACTCTGATTCTGGGTCATCCGGTGGTCTGGATTCGTTAAATGCGATTCCCGGTATGTTTCTCAATTCAAATGTACATATTCTACATGTGCAAATCCATCACATACTTCCAGATCCATCATATCCGGCCCTGGCAGATGGACTGGCCCTGTACGATGACCCGGACTTATATCTTGGTCCGGAGGATACCTTTATTTCGTCTGATGATGCTCCGGCTGTACCCGATTTTCCTATGGCTGGTGAGGTTATTCTTTTCATCTCATGTTCATTTTTCATGGTATTTCCCCAGTGAATGAATCGACTCCCGAACCTCATCCGGCCACTCCGGCTGTACCAGAGGCACCCATACCTTGTACGTGTATTCATATCATGTCATGTGTTCTATTCATGTTATCTCCCAAGCGAATTCAGAAACTCCCGAACGTCAATTGCCCGAGCCGGAACTCAACAATGACGAACTGCGTGCCATGGTTCAGGAGTTCATGCCAATCGGATCTTATGATCAAGCTGAAAGTATGTATACAACAGTTGATTATTTATCTCTGCTAATGTTCTGCAAGTTCAAACAATTGTAGATCGCCTGGGTGATTACGAACAGAGTCATGGAAATCTTCCTGCCCCTACAGTAGCACAACTTCTTGAGGCTGACAGACCATTCAGGATGGCACGGGCGGAAACATGCGACAAACTGCGGAAAGCAGATGCTGACCTCCGGAGGATGCAACGGGTAAGGGAGTCAACCTCCGAAATGCTGAAGGTATTAGATACCCTCATTGAGTTCTTTGAGGACTCAAGTAACATGTAAATATCAATCAATGTCTGATAGTAGACATATTGCAGTATACTTTACCTACTCAGTACTTAGTCCTTCCTCGCTGCCCGGTGTTCTGTGCTCGGTACTCCGTACTCGGTACTCGGTGCTCGGTGCCCGGTGATCGGGGTTCGGGGTTCGGTACTCGGGGTTCGGTGCAGTATACTTTGCCTGCTCAGTACTTAGTACTTGGTACTTGTATACTTTACCTACTCAGTACTTAGTCCTTGGTACTTGTATACTCCACCTACTCAGTCCTCGCTGCCCGGTGTTCTGTGCTCGGTACTCGGTACTCGGTACTCGGTGCTCGGTGCCCGGTGATTGGGGTTCGGGGTTCGGTACTCGGGGTTCGGAACTCGGGGTTCGGTACTCGGGCCTTGGTACTGGAGATTTGGGATTTAAGATTAGGTCGTTAGTACTTTGACATATACACAATAGCACATATGACATTACACATGACGGCAGGAAGATATATCTACATTAAGTGCGTCCCCGTGCTCTGGTTACTCTAGGTGTACTGTCTACTGGCATTTGCAACTTACTCCGGGTCGTCCTCGTGGATGGTTCAACTGTGACTTTCTTGCCCCGCCCCCTTTTCTGTGCTGGCGGCGTGATACTCTCTTCCATTTCAACATCCTCTCTAACTTCTCTGGTCGCGTCTTCAGTTAACCCAGCAAGGAGGTCGCCCATTCTTGATGTCAGTAATGCACCTTTTTTGGCTGGCTTGGCCCGGCGAGGCTTTGGAATTGCACGTGGGACTGCCGTCCCTTTTGGTGTAGGACCTCCCGTCCTGGGTTTCATCAGCGGATGTCTCCCGTCAGCCAGGTCATCATCCACATCATCCTCCGTATGATTAGTGGCACTCTCCTTATCACTCTCGGCTTCTGTCGACGAATCCCGAGGCCCTCGGATGGTAACCCTCTGCTGCTTTCTCACTATACTAGTCTGAGGAGAGGGCGACTTGCCAGATATGACAGATGGTACCATGTCCCCATCTTTGTTCTTCCATGCTTTGAACAGAAATGTGGGACCTTCTCCTGTTTCCTGCCGAGCATGCCAGAAATGGAGCAAGGCAGTCGTGTCCCAATTTTGCAGCTTTGAAGGCTCCTTCAAGTCAACATCTGCCGGAAGATACGTCCGGGCCACGAAGTCATCCTGACTTTGTACAATGGCACTCCATGGTACAACCGCCTTGTCCTTCCCGGAACATATCCCTGTGTCCATGCATTGAACAATTTGTCAGATGATGCAACGAGAAACTCACGATAGTGCGATGTAAGAAAGGCCCTCACTATGGCCTTCTTCTCCTCAAGTTTCGTGTCAGTGATGTCGGGAAGGAGTGGCATACCCTCCCCGTCCATTTCGAGTTCGAAAGCTGGTTTTCGAATTCTTTTTCGACCTCCCTTGACCTGACGTCCTCCATCCCGTGCCCCGGCACCTATCATCGTGATGCTCAACATGTTCAATCTGGTATACATGGTTCAAACACTCACCGAACTGTTCCTGCACGTACTCCTGCCACACTGGCTCAATGTCCTCCCAGTCCTTCGTCTTCATGAAGCTGTCCCCGTCTCCTAAGGCCTCGTTATCATCATGCCTGCATGAATATTTTCAGATGAAAGATCCATGTCAATGGGTAAATGTACTCACATCCCGAACAGCACCTCTCCCTTTTCATTCTTCCAAGCCGACATCACAAAAACTCTCATCCCACATTGCCTCCACATCTCGTTCGAAAAGTGCTCCATATATGCCGGACCCTTCTTACGGGCGACTTGTGCTTGTATCTCCGGAGGCGGACAGTTGTTGGACCACTCTTCCGCTGTTTCTTTTGCCTTCTCCAACTCGTCGTCGTCCAATTCAGCCATGACTCTCTTCACCGCCGCCTGATAATGTTTGAACATACCAGGATCTCCGGGCTTTACCCCCGACTCGTCCTCAATCCTCTTCAGCACCTCTTCGCGTTTCTGCTGGTAGACCACCATCCTGGGCGTCCATTTCCTCCCATACTTGATGGTGTCCTTCCTTTCCTTCTTTTTCTTGTTGTTGAACAACCAAGTCTTGTACACCTAAGATTTGATGAAAAAATGTGATGTTGAAAATTTAGTTTTTCAACGCAACAAAGGAGCATCACCTGCTTCCTCTTTTTCCATTGTTTTTGGTCCACCTTAGGAGCAAACAACCTGGCCGCCCTTGCTATGGCAGTGAAAATCCCCCTCTTCTCACTCCTTTTGGCGGCAGTCCACTCAGGAAGGTAGTTCTTCAACTCCAAAATCTCCTTGTCTGTGAGCTTCTGAGACTGTGGTTGACGCGCCCTGTGTCTTCCGGAAGTCATGTTGGTGGAATGACCTGTTCTTGCCATAGTGAATCAGAATGCAGAACGGGCTGAGGATTTGCAAGGTAGAAGTATTAATGAATTGTGCAAAGTTGAACTTCGAGCAAAGCCTAATAATCTGTTAATCGGCCCATATTTGACAAGAATCCATTAATGGAAATGAATTTGTAATGAGCCAACAGGACTGCACAGCATCATATTGCAATAACAATTCATTACACCTGAGCTGATGCCTTGCTTGCAACATTAGTAAACAAGATGAAGATAGGTAGATGCACCCCAGTGCAAAAATCTCACAGGGTGGAAGCAAGGGGCAGCAAAGGTAGGAAGACTTGGGTCAAGGTCCCACTTGCAAGCACGAGGCGACATGCCTACAGGTCCATGCCTAACTCTCCCCCAGAATCACCAACAATTCAGCCTGTTGAGGCACCACCTCTTTGGGAAGACTTTCCTGACAATACTTATGAGCAGGACCAAGGCTCCTTTGAGCCTTTGCAACTCCCAAAAACCATGGCAAGTTCATGTACAATGTTGGAGTGTCATTTAAACTATGGCTAAGCATTCAAAAATACAGAGTCAAAATGACTACCTCAGGCAATGGCTGCCAAGGCAGGAATCATATCTACATCACCTCCTTGATCGAGAAGCTCCACCAGAAGACAGGAGATGCATCATCTGCGAACAGGATGGGGTGTACAAATGTCAAGATTGTCTTGGCGAGCCACTCTATTGCACGGGCTGTTGCAGGAGTCAACATCGTAGCAATCCTTTCCACTGGATCAGTCAATGGAATGGGCGATTCTTTGAGCGGAGTTGTCTCGCTCATGTGGGACTCATTATACACCTTGGCCATGATGGCAAACAATGTCCGGAGGTCACTGATCGGTGGAATTTGTTTGAAGAAGATGAACCTGAAGACCTGCTCGAGCCTGAAGATCTGCCATTTGTGTCCGGACCCGAGTTCCAGCCAAAGGAAAACACCATGGTCATTGTAGACAAGTCCGGAGTTCATCGCCTGGAGATTCGATGTTGTGAATGTCCGAATGCCATGAGTCCGGACATTCAAATGTTTCGACACGGATTTTTCCCTGCATCTTTCAACAGGCCAAAGACTGTGTTCACCTTCAGAGTGCTCAATGATTTTCTACTGGACAGCCTTGAATGCGGCACCTCGGCGATGAACTATTACAGCAAGCTCCGGCGAATGACCTCCAGCATGTTTCCACACCTTGTTCCGGTAATGCCTTACCCTCTTCATCTACTGGACATCATATTGACAAAGCACATTGCAAGGACCGATACAGAGAGCTCATGAGGGTCGCTCGACAGTGGAGGCAGTTGAAGACAATGAAATGGCATGGCTTTGGCCATCGTTCTGATAACCCGAGCACAGGAGAACTCGCATTATTTTGCCCGGCGTGTCCTCAGCCAGGGATTAATGTGCTGTTGTCAGAGGATGAATCGCTTGATGAGTGAGTCCTATTCTCAACCAATGTGGCCTCCATAATAATACTAGCGATCCAAGCTGGAAATACACCCGGTCATTTGTGATGGATGGAAATTTCAAAGCCGAACATCTGCATCCCATTAAGCCATTCGATGAAGTTTGGCTATCCGATGGGCTTGGATTCATGGTAGGAAAGGACCGGTATAAAATGCATCTGGCAGAGGCTGCTGACACGGTGGAAAAATCAAGCTGCAACAACCACCGGGCAGTAAATCAAGCTAATGCTGCTCGGCACAAGCTGGAGTCCACCGGTATCGGGGGAGTTGCCTGTGCCAGACACGGTTGCTTTGTCCCTCACTCCATGGTGGATTTTCAGAAAGGTGAAAGGCAAGCCACATCCACCATTCCTCATTCACGAGTTAACCATGGGTCACTTGCAGACAAATGAACATGGACTACGCCCTTTGCGAGGCTTCCCGGCACAACATGGAAGGCATCACCAGGGCTGTCACCTTCTATGATATTAATTGTCAATACAACAAACACTTTCGGGTTCGGGTGGATCGAAGTCGATTTCTAGACATGGCACCACAACTAACCATCATTCCCGGAATTGGGTTGTGGCACATTCATGGCCATCAGGACAGCTGCTATGTCCGATATGCTTCTAACTTTATTGAAGGCATTGGTCGGATCGATGGAGAGATCATGGAGACGCTATGGGCACGGCTCAATCTGATTTCCCCTGCTGCTCGGGGAATGTCATCTCCCCACCGAAAGGAATGCCTTGATTATCAGATGAATGACTCCAATTTCTGCAAGATGATTCGCATGAAAAGGACTCTATGCCGGAAATACAAGCTGGCGAGGAATGGCATCTCGGAAAGTGGAAAGGCATTCGACAGACTCGATGAAGCAGCACCCTCACATTTGAAGACAGAATGGTTAGCCAGGGAGAGGATAGCTCAGTCAAGCAGATTGAATGATCCTGCGGCGATGGATGAATATGAGATCAATATAAAAAGGGTACGTTGAGTTCCATTGTCTCCATCGAGGTCGGAATTAATATTGCACTCAGCACCAAGCAAAAAGGAGATCGAGCTTAGATTATTAGAGGAGGGTAACGCCCGCAATGCAGCACCCTCTCGCAGATCTGTGGCGATGTGGATATCAACAGGGTTAGCAATTGAAGAGGCTCAGATTGCATTGCTCATCGAGGTCCGAAGGATTGGAAGAAGATCCACTGAGACACAGAGATTAGACATTGCCCGTCAACGCGATCGGCTCCAAGGCCAGATAGATGGATTTGCTTGGTCTGCTCTAACACATCTCGGGGAGGGATTTGATGCAGATGATGAACCTGAGGACTTGAACGTAGACATTCTAGATGATCTCGATGATGACCCGGCGGATTTCACAGAGACATCTCATACATGGACAAACTCTCCCGAGCTCACTGTAATCCCGTTGCCATCAAACCTGGGTGTTGATAGATGCAGACGATGCATGGCAGAGGATCTGATTCCCCTGGAGATGTCTCTTCGTGAAGGGCAGGCCAATGATGCCCTTCACAATCTCCGCATTTACCTTTGCAACAAGGCCATCCTGTTCCGAACAACCGTTCGGCAGGCCAAATCCCAGGCCCTGAAAACTCGAGCTTGGTCCCAGGTGACGTCGGTGCAGCAGGCAGTCTCCCTCCATGCCAGCATATATACAAAGACCAGGAAGCAAATGATGAAACTTGAGCCGGGGCAAGACCAGCTTCAGAAATACAAACCCCTGCTTCGCGAGCAACTCAAAATCAGCACTGCAGTGGGCGACCCAAATGCCCGAGGTCAACGAAATGAATCTTTGGCTTGGTTTTGGTCTGTTGAAGTCGACCTCGGGGGTCCTGATCAATTGTGGAATGAGGAATGTGAGTTCCTGCTTGCATGTCATATCCCACGGTTACCTGACTGGACCCATGCCAAGTTTACCGAGTCCATTGGCTGCGGGCAAAGGCACTACGAGATCGATGGAGGGAAGAAATGATATTGGTCAAATTGGAGATGGATTGGACATGTAAGTTCTTTTTGTGGAAAGCAACCCAATGGGGCGACCACATGCAGGAATCATTGGAGAAACGCCTTCCGGGTCACGGATGCTATGCCGGAAGGCAATCGCGAATGTATTCATTGCTCGCACAGGATGCGCAGGCAGCTTTTCAAGACCTACAAAACGTGTTGATAGAGGCTGGAGATGAATGAACATTGTTTTCTCATGAAGTCCCTTTTTCCACATACATAATTGAGGCCCGGGAATTGTCCGGGTCAGCCCATGTCGGAGTTTGAATTTCGTATCCATCCATCAGTGATTCTTATCTTCACATCTTCACCATCTTTCACTTGCATTGCCAGCGCCATAGTCCTGTATTAGCCATGCCTGCAACTCCTGCATCCACTTCTGGCACTCTGAATGCCGGAAGCCATTACCGACCCCTGAAGCTGAGCCTTGGAACTATTTCCTGCACATTGGCAATGGCTGGATCGCGGGTCCGTGCATGCATCTCTCAATATCAGACGGAAGCTGCCAACAATGGTCTATCTTCTGACCGGATAAAGTATTTTAAAGCCGGGCTGCAATGGGAGATGAATGTATGTTACCACTGCCCTGATGACTTTGTTGGTCAATGCTAAGAATTTGAGCAGACTTTTGTCACACCACTCCTGCAGTACTCAGCTTCACAGAATATTGTGTCGGTTCTTCCGGTCCCTGTTGCTTATATCCTTAAGTTGTATCCCATGCTAACCTGGAACACGGTTCCGGACGATGTCTTTTCATTCCACCTCCTTTCATTTGATGATGAGACAATTGCAGGACATCCATCCCGGATTGTGTTTGCATATACATGTCCATGGTGGATGGGAAACACCACAATCCCGGATCAACCATGGCAGTGGGATGAAATAATGGCTTCCTGCGTCTCTCACTACCAGTATTGGGCGGTAAGATGTTAGCTAAATTGCCTTGATTGATGACTTATCTGTTCTAGCTTAATGTTGAGGATGATGCTTTGGTTCTTCCAGAGAAGTTGAGAAACACTTCGACTCCACCACTTATGGGACTGAGGTGGATTAAAGAACACATGGAAGCATTGATGGAGGAGCAAGATGAGGGCATCAAAGCCAAGATGGCAGAGGTGAAGATGTACACTGACATGTTAGAGAAATTGAGGAAAGGCAAAGGAGTGTAGTCCCATTCAGTGTTCATTGTATACAAGATGTAAAATATTCTATGCATTCAAAAATCTTGCACCCGAGTCCCGGAAGCCCAGGTCCCGAGTCCCGAATTTCGGAGTTCGGGGTTCGGCGACCCGGAGCTCGGCAACTGTGTTGGGTGTCAGGGTATCCGGAGCATTGGAGATAGCATGTGTCAGTATTTTGCGTTTCATGGTTCATGTTTGGCTGACACATGCGATCTCCAATGCTCCGGATACCCTGACACCCAACACAGTTGCCGAGCTCCGGGTCACCGAACCCCGAACTCCGAAATTCGGGACTCGGGACTCGGGTTTCGGGACTCGGGACTCGGAGCTCGTGACCTGGGACTCGACAGTGTTCTGAATACCGAGTCCCTGACGCCCGATTCTATAATCACGAAAGATTCCATAATCACGAAAGATGAACCATGAAACGCAGAATACTGACACATGCTATCTCCAATGCTCCGGATACCCTGACACCCAACACAGTTGCCGAGCTCCGGGTCACCGAGTCCCGAAGCCCGAGTCCCGAGTCCCGAATTTCGGAGTTCGGGGTTCGGTGACCCGGAGCTCGGCAACTGTGTTGGGTGTCAGGGTATCCGGAGCATTGGAGATAGCATGTGTCAGACATGCATGCATCTGACACATGCGATCTCCAATGTTCCGGATACCCTGACACCCAACACAGTTCGAGTCCCAGGTCCCGAGTCCGAAACCCGAGTCCCGAGTCCCGAATTTCGGAGTTCGGGTTCGGTGACCCGGAGCTCGGCAACTGTGTTGGGTGTCAGGGTATCCGGAACATTGGAGATCGCATGTGTCAGCCAAACATGACCATGAAATG